>NC_090448.1:443904299-444552398 GCF_031143425.1 Pleurodeles waltl | reverse complement strand
AAAAAACACTCTAGTGGATCGGGTCCAGGAGGGCCTCGATCCCTAGAAGCAGTGAGGGTGGGGAGAAGGAGACACGGGCACGGCTCAGTGGTGCTGTGCACACGGGGAGTGTATTACCTGGCCAAAATAGGTCAGGAGACACTCACCTTGGCGCGCAGCGACCGTCATTACGAAGGGAGGGGGAGGGAGGAGCAGCTGGGAGGTGGGAGGCACGGGCGAATGGAGGCACGGGGTGGGGGCAGGGGGAGCGGGAGAGGAGCGGGAAAAAAAGGCGCAGAACTTGGAGAAGTGAAAGAGGGCAAAAAGGCATGAAAAAATGTAAAAGGTGAAAAAGACAAAGAGTGAAAAAGCAGAGAAAAGGCAGAAAAAAAGCAGAAAGAATTGCAACAATGCCGGAAAGAAAAAGATCGCAGAGGAATGGACAGAGTGTAAAACCAGAGAAAACACTCTAGAGGATCGGGTCCAGGAGGGCCTCGATCCCTAGAAGCAGCGAGGGTGGGGAGCGGGAGATATGGGCACAGCTCGGTGGTGCAGTGCACGCGGGGAGTGTATTACCTGGCCAAAATAGGTCAGGAGACACTCACCTTAGCGTGCAGCGACAGCCGTTAAGAAGGGAGGGGGGAGGGAGCAGCAGGGAGGCGGGAGGCACGGGTGAATGGGGACACAGGGGGTTGGGGAGCCGGAAAAAAAGGCGCAGAATTTGGAGAAGTGAAAGAGGGCAAAAAGGCCCTAAAGTTAAAAAGGTGAAAAAGACCAAGAGTGAATATCCAGAGAAAAGGCAGAAAAAAAGCAGAAAGAATTGCAAGAATGCCGGAAAGAAAAGATCGCAGAGGAATGGACAGAGTGGAAAACCAGAAAAAACATTCTAGCGGATCTGGTCCAGGAGGGCCTCGATCCCTAGAAGCAGCGAGGTCGGGGAGGGGGAGAGACGCCCACGGCTCGTTGGTGCTGTGCGCGCGGGGAGTGTATTACCTGGCCAAAATAGGTCAGGAGACACTCACCTTAGCACGCAGCGACCGCCATTAAGAAGGGAGGGGGGAGGGAGGAGCAGCTGGGAGGCGGGAGGCGCGGGCGAATGGGGGTGCGGGTGGGGGGAACGGGAGAGAGCGGGAAAAAGAGAAAGGAGCAGAGAGCTAAGGCAGTGAAAGAGGGCAAAAAGGCCCGAGATTTAAAAGGTGAAAAAGACAAGAGTGAAAAAGCCGAGAAAAGGCAGAAAAAAAGCAGAAAGAATTGCAAGAATGCCGGAAAGAAAAAGATCGCAGAGGCATGGACAGAGTGGAAAACCAGAGAAAACACTCTAGCGGATCGGGTCCAGGAGGGCCTTGATCCCTAGAAGCAGTGAGGGTGGGGAGGGGGAGACACTGGCACGGCTCGGTGGTGCTGTGCACGCGGGGAGTGTATTACCTGGACAAAATAGGTCAGGAGACACTCACCTTAGCGCGCAGAGACCGCCATTAAAAAGGGAGGGTGGAGGGAGCAGCAGCTGGGAGGGGGGAGGCGGCGGGCGAATGGGGGTGCAGGGGGGACCGGGAGGGAGCAGGAAAAAAGGCACAGAACTTGGAGAAGTGAAACAGGGCAAAAAGGCCCGAAAGTTAAAAAGGTGAAAAAGACAAAGGGGGTCATTCTGACCTCCGCGGGCGGCGGAAGCCGCCCGCCTGGCGGAAACCGCCAGAAGACCGTACCGCGGTCGAAAGACCGCCCGCGGTCATTCTGAGTTTCCCGCTGGGCTGGCGGGCGACCGCCAGAAGGCCGCCCGCCAGCCCAGCGGGAAACCCCCTTCCATGAGGATGCCGGCTCCGAATGGAGCCGGCGGAGTGGAAGGGGTGCGACGGGTGCAGTTGCACCCGTCGCGATTTTCAGTGTCTGCTTGGCAGACACTGAAAATCTTGGTGGGGCCCTGTTAGGGGGCCCCTGCAGTGCCCATGCCATTGGCATGGGCACTGCAGGGGCCCCCATGGGCCCCACGACACGCGTTACCGCCAGCCAGGTTCTGGCGGTCAAAACCGCCAGAGCCAGGCTGGCGGTAAGGGGGGTCGGAATCCCCATGGCGGCGCTGCCTGCAGCGCCGCCATGGAGGATTCCCTTGGGCAGCGGGAAACCGGCGGGACACCGCCGGTTTCCCGTTTCTGACCGCGGCTGTACCGCCGCGGTCAGAATGCCCATGGGAGCACCGCCAGCCTGTTGGCGGTGCTCCTGCGGTCGTTGGCCCTGGCGGCCCATGACCGCCAGGGTCAGAATGACCCCCAAAGAGTGAAAAAGCTGAGAAAAGGCAGAAAAAAAGCAGAAAGAATTGCCAGAATGCCGGAAAGAAAAAGATCGCAGAGGAATGGACAGAGTGGAAAACCAGAGAAAACACTCTAGCGGATCGGGTCCAGGAGGGCCTCGATCCCTAGAAGCAGCAAAGGCGGGGAGGGGGAGACACAGGCTCAGGTTGGTGGTGCTGTGTTCGCGGGGAGTGTATTACCTGGCCAAAATAGGTCAGGAGACACTCACCTTAGCCCGAAGCGACCGCCATTAAGAAGGGAGGGGGAGGGAGGAGTAGCTGGGAGGCGGGAGGCGCGGGCAAATGGGGGTGCGGGGGGACCGGGAGAGAGCGGGAAAAAAAGGCACAGAACTTGGAGAAGTGAAAGAGGGCAAAAAGGCCCAAAAGTTAAAGTGGTGAAAAAGACAAAGAGTGAAAAAGCTGAGAAAAGGCAGAAAAAAGCAGAAAGAATTGCAAGAATGCCGGAAAGAAAAAGATCGCAGAGGAATGGACAGAGTGGAAAATCAGAAAAAACACTAGCGGATCGGGTCCAGGAGGGCCTCGATGCCTAGAAGCAGCGAGGGTGGGGAGGGGGAGACACGGGCACAGCTCAGTGGTGCTGTGCGCGCGGGGAGTGTATTACCTGGCCAAAATAGGTCAGGAGACACTCACCTTAGCAAGCAGTGACCTCCAGTAAGAAGGGAGGGGGGAGGGAGGAGCAGCTGGTAGGCGGGAGGCTCGGGCGAAAGGGGGTGCAGGAGAGAGCGGGAAAAAAGGCACAGAATTTGGAGAAGTGAAAGAGGGCAAAAAGGCCAAAAAGTTAAAAAGGTGAAAAAGTCAAAGAGTGAAAAAGCAGAGAAAAGGCAGAAAAAAAGCAGAAAGAATTGCAAGAATGCCAAAAGAAAAAGATCGCAGAGGAATGGACAGAGTGGAAAACCAGAGAAAACACTCTAGCGGATGGGGTCCAGGAGGGCCTCGATCCCTAGAAGCAGCGAGGTCGGGGAGGGGGAGAGACGCCCACAGCTCGTTGGTGCTGTGCCCGCGGGGAGTGTATTACCTGGCCAAAATAGGTCAGGAGACACTCACCTTAGCACGCAGCGACCGCCATTAAGAAGGGAGGGGGGAGGGAGGAGCAGCTGGGAGGCGGGAGGCGTGGGCGACTGGGGGTATGGGGGTGGGGAAGCGGAAGAAAGCGGGAAAAAAGGCGCAGAACTTGAAGAAGTGAAAGAGGGCAAAAAGGCCTGAAAGTTAAAAAGGTGAAAAAGACAAAGAGTGAAAAAGCCGAGAAAAGGCAGAAAAAAAGCAGAAAGAATTGCAAGAATGCTGGAAAAAAAAAGATCACAGAGGAATGGACAGACTGGAAAACCAGAGAAAACATTCTAGCGGATCGGGTCCAGGAGGTCTTTGATCCCTAGAAGCAGCGAGGGCGGGGAGAGGGAGACACAGGCACAGCTCGGTGGTACTGTGCGCGGGGGGTTTGTATTACCTGGCCAAAATAGGTCAGGAGACACTCACCTTAGCGTGCAGGGACCGCCATTAAGAAGGGAGGGGGAGGGGGAGGGAGGAGCAGCTGGGAGGCGGGAGGCGCAGGCGAAAGGGGGTAAGGGGGGCGGGGGAGCGGGAGAGAGCGGGAAAAAAAGGCCCAGAACTTGGAGAAGTGAAAGAGGGCAAAAAGGCCCGAAAGTTAAAATGGTGAAAAAGACAAAGAGTGAAAAAGCAGAGAAAAGGCAGAAAAAAGCAGAAAGAATTGCAAGAATGCCGGAAAGAAAAAGATCGCAGAGGAATGGACAGAGTGGAAAACCAGAAAAAACACTCTAGTGGATCGGGTCCAGGAGGGCCTCGATCCCTAGAAGCAGTGAGGGTGGGGAGAAGGAGACACGGGCACGGCTCAGTGGTGCTGTGCACACGGGGAGTGTATTACCTGGCCAAAATAGGTCAGGAGACACTCACCTTGGCGCGCAGCGACCGTCATTACGAAGGGAGGGGGAGGGAGGAGCAGCTGGGAGGTGGGAGGCACGGGCGAATGGAGGCACGGGGTGGGGGCAGGGGGAGCGGGAGAGAGCGGGAAAAAAAGGCGCAGAACTTGGAGAAGTGAAAGAGGGCAAAAAGGCATGAAAAAATGTAAAAGGTGAAAAAGACAAAGAGTGAAAAAGCAGAGAAAAGGCAGAAAAAAAGCAGAAAGAATTGCAACAATGCCGGAAAGAAAAAGATCGCAGAGGAATGGACAGAGTGTAAAACCAGAGAAAACACTCTAGAGGATCGGGTCCAGGAGGGCCTCGATCCCTAGAAGCAGCGAGGGTGGGGAGCGGGAGATATGGGCACAGCTCGGTGGTGCAGTGCACGCGGGGAGTGTATTACCTGGCCAAAATAGGTCAGGAGACACTCACCTTAGCGTGCAGCGACAGCCGTTAAGAAGGGAGGGGGGAGGGAGCAGCAGGGAGGCGGGAGGCACGGGTGAATGGGGACACAGGGGGTTGGGGAGCCGGAAAAAAAGGCGCAGAATTTGGAGAAGTGAAAGAGGGCAAAAAGGCCCTAAAGTTAAAAAGGTGAAAAAGACCAAGAGTGAATATCCAGAGAAAAGGCAGAAAAAAAGCAGAAAGAATTGCAAGAATGCCGGAAAGAAAAAGATCGCAGAGGAATGGACAGAGTGGAAAACCAGAAAAAACATTCTAGCGGATCTGGTCCAGGAGGGCCTCGATCCCTAGAAGCAGCGAGGTCGGGGAGGGGGAGAGACGCCCACGGCTCGTTGGTGCTGTGCGCGCGGGGAGTGTATTACCTGGCCAAAATAGGTCAGGAGACACTCACCTTAGCACGCAGCGACCGCCATTAAGAAGGGAGGGGGGAGGGAGGAGCAGCTGGGAGGCGGGAGGCGCGGGCGAATGGGGGTGCGGGTGGGGGGAACGGGAGAGAGCGGGAAAAAAAGGCGCAGAACTAGGAGAAGTGAAAGAGGGCAAAAAGGCCCGAGATTTAAAAAGGTGAAAAAGACAAAGAGTGAAAAAGCCGAGAAAAGGCAGAAAAAAAGCAGAAAGAATTGCAAGAATGCCGGAAAGAAAAAGATCGCAGAGGCATGGACAGAGTGGAAAACCAGAGAAAACACTCTAGCGGATCGGGTCCAGGAGGGCCTTGATCCCTAGAAGCAGTGAGGGTGGGGAGGGGGAGACACTGGCACGGCTCGGTGGTGCTGTGCACGCGGGGAGTGTATTACCTGGCCAAAATAGGTCAGGAGACACTCACCTTAGCGTGCAACGACCGTCATTAAGAAGGGAGGGGAAGTGAGGAGAATCTGGGAGGTGGGAGGCGCGGGCGAATGAGGGTGCGGGGGTGGGGGGAGCGGGAAAAAAAGGTTCAGAACATGGAGAAGTGTAAGAGGGCAAAAAGGCCCGAAAGTTAAAATGGTGAAAAAGACAAAGAATGAAAAAGCTGAGAAAAGGCAGAAAAAAAGCAGAAAGAATTGCAAGAATGCCGGAATGAAAAAGATCGCAGAGGAATGGACATAGTGGAAAACCAGAGAAAACACTGTAGCGGATCGGGTCCAGGAGGGCCTCGATCACTAGAAGCAGCGAGGGCAGAGAGGGGGAGACACGGGCACTAATCGGTGGTGATGTGCACGCGGGGAGTGTATTACCTGGCCAAAATAGGTCAGGATACACTCACCTTAGCGCGCAGCAACCGTCATTAAGGAGGGAGGGGGAGGGAGGATCAGCTGGGAGGTGGGAGACACGGGCGAATGGAGGCGCCGGGGGGCGGGGGCAGGGGGAGCGGGAGAGAGGGGGAAAAAAAGGCGCAGAACTTGGAGAAGTGAAAGAGGGCAAAAAGGCCCGAAAAAATTTAAAAGGTGAAAAAGACAAAGAGTGAAAAAGACGAGAAAAGGCAGAAAAAAGCAGAAAGAATTGCAAGAATGCCGGAAATAAAAATATCGCAGAGGAATGGACAGAGTGAAAAACCAGAAAAAACACTCTAGCGGATTGGATCCAGGAGGGCCTCGATCCCTAGAAGCACTGAGGGCAGGGAGAGGAAGACACGGGCACGGCTCGGTGGTGCTGTGCGCGCAGGGAGTGTATTACCTGGCCAAAATAGGCGAATGAAGGTGCGGGGTGGGGGGAGCGGGAGAGAGCCGGCTTCCTCGTTGCTGGTGCTTTCCCTCTGGGAAGGCGGGCGGCCTTTTGGCGGTCGCCCGCCAGCCCAGCGGGAAAGACAGAATGACCGCCGCAGTCTTTTCACGGCGGTACGGTCTTCTGGCGGTTCCCGCCAGGCGGGCGGCGACCGCCGCCCGCCAAAGTAGGAATGACCGCCAAAGAGTGAAAAAGCAGAGAAAAGGCAGAAAAAAAGCAGAAAGAATTGCAAGAATGCCAGAACGAAAAAGATCGCAGAGGAATGGAAAGAGTGGAAAACCAGAAAAAACACTCTAGTGGATCGGGTCCAGGAGGGCCCCGATCCCTAGAAGCAGTGAGGACGGGGAGGGGGAGACACGGGCACGGCTCGGTGGTGCTGTGTGCGCGGGGAGTGTATTACCTGGCCAAAATAGGTCCGGAAACACTCACCTTAGCGTGCAGCGACCGTCATTAAGAAGGGAGGGGGGATGGAGGAGCAGCTGGGAAGTGGGAGGCGTGGGCGAAAGGGGGTGAGGGGGAGCGGGAGAGAGTGGGAAAAAAAGGCGCAGAACTTGGAGAAGTGAAAGAGGACAAAAAGGCCCGAAAGTTAAAATGGTGAAAAAGACAAAGAGTGAAAAAGCCGAGAAAAGGCAGAAAAAAGCAGAAAGAATTGCAAGAATGCCGGAAATAAAAATATCGCAGAGGAATGGACAGAGTGAAAAACCAGAAAAAACACTCTAGCGGATTGGGTCCAGGAGGGCCTCGATCCCTAGAAGCACTGAGGGCAGGGAGAGGAAGACACGGGCACGGCTCGGTGGTGCTGTGCGCGCAGGGAGTGTATTACCTGGCCAAAATAGGTCAGGAGACACTCACCTTAGTGCGCAGCGACCGTCATTAAGAAGGGATGGGGGAGGGAGGAGCAGCTGGGAGGCGGGAGGCGCGGGCGAATGAAGGTGCGGGGTGGGGGGAGCGGGAGAGAGCGGGAAAAAAAGGCGCAGAACATGGAGAAGTGAAAGAGGGCAAAAAGCCCGAAAGTTAAAAAGGTGAAAAAGAGTGAAAAAGCAGAGAAAAGGCAGAAAAAAAGCAGAAAGAATTGCAAGAATGCCAGAAAGAAAAAGATCGCAGAGGAATGGACAGAGTGGAAAACCAGAGAAAACACTCTAGCGGATCGGGTCCAGGAGGGCCTCGATCCCTAGAAGCAGCGTAGTGTGGGGAGGGGTAGACACGGGCACGGCTCGGTGTTACTGTGCGCGCGGGGAGTGCATTACCTGGCTAAAATAGGTCAGGCGACACTCACTTTAGCGTGCAGCGACCGCCATTAAGAAGGGGGGGGGAGAGGTGCAGATGGGAGGCAGGAGGCACGGGCGAATGGGAGTGCGGGGGCGGAGGGAGCGGGAGAGAGCAGGAAAAAAAGGCGCAGAACTTGGAGAAGTGAAAGAGGGCAAAAAGGCCCGAAAGTTAAAAAGGTGAAAAGGAGAAAGAGTGAAAAAGCTGAGAAAAGGCAGAAAAAAAGCAGAAAGAATTGCAAGAATGCCGGAAAGAAAAAGATCGCAGAGGAATGGACAGAGTTGAAAACCAGCGAAAACACTCTAGCGGATCGCGTCCAGGAGGGCCTCGATCCCTAGAAGCAGCAAGGGTGGGAAGGGGGAGACACGGGCACGGCTCGGTGGTGCTGTGTGCGTGGGGAATGTATTACCTGGCCAAAATAGGTCAGACGATACTCACCTTAGCGCGCAGTGACCGTTAATAAGAAGGGAGGGGGGAGGAAGGAGCAGCTGGGAGGCGGGAGGCGCGGGCGAATAAGGGTGCTGGTCGGGGGGAGCGGGAGAGAGCGGGAAAAAAGGGCGCAGAACATGGAGAAGTGAAAGAGGGCAAAAGGCCCGAAAGTTAAAAAGGTGAAAACAACAAAGAGTGAAAAAGCCGAGAAAAGGCAGAAAAAAAGCAGAAAGAATTGCAAGAATGCTGGAAAGAAAAAATATCGCAGAGGAATGGACAGAGTGGAAAACCAGAGAAAACACTCTAGCGGATCGGGTCCAGGAGGGCCTCGATCCCTAGAAGCAGCGAGGGCGGAGAGGGGGAGATACGGGCACGGCTCGGTGGAGCTGTGCGCAGGGGGAGTGTATTACCTGGCCAAAATAGGTCAGGAGACACTCACCTTAGCGCGCAGCGACTGCCATTAAGAAGAGAGAGGGGAGGGAGCAGCAGGAAGGCAGGGGGAGTGGGCGAATGGGGGCACGGGGGCGGGGGGAGCGGGAGAGAGCGGGAAAAAAGGCGCAGAATTTGGAGAAGTGAAAGAGGGCAAAAAGGCCAGAAAGTTAAAATGGTGAAAAAGTGAAAAAGCCGAGAAAAGGCAGAAAAAAGCAGAAAGAATTGCAAGAATGCCGGAAAGAAAAAGATCGCAGAGGAATGGACAGAGTGGAAAACCAGAAAAAACACTCTAGCGGATCAGGTCCAGGAGGGCCTCGAGCCCTAGAAGCAGTGAGGGCGAGACACGGGCACGGCTCGGTGGTGCTGTGCGCGCAGGGAGTGTATTACCTGGCCAAAATAGGTCAGGAGACACTCACCTTAGCGCGCAGCGACTAACATTAAGAAGGGAGGGGGGAGGGAGCAGCAGGAAGGCAGGAGGCGTGGGCGAATGGGGGCACGGGGGTGGGGGAGCGGGAGAGAGCGGGAAAAAAGGCACAGAACTTGGAGAAGTGAAGGTGGGCAAAAAGGCCCGAAAGTTAAAAAGGTGAAAAAGACAAAGAGTGAAAAAGCCGAGAAAAGGCAGAAAAAAAGCAGAAAGAATTGCAAGAATGCCGGAAAAAAAAAGATCACAGAGGAATGGACATAGTGGAAAACCAGAAAAAACACTCTAGCGGATCGGGTCCAGGAGGGCCTCGATCCCTAGAAGCAGCGAGGGCAGGGAGGGGGAGACACGGGCACGGCTTGGTGGTGCTGTGCACGTGGGGAGTGTATTACCTGGCCAAAATTGGTCAGGAGACACTCACCTTAGCGCGCAGCGACCGCCATTAAAAAGGGAGAGTGCAGGGAGGAGCAGCTGGGAGGCGGGAGGTGCGGGTGAATGGGGGTTCAGAGGGAGCGGGAGAGAGCGTGAAAAAAAGGCGCAGAGCATGGAGAAGTGAAAGAGGGCAAAAGGCCCGAAAGTTAAAAAGGTGAAAAAGACAAAGAGTGAAAAAGCCGAGAAAAGGCAGAAAAGAACAGAAAGAATTGCAAGAGTGCCGGAAAAAAAAAGATCGCAGAGGAATGTGCAGAGTGGAAAACCAGAAAAAACACTCTAGCGGATCGGGTCCAGGAGGGCCTCGATCCCTAGAAGCAGTGAGGGTGGGGAGAGAGAGATACGGGCTTGGCTCGGTGGTGCTGTGCACGCAGGGAGTTTATTAACTGGCCAAAATAGGTCAGGAGACACTCACCTTAGCGCGCAGTGACCGTCATTAAGAAGGGAGGGGGAGGGAGGAGCAGCTGGGAGGCGGGAGGCGTGGGCGAATGAGGGTGTGGGGCGGGGGGAGCGGGAGAGAGAGGGAAAAAAAGGCGCAGAACATGGAGAAGTGAACGAGGGCAAAAGGCCCGAAAGTTAAAAAGATGAAAAAGACAAAGAGTGAAAAAGCCGAGAAAAGGCAGAAAAAAAGCAGAAAGAATTGCAGGAATGCCGGAAAGAAAAAGATCGCAGAGGAATGGACAGAGTGGAAAACCAGAGAAAACACTCTAGCGGATCGGGTCCAGGAGGGCCTCGATCCCTAGAAGCAGCGAAGGCGGGGAGGGGGAGACACATGCACGGCTCGGTGGTGCTGTGCGCGCGGGGAGTGTATTACCTGGCTGTAGAAAGTTGGCTCATTATGTACTATTTCAAAGTAAGAAATAGCATGCACAGAGTCCAAGGGTCCCCCTTGGAGGTAAGATAGTGGCAAAGAGAGATAATTCTAATGCTCTATTTTGTGGTAGTGTGGTCGAGCAGTAGGCTTATCAGAGGGTTGTGTTAAGCATTTGTTGTACACACACAGGCAATAAATGGGGGACACACATTCAAAGACAATTCCAGGCCAATAGGTTTTTATATAGAAAAATATATTTTCTTAGTTTATTTTAAGAACCACAGTTTCAAGATTTACAAACAATACTTTAAATGAAAGGTATTTCACTTAGGAACATTAGGAACTTTGCATTAGCAAAATAGCATATACAGTTTTCACACAAATGGCAATAAGCTATTTTAAAACTGGACACAGTGCAATTTTCAACAGTTCCTGGGGGAGGGAAGTGTTTGTTAGTTTTGCAGGTAAGTAAACCACCTACAGGGTTCAAAGTTGGGTCCAAGGTAGCCCACCGTTGGGGGTTCAGAGCAACCCCAAAGTTACCACAACAGCAGCTCAGGGCCAGTCAGGTGCAGAGGTCAAAGTGGTGCCCAAAACGCATAGGCTTTAATGGAGAAGGGGTGCCCCGGTTCCAGTCTGCCAGCAGGTAAGTACCTGCGTCTTCGGAAGGCAGACCAGGGGGGTTTTGTAGGGCACCGCAGGGGGGACAAGTCACCACAAAAAGTACACCCTCAGCGGCACGGGGGCGGCCGGGTGCAGTGTGCAAACAGGCGTCGGGTTTGCAATAGGATTCAATGGGAGACCCAGGGGTCTCTTCAGCGATGCAGGCAGACAAGGGGAGGGGGCTCCTCGGGGAAGCCACCACCTGGGCAAGGGAGATGGCCACCTGGGGGTCGCTCCTGCACTGGAGGTCGGATCCTTCAGGTCCTGGGGGCTGCGGATGCAGTGTCCTTACCAGGCATCGGGTCTTTGAAGCAGTCAGTCGCGGTCAGGGGAAGCCTCTGGATTCCCTCTGCAAGCGTCGCTGTGGGGGCTCAGGGGGGTCAACTCTGGCTACTCACGGGCTCGCAGTCACCGGGGAGTCCTCCCTGTAGTGTTGTTTCTCCACAAGTCGAGCGAGGGGCGTCGGGTGCAGAGTGGAAACACATGTTTCCGGCGGGAACCGTGTGTTCTTTAAAAGTTGCTTCTTTGTTGCAAAGATGTTTCTACTTTGGAGCAGAGCTGCTGTCCTCGGGAGTTCTTGGTCCTTTTAGATGCAGGGTAGTCCTCTGAGGCTTCAGAGGTCGCTGGACCCTGTGGAA
The DNA here is from genome assembly GCF_031143425.1 of Pleurodeles waltl. NCBI lineage: Eukaryota > Metazoa > Chordata > Amphibia > Caudata > Salamandridae > Pleurodeles > Pleurodeles waltl. The sequence goes on along the minus strand of NC_090448.1, from coordinate 444,540,952 downwards.
CCCGTCGCTGTTGCAGTTTTTCTTGAAGTGGGGAGACAGGCCGGTAGAGCTGGGGCCAAAGCAGTTGGTGTCTCCGTCTTCTCTGCAGGGCTTTCAGGTCAGCAGTCCTTCTTCGTCTTAGGTTGCAGGAATCTAGTTACCTAGGTTCTGGGAGCCCCTAAATACTCAATTTAGGGGTGTGTTTAGGTCTGGGGGGTTAGTAGCCAATGGCTATTAGCCCTGAGGGTGGCTACATCCTCTTTGTGCCTCCTCCCTGAGGGGAGGGGGGCACATCCCTAATCCTATTGGGGTAATCCTCCATTTGCAAGATAGAGGATTTCTAAAAGTCAGAGTCACCTCAGCTCAGGACACCTTAGGGGCTGTCCTGACTGACCAGTGACTCCTCCTTGTTTTTCTCATTATCTCCTCCAGCCTTGCCGCCAAAAGTGGGGCCGTGGCCGGAGGGGGCGGGCAACTCCACTAGCTGGAGTGCCCTGGGGTGCTGTAACAAAGGGGGTGAGCCTTTGAGGCTCACCGCCAGGTGTTACAGTTCATACAGGGGGAGGTGAGAGGCACCTCCACCCAGTACAGGCTTTGTTACTAGCCACAGAGTGACAAAGGCACTCTCCCCATGTGGCCAGCAACATGTCTTGTGTGTGGCAGGCTGCTAAAACTAGTCAGCCCACACTGGAAGTCGGGTATGGTTTCAGGGGGCATCTCTAAGATGCCCTCTGGGGAGTATTTCACAATAAAATGTACACTGGCATCAGTGTGTATTTATTGTGCTGAGAAGTTTGATACCAAACTTCCCAGTTTTCAGTGTAGCCAATATGGTGCTGTGGAGTTCGTGCATGACAGACGCCCAGACCATATACTCTTATGGCTACCCTGCACTTACAATGTCTAAGGTTTTGCTTAGACACTGTAGGGTCATAGTGCTCATGAACTTATGCCCTCACCTATGGTATAGTGCACCCTGCCTTAGGGCTGTAAGGCCTGCTAGAGGGGGGACTTATCTATGCCTATAGGCAGTGTGAGGTTGGCATGGCACCCTGAGGGGAGTGCAATGTCGACTTAGTCATTTTCTCCCCACCAGCACACACAAGCTGGTAAGCAGTGTGTCTGTGCTGAGTGAGGGGTCTCGAGGGTGGCATAAGACATGCTGCAGCCCTTAGAGACCTTCCCTGGCATCAGGGCCCTTGGTACCAGGGGTACCAGTTACAAGGGACTTACCTGGATGCCAGGGTGTGCCAATTGTGGAAACAAATGTACAGGTTAGGGAAAGAACACTGGTGCTGGGGCCTGGTTAGCAGGCCTCAGCACACTTTCAAATCATAACTTGGCATCAGCAAAGGCAAAAAGTCAGGGGGTAACAATGCCAAGGAGGCATTGCCTTACACAACCCCCCCCCCCAAACAAAAGAGGATGAGACTAACCTTTCCCAAGAGAGTCTTCATTTTCTAAGTGGAAGGACCTGGAAAGGCCATCTGCATTGGCATGGGCAGTCCCAGGTCTGTGTTCCACTATAAAGTCGATTCCCTGTAGGGAGATGGACCACGTCAACAGTTTTGGATTTTCACCTTTCATTTGCATTAGCCATCTGAGAGGTCTGTGGTCAGTCTGAACTACAAAGTGAGTACCAAAGAGGTATGTTCTCAGCTTCTTCAGGGACCAAACCACAGCAAAGGCCTCCCTTTCAATGGCACTCCAATGCTGCTCCCTGGGGAGTAACCTCCTGCTAATGAAAGCAACAGGCTGGTCAAGGCCATCATCATTTGTTTGGGACAAAACTGCCCCTATCCCATGTTCAGAGGCATCAGTCTGCACAATGAACTGCTTGGAGTAATCTGGAGCTTTGAGAACTGGTGCTGTGCACATTGCTTGTTTCAGGGTGTCAAAGGCCTGCTGGCATTCTACAGTTCAGTTTACCTTCTTGGGCATTTTCTTGGAGGTAAGTTCTGTGAGGGGTGTCACTATAGATCCATATCCCTTCACAAACCTCCTGTAGTACCCAGTCAAGCCAAGGAATGCCCTGACTTGAGTCTGGGTTTTGGAGCTACCCAGTCCAGAATAGTGTTGATCTTGGACTGGAGTGGCTGAACTTGGCCTCCATCTACAAGGTGTCCCAAGTAATCCACAGTTCCCTGCTGTATCTGACATTTGGATGCCTTGATAGAGAGGCTGGTGCTTGCAGGACCTTCAAAACCTTCTTCAGGTGGATCAGGTGATCCTGCCAGCTGGAGCTAAAGACAGTAATATCGTCAAGGTAAGCTGCACTAAAGGACTCCAAGCCAGCAAGGACTTGATTCACCAACCTTTGGAAGGTGGCAGGGGCATTCTTTAAACCAAAGGGCATCACAGTAAACTGATAGTGACCATCAGGTGTGGAGAATGCTGTCTTTTCTTTTGCTCCTGGTGCCATTTTGATTTGCCAGTACCCTGCTGTCAAGTCAAAGGTACTTAAGTATCTGGCAGCACCTAGCTTATCAATCAATTCATCTGCCCTTGGAATGGGATGGGCATCTGTCTTGGTGACAGAATTAAGTCCTCTGTAGTCCACACAAAACCTCATCTCTCTCTTTCCATCTTCGGTGTGAGGTTTGGGGACTGAGACCACTGGGCTAGCCCAGGGGCTGTCAGAGTGCTCAATGACTCCCAATTCCAGGATCTTGTGGACTTCCACTTTGATGCTTTCCTTAACTTTGTCAGACTTTCAGAAAATTTTGTTTTTGACAGGCATGCTGTCTCCTGTGTCCACATCATGGGTACAAAGGTGTGTCTGACCAGGGGTTAGGGAAAAGAGCTCAGCAAACTGTTACAGGACCTTACTACAGTCAGATTGCTGTTGGCCAGAGAGGGTGTCTGAATAGATCACTCCATCAACTGAGCCATCTTTAGGGTCTGTGGAGAGGAGATCAGGGAGAGGTTCACTCTCAGCTTCCTGGTCCTCATCTGTTACCATCAACAGATTCACATCTGCCCTGTCATGGAAGAGTTTGAGGCGGTTCACATGGATCACTCTTTTGGGGGTCCTGCTAGTGCCTAGGTCTACCAGGTAGGTGACCTGATTCTTCCTCTCTAGCACTGGGTAAGGGCCACTCCATCTGTCCTGAAGTGCCCTGGGAGCCACAGGCTCCAGAACCCAGACTTTCTGCCCTGGCTGAAACTCAACCATAGCAGCCTTTTGGTCATACAACATCTTCTGGAGTTGTTGGCTGGCCTCAAGGTTTTTACTTGCCTTTTCCATATACTCTGCCATCCTTGAACGTAGGCCTAGTACATAGTCCACTATATCTTGTTTAGGCTCATGAAGAGGTCTCTCCCAGCCTTCTTTTACAAGAGCTAGTGGTCCCCTGACAGATTGGCCAAACAGAAGTTCAAAGGGGGAAAACCCTACTCCCTTCTGAGGCACCTCTCTGTAAGCGAAAAGCAGACATGGCAAGAGGACATCCCATCTCCTTTTGAGTTTTTCAGGGAGCCCCATGATCATGCCTTTCATGGTCTTGTTAAATCTTTCTTCAAGACCATTGGTTTGTGGATGGTATGGTGTGGTGAATTTGTAAGTCACCCCATACTCATTCCACATATGCTTCAGGTATGCTGACATGAAGTTGGTACCTCTGTCAGACACCACCTCCTTAGGAAATCCCACTCTGGTAAAAATACCAATGAGTGCTTTGGCTACTGCAGGGGCAGTAGTCGACCGAAGGGGAATTGCTTCAGGGTATCTAGTAGCGTTTTTTTTTTTAAATATATTTTTATTGTTTTACCAGCCAAATGGCAACATTTAAATGAAATACAAGAGGTTTCATTATGTTTCTACATACATTATACATGTAATTATTACGTATGCACATTCTGCAAATCCAGCGTGATTGCATAATTGCCCGAATTGGGTCCTGAGAGTTGTGTGTTTACACACGAGGGCCCATATTTATACTTTTTGACGCTAAACTGCGCTAACGCAGTTTAGCGTCAAAAAGTTTTGCGCCGGCTAACGCCATTCTGAAGCGCCATGCGGGCGCCGTATTTATTGAATGGCGTTAGCCGGCGCAAGCAGACCGGCGCTGCCTGGTGTGCGCGAGAAAAACCACGTACACCAGGCAGCGCCGGCGTAGGGGGAAAATGGCGCATGGGCGTCTTAAAATGGGGCAAGTCAGGTTACGTCGAAAAAATCGTCGTAACCCGACTTGCGCCATTTATTTTCGACGCCCATCCCCCATCAACATGACTCCTATCATTGTAAAGATAGGAGTCATGCCCCCTTGCCCAATGGCCATGCCCAGGGGACTTCTGTCCCCTGGGCATGGTCATTGGGCATAGTGGCATGTAGGGGGGCACAAATCAGGCCCCCCTATGCCAAAAAAAATTATTAAAAAAAAATAAAAATATACTTACCTGAATGTCCCTGGGGTGGGTCCCTCCAGCCTTGGGTGTCCTCCTGGGGTGGGCAAGGGTGGCAGGGGGGGTCCCTGGGGGCAGGGGAGGGCACTCTGGGCTCATTTTGAGCCCACTTGTCCCTTAACGCCATGCCTGACCCAGGCGTTAAAAAGCGGCGCAAATGCGCCGTTTTTAGCCACGCCCACTCCCGGGCGTCTCTTTTGCCCGGGAGTATAAATACCACGTAAAGGCCTGGGAGTCATTTTTTAGACGGGAACGCCTCCCTTGCATATCATTAACGCAAGGAAGGGGTTCACGCTAAAAAATGACGCACATTCCGGGAACTTTGGCGCTATTCGCCTCTAAAGCCATAGTATAAATATGGCGTTAGTTGGCGTTAGTTTAGCGTCGAATTTGCGTCGAAAAAAACGACGCAAATTCGGCGCAAACGGAGTATAAATATGGCCCGAGGTGTATTAAACATGTGCGAAGTTATTCAAGAAACAAGATACATGGAGAGAGAGAGTAAGATAGGAGCTGAGGCGGTTCCGGAGGACTCAGACCGATGGGGGGGGAGAGGGGGGGAACCCGCAGGGGAGGGCCCAGGGGGGGGGGGAGAGAGCCAGCTGCTGCAGGGGCAAGAGGTATCTTCCACGAGCTGTGCAGAACGATTGCGTGTACATCCCTGTGACAACGCCGTACCAACGCACAGCCATATTGCCCCAGCACCACAGGGGACCAGCCCACTGCTAGCCGTGGGCTGCTGTGCGTGGGCAGCGGGCCACAATAGGAGGGATCAGCAGGGTTCGAAGTCCCTCAGCCCTAATGCCCGTTGGCGCATCACGGAGCTCCAAAGATGCGCCTGGGGGCACATTCGAGGGGCATTACAGTTTTATATTGGTTCATCTTTTTTTTTCCCCCGTACGCCTCACTCGATCTATATGATACTATTTTACTGTGGCCTTTGATGTGACGTCAATTATCTCTTTCTCATCTGTTTAGGGAGGGCGTTCATCGTCTTTGTTTTCTGCAGCTATTAAGAATAAGTTCCATACCTCTAGGCCTTTGACTAATGTACCCCTATCCAGTCAATTCTGCAGTGTCTGTGTTTCTGCTTAGGTCCATCGTATTACCTCTTCTCGCCATTGGGCAATACTGGGAGCGCCAGGGGCTTTCCACTTCATGGCAATGAGGCGTCTATACAGCACCAACGCCAGGGCAATGCATTTATATGTACGTTTGCGTTTCTTGGGATGGGGTGTTATACCCAACAGGCACACCTCAGGAGTGGGAGATAGTGTGGTGTTTGTCCATTCAGCAAGTAACGTTATTATCTCTATCCATGTGTTCCGAATCGGGGGGCATTCCCATGTCATGTGATAGAAAGTGGCCTCTTCTGTGTCTCATCTGGGGCATGTTTGCGGTGATCGGGGAAACATGCGTGTTATGCGGTGTGGTGATAGGTAAGTCTGATGCACATAATTAAACTGTGTGTATCGGAAGCGGGGATTACGTGAGACCTCTCGAGTCATTTTCATTGCTTGTTCCCATGCATTGAGGGATAGTGGTTCCGGTAACACACGATCCCATTTATTTTTTGCTTGTTCCTGTTTGTGTTCAGCCTGGGCTGTGAGGATGTTGTATATATTCGATTTACTTGATGGGGCGTTTATGCTCCCCATCAGCTCGTGAAGCAAAGGGAAGACATCTGGTTCAGAGTTGCCCTTCCTCCAGTATTCTCGCATTACCTGCCGGACTGCTCCGTAACTTATGAATCCTCCCCGACTCAGCGCGTGCCTGTCGGCTAGTGCCTCATAGGTTTGAAGTTGTCCATCCTGGTAAATATCTCCCAGTGTGTGTATGCCCCTGCTACCCCACGCATACAGGCCCACTTTGGCTGCTATTTTTGCTAATGTCGGGTAAGCCAACAGTGGGATCCTCGGTGAGTACTGCGGATCTTTTGTGCTTTGCAGCGTGTATCGGCCCCAAGCCCAGTGTGCAGTGTACAGCAGCACGTTGCTAGTGTGTACTGGATCGGTTCGATTCATGAGGTATTGCATTATTTCTGTAACGCCGAGCTCTAGCAACACCCTCTGGGTTTCGGCCCCGGCTGGGTTACCGACCCATGTGGATATCCAATGTATCTGGGCAGCTGCGTAGTACGCTTCAAATTTGGGGGCACCCAATCCCCCCAGTTTGAGCGGTTGGAGCACTTCTGTTAATGCGACGCGTCTACGGCCATTGCCCCATATTAGATCCGTTAGTAAGCTATTCAGTTGTTTAAAAAAGGAGCTCAGGAGTATCAAGGGTAATGCCATAAAATAATAAAGTAGTCTGGGCAGTACTATCATCTTTGCTATAGCCACTCTGCCCATAGGGGATAGTGGGAGTGAGCACCAGAAGTGTAAGGAGCCCCTCGTTGATCTGACCACTTGGCCAAGGTTTCCATCTCTAAGGTCTTGACTGTTGTGGTATATATTTACACCTAGATATTTAAATGTTGTATAGCACCATCTCAAGCCACCCAGACCCGTTAGTGTTCTCAATGCCTCAGGGACAGGGCGCATAGGGAATATGCAGGATTTTGTCCAGTTCACTGTTAACCCGGCCACCAAGCTAAATTTTTCTAGAAGTTCTAACAGGCCCGGGAGGGCTCCCGTGTGATCTCGTAGGAAGATCAGCGCATCATCCGCAGATAAGGATACTATCTGGTGTGTCTGGCCATCCAAGATACCCCATGTGGGGGCCATTATGCGAAGGCGGGCAGCCAGAGGTTCAATCGCTAATGCAAATAACAATGGAGACAGCGGGCATCCCTGTCTAGTGCCTCTACTAATGTTGAATTTTTCGGAAATCGTATCGCCCGTCTTAACCCTAGCAGTTGGGTCAGTGTATAATATTCTCACCCAGCCAATGTATGCTTGCCCGAAGCCCATCCGTTTGAGTGTCTCTGTTAAGAAAGGCCAACCCAGCGTATCAAACGCTTTTTCTATGTCCAATGAGACTGCAACCTGCTGCTTGCCTTCTACCGGGGAATTTCTCATTAGACGCAGTAGATTCCTGATGTTGTTGAATGTGCTGCAGCCGGGTATGAAGCCTGCCTGATCTTGATGTACCAGCTCTGATATATATGGGAGCAGACGATTGGCTAATTTGCAATCTGTGTTTAGTAATGATAATGGCCTATATGAGCGGACATCCAAAGGGTCGCGGCCTGTCTTCGGTAATACTGCTATCAATGCCTCACGACAAGTATCAGGAAGTTGGCCTAGTTCCAGAGCTTCCTTTAGCCGTGTGTTAACTGCAGCAGTGCTCGTTGGATTTCAGCTATCTCTATCGGGCTATCTAGTTCTGTAGTTTGAGCAGCGGTCAGGTGGCTCAGGGTGACACCGCTGAAGAAGCTGCTTAAATGGGCATTGGTGGGCGGAGGTCGTGCCTGGTACAGCGAGCTATAGTACTCTTTGAAAGCATTATTTATCTCTGACTGTATATTAACTATCCGACCTGATTCCAGTCGGATAGCGCCTATGGGGGTGTTCCGGCGTTCGTTTTTTATAAGCCACTCTAATAATTTACCGGATCTGTCACCCTCCGCGTGTGTGCGGGCTATGTGATGTCGATAATCAAAGTGTCTGAGGCGGTTGTCTGTCTCGGTCCATTTGGAGCGTATGTTAGTGAGCATGTTCGATGTTATGGAACCTTTAGCGAATTCGCTTTTAGCTAACTGAATTTCTTGTTCTAATACTCGGAGTTCGCGCGTCTGTGTTTGCCGCACTCCTACTGTGGTTGATATGCATACCCCTCTTATGACTGTCTTATGTGCATCCCATTCGATGGCCCTTGAACTGGCCGTCCCTTCGTTCGATGTGAAATAAGCTGAGATGTGTGTAGCAATATCCTTCCTAAAAGGGGGGTCTTGTAGTAGGTGCGTTTGCAGTCGCCAGGTAGGAATACATCTTATTTGTACTATGAGTGGGCAGTGATCTGATATTACCCTGGCGGAATACTCCGCTCTCGTTATTTTATGTGTTAGATTCTGTGAGGTGAGGATGAGGTCTATTCGGGTATGTAATAGGTGTACTGGGGAAAAGTAGGAGAACACATTTTCATGTGGATGCAAGTGCCTCCATATGTCGATCAGTCGCCGTTCTTCCATCCATGCACCCAGTATTTGGGCGTTTTTCATTGTTGGGGCGGCTACAAGCGGGGGTGTGATCTGTCTTTATCTATGTGTGGGACGCAGTTCATGTCCCCCCCCGCATATGCATGATGAAGTTAGATCGTTGGTTAATTGTGAAGCCTTAGTTTGTAAAAATTCACCTTGTTTGATGTTCGGGACATATAGCCCATTTATCGCAAGTTCCTCCCCATCCAGCAACCCCCTCAGTTGTATAAACCTGCCCTCCTTGTCTTTTGTGCTGTGTTGTACTGTGTAAGGGACACCCGGCGCTATCCAGATCAGTACCCCTCTGGCGAAGGAAGAGTCGCCAGCACTATATATTGAGCCCATCCAGCACTTTTCTAACCGAGCAGCCTCTGTGGGTGTAATGTATGTTTCCTGTAGTATTGCTATATGTATGTGGTGTCGTTTTAGGAACATGTGTATTCTATGACGTTTTCTGGTCCCGGCCATGCCCTTCACATTCCAAGTTATGAGATTATAGCTGGGTTCCTTATTCATTGTGTTATGTTGGGGTGTAGGGAGCCACCTGAACTGTACCTGCCACATTCACCCCCCCCGCACCCCCCCACCCCGCCCCCAGCCCCCCCAGCCCCAACACCCGGGCTCCGAGGAGTGAGGAGTAAGCCCGTAGTGGACTAAAGATAGAAAAGAAAGAGACAGATATAACAACAAAAAGGATATTGCGGACTGTGTACGTCCGTTAAGTAAAGTGGCACAACCGGTGCCTAAAGTGGTTTCCAGAGAGGTCAGTTCCATTCGGATACCGTTCAGGTATACGGGGTCGTGGGTTCCTTGATGTCGGGCCCTTGGATGGCCCACCTGCAGGATACTTCACGTTTCTGCAGTTCCATTCGCCTTGTGCAGCTTTCGAAGAATCAGTCATAGATACTCATGTTAATGGCAGTCATACACTGTGGATCTCGGGGGCAGCGGCCCGGCGCCGGTGGCCCGCAACACCTTAATAGCTGCCGCCGTCGAGGGGGGGCCACGGATGCCAGTTCTACTTTTTTAAAGTTCGTCCACCGATCGCGGCGTAAGATCTGGGCCCGCTAGCAACGGGGAGGGGGACGGACTTGTGTCTCCCCGTGTGAGGTGGAGTCATTAGTGTCCGTTTCGCTCCTGGCGTCCAACATCCCACGGGCGAATGAGTTTGTGTCTTTTATTATTTGCACACAATCCAATGCCATTTGCGCTTTTGTGGGGCGGGAGGATGTTTTGGTGTTTTTTTACCTTTTCTTCCTGGAGTTAGCGGTAGTCCATTCTTCGGATACTGTGTCTTCCTTGGCCGGATCAGCCAATCCTTTAGCATGGATCCATGTCCATGCATCTTCTGGGGTGGGAAACATTAGGGTTTTCTCGTCCATGACGATGCGTAGTCATGCTGGGAACATAAGGGAATAAGTGATGCCTTTTCTCGCAGCAACTGCTTGATCTTGCTATACGCGATTCTTCTGCTTTGTACCTCCATTGTGTAATCGGGGTAGGCAGTTACTCTGCTGTTCTCAAGCATAATCTGGTCAGACGTTCTGAAGTGCGGAAGGACTAAGGCGGTCATTCTGACCGCGGTGGGCGGCGGTCGCCGCCCGCCATGCGGTTACCACCAAATGGCCGCTCCGCCGGCCCAGCGGGAAAGCCCCTGCAATGAGGAAGCCGGCTCCGAATGGAGCCGGCGGAGTTGCAAGGGTGCGACGGCTGCAGTGGCACCCGTCGCGATTTTCACTGTCTGCAAAGCAGACAGTGAAAATCTGTATGGGGCCCTGTTAGGGGGCCCCTGCACTGGTCATGCCAGTGGCATGGGCAGTGCAGGGGCCCCCAGGGGCCCCACGACTCCCGTTCCCGCCATCCTGGTTCTGGCGGTGAGAACCGCCAGAAACAGGCTGGCGGGAAGGGGGTCGGAATCCCCATGGCGGCGCTGCAAGCAGCGCCGCCATGGAGGATTCCCTGGGCCAGGGGAAAACCGGCGGGAAAACCAGCGGGAAAACCAGCGGGAAACCGCCGGTTCCCCTTTTCTGACCGCGGCTTTACCGCCGCGGTCAGAATAGCCCAGGAAGCACCGCCAGCCTGTTGGCGGTGCTTCCGCTGCCCTCCGCCCTGGCGGTCAGAGACCGCCAGGGTTGGAATGACCCCCTAAGTCTCTGTCCCTATAACTTAGGAAGGGAGCTATTAGAGGTCGGGGTGGTGCTCCCGGCCTAGGTGGTCTGCCCGGTATTCTGTGTGCTCTTTCGATCACTGGTATTGTGTTGGGGTACTGCTCTTTAAGAGTGTTCCTCAGCCAAGTCTCTAAGAACACCTCTACCTTAGGGTGCTCGATTCTCTCTGGGATTCCAAGGAATCTGATGTTATTACGTCTGGAGCGTCCTTCAGCTTCCTCGGCCCTGCGTTGTAGTAGAGTTATGTCTAGTTCCATTTTTTTTCTAATTTCTACAACTTCAGGCTGGATAGTTTCCAGTGTTGTTTCAGTGTCGTGAACCCTTCCAGTTAATTTGCGGTGGTCGGCCCGCAGCAATGAAACTTCCTGTACTGCGGCGTCAATTTTCCCTTTTATCGAGGATTGAGGGGTTCATTCTGACCCTGGCGGTCAGTGTTAAAGCGGCGGCCAACCAGCCAACAGGCTGTCGGTCCAAAAAAAGTTATTCTGACCCTGGCGGGAACCGCCAACACAGCCCGCCGCTTTAACACTCCGACTGCCACGGCGGCACAAACAAACAGCACGGCGGTCACCGCCAACAGCCAGGCGGCAGACAATGTACCGCCCACCCTATCACAACTCACCAATCCGCCACCTTTTCCGGGGCGGGAGCCCCGCCGATAAAAACACGGCGGAAACAGACATTTCCAATGGAAAACGCTCACCTCGACACACTCCACGCGGAATCGGGACAGCATGGAACCGGAACTCCACATCCTCCCAGCCATTGCCTTCCTGCTCTTCTTCCAGGATCACGAACGTCGCCGCAGATGACAACGGTGAGTACTGCACCTACGACACAGGGGAGGGGGGAGGAGGAAAGGTTACGGGCACACACATACGCCACACACCCACCCCCACCGTCACCCCCACCGAAATACCTACACACCAATGCAGATTGAAAAGTCAGAGTGACACCCCCAAACCCCCAAAACAAAAATGCAAAGACAAAAGGCAATGATTGTAAAAATAGAACTATATTATATCAATAATTAAGTATAGCGAACTTACCAATATATAAAGAATTAATACTCATCTAGAACTATATATATACAAGTAGCAAAAGTCCGGCACAATTTTGCAAAGTCCAAATGTCCGTGGGCCAATGTGCAGCAACACATGGGCAAAGCCCACACACGAGATCGAGTCCATTGGAGAGAACACTGCTGGGGCATCACAAAAATAAAATACTGGCACCTCAGGGGGAAGGGAAGGGGGGGCACCTCAGCCACATGAGTCCACGATGCCAGATCCACGAAGGGCCTCCATGCCCACTGTGCCATCCTGGGGAGTGCAAAGCCACAGTCTCTCAAGTGTCTACAGTGGGTGGATTGCCCACTGTGCCATCCTGGGGGGTGCAAAGCCACAGTCCATCAGGTGGATTACAGAGTCCACTGGTCATGGAGGAGGCATGGTGGGCAGAGTGCCTCGTGTAGCCCTGCCCGACACAGAACTGGGCCTGCCAATGGGCCAGCGGTGCTTGACAGGAGGGCCCAGCGGAGCGGTGCTTGACAGGAGGGCCCAGCGGAGCGGTGCTTGACAGGAAGGGCCCAGCGGAGCGGTGCTTGACAGGAGGGCCCAGCGGAGCGGTGCTTGACAGGAGGGCCCAGCGGAGCGGTGCTTGAGATGAGGGCCCAGCGGAGCGGTGCTTGAGATGAGGGCCCAGTGGAGCAGTGCTTGACAGGAGGGCCCAGCGGAGTGGTGCTTGACAGGAGGGCCCAGCGGAGCGGTGCTTGACAGGAGGGCCCAGCGGAGCGGTGCTTGAGATAAAGGGCCCAGCGGAGCGGTGCAGAGACGGCGGTCCCCAGCAGGCGGTGCTTGAGATGAAGGGCCCAGCGGAGCGGTGCTTGACAGGAGGGCCCAGCGGAGCGGTGCTTGACAGGAGGGCCCAGCGGAGCGGTGCTTGAGATGAAGGGCCCAGCGGAGCGGTGCTTGAGATGAAGGGCCCAGCGGAGCGGTGCTTGACAGGAAGGGCCCAGCGGAGCGGTGCAGAGACGGCGGTGCCCAGCGGAGCGGTGCTTGAGATGAAGGGCCCAGCAGAGCGGTGCTTGACAGGAGGGCCCAGCGGAGCGGTGCTTGACAGGAGGGCCCAGCGGAGCGGTGCTTGAGATGAAGGGCCCAGCGGAGCGGTGCTTGACAGGAAGGGCCCAGCGGAGCGGTGCAGAGACGGCGGTGCCCAGCGGAGCGGTGCTTGAGATGAAGGGCCCAGCAGAGCGGTGCTTGACAGGAGGGCCCAGCGGAGCGGTGCTTGACAGGAGGGCCCAGCGGAACGGTGCCTGTCTTGGCGGGGCCTTGTTCAGCGGTGCTCCTCACGGCGGGGCCCTGTTCAGCGGTGCTCCTCTCGGCGGGGCCCTGTTCAGCGGTGCCTGTCTTGGCGGGGCCCTGTTCAGCGGTGCTTCTCACGGCGGGGCCCTGTTCAGCGGTGCTCCTCACGGCGGGGCCCTGTTCAGCAGTGCTTCTCACGGCGGGGCCCTGTTCAGCGGTGCCTGTCTTGGCGGGGCCCTGTTCAGCGGTGCCTGTCTTGTGTTTCGAGTGAATCACACCTGGCCAATACTTCCTGCTCAGTCAGCATCGGACCTTTCCGTTGCAGGGCCCTCCTGTGATGGAGTCCTGTGGCCCTGGGTCTCCTCCGATACCCCCGGAATGGGGCTGGTGGGGCCCTCATGGCCAGGTCGGCTGCTCCCTGCCTTCTGCGCTTTGCTGCCCTTGCCCTCCTTGGCAGACTCTCCGTGGCCCTTGGCTCCCTTACCCGATGTGGCAGGTGACGGTGCAAGGCTACCCTCCTTGGGGGCAGGCGTATCAGGCCTGTCGCGCCTGCCCTTCAGCTTTTTGCTCCTCTTCCCAGGGGGGTGCTGGCTGTGCCTTTGCTGCTGGCCGATGTCCCTGCACAAGGAAAGGGCGGACTCCAAAAACCAGCCACGACGTTCTTGGGAGTTGCTGGGCTGGTGGTGGCTGAGGTGTTCTTGGAACTCTTACGAAATGGAGGGGGTGGGTCAGGTGAGGAAAAGAGGTCCAGTTAATAGAGGATTAGTTTTTTAGGAGCCATGGGAAGGGTAGCTGGAGTGGGTATGGGAGTGGAGGAAGAGGATGTGGTTGTAGGAGAGTCAAGTCTGGTGTCTTTGGGTGCAGGTGCTTGGGCTGGAGGCTGACGTGAGGTGGATGGCTGTTGGTTATGTGCCTGCCTGCGTTTGTGTGGTTTGGAAGCGGGGGTGACAGACACACTGGGAGAGGACACAGGGGACGTGTACATGGCAGTGGGGGTGGTGACTGCACGTGTGCGGACTGGTGTGGAGGGTGTGCTGGTGATGGGTGTACTGGCTGATGGTGGTGTGCATGCATGTGTGAGTGTAGACGTCACAGGGAGGGAGGAGGGAGACGAGGAGGTGGGGGACACAGAGGAGGTAGTGGCTGTTGGCATGTCTGCATCTGTATGTTGCTTGTGTGAATGCTTGTGTGTTCTGTGGTGCTTATGTCTGGATGAGCTTCCCTTGGGTGTTGAGGTGTGTGCAGGCTGGTCTGTAGGTGTGGATGGGATAGGCAGAGGAACAGGTGAGTGGGACTGGGTGGAGGGAGTTAGAAGACGGAGGCTGGAGACAGGGACAATCGCTGCCGTCAGTGCTGAGGCCAGAGCGTTGAACGATCGCTGATGGGCAGCCTGACCCGAATGAAGGCCCTCCAGGTATGCATTGCTTTGATGCACCTCCCTCTCCACACCCTGGATGGCATTCAAAAGGGTAGACTGCCCAACAATGATGGTCCTCAGGAGGTCAATGACCTCCTCACTGAGGGCAGCAGGGGTGACTGGGGCAGGGCCTGAGGTGCCTGGGGCGAAGGAGATGGCCGCCTTCCTGGCCGTGCGGGCACGGGCCGAAGGCCGAGGGGCTGCTGGGAGGGCGGAGCTGGTGCGCTGGGTGGCGGCTGTACCTGTAGTATCGGTGGGCACGGATGTTGCCGCCACCGCAAGGGAGCTCCCATCCAAGGATGTGTCGGTGTCACTGACGTCTACACGGGTCCCCGTGGTGGAGCCCCCCTCGCCCTCCGTCTCACTGGTCATGTCGGAGTCCGTTGCATGGCCCTCCGGGGCCATGTGAGATGCAGCTCCCTCTTGCGCCGATGCCACTTCTCCTCCGCCTGATGATGCTAATGCACACATTCACCGAAAAACAAAGAAAATGGGGGGGGGGATGGAGAAATAAAGACAAGTTGAGTGCATGCATTGGGGACACCGTTGGCGGAGAGGACAGACACAGAAGCCCCCTGCACTACGCTGTGCACTTGGGGTACACTACTCATTCCCTGGGACATGCCCTACAAGCCTATGTGCGACAACTGCCCACACAGAATACACAGGTCCATGAATAGCGTTACTAGGCACCCTACAGAGGTGGGGGGCGGGGGCACAGGACCATACCTCACGGAGGGGCCTAGCCTACAGAAATCGCCCTGGCCTAGGGATACCCACAGCCCTCCTCCCCCACCCAGGCACCTCCACTGCGCGCAAATTTAGCTGAATGTGCTGGTACTCACCCCCTTGTGTCTGCTGTGATGTCCTCAAGCGCCCATCTAAATCAGGGTAGGCCACCGCCAGGATCCGGGACATCAGGGGGGTCAAGGTACAACTGGCACCCCTCCTAGGTTGGGAGGCCATCCCCAGCAGAGCCTCGGCGGTCTTCCTGCTCCCGCGGCGGATGTCCTCCCACCTCTTGCAGCAGTGGGTGCCCCGTCTGTTGTGGACCCCCAGGGCCCGGACGTCCTTGGCGATGGCACGCCAAATATCGATCTTTTTATGGGCGCTGACCTATGTGACATGTACAGGGGGGGAAAAGAAACATCATCACTTTTCTGCATGCTCGATGTGAGTGGCCCCCCTCCCCAAACATGCCAGGTGGCACATGCTCTCATCTGTCATGCCATGCATTCGTAATTCGCTCCCCTCCCCTCCATCGTACATCCACACCACTCATCACAGGCATTGCCCACTATGCATTGGCCCCCGTGTACTCACCTGTTGGTCTGGAGGACCGTAGAGTAGCGCATACTGGGGGAGGACCCCGTCCCCGAGATTCTCCAACTCTTCGGAACTGAAGGCGGGGGCCCTTTCCCCAGTCGCAGCAGCCATTGTCACTTCCAGACCGAGGGCACAGCAGCACTTGCAGTATAGGTCCTCTCCTGTGGATGGTCAGGTCTCGTGTGATTAAGCAGAGAGAAAATGGCGGTCACGGCCACGGCGGTGCATACCGCGGCTGTGCGTACCGCGACTGCCGGCGCACATCGTCATTGGCTCCTGAAACCCATAGGGTTCAATGTTAACCAATGCTGCTTTGCGCCGGGGTCTTCGACCGCCCACCGCCACGGCGTGCCACGCCAGCGCAATGACCTCACTTCACATTGTCACACTTCACAGGTCAGGCAGCCGCCATTTCAAGGGCCCACATGGCTTAATTCCTACTGCGTCACACATGGCTAGGCCTTGCATCGACACTCATACAAGCTATTCAATCCAGAGAGATTCGTGTACTGTGCAGGCTGTGGGAGCTTACCTGTGGGTTGATTGACTCTGTGCTCCATGTTGTCCTTCCTAGGCACCGTCCACTGGGACTTGCGAGGAGACGGAGGAATGTTCCCGTGTACAGACCGCTGGTGGACCTGTCGACAATGGAAGAACGACATGTCATACTCACCTACAGACTCAACAGTGCCACTATACAGGAACTGTGTGCCCAGCTGGAGCCAGACCTGATGTCACCCATCCGCCAACCCACAGGGATTCCGCCTCTAGTGCAGGTGCTGTCAGTACTCTATTTTTTGGCTAGTGGATCATTTCAAACTACAGTGGCCATTTCATCTGGGATGTCTCAGCCTATGTTTTCAAGGGTGTTGTCCAGAGTGTTGTCTGCCCTGATGAAATACATGCGGAGCTACATCATTTTCCCTGAGGTTGGTGACTTGCCTACAGTGAAGGGTGATTTCTATGCCCTTGGACACATTCCCAATATCATTGGTGCCATTGATGGTACCCATGTGGCTTTGGTCCCCCCAAAAGACAATGAACAGGTGTACAGGAACCGGAAAAGTTCTCATTCCATGAATGTCCAGGTGGTCTGTTTGGCTGACCAGTACATCTCCCATGTAAATGCCAAGTTTCCAGGGTCAGTGCATGACGCGTACGTCATGCGAAATAGCAGCATCCCTTATGTGATGGAACAGCTACAGAGACAGCGTGTGTGGCTAATTGGTGACTCTGGTTACCCCAACCTGCCTTGGCTATTGACCCCAGTGAGGAATGTCAGGACAAGGGCAGAGGAACGGTACAATGAGGCCCATGGGCGTACTAGGAGGATTATAGAAAGAACCTTCGGCCTCCTGAAGGCCAGGTTTAGGTGCCTGCATATGACAGGTGGATCCCTAATGTACTCACCAAAGAAGGTGTGTCATATCATCGTGGCCTGCTGCATGCTTCACAACCTGGCTTTGCGACGCCAGGTGCCTTTCCTGCAGGAGGATGGTCCAGATGGTGGTGTTGTGGCCGCTGTGGAGCCTGTGGAGAGTGAAGAGGAGGAAGACGAAGAGGACGACACAGACAACAGGGACAGATTGATACTGCAGTATTTCCAGTAACACACAGGTAAGAATCTACTCCTGCATTTTATTATATCTGTAACAGTACTGGCTCTCTACTGTCTGACCTTTCACCCCAATGTATGGTAACTTAGTTGTGAATTTGCCTTCCTATTTCAGTGATGTGGTCCCCACGGAGTGCCCTCTGGTTTATTTCCCCATGGACTACCGCTGTGTGACACTGGTATGTTGTCATCACAATGTATTTGGACATTTTTGTTTGGTTATATCGAATACGTTTGGTTTAAAAAAATAAATAGCAGACTCCAGATGGTTTTTGTGCAATATTTGTGTTTATTGAAGTGCAAAAATTGGGGTATAATTCAAAAAGGGTGATGGGTGATGGTGGAGGCATGTCCATGGCAGAGTCCAGACTCACGTTCGCACAGGTGCATTGTCCATATGCCTGTGGAAGGTGGAGCAGGGGCAGTTCAAGGTTGGACAGGGTGAACAAGTGGGACAGTGGGATGACATCCGGGGGGATCCGTGCATGGCGGGGGTCTTGACATCCTACTCTGTCTTCTTCCTCGATCTCAGGCCTTTCTTGCGGGGTGGTTCATGTTCTGCAGGGGGTGGGGTCCGGGTGGGCCGTTGCTGTTGTGTCGGGGCCTCCTGACCACTAGCGCCGGCGGAGGTGGTGGGCTGTTCTTCCTCCATGCTAGTGGCAGGGGCCCTTTGGGGGGCCACATGGTCCCGCAATGTGGTGACAATCTGGTTGAGTGCCACCACGATTGTACCCATTGCAGAACTGATGCTTCGCAGTTCTTCCCGGAACCCCATGTACTGGCCCTCCTGCATGGCCTGGATCTCCTGGAACCTGGCCAGGACCGTCGCCATCGTCTCTTGGGAGTGGTGGTACGCTCCCATGATGGTGGTGAGGGCCTCTTGGACAGTGGGTTCCCTAGGCCTGTCCTCCCTCTGTCGCACAGCAGCCCTCCCAGTTCCCCTTTGTTCCTGTGCCTCTGTCCCCTGGACGGTGTGCCCACTACCACTGCCCCCAGGTCCCTGTTGTTGTTGGGGTGGTGGGTTGCCCTGGGTGCCCTGTAGTGGTAGACACACCGCTGCTTGACCTGTCCTGGAGACAGAGGCATGGGCCCGCTGGGTGGGTGCTGTGCTGGGGTTCCAGAGGGGGGTAGGTCTGCTGGGGCCTGTGGCTGCCTGAGGGGAACCGACTGTCTAGAGGTCCCCGATGGTCCAGGCTGGTCATCAGGTTCTAGGTCGACAGAGCTGCTGTCATCACTGGGGGCCTGTTCTGGGGGTGGGATGGACATTTCTGGACCCTCCGGGCCGGTGTCTTGGCGTTCGGGCCCTGCAGGGTTAAAAGAGTATGGTTATTGCTTCTGTGTGTGCCATGGCGTGCGAATTGTGGGTGCCCTTGTCCCCCAGTGCTGGCATTCCCTTGTGGGAGGAGTTGTGAGGGTGGTTTGGGGGGGTGGATGGGTATGTGCAGTGGTCATGCTTAGGTGATGGGTGTCCATGGTTTGTGTTGGCATTCAGGGGTTGGTGTTGGTTTGGGTGGGTTGTGCTGGTGAGACATTAGCAGGGAGGATATGTGCTGGGGGGTTGGGGGTGAGGGTGGGGGTGTGGGTTGGCATGCTGGTGGTTGGGGGGGGTGAAGTAGTTGAGATTAGACTTACCAGAGTCCATCCCTCCGCCTACTCCAGCGAGGCCCTCAGGATGCAGGATGTTCAAGACCTCTTGCTCCCATGCTGTGAATTCGGGTGGAGTGGGTGGGGGTCCGCAGCCAGTCTTCTGCACAGCGATGTTGTGTCTTGACACCATCGCCCGCACCTTCCCCCGTAGGTCGTTCCAGCGCTTTCGGATGTCTTCCCGATTTCTGGGATGCTGTCCCACAGCGTTGACCCTGTCGACGATCCTTTGCCATAGCTCCGCCTTCCTGGCTATTGTGGTGTGCTGCACCTGTGTGCCGAAGAGCTGGGGCTCTACCCTAATTATTTCCTCCACCATGACCCTGAGTTCTTGGTCCGAGAACCTGGTGTGTATTTGGGGTGCCATGGGGTGGTGTGGATGAGGTGTGGGGTGGTGTTTGTGGTGATGAGTGTAGTGGTGTGTGGTGTTTTGTGCGTAGATGTAGTGTGGGGGATGATGTTGGGTTCCAGTGTGTGTTGTGGTTTGCGTTCCCTGTGCTCTCTCTCTGTGTATTGCGCCTTGTCTCTGAATTTCGATTTGTGGGGGTTTGTGGGTGATGTGGGTGTGTGTTTTATATTGTATTGATTGTGTGGGAGTGGTGTTTGTATGTGTATCAGGTGTGTGTATTTTGAATTATCCAATGTGGCTGTGTTTTGTAAAGGTGTGTGTATTTTGACCGCGGCGGTGTGTACCGCCAATGGGATACCGCGGTTGAAAGACCGCCGCGTGGATTGGTGGGTCGTAATGGCATGGGCGTATTTCTGTTGGCGTGACGGTGGAGGTTTGGTCATCTCCAGTTTATCGCTGCCCGCTGATGTGGCGGCCTTCAGTGGAGGTCGGGTTTTTGGCGGTTTGGCAGTTGTGGGTCAGAATGACCCTGGCGGGTTACCGCGGCCGTGTTATGGCGGTCTTCTGACCGGCGGTAACTGCCTTTTACCGCCAGGGTCAGAATGACCCCCTTAGTGTCCATTATAGCTTGCATAATTTTATCAAATTGGAGGGAGTGCATGCGTAATGTTTCATTCAGCTGTAGCTGTGTGAGCGATTGCGTATCTGCTTGGCCAGTCGGTTGGGGAGGGTCTCCTTCTCCCGTGGACCCCGTTTTGGGGTGTTTTGGTTTGACCATGATTTTCTTGCTGACCTGCACCAGATCGTTACTCCAGGGTTACCGGGTAGATGCTTGCCGGAAGCATCCGCCCCCGCCCTCGGTCTTCCCCCAGCCCGTCTCCTAGTTCTCTTGGTCTGAAGTTCAAGAGGGAGTAGCGTGTAATCGTTTTAATATTAGTGTCTATTTTAGTTTCTACGTTTTCTTGCACCATCTTTTGTAGTTTTAGACCAGTCCGGTGCCCAGCCGATCCCCGCAGCGCGGCAGCCGCAGCTCCGGGCAACCAGCAGGACCCAGCTGGGTCCGCTGTCATGCGTGGTACCCCTCGTCAGGGGGGACAGCCCGAAATTCAGTACTCCAGGAGATTCCCAAGTTGCAAGCAATTATAGTACCATTAGTGATGCCAGAAGTCTGGTCAAGTTTGCCGCAGACCCGCGTGACGCAGCACGGCAGGAGCACCGGTTCTGTTAGGGAGCCGCGATTTCACTTCCAGCCCCCGTGCCAGCGGAGCCCGGATGCCCAACCCAGCGCTGGGACGACGGTGTGACCGGGATGTGAGGAGTTCACTGTGCGGGTAAGGCAGTTGGCGCGCCAGCTTAGTCTTTCAATATGTTGTAAATGCTGTAGATCAACGGTGAGGGAGCAGGCCGGGAATGCACGAGTCGACGAGGGTCTGGGGCAACGCTGTGTACCTGTTCAGCCGGTAAAGCCAGGGGTGGTGTCTCCCACACCCCTATTCCTCTGTTATCCACTTCACTTGAGCAGGCCCCGAGGGGGAGAGAGCAATCTCCCTCCACACCGCGACTCGAACTGTGTCGCCGTAAGGAATGCAGCTCCACGACACTCCGACAAGCATGGGTTGCCAGGGCCCAGCTGGGGATCCCCCGAGCGGTTTGCCCGGACAGCGCGAGCACGTCGGCCGCTCCACCACCGCAGGTCGCCCGTTGAGCTGGATTAAGTGTGGTTACGGGGGCCTCCGCACAATCGGGCCGTGCCCGTGTTAAGTACGGTGTTCCAGCGCCATGGGGGGCCACAGTTAATGACTCAGATGCCGTCCGGTTGATGTATATAAAAATGGTGTCCAGTTGGGAAGGAAGCGCCGCAGGCCGAGGAGTCCCGATGCTGCTGCGGTCCACCGAGCCGCGCCGGGCGCACCGAGAGGTCCAGCGCCGCAGCAACAGGTACGAACCAGGTGACGGCCCGCGTACACTCTCACCGCAGCGGCGCGATCCCCCGGATGGGGATCTCCCTAATCTCCGGCGCCACTCGGCTCCCCGCGGGCCCCTTCAGAGCAGCGCCGAGCGCTAGAGGCCCGGGGGAGGAGCCGGCCCGAGGCCCCGGGAAGCAGACTCACCAGCCGCGGCTGCGGGCGCCGGCACGGCAGGCCGCCAGCTCCTCCTCAGCGCCCGAGGTGACCCCGGTGTCACGGAGAGGATCACTGCCTCGGCTAGTGGTCCTGAGTAGTTGAGTGGACGGCGCCCGCCTCAGAGAGGGTGGTGGGCGCCGTTTTCAGGATATTAATGTGGGCCAGGCACGGAGCAGCAGTATTATCCTGCCGCTCCGGTCGCCATGTTGGCCACGCCCCAGGGTATCTAGTAGCATGATCCACTACTACTAGTATGTATTGGTTCCCTGAGGCTGTGGGAGGTTCAAGTGGACCCACTATGTCCACACCCACTCTTTCAAAGGGGACCCCCACCACTGGAAGTGGAATGAGGGGGGCCTTTGGGTGTCCACCTGTCTTACCACTGGCTTAACAGGTGGCACAGGAGACACAAAGCTCCTTGACCTTCCGGGACATGTTGGGCCAATAGAAGTGGTTGACTAATCTCTCCTACGTCTTGGTCTGTCCCAAATGCCCAGCAAGAGGAATATCATGAGCTAAGGTCAGAATGAACTCCCTAAACTCCTGTGGCACTACCACTCTCCTAGTGGCACCAGGTTTGGGATCTCTTGCCTCAGTGTAAAGGAGTCCATCTTCCCAATAGACTCTATGTGTTCCTGTTATTTTTCCTTTGGACTCTTCAGCAGCTTGCTGCCTAAGGCCTTGAAGAGAGGGACAGGTTTCTTGCCCCTTACACAACTGTTCCCTTGAGGGTCCCCCTGGGCCTAGGAGCTCAACCTGATAAGGTTCTAACTCCATAGGCTCAGTTCCATCAGAGGGCAGAACTTCTTCCTGGGAAGAGAGGTTCTCTTTCTCTTGTTGTGTTGAAGCTGGTTCCCCAGTCTTCTTTCCTTTTCTCTTGGAGGGTTGGGCCCTTTTTCCAGGCTCCAACAACACTTTTTAACCCTGAGCCTTGCACTGTGCCCTTGTCTTGACACACACCAGTTCAGGGATACCCAGCATGGATGCATGGGTTTTGAGTTCTACCTCAGCCCAGGCTGAGGACTCCAGGTCATTTCCAAGCAAACAGTCTACAGGGATATTTGAGGAGACCACCACCTGTTTCAGGCCATTGACCCCTCCCCACTCTGAAGTTACCATAGCCATGGGATGTACTTTAGTCTGATTGTCAGCGTTGGTGACTGGATAAGTTTGTCCAGCCAGGTATTGACCAGAGGAAACCAGTTTCTCTGTCACCATGGTGACACTGGCATCTGTATCCCTCAGGCCTTCTACACTTGTCCCATTAATTAAGAGTTGCTGCCTGTATTTTTGCATATTAGGGGGCCAGGCAGCCAGTGTGGCTAAATCCACCCCACCCTCAGAGACTAATGTAGCTTCAGTGTGAACCCTGATTTGCTCTGGGCACACTGTTGATCCCACTTGGAGACTGGCCATTCCAGTGTTAGCTGGAGTAGAGTTAGAAGTGGAACCTTTCTTGGGACAGGCCTTGTCTCCAGTTTGGTGTCCTTGCTGATTACAGCTACAACACCAGGCCTTTTTGGGATCAAAGTTTTTACCCTCGTACCCAAAATTGGATTGTGACGAGGCTCTAGACCCTCCCTCCTGAGCAGGTTTTTGGGGCCCCATAGAAGACTCTTTACTATTTCCCTTGGATGTCTCAACACTCTTCCCCTGGGGAGTCTTTGTGACCCCTTTCTTTTGGTCACCCCCTGTGGAAGTCTTGGTCACCCTAGTCTTGACCCAATGGTCCGCCTTCTTTCCCAATTCTTGGGGAGAAATTGGTCCTAGGTCTACCAGATGCTGATGCAGTTTATCATTGAAACAATTACTTAACAGGTGTTCTTTCACAAATAAATTGTACAGCCCATCATAATCATTTACACCACTGCCATGAATCCAACCATCCAGTGTTTTTACTGAGTAGTCTACAAAATCAACCCAGGTCTGGCTCGAGGATTTTTGAGCCCCCCTGAACCTAATTCTATACTCCTCAGTGGAGAATCCAAAGCCCGCAATCAGGGTAGCCTTCATGAGGTCATAGGATTCTGCATCTTTTCCAGAGAGTGTGAGGAGTCTATCCCTACACTTTCCAGTGAACATTTCCCAAAGGAGAGCACCCAAGTGAGATCTGTTTACTTTTCTGGTTGCACAAGCCCTCTCAAAAGCTGTGAACCATTTGGTGATGTCATCACCATCTTCATATTTAGTTACAATCCCTTTAGGGATTTTCAACATGTCAGGAGAATCTCTGACCCTATTTATGTTGCTGCCACCATTGATGGGACCTAAGCCCATCTCTTGTCTTTCCCTTTCTATGGCTAGGAGCTGTCTCCCCAAAGCCAATCTTTTGGCCATCCTGGCTAGCAGGAGGTCATCTTCATTGAGACTGCTCTCAATGCTTCCAGAGCTGTTGGACTCTCCTGTGAGAGAAGCAGCATCTCTGACTATCACTTGTGGAGACAGGGTTTGAGGAACCCTGGTCTCCCTAACTAGGAGTGGGGGTGGGAAATCCTCCACATCACTAGCTTCCCCCTCTGGGAAGGTATCATCAGAGGGGTTGTTTTTAGCAAACTCTGCCAAAAGCTCCTGGAGCTGTACTTTGGTAGGGTTCGAACCAGTCTTTAACTTTTTTATTTTGCAGAGAGACCTTAACTCTGACATCCTAAGATGCAGGTAAGGGGTGAGGTTGAGTTCCATCACTATCTCTTCTGCAGTAGACATTATGGGCCTGATTACAACTTTGGAGGAGGTGTTAATCTGTTCCAAAAGTGACGGTAAAGTGACGGATATACCACCAGCCGTATTACGAGTTCCATAGGATATAATGGACTCGTAATAGGCTGGTGGTATATCCGTCAATTTACCGTCACTTTTGGGACGGATTAACACCTCCTCCAAAGTTGTAATCAGGCCCTATGTTTCTAAAAGTTGGAATACTTTTTAAGAATCTAAAACTATCTCTAGAACTTAATTCAAACTTTTACAAAAACTTTTAAACTCTAAAATAAATGCTAACAGGGACTAACACAAGGCCCTAGCAGGACTTTTAAAAATTTAGATAAATAGCTCAAATTTCAAAAATCTGTTTCTAATGACAATTTTGGGAATTTAGTCATGTGATCAGGTATTGGCTGAGTAGTCCAGCAAATGCAAAGTTTTGTACCCCACCGCTGATCCACCAATGTAGGAAGTTGGCTCTGCATGTACTATTTCAAAGTAAGAAATAGCATGCACAGAGTCCAAGGGTTCCCCTTAGAGGTAAGATAGTGGCAAAAAGAGATAATTCTAAAGCTCTATTTTGTGGTAGTGGGGTCGAGCAGTAGGCTTATCAGAGGGTAGAGATAAGCATTTGTTGTACACACACAGGCAATAAATGGGGGACACACATTCAAAGACAATTCCAGGCCAATAGGTTTTTATATAGAAAAATATATTTTCTTAGTTTATTTTAAGAACCACAGGTTCAAAATTTACAAACAATACTTTAAACGAAAGGTATTTCACTTAGGAACTTTAGGAACTTTGCATTAACAAAATAGCATATACAGTTTTCACACAAATGGCAATAAGCTATTTTAAAACTGGACACTGCAATTTTCAAAAGTTCCTGGGGGAGGTAAGTGTTTGTTAGTTTTGCAGGTAAGTAAACCACCTACAGGGTTCAAAGTTGGGTCCAAGGTAGCCCACCGCTGGGGGTTCAGAGCAACCCCAAAGGTACCACACAGCAGCTCAGGGCCGGGCAGGTGCAAAGGTCAAAGTGGTGCCCAAAATGCATAGGCTTCAATGGAGAAGGGGGTGCCCCGGTTCCAGTCTGCCAGCAGGTAAGTACCCGCGTCTTCGGAGGGCAGACCAGGGGGGTTTTGTAGGGCACTGGGGGGACACAAGTCAGCACAAAAAGTACACCCTCAGCGGCACGGGGCGGCCGGGAGCAGTGTGCAATTAGGCGTCGGGTTTGCAATAGGATTCAATGGGAGACCCAGGGGTCTCTTCAGCGAAGCAGGCAGGCAAGGGGGGAGGCTCCTCGGGGAAGCCACCACCTGGGCAAGGGAGAGGGCCACCTGGGGGTCGCTTCTGCACTGGAGGTCGGATCCTTCCGGTCCTGGGGGCTGCGGGTGCAGAGTCTTTACCAGGCGTCGGTTTCTTTGAAGCAGGCAGCCACGGTCAGGGGGAGCCTCTGGATTCCCTCTGCAGGCGTCGCTGTGGGGGCTCAGGGGGGTCAACTCTGTCTACTCACAGGCTCGCAGTCGCCGGGGAGTCCTCCCTGTAGTGTTGTTTCTCCACAAGTCGAGCCGGGGGCGTCGGGTGCAGAGTGCAAAGTCTCACGCTTCCGGTGGGAAACGTGTGTTCTTTAAAAGTTGCTTCTTTGTTGCAAAGATGTTTCTTCTTTGGAGCAGAGCCGCTGTCCTCGGGAGTTCTTGGTCCTTTTAGATGCAGGGTAGTCCTCTGAGGCTTCAGAGGTCGCTGGACCCTGTGGAACGCGTCGCTGTTGCAGTTTTTCTTGAAGTGGGGAGACAGGCCGGTAGAGCTGGGGCCAAAGCAGTTGGGGCCTTATTTATACTTTTTGGTGCAAAACTGCAGTAAGGCAGTTTTGCCCCAAAAAGTTTTGCACCGGCTTGCACCATTGTTTAGCACCAGCTGGGCACCATATTTATGGAATGGTGCAAGCCGGTGCAAAGGGTAGGCTAGCTTAAAAAAAAATGACGTTAGGCAGTTTTGAGTCAAAATAAATGATTCTGACCAGATTAACATCATTTTTTGACGCTAAGGGGCATATTTATACTCTGTTTGCACTGAATTAGCGTCATTTTTTTTAACTCTAATTCAGTGCAAAACTAACTCCATATTTATACTTTGGTGCTAGACCCGTCTAGCACCAAATTTATGGAGTTAAAGTCATTTTTTGGAAGTGGAAACCTACCTTGCCTTAATGAGATGCAAGGTAGGCGTTCCCGTGCAAAAAAATGACTCTATGGCCTTAACACCATATTTATACTCCCATGTAAAAATGGTGCAAGGGAGGGAGGAGGGGTCAAAAAATGGGGCAAAGCTTGCTTTGCCCCATTTTTTAAGACCTGGGTCAGGGCAGGTGTTAGGGGACCTGTGGCCCTATTTCCATGGTGGAACACCATGGAATAAGCCCAGAGGTGCCCTCCCTAGGCCCTAGGGGCACCCCCACCCACACTAGAGGGACTGCGAGGATGGGGGACCCCATCCCAGGTAAGTACAGGTAAGTGCATTTTATTTTTGAAAGTGCCATAGAGGGCCCTGAAATGGGCCTCCATACATGGCACCGGGTGCAATGGCCATGCCCAGGGGAACCCTGTCCTCTGTGCTGGCCACTGGGGTGGTGGGCATGACTCCTGCCTTTTCTAAGGCAGGAGTCATGTGGCATGGTAGGTTTAGCACCATAAAATGACGCTAATCTGGTTAGAGTAATTTTTTTTTACTCTAACCTGCCTAAAGCCATTTTTTGGTGCTAAACCCTCTTCTTCCATACTGCCAGTCCCACCCGACTAAAGTCATTTTTAAAAACTCTAGCCTACCCTTTGCACCGGCTTGCACCATTCCATAAATATGGTGCCCGGCTGGTGCACAGAAATGGTGCAAGCCGGTGCTAAACTTTTTGGTGCAAAACTGAGTTATTGCAGTTTTGCAGCAAAAAGTATAAATAAGGGGCAATATTTTGTAAGTTTGCGCCACTTTTGTGTCATAAAATGACGTTAATGCGGTGCAAAAAAAGTTTAAATCAGGGCCTTGGTGCTAGATGGGTCTAGCACCAAAGTATAAATATGGAGTTATTTTTGCACCGAATTAGAGTAAAAAAAAATGACACTAATTTGGTGCAAACAGAGTATAAATATGCTGCAGAGTATAAATATGCCCCTAAATATGGCGTTAAGGCCATAGAGTAATTTTTTGCACAGGAACGCCTACCTTGCATCTCATTAAGGCAAAGTATGTCTCCACTTTCAAAAAATGACTTTAACTCCATAAATTTGGTGCTAGAGGGGTCTAGCACCAAAGTATAAATATGGAGTTAGTTTTGCACCGAATTAGAGTAAAAAAAAATGACACTAATTCGATGCATACAGAGTATAAATATGCCCCTTGGTGTCTCCGTCTTCTCTGCAGGGCTTTCAGGTCAGAAGTCCTTCATCGTCTTAGGTTGCAGGAATCTAATTACCTAGGTTCTGGGAGCCCCTAAATACTCAATTTAGGGGTGTGTTTAGGTCTGGGGGAAATGGCTACTAGCCCTGAGGGTGGCTACATCCTCTTTGTGCCTCCTCCCTGAGGGGAGGGGGACACATCTCTAATCCTATTGGGGGAATCCTACATCTGCAAGATGGAGGATTTCTAAAAGTCAGAGTCACCTCAGCTCAGGATACCTTAGGGGCTGTCCTGACTGGCCAGTGACTCCTTCTTGTTTTTCTCATTATCTCCTCCGGCCTTGCCGCCAAAAGTGGGGCCGTGGACAGAGGGGGCGGGCAACTCCACTAGCTGGAGTGCCCTGGGGTGCTGTAACAAAGGGGGTGAGCCTTTGAGGCTCACCGCCAGGTGTTACAGTTCATGCAGGGGGAGGTGAGAGGCACCTCCACCCAGTACAGTCTTTGTTACTAGCCACAGAGTGACAAAGGCACTCTCCTCATGTGGCCAGCAACATGTCTGGTGTGTGGCAGGCTGCTAAAACTAGTCAGCCCACACCGGAAGTCGGATGCCCTCTGGGGTGTATTTCACAATAAAATGTACACTGGCATCAGTGTGTATTTATTGTGCTGAGAAGTTTGATACCAAATTTCCCAGTTTTCAGTGTAGCCATTATGGTGCTGTGGAGTTCGTGCATGACAGACTCCCAGACCATATACTCTTATGGCTACCCTCCACTTACAATGTCTAAGGTTTTGCTTAGACACTGTAGGGACATAGTGCTCATGCACTTATGCCCTCACCTATGGTACAGTGCACCCTGCCTTAGGGCTGTAAGGACTGCTAGAGGGGTGACTTATCTATGCCTATAGGCAGTGTGAGGTTGGGATGGCACCCTGAGGGGAGTGCCATGTCGACTTAGTCATTTTCTCCCCACCAGCACACACAAGCTGGCAAGCAGTGTGTCTGTGCTGAGTGAGGGGTCTCCAGGGTGGCATAAGACATGCTGCAGCCCTTAGAGACCTTCCCTGGCATCAGGGCCCTTGGTACCAGGGGGTACCTGTTACAAGGGACTTACCTGGATGCCAGGGTGTGCCAATTGTGGAAACAAAGGTACAGGTTAGGGAAATAACACTGGTGCTGGGGCCTGGTTAGCAGGCCTCAGCACACTTTCAAATCACAACTTGGCATCAGCAAAGGCAAAAAGTCAGGGGGTAACCATGCCAAGGAGGCATTTCCTTACACTGGCCAAAATAGGTCAGCAGACACTCACCTTAGCGCGCAGCGACCGCCATTAAGAAGGGAGGTGGGAGGGAGGAGCAGCTGGGAGGCGGGAGGCGCGCGCGAATGGGGGTGTGGGGGGGGAACGGGAGAGAGCGGGAAAAAAAGGCGCAGAGTTTGGAGTAGTGAAAGAGGGCAAAAAGGCCCGAAAGTTAAAAAGGTGAAAAAGACAAAGAGTGAAAAGCTGAGAAAAGGCAGAAAAAAGGCAGAAAGAATTGCAAGAATGCCGGAAAGAAAAAGATCGCAGAGGAATAGACAGAGTGGAAAACCAGAGAAAACACTCTAGCGGATCGGGTACAGGAGGGCCTCGATCCCTAGAAGCAGCGAGTGCGGGGAGGGGGAGACACGGGCACGGCTTGGTGGTGCTGTGCGCGCGGGGAGTGTATTACCTGGCCAAAAGAGGTCAGGAGACACTCACCTTAGCGCGCAGAGACTGCCATTAAGAAGGGAGGGTGGAGGGAGGAGCAGCTGGGAGGCGGGAGGCGCAGACGAATGGGGTGCAGGGGGAGCGACAGAGAGCAGGAAAAAAGGCGCAGAACTTGGAGAAGTGAAACAGGGCAAAAAGCCCCGAAAGTTAAAAAGGTGAAAAAGACAAAGAGTGAAAAAGCCGAGAAAAGGCAGAAAAAAAGCAGAAAGAATTGCCAGAATGCCGGAAAGAAAAGATCGCAGAGGAATGGACAGAGTGGAAAACCAGAAAAAACACTCTAGCGGATCGGGTCCAGGAGGTCCTCGATCCCTAGAAGCAGCGAGGGCAGGGAGGGGGAGACACAGGCACGGCTCGGTGGTGCTGTGCACGCGGGGAGTGTATCACCTGGCCAAAATAGGTCAGGAGACACTCACCTTAGCGCACAGCGACCGCCATTAAGAAGGGAGGGGGGAGGGAGGAGCAGCTGGGATGCGGGAGGAGCGGGCGAATGGGGGTGCGGGGGCGGAGGAAGAGGGAGAGAGCGGGAAAAAAAGGCGCAGAACTTGGAGAAGTGAAAGAGGGCAAAAAGGCCCGAAAGTTAAAAAGGTGAAAAAGACAAAGAGTGAAAAAGCAGAGAAAAGGCAGAAAAAAAGCAGAAAGAATTGCAAGAATGCCGGAAAGAAAAAGATTGCAGAGGAATGGACAGAGTGGAAAACCAGAGAAAACACTGTAGCGGATCGGGTACAGGAGGGCCTCGATCCCTAGAAACAGCGAGGGCGGGAAGGGGGAGCCACGGGCATGGCTTGGTGGTGCTGTGGCTGCGGGGAGTGTATTACATGGCCAAAATAGGTCAGGAGACACTCATGTTAGCGCGCAGCGATTGCCATCAAGAAGGGAGGGGGGAGGGAGGAGCAGCTGGGAGGTGCGGGCGAATGAGGGTGCAGGGGCGGGGGGAGCAGGAGAGAGCGGGAAAAAAAGGTGCAGAACATGGAGAAGTGAAAGAGGGCAAAAAGGTCCGAAAGTTAAAAAGGTGAAAAAGACAAAGAGTGAAAAAGCTGAGAAAAGGCAGAAAAAAAGCAGAAAGAATTGCAAGAATGCCGGAAAGAAAAAGATCGCAGAGGAATGGACAGAGTGGAAAACCAGAGAAAACACTCTAGAGGATCGGGTCCAGGAGGGCCTCGATCCCTAGAAGCAGCGAGGGCGGAGAGAGGGAGACACGGGCACTAATCGGTGGTGATGTGCACGCGGGGAGTGTATTACCTGGCCAAAATAGGTCAGGAGAGACTCACCTTAGCGCGCAGCGACCGTCATTAAGAAGGGAGGGGGAGGGAGGAGCAGCTGGGAGGTGGGAGGCACGGGCAAATAGAGGCGCAGGGGGCGGGACAGGGAGAGCGGGAGAGAGCGAGAAAAAAAGGCGCAGAACTTGGAGAAGTGAAAGAGGGCAAAAAGGCCCGAAAGTTAAAAAGGTGAAAAAGACAAAGAGTGAAAAAGCAGAGAAAAGGCAGAAAAAAAGCAGAAAGAATTGCAAGAATGCCGGAAAGAAAAAGATCGCAGAGAAATGGACAGAGTGGGAAAACCAGAGAAAACACTCTAGCGGATCGGGTCCAGGAGGACCTCGATCCCTAGAAGCAGCAAGGGCGGGGAGGGGGAGACACAGGCACGGCTCGGTGGTGCTGTGCGCGCAGGGAGTGTATTACCTGGCCAAAATAGGTCAGGAGACACTCACCTTAGCACGCAGCGACCGCCATTAAGAAGGGAGGGGGGAGGGAGGAGCAGCTGGGATGCGGGAGGAGCGGGCGAATGGGGGTGCGGGGGCGGAGGAAGAGGGAGAGAGTGGGAAAAAAAGGCGCAGAACTTGGAGAAGTGAAAGAGGGCAAAAAGGCCCGAAAGTTAAAAAGGTGAAAAAGACAAAGAGTGAAAAAGCAGAGAAAAGGCAGAAAAAAAAGCAGAAAGAATTGCAAGAATGCCGGAAAGAAA
This sequence comes from Pleurodeles waltl, assembly GCF_031143425.1. Classification (NCBI taxonomy): domain Eukaryota; kingdom Metazoa; phylum Chordata; class Amphibia; order Caudata; family Salamandridae; genus Pleurodeles; species Pleurodeles waltl. The sequence goes on along the minus strand of NC_090448.1, from coordinate 444,509,693 downwards.
AAGATCACAGAGGAATGGACAGAGTGGAAAACCAGAGAAAACACTCTAGCGGATCGGGTACAGGAGGGCCTCGATCCCTAGAAGCAGCGAGGGCGGGGAGGGGGAGACACGGGCATGGCTTGGTGGTGCTGTGGCTGCAGGAGTGTATTACATGGCCAAAATAGCTCAGGAGACACTCATGTTAGCGCGCAGCGATTGCCATCAAGAAGGGAGGGCGGAGGGAGGAGCAGCTGGGAGGTGCGGGCGAATGAGGGTGCGGGGGCGGGGGGAGCAGGAGAGAGCGGGAAAAAAAGGTGCAGAACATGGAGAAGTGAAAGAGGGCAAAAAGGTCCGAAATTAAAAAGGTGAAAAAAGACAAAGAGTGAAAAAGCTGAGAAAAGGCAGAAAAAAAGCAGAAAGAATTGTAAGAATGCCGAAAGAAAAAGATCGCAGAGGAATGGACAGAGTGGAAAACCAGAGAAAACACTCTAGAGGATCGGGTCCAGGAGGGCCTCGATCCCTAGAAGCAGCGAGGGCGGAGAGAGGGAGACACGGGCACTAATCGGTGGTGATGTGCACGGCGGGGAGTGTATTACCTGGCCAAAATAGGTCAGGAGACACTCACCTTAGCGCGCAGCGACCGTCATTAAGAAGGGAGGGGGAGGGAGGAGCAGCTGGGAGGTGGGAGGCACGGGCAAATAGAGGCGCAGGGGGGCGGGACAGGGAGAGCGGGAGAGAGCGAGAAAAAAAAGGCGCAGAACTTGGAGAAGTGAAAGAGGGCAAAAAGGCCCGAAAGTTAAAAAGGTGAAAAAGACAAAGAGTGAAAAAGCAGAGAAAAGGCAGAAAAAAAGCAGAAAGAATTGCAAGAATGCCGGAAAGAAAAAGATCGCAGAGAAATGGACAGAGTGGAAAACCAGAGAAAACACTCTAGCGGATCGGGTCCAGGAGGGCCTCGATCCCTAGAAGCAGAAAGGGCGGGGAGGGGGAGACACAGGCACGGCTCGGTGGTGCTGTGTGCGCGCAGGGAGTGTATTACCTGGCCAAAATAGGTCAGGAGACACTCACCTTAGCACGCAGCGACCGCCATTAAGAAGGGAGGGGGGAGGGAGGAGCAGCTGGGATGCGGGAGGAGCGGGGTGAATGGGGGTGCGGGGGCGGAGGAAGAGGAGAGAGCGGGAAAAAAAGGCACAGAACTTGGAGAAGTGAAAGAGGGCAAAAAGGCCCGAAAAGTTAAAAAGGTGAAAAAGACAAAGAGGTGAAAAAGCAGAGAAAAGGCAGAAAAAAAGCAGAAAGAATTGCAAGAATGCCGGAAAGAAAAAGATCGCAGAGGAATGGACAGAGTGGAAAACCAGAGAAAACACTCTAGCGGATCGGGTGGAGGGCCTCGATCCCTAGAAGCAGCGAGGGCGGGGAGGGGGAGACACGGGCATGGCTTGGTGGTGCTGTGGCTGCGGGGAGTGTATTACATGGCCAAAATAGCTCAGGATACACTCATGTTAGCGCGCAGCGATTGCCATCAAGAAGGGAGGGGGGAGGGAGGAGCAGCTGGGAGGTGCGGGCGACTGAGGGTGCGGGGGCGGGGGGAGCAGGAGAGAGCGGGAAAAAAAGGTGCAGAACATGGAGAAGTGAAAGAGGGCAAAAAGGTCCGAAAGTTAAAAAGGTGAAAAAGACAAAGAGTGAAAAAGCTGAGAAAAGGCAGAAAAAAAGCAGAAAGAATTGCAAGAATGCCGGAAAGAAAAAGATCGCAGAGGAATGGACAGAGTGGAAAACCAGAGAAAACACTCTAGAGGATCGGGTCCAGGAGGGCCTTGATCCCTAGAAGCAGCGAGGGCGGAGAGAGGGAGACACGGGCACTAATCGGTGGTGATGTGCACGCGGGGAGTGTATTACCTGGCCAAAATAGGTCAGGAGACACTCACCTTAGCGCGCAGCGACCGTCATTAAGAAGGGAGGGGGAGGGAGGAGCAGCTGGGAGGTTGGAGGCACGGGCAAATAGAGGCGCAGGGGGCGGGACAGGGAGAGCGGGAGAGAGCGAGAAAAAAAGGCGCAGAACTTGGAGAAGTGAAAGAGGGCAAAAAGGCCCGAAAGTTAAAAAGGTGAAAAAGACAAAGAGTGAAAAAGCAGAGAAAAGGCAGAAAAAAAGCAGAAAGAATTGCAAGAATGCCGGAAAGAAAAAGATCGCAGAGAAATGGACAGAGTGGAAAACCAGAGAAAACACTCTAGCGGATCGGGTCCAGGAGGACCTCGATCCCTAGAAGCAGCAAGGGCGGGGAAGGGGGAGACACAGGCACGGCTTGGTGGTGCTGTGCGCGCAGGGAGTGTATTACCTGGCCAAAATAGGTCAGGAGACACTCACCTTAGCACGCAGCGACCGCCATTAAGAAGAGAGGGGGGAGGGAGGAGCAGCTGCTAGGCGACAGGCGCGGGGCGAATGGGGGCGCGGGACAGAGCGGGAAAAAAAAGGCACAGAATTTTGAGAAGTGAAAGAGGGCAAAAAGGCCCGAAAGTTAAAAAGGTGAAAAAGACAAAGAGTGAAAAAGCAGAGAAAAGGCAGAAAAAAAGCAGAAAGAATTGCAAGAATGCCGGAAAGAAAAAGATCGCAGAGCAATGGACAGAGTGGAAAACCAGGGGAAAACACTCTAGCGGATCGGGTACAGGAGGGCCTCGATCCTAGAAGCAGCGAGGGCGAGGAGGGGGAGACACGGGCATGGCTTGGTGGTGCTGTGGCTGCGGGAGTGTATTACATGGCCAAAATAGCTCAGGAGACACTCATGTTAGCGCGCAGCGATTGCCATCAAGAAGGGAGGGGGGAGGGAGGAGCAGCTGGGAGGTGCGGGCGAATGAGGGTGCGGGGGCGGGGGGAGCAGGAGAGAGCGGGAAAAAAAGGTGCAGAACATGGAGAAGTGAAAGAGGGCAAAAAGGTCCGAAAGTTAAAAAGGTGAAAAAGACAAAGAGTGAAAAAGCTGAGAAAAGGCAGAAAAAAAGCAGAAAGAATTGCAAGAATGCCGGAAAGAAAAAGATCGCAGAGGAATGGACAGAGTGGAAAACCAGAGAAAACACTCTAGAGGATCGGGTCCAGGAGGGCCTCGATCCCTAGAAGCAGCGAGGGCGGAGAGAGGGAGACACGGGCACTAATCGGTGGTGATGTGCACGCGGGGAGTGTATTACCTGGCCAAAATAGGTCAGGAGACACTCACCTTAGCGCGCAGCGACCGTCATTAAGAAGGGAGGGGGAGGGAGGAGCAGCTGGGAGGTGGGAGGCACGGGCAAATAGAGGCGCAGGGGGTGGGACAGGGAGAGCGGGGGAGAGAGCGAGAAAAAAAGGCGCAGAACTTGGAGAAGTGAAAGAGGGCAAAAAGGCCCGAAAGTTAAAAAGGTGAAAAAGATAAAGAGTGAAAAAGCAGAGAAAAGGCAGAAAAAAAGCAGAAAGAATTGCAAGAATGCCGGAAAGAAAAAGATCGCAGAGAAATGGACAGAGTGGAAAACCAGAGAAAACACTCTAGCGGATCGGGTCCAGGAGGGCCTCGATCCCTAGAAGCAGCAAGGGCGGGGAGGGGGAGACACAGGCACGGCTCGGTGGTGCTGTGCGCGCAGGGAGTGTATTACCTGGCCAAAATAGGTCAGGAGACACTCACCTTAGCACGCAGCGACCGCCATTAAGAAGGGAGGGGGGAGGGAGGAGCAGCTGGGATGCGGGAGGAGCGGGCGAATGGGGGTGCGGGGGCGGAGGAAGAGGGAGAGAGCGGGAAAAAAAGGCGCAGAACTTGGAGAAGTGAAAGAGGGCAAAAAGGCCCGAAAGTTAAAAAGGTGAAAAAGACAAAGAGTGACAAAGCAGAGAAAAGGCAGAAAAAAAGCAGAAAGAATTGCAAGAATGCCGGAAAGAAAAAGATCGCAGAGGAATGGACAGAGTGGAAAACCAGAGAAAACACTCTAGCGGATCGGGTACAGGAGGGCCTCGATCCCTAGAAGCAGCGAGGGCGGGGAGGGGGAGACACGGGCATGGCTTGGTGGTGCTGTGGCTGCAGGAGTGTATTACATGGCCAAAATAGCTCAGGAGACACTCATGTTAGCGCGCAGCGATTGCCATCAAGAAGGGAGGGGGGAGGGAGGAGCAGCTGGGAGGTGCGGGCGAATGAGGGTGCGGGGGGCGGGTGGAGCAGGAGAGAGCGGGAAAAAAAAGGTGCAGAACATGGAGAAGTGAAAGAGGGCAAAAAGGTCCGAAAGTTAAAAAGGTGAAAAAGACAAAGAGTGAAAAAGCTGAGAAAAGGCAGAAAAAAAGCAGAAAGAATTGCAAGAATGCCGGAAAGAAAAAGATCGCAGAGGAATGGACAGAGTGGAAAACCAGAGAAAACACTCTAGAGGATCGGGTCCAGGAGGGCCTCGATCCCTAGAAGCAGCGAGGGCGGAGAGAGGGAGACACGGGCACTAATCGGTGGTGATGTGCACGCGGGGAGTGTATTACCTGGCCAAAATAGGTCAGGAGACACTCACCTTAGCGCGCAGCGACCGTCATTAAGAAGGGAGGGGGAGGGAGGAGCAGCTGGGAGGTGGGAGGCACGGGCAAATAGAGGCGCAGGGGGCGGGACAGGGAGAGCGGGAGAGAGCGAGAAAAAAAGGCGCAGAACTTGGAGAAGTGAAAGAGGCAAAAAGGCCCGAAAGTTAAAAAGGTGAAAAAGACAAAGAGTGAAAAAGCAGAGAAAAGGCAGAAAAAAAGCAGAAAGAATTGCAAGAATGCCGGAAAGAAAAAGATCGCAGAGAAATGGACAGAGTGGAAAACCGGAGAAAACACTCTAGCGGATCGGGTCCAGGAGGGCCTCGATCCCTAGAAGCAGAAAGGGCGGGGGAGGAGGAGACACAGGCACGGCTCGGTGGTCCTGTGCGCGCAGGGAGTGTATTACCTGGCCAAAATAGGTCAGGAGACACTCACCTTAGCACGCAGCGACCGCCATTAAGAAGGGAGGGGGGAGGGAGGAGCAGCTGGGATGCCGGAGGAGCGGGCGAATGGGGGTGCGGGGGCGGAGGAAGAGGGAGAGAGCGGGAAAAAAAGGCGCAGAACTTGGAGAAGTGAAAGAGGGCAAAAAGGCCCGAAAGTTAAAAAGGTGAAAAAGACAAAGAGTGAAAAAGCAGAGAAAAGGCAGAAAAAAAGCAGAAGGAATTGCAAGAATGCCGGAAAGAAAAAGATCGCAGAGGAATGGACAGAGTGGAAAACCAGAGAAAACACTCTAGCGGATTGTACAGGAGGGCCTCGATCCCTAGAAGTAGCGAGGGCGGGGAGGGGGGAGACACCGGCATGGCTTGGTGGTGCTGTGGCTGCGGGGAGTGTATTACATGGCCAAAATAGCTCAGGAGACACTCATGTTAGCGCACAGCGATTGCCATCAAGAAGGGAGGGGGGAGGGAGGAGCAGCTGGGAGGTGCGGGCGAATGAGGGTGCGGGGGCGGGGGGGAGCAGGAGAGAGCGGGAAAAAAAGGTGCAGAACATGGAGAAGTGAAAGAGGGCAAAAAGGTCCGAAAGTTAAAAAGGTGAAAAAGACAAAGAGTGAAAAAGCTGAGAAAAGGCAGAAAAAAAGCAGAAAGAATTGCAAGAATGCCGGAAAGAAAAAGATCGCAGAGGAATGGACAGAGTGGAAAACCAGAGAAAACACTCTAGAGGATCGGGTCCAGGAGGGCCTCGATCCCTAGAAGCAGCGAGGGGCGGAGAGAGGGAGACACGGGCACTAATCGGTGGTGATGTGCACGCGGGGAGTGTATTACCTGGGCAAAATAGGTCAGGAGACACTCACCTTAGCGCGCAGCGACCATCATTAAGAAGGGAGGGGGAGGGAGGAGCAGCTGGGAGGTGGGAGGCACGGGCAAATAGAGGCGCAGGGGGCGGGACAGGGAGAGCGGGAGAGAGCGAGAAAAAAAGGCGCAGAACTTGGAGAAGTGAAGAAGGGCAAAGAGGCCGAAAAGTTAAAAAGGTGAAAAAGACAAATGGTGAAAAAGCAGAGAAAAGGCAGAAAAAAAGCAGAAAGAATTGCAAGAATGCCGGAAAGAAAAAGATCGCAGAGAAATGGACAGAGTGGAAAACCAGAGAAAACACTCTAGCGGATCGGGTCCAGGAGGGCCTCGATCCCTAGAAGCAGCAAGGGCGGGGAGGGGGAGACACAGGCACGGCTCGGTGGTGCTGTGCGCGCAGGGAGTGTATTACCTGGGCAAAATAGGTCAGGAGACACTCACCTTAGCACGCAGCGACCGCCATTAAGAAGAGAGGGGGGAGCAGCTGCTAGGCGACAGGCGTGGGCGAATGGGGGCGCGGGACAGAGCGGGAAAAAAAGGCACAGAATTTGGAGAAGTGAAAGAGGGCAAAAAGGCCCGAAAGTTAAAAAGGTGAAAAAGACAAAGAGTGAAAAAGCAGAAAAAAAGCAGAAAGAATTGCAAGAATGCCGGAAAGAAAAAGATCGCAGAGAAATGGACAGAGTTGAAAACCAGAGAAAACACTCTAGCGGATCGGGTCAAGGAGGGCCTCGATCCCTAGAAGCAGTGAGGGCAGGGAGGGGGAGACACGGGCACGGCTCGGTGGTGCTGTGCACGCTGGAAGTATATTACCTGGCCAAAATATGTCAGGAGACACTCACCTTAGCGCTCGGAGACCGCCAATAAAAAGGGAGGGTGGAGGGAGGAGCAGCTGGGAGGCGGGAGGCGCGGGCGAATGGGGGTGCAGGGGGAGCGGGAGATAGGAGGAAAAGCGGCACAGAACTTGGAGAAGTGAAAGAGGGCAAAAAGCCCTGAAAGTTAAAAAGGTGAAAAAGACAAAGAGTGAAAAAGCCGAGAAAAGGCAGAAAAAAAGCAGAAAGAATTGCCAGAATGCGGAAAGAAAAAGATCGCAGAGGAATGGACAGAATGGAAAACCAGAGAAAACACTCTAGCGGATTGGGTCCAGGAGGGCCTCGATCCCTAAAAGCAGCGAAGGTGGGTAGGGGGAGACACTGGTACGGCTCGGTGGTGCTGTGCGCGCGAGTAGTGTATTACCTGGACAAAATAGGTCAGGAGACACTCACCTTAGCGCGCAGCGACCACCATTAAGAAGGGAGGGGGGAGGGAGGAGCAGCTGGGATGAAGAGGCACGGGCGAATAGGGGTGCGGGGGCGGGGGGAGCGGGAGAGAGTGGGAAAAAAAGGCACAGAACTTGGAGAAGTGAAAGAGGGCAAAAAGGCCCGAAAGTTAAAAAGGAGAAAAAGACAAAGAGTGAAAAGGCCGAGAAAAGGCAGAAAAAAAGCAGAAAGAATTGCAAGAATGCCGGAAAGAAAAAGATCGCAGAGGAATGGACAGAGTGGAAAACCAGAGAAAACACTCTAGTGGATCGGGTACAGGAGGGCCTCGAACCCTAGAAGCAGCGAGGGCGGGGAGGGGGAGACACAGGCACGGCTTGGTGGTGCTGTGGCTGTGGGGAGTGTATTACCTGGCCAAAATAGGTCAGGAGACACTCTCCTTAGCGCACAGCGATTGCCATTAAGAAGGTAGGGGGGAGGGAGGAGCAGCTGGGAGGCGGGAGGTGCGGGGCGAATGAGGATTTGGGGGGAAGGGGGAGTGGGAGAGAGTGGGAAAAGAAGGAGCAGAACTTGGAGAAGTGAAAGAGGGCATAAAGGCCGAAAGTTAAAAAGGTGAAAAAGACAGAGTGAAAAAGCTGATAAAAGGCAGAAAAAAAGCAGAATGAATTGCAAGAATGCCGGAAAGAAAAAAATCGCAGAGGATTGGACAGAGTGGAAAACCAGAAAAAAAACTCTAGCGGATCGGGTACAGGAGGGCCTCGATCCCTAGAAACAGCAAGGGCGGGGAGGGGGAGACACTGGCATGGCTTGGTGGTGCTGTGGCTGCGGGGAGTGTATTACATGGCCAAAATAGGTCAGGAGACACTCATGTTAGCGCGCAGCGATTGCCATCAAGAAGGGAGGGGGGAGGGAGGAGCAGCTGGGAGGTGCGGGCGAATGAGGGTGCGGGGGGCGGGGGGGAGCAGGAGAGAGCGGGAAAAAAAGGTGCAGAACATGGAGAAGTGAAAGAGGGCAAAAAGGTCCGAAAGTTAAAAAGGTGAAAAAGACAAAGAGTGAAAAAGCTGAGAAAAGGCAGAAAAAAAGCAGAAAGAATTGCAAGAATGCCGGAAAGAAAAAGATCGCAGAGGAATGGACAGAGTGGAAAACCAGAGAAAACACTCTAGAGGATCGGGTCCAGGAGGGCCTCGATCCCTAGAAGCAGCGAGGGCGGAGAGAGGGAGACACGGGCACTAATCGGTGGTGATGTGCACGCGGGGAGTGTATTACCTGGCCAAAATAGGTCAGGAGACACTCACCTTAGTGCGCAGCGACCGTCATTAAGAAGGGAGGGGGAGGGAGGAGCAGCTGGGAGGTGGGAGGCACGGGCAAATAGAGGCGCTGGGGGCGGGACAGGGAGAGCGGGAGAGAGCGAGAAAAAAAGGCGCAAAACTTGGAGAAGTGAAAGAGGGCAAAAAGGCCCGAAAGTTAAAAAGGTGAAAAAGACAGAGTGAAAAAGCAGAGAAAAGGCAGAAAAAAAGCAGAAAGAATTGCAAGAATGCCGGAAAGAAAAAGATCGCAGAGAAATGGACAGAGTGGAAAACCAGAGAAAACACTCTAGCGGATCGGGTCCAGGAGGGCCTCGATCCCTAGAAGCAGAAAGGGCGGGGAGGGGGGAGACACAGGCACGGCTCGGTGGTGCTGTGCGCGCAGGGAGTGTATTACCAGGCCAAAATAGGTCAGGAGACACTCACCTTAGCACGCAGCGACCGCCATTTAGAAGGGAGGGGGGAGGGAGGAGCAGCTGGGATGCGGGAGGAGCGGGCGAATGGGGGTGCGGGGGCGGAGGAAGAGGGAGAGAGCGGGAAAAAAAGGCGCAGAACTTGGAGAAGTGAAAGAGGGCAAAAAGGCCCGAAAGTTAAAAAGGTGAAAAAGACAAAGAGTGAAAAAGCAGAGAAAAGGCAGAAAAAAAGCAGAAAGAATTGCAAGAATGCCGGAAAGAAAAAGATCGCAGAGGAATGGACAGAGTGGAAAACCAGAGAAAACACTCTAGCGGATTGTACAGGAGGGCCTCGATCCCTAGAAGGAGCGAGGGCGGGGAGGGGGAGACACGGGCATGGCTTGGTGGTGCTGTGGCTGCGGGGAGTGTATTACATGGCCAAAATAGCTCAGGAGACACTCATGTTAGCGCGCAGCGATTGCCATCAAGAAGGGAGGGGGGAGGGAGGAGCAGCTGGGAGGTGCGGGCGAATGAGGGTGCGGGGGCGGGGGGAGCAGGAGAGAGCGGGAAAAAAAGGTGCAGAACATGGAGAAGTGAAAGAGGGCAAAAAGGTCCGAAAGTTAAAAAGGTGAAAAAGACAAAGAGTGAAAAAGCTGAGAAAAGGCAGAAAAAAAGCAGAAAGAATTGCAAGAATGCCGGAAAGAAAAAGATCGCAGAGGAATGGACAGAGTGGAAAACCAGAGAAAACACTCTAGAGGATCGGGTCCAGAAGGGCCTCGATCCCTAGAAGCAGCAAGGGCGGGAGAGAGGGAGACACGGGCACTAATCGGTGGTGATGTGCACGCGGGGAGTGTATTACCTGGCCAAAATAGGTCAGGAGACACTCTCCTTAGCGCGCAGCGACCGTCATTAAGAAGGGAGGGGGAGGGAGGAGCAGCTGGGAGGTGGGAGGCACGGGCAAATAGAGGCGCAGGGGGCGGGACAGGAAGAGCGGGAGAGAGCGAGAAAAAAAGGCGCAGAACTTGGAGAAGTGAAAGAGGGCAAAAGGGCCCGAAAGTTAAAAAGGTCAAAAAGACAAAGAGTGAAAAAGCAGAGAAAAGGCAGAAAAAAAGCAGAAAGAATTGCAAGAATGCCGGAAAGAAAAAGATCGCAGAGAAATGGACAGAGTGGAAAACCAGAGAAAACACTCTAGCGGATCGGGTCCAGGAGGGCCTCGATCCCTAGAAGCAGCAAGGGCGGGGAGGGGGAAACACAGGCACGGCTCGGTGGTGCTGTGCGCGCAGGGAGTGTATTACCTGGCCAAAATAGGTCAGGAGACACTCACCTTAGCACGCAGCGACCGCCATTAAGAAGAGAGGGGGGAGGGAGGAGCAGCTGCTAGGCGACAGGCGCGGGCGAATGGGGGCGCGGGACAGAGCGGGAAAAAAAGGCACAGAATTTGGAGAAGTGAAAGAGGGCAAAAAGGCCCGAAAGTTAAAAAGGTGAAAAAGACAAAGAGTGAAAAAGCAGAGAAAAGGCAGAAAAAAAGCAGAAAGAATTGCAAGAATGCCGGAAAGAAAAAGATCGCAGAGAAATGGACAGAGTGGAAAACCAGAGAAAACACTCTAGCAGATTGGGTCAAGGAGGGCCTCGATCCCTAGAAGCAGTGAGGGCAGGGAGGGGGAGACACGGGCACGGCTCGGTGGTGCTGTGCACGCTGGAAGTATATTACCTGGCCAAAATATGTCAGGAGACACTCACCTTAGCGCTCAGAGACCGCCATTAAAAAGGGAGGGTGGAGGGAGGAGCAGCTGGGAGGCGGGAGGCGCGGGCGAATGGGGGTGCAGGGGGAGCGGGAGATAGGAGGAAAAGCGGCACAGAACATGGAGAAGTGAAACAGGGCAAAAAGCCCTGAAAGTTAAAAAGGTGAAAAAGACAAAGAGTGAAAAAGCCGAGAAAAAAAAAAGCAGAAAGAATTGCCAGAATGCCGGAAAGAAAAAGATCGCAGAGGAATGGACAGAGTGGAAAACCAGAGAAAACACTCTAGCGGATTGGGTCCAGGAGGGCCTCGATCCCTAAAAGCAGCGAAGGTGGGTAGGGGGAGACACTGGTACGGCTCGGTGGTGCTGTGCGCGCGAGTAGTGTATTACCTGGACAAAATAGGTCAGGAGACACTCACCTTAGCGCGCAGCGACCACCATTAAGAAGGGAGGGGGAGGGAGGAGCAGCTGGGATGAAGAGGCACGGGCGAATAGGGGTGCGGGGGCGGGGGGGAGCGGGGAGAGAGTGGGAAAAAAAGGCACAGAACTTGGAGAAGTGAAAGAGGGCAAAAAGGCCCGAAAGTTAAAAAGGAGAAAAAGACAAAGAGTGAAAAGGCCGAGAAAAGGCAGAAAAAAAGCAGAAAGAATTGCAAGAATGCCGGAAAGAAAAAGATCGCAGAGGAATGGACAGAGTGGAAAACCAGAGAAAACACTCTAGTGGATCGGGTACAGGAGGGCCTCGAACCCTAGAAGCAGCGAGGGCGGGGAGGGGGAGACACAGGCACGGCTTGGTGGTGCTGTGGCTGCGGGGAGTGTATTACCTGGCCAAAATAGGTCAGGAGACACTCTCCTTAGCGCACAGCGATTGCCATTAAGAAGGTAGGGGGGAGGGAGGAGCAGCTGGGAGGCGGGAGGTGCGGGCGAATGAGGGTTTGGGGGGCAGGGGGAGTGGGAGAGAGTGGGAAAAGAAGGCGCAGAACTTGGAGAAGTGAAAGAGGGCATAAAGGCCCGAAAGTTAAAAAGGTGAAAAAGACAGAGTGAAAAAGCTGAGAAAAGGCAGAAAAAAAGCAGAATGAATTGCAAGAATGCCGGAAAGAAAAAGATCGCAGAGGATTGGACAGAGTGGAAAACCAGAAAAAAAACTCTAGCGGATCGGGTACAGGAGGGCCTCGATCCCTAGAAACAGCGAGGGCGGGGAGGGGGAGACACGGGCATGGCTTGGTGGTGCTGTGGCTGCGGGGAGTGTATTACATGGCCAAAATAGTTCAGGAGACACTCATGTTAGCGCGCAGCGATTGCCATCAAGAAGGGAGGGGGGGAGGGAGGAGCAGCTGGGAGGTGCGGGCGAATGAGGGTGCGGGGGCGGGGGGAGCAGGAGAGAGCGGGAAAAAAAGGTGCAGAACATGGAGAAGTGAAAGAGGGCAAAAAGGTCCGAAAGTTAAAAAGGTGAAAAAGACAAAGAGTGAAAAAGCTGAGAAAAGGCAGACAAAAAGCAGAAAGAATTGCAAGAATGCCGGAAAGAAAAAGATCGCAGAGGAATGGACGGAGTGGAAAACCAGAGAAAACACTCTAGAGGATCGGGTCCAGGAGGGCCTCGATCCCTAGAAGCAGCGAGGGCGGAGAGAGGGAGACACGGGCACTAATCGGTGGTGATGTGCACGCGGGGAGTGTATTACCTGGCCAAAATAGGTCAGGAGGCACTCACCTTAGCGCGCAGGGACCGTCATTAAGAAGGGAGGGGGAGGGAGGAGCAGCTGGGAGGTGGGAGGCACGGGCAAATAGAGGCGCAGGGGGCGGGACAGGGAGAGCGGGAGAGAGCGAGAAAAAAAGGCGCAGAACTTGGAGAAGTGAAAGAGGGCAAAAAGGCCCGAAAGTTAAAAAGGTGAAAAAGACAAAGAGTGAAAAAGCAGAGAAAAGGCAGAAAAAAGCAGAAAGAATTGCAAGAATGCCGGAAAGAAAAAGATCGCAGAGAAATGGACAGAGTGGAAAACCAGGGAAAACACTCTAGCGGATCGGGTCCAGGAGGGCCTCGATCCCTAGAAGCAGCAAGGGCGGGGAGGGGGAGACACAGGCACGGCTCGGTGGTGCTGTGCGCGCAGGGAGTGCATTACCTGCCCAAAATAGGTCAGGAGACACTCACCTTAGCACGCAGCGACCGCCATTAAGAAGAGAGGGGGGAGGGAGGAGCAGCTGCTAGGCGACAGGCGCGGGCGAATCGGGGCGCGGGACAGAGCGGGAAAAAAGGCACAGAATTTGGAGAAGTGAAAGAGGGCAAAAAGGCCCGAAAGTTAAAAGGTGAAAAAGACAAAGAGTGAAAAAGCAGAGAAAAGGCAGAAAAAAAGCAGAAAGAATTGCAAGAATGCCGGAAAGAAAAAGATCGCAGAGAAATGGACAGAGTGGAAAACCAGAGAAAACACTCTAGCGGATCGGGTCCAGGAGGGCCTCGATCCCTAGAAGCAGCGAGAGCAGGGAGGGGGAGACACGGGCACGCCTCGGTGGTGCTGTGCGCGCTGGAAGTATATTACCTGGCCAAAATATGTCAGGAGACACTCACCTTAGCGCTCAGAGACCGCCATTAAAAAGGGAGGGTGGAGGGAGGAGCAGCTGGGAGGCGGGAGGCGCGGGCGAATGGGGGTGCAGGGGGAGCGGGAGATAGGAGGAAAAGCGGCACAGAACTTGGAGAAGTGAAACAGGGCAAAAAGCCCTGAAAGTTAAAAAGGTGAAAAAGACAAAGAGTGAAAAAGCCGAGAAAAGGCAGAAAAAAAAGCAGAAAGAAATGCCAGAATGCCGGAAAGAAAAAGATCGCAGAGGAATGGACAGAGTGGAAAACCAGAGAAAACACTCTAGCGGATTGGGTCCAGGAGGGCCTCGATCCTAAAAGCAGCGAAGGTGGGTAGGGGGAGACACTGGTACGGCTCAGTGGTGCTGTGCGCATGAGTAGTGTATTACCTGGACAAAATAGGTCAGGAGACACTCACCTTAGCGCGCAGCGACCACCATTAAGAAGGGAGGAGCATCTGGGATGCAGAGGCGCGGGCGAATAGGGGTGCGGGGGCGGGGGGGAGCGGGAGAGAGTGGGAAAAAAAGGCACAGAACTTGGAGAAGTGAAAGAGGGCAAAAAGGCCTGAAAGTTAAAAAGGAGAAAAAGACAAAGAGTGAAAAGGCCAAGAAAAGGCAGAAAAAAAGCAGAAAGAATTGCAAGAATGCCGGAAAGAAAAAGATCGCAGAGGAATGGACAGAGTGGAAAACCAGAGAAAACACTCTAGCGGATCGGGTACAGGAGGGCCTCGAACCCTAGAAGCAGCGAGGGCGGGGAGGGGGAGACACAGGCACGGCTTGGTGGTGCTGTGGCTGCGGGGAGTGTATTACCTGGCCAAAATAGGTCAGGAGACACTCTCCTTAGCGCACAGCGATTGCCATTAAGAAGGTAGGGGGGAGGGAGGAGCAGCTGGGAGGCGGGAGGTGCGGGCGAATGAGGGTTTGGGGGCAGGGGGAGTGGGAGAGAGTGGGAAAAAAAGGCGCCGAACTTGGAGAAGTGAAAGAGGGCATAAAGGCCCGAAAGTTAAAAAGGTGAAAAAGACAGAGTGAAAAAGCTGAGAAAAGGCAGAAAAAAAGCTGAATGAATTGCAAGAATGCCGGAAAGAAAAAGATCGCAGAGGATTGGACAGAGTGGAAAACCAGAAAAAAAACTCTAGTGGATCGGGTCCAGGAGGTCCTCGATCCCTAGAAGCAGCAAGGGCGGGGAGGGAGAGACACAGGCACGGCTCGGTGGTGCTGTGCGCGCGGGGAGTGTATTACCTGGCCAAAATAGGTCAGGAGACACTCACCTTAGCGCGCAGCGACCGCCATTAAGAAGGGAGGGGGGAGGGAGGAGCAGCTGGGATGCGGGAGGAGCGGGCGAATGGCGGTGCGGGGCGGGGGAAGAGGGAGAGAGCGGGAAAAAAAGGCGCAGAACTTGGAGAAGTGAAAGAGGGCAAAAAGGCCCGAAAGTTAAAAAGGTAAAAAAGACAAAGAGTGAAAAAGCCGAGAAAAAGCAGAAAGATTGCAAGAATGCCGGAAAGAAAAAGATCGCAGATGAATGGACAGAGTGGAAAACCAGAGAAAACACTCTAGCGGATCGGGTACAGGAGGGCCTCGATCCCTAGAAGCAGCGAGGGCAGGGAGGGGGAGACACGGGCATGGCTTGGTGGTGCTGTGGCTGCGGGGAGTGTATTACATGGCCAAAATAGGTCAGGAGACACTCACGTTAGCGCGCAGCGACTGCTATTAAGAAGGGAGGGGGAGGGAGGAGCAGCTGGGAGGCAGGAGGTGCGGGCGAATGGGGGTTTGGTGGGCAGGGGGAGTGGGAGATATGAGGAAATAAGGCGCAGGACTTGGAGAAGTGAAAGAGGGCAAAAAGGCCCGAAAGTTAAAAAGGTGAAAAAGACAAAGAGTGAAAAAGCCGAGAAAAGGCAGAAAAAAAGCAGAAATAATTGCCAGAATGCTGGAAAGAAAAAGATCGCAGAGGAATGGACAGAGTGGAAAACCAAAGAAAACACACTAGCGGATTGGGTCCAGGAGGACCTCGATCCCTAGAAGTAGCGAAGGCGGGGAGGGGGAGACACGGGTACGGCTCGGTGGTGCTGTGCACGCGGGGAGTGTATTACCTGGCCAAAATAGGTCAGGAGACACTCACCTTAGCGCGCAGCGACCTCCATTAAGAAGGGAGTGGGGAGGGAGGAGCAGCTGGGATGCAGGAGGCGCGGGCGAATAGGGGTGCGGGGGCGGGGGGAGCGGGAGACAGTGGGAAAAAAAGGCGCAGACCTTGGAGAAGTGAAAGAGGGCAAAAAGGCCCAAAAGTTAAAAAGGTGAAAAAGACAAAGAGTGAAAAAGCCGAGAAAAGGCAGAAAAAAAGCAGAAAGAATTGCAAGAATGCCGGAAAGAAAAAGATCGCAGAGGAATGGACAGAGTGGAAAACCAGAGAAAACACTCTAGCGGATCGGGAACAGGAG
This sequence comes from Pleurodeles waltl, assembly GCF_031143425.1. Lineage (NCBI taxonomy): Eukaryota > Metazoa > Chordata > Amphibia > Caudata > Salamandridae > Pleurodeles > Pleurodeles waltl. Next base: position 444,494,257 of record NC_090448.1, on the reverse strand, counting down.
GGCCTCTAACCCTAGAAATAGCTAGGGCGGGGAGAGGGAGACACGGCACGGCTTGGTGGTGCTGTGGCTGCGGGGAGTGTATTACCTGGCCAAAATAGGTCAGGAGACACTCACCTTAGCGCGCAGCGACTGCCATTAAGAAGGTAGGGGGGAGGGAGGAGCAGCTGGGAGGCGGGAGGTGCGGGCAAATGGCGGTTTGGGGGGCAGAGGGAGTGGGAGAGAGTGGGAAAAAAAGGCGCAGAACTAGAAGAAGTGAAAGAGGGCATAAAGGCCCGAAAGTTAAAAAGGTGAAAAAGACAGAGTGAAAAAGCCGAGAAAAGGCAGAAAAAAAGCAGAATGAATTGCAAGAATGCCGGAAAGAAAAAGATCACAGAGGAATGGACAGAGTGGAAAACCAGAGAAAACACTCTAGCGGATCGGGTCCAGGAGGTCCTCGATCCCTAGAAGCAGCGAGGGCGGGGAGGGAGAGATATAGGCACGGCTCGGTGGTGCTGTGCGCGCGGGGAGTGTATTACCTGGCCAAAATAGGTCAGGAGACACTCACCTTAGCGCGCAGCGACCGCCATTAATAAGGGAGGGGGGAGGGAGGAGCAGCTGGGATGCGGGAGGAGCGGGCGAATGGTGGTGCAGTGCGGGGCGGGGGAAGAGGGAGAGAGCGGGAAAAAAAGGTGCAAACCTTGGAGAAGTGAAAGAGGGCAAAAAGGCCCAAAAGTTAAAAAGGTGAAAAAGACAAAGAGTGAAAAAGCTGAGAAAAGGCAGAAAAAAAGCAGAAAGAATTGCAAGAATGCCGGAAAGAAAAAGATCTCAGAGGAATGGACAGAGTGGAAAACCAGAGAAAACACTCTAGCGGATCGGGTACAGGAGGGCCTCGATCCCTAGAAGCAGCGAGGGCAGGGAGGGGGATACACGGGCATGGCTTGGTGGTGCTGTGGCTGCGGGAAGTGTATTACATGGCCAAAATAGGTCAGGAAACACTCACGTTAGCGCGCAGCGACTGCTATTAAGAAGGGAGGGGGGAGGGAGGAGCAGCTGGGAGGCAGGAGACGCGGGCGAATGGGGGTGCAGGGGGAGCGGGAGATAGGAGGAAAAAAGGCGCAGAACTTGGAGAAGTGAAACAGGGCAAAAAGCCCCGAAAGTTAAAAAGGTGAAAAAGACAAGGAGTAAAAAAGCAGAGAAAAGGCAGAAAAAAAGCAGAAAGAATTGACAGAATGCCGGAAAGAAAAAGATCGCAGAGGAATGGACAGAGTGGAAAACCAGAGAAAACACTGTAGCGGATTGGGTCCAGGAGGGCCTCGATCCCTAGAAGCAGCAAAGGTGGGGAGGGGGAGACACGGGCACAGCTCGGTGGTGCTGTGCGTGTGGGGAGTGTATTACCTGGCCAAAATAGGTCAGGAGACACTCACCTTAGCGCGCAGCGACCACCATTAAGAAGTGAGGGGGGAGGGAGGAGCAGCTGGGATGCAGGAGGCGCGGGCGAATAGGGGTGCGGGGGCGGGGGGAGCGGGAGAGAGTGGGAAAAAAAGGCACAGAACTTGGAGAAGTGAAAGAGGGGAAAAAGGCCCGAAAGTTAAAAAGGTGAAAAAGACAAAGAGTGAAAAAGCCGAGAAAAGGCTGGAAAAAAGCAGAAAGAATTGCAAGAATGCCGGAAAGAAAAAGATCGCAGAGGAATGGACAGAGTGGAAAACCAGAGAAAACACTCTAGCGGATCGGGTACAGGAGGGCCTCGAACTCTAGAAGCAGCGAGGGGGAGACACAGGTACGGCTTGGTGGTGCTGTGGCTTCGGGGAGTGTATTACCTGGCCAAAATAGATCAGGAGACACTCACCTTAGCGCGCAGCGTCCACCATTAAGAAGGGAGGGAGGAGCAGCTGGGATGCGGGAGGCGTGGGCAAATGGGGGTGCGTGGGCGGGGGGAGCGGGAGAGAGCGGGAAAAAAAGGTGCAGAACTTGGAGAAGTGAAAGAGGGCAAAAAGGCCCGAAAGTTAAAAAGGTGAAAAAGACAAAGAGTGAAAAAGCCGAGAAAAAGCAGAAAGAATTGCAAGAATGCCGGAAAGAAAAAGATCGCAGAGGAATGGACAGAGTGGAAAACCAGAGAAAACACTCTAGCGGATCGGGTACAGGAGGGCCTCGATCCCTAGAAGCAGCGAGGGCGGGGAGGGGGAGACACGGGCACGGCTTGGTGGTGCTGTGGCTGCGGGGAGTGAATTACCTGGCCAAAATAGGTTAATGAGACACTCACATTAGCGCGCAGCGACTGCCATTAAGAAGGGAGGGGGGAGGGAGGAGCAGCTGGGAGGCGGGAGATGCGGGCGAATGGGGGTTTGGTGGGCAGGGGGGGTGGGAGATAGGAGGAAAAAAGGCGCAGAACTTGGAGAAGTGAAACAGGGCAAAAAGCCCCGAAAGTTAAAAAGGTGAAAAAGACAAAGAGTGAAAAAGCCAAGAAAAGGCAGAAAAAAAGCTGAAAGAATTGCAAGAATGGCGGAAAGAAAAAGATCGCAGAGGAATGGACAGAGTGGAAAACCAGAGAAAACACTCTAGCGGATTGGGTCCAGGAGGGCCTCGATCCCTAGAAGCAGCAAAGGCGGGGAGGGGGAGACACAGGCACGGCTCAGTGGTGCTGTGCGTGCGGGGAGTGTATTACCTGGCCAAAATAGGTCAGGAGACACTCACCTTAGTGCGCAGGGACCACTATTAAGAAGGGAGGGGGGAGGGAGGAGCAGCTGGGATGCAGGAGGCGCGGGCGAATAAGGGTGCGAGGGCGGGGGGAGCGGGAGAGAGTGGGAAAAAAAGGCGCAGAACTTGGAGAAGTGAAAGAGGGCAAGAAGGCCCGAAAGTTAAAAAGGTGAAAAAGACAAAGAGTGGAAATGCCGAGAAAAGGCAGAAAAAAAGCAGAGAGAATTGCAAGAATGCCGGAAAGAAAAAGATCGCAGAGGAATGGACAGAGTGGAAAACCAGAGAAAACACTCTAGCGGATCGGGTACAGGAGGGCCTCGATCCCTAGAAGCAGCGAGGGCGGGGAGGGGGAGACACGGGCATGGCTTGGTGGTGCTGTGGCTGCGGGGAGTGTATTACATGGCCAAAATAGCTCAGGAGACACTCATGTTAGCGCGCAGCGATTGCCATCAAGAAGGGAGGGGGGAGAGAGGAGCAGCTGGGAGGTGCGGGCGAATGAGGGTGCGGGGTGGGGGGAGCAGGAGAGAGCGGGAAAAAAAGGTGCAGAACATGGAGAAGTAAAAGAGGGCAAAAAGGTCCGAAAGTTAAAAAGGTGAAAAAGACAAAGAGTGAAAAAGCTGAGAAAAGGCAGAAAAAAAGCAGAAAGAATTGCAAGAATGCCGGAAAGAAAAAGATCGCAGAGGAATGGACAGAGTGGAAAACCAGAGAAAACACTCTAGAGGATCGGGTCCAGGAGGGCCTCGAGCCCTAGAAGCAGCGAGGGCGGAGGGAGGGAGATACGGGCACTAATCGGTGGTGATGTGCACGCGGGGAGTGTATTACCTGGCCAAAATAGGTCAGGAGACACTCACCTTAGCGCGCAGCGACCGTCATTAAGAAGGGAGGGAGGAGCAGCTGGGAGGTGGGAGGCACGGGCAAATAGAGGCGCAGGGGGCGGGACAGGGAGAGCGTGAGAGAGCGAGAAAAAAAGGCTCAGAATTTGGGAAGTGAAAGAGGGCAAAAAGGCCCGAAAAAATTTGAAAGGTGAAAAAAAGACAAAGAGTGAAAAAGCCGAGAAAAGGCAGAGAAAAAGCAGAAAGAATTGCAAGAATGCCGGAAAGAAAAAGATCGCAGAGGAATGGACAGAGTGGAAAACCAGAGAAAACACTCTAGCGGATCGGGTCCAGGAGGGACTCGATCCCTAGAAGCAGCGAGGGCGGGGAGGGGGAGACACGGCCACGGCTCGGTGGTTCTGTGCGCACGGGGAGTGTATTACCTGGCCAAAATATGTCAGGAGACACTCCCCTTAGCGCTCAGAGACCGCCATTAAAAAGGGAGGGTGGAGGGAGAAGCAGCTGGGAGGCGGGAGGCGCGGGCGAATGGGGGTACAGGGGGAGCGGGAGATAGGAAGAAAAAAGGCGCAGAACTTGGAGAAGTGAAACAGGGCAAAAAGCCCCGAAAGTTAAAGAGGTGAAAAAGACAAAGAGTGAAAAAGCCGAGAAAAGGCAGAAAAAAAGCAGAAAGAATTGCAAGAATGCCGGAAAGAAAAAAATCGCAGAGGAATGGACAGAGTGGAAAACCAAAGAAAACACTCTAGCGGATTGGGTCCAGGAGGGCCTCGATCCCTAGAAGCAGCGAGGGCAGGGAGGGGGAGACACGGTTACGGCTCGGTGGTGCTGTGCGAGCGGGGAGTGTTTTATCTGGCCAAAATAGGTCAGGAGACACTCACCTTAGCGCGCAGCGACCACCATTAAGAAGGGAGGGGGGAGGGAGGAGCAGCTGGGATGCAGGAGGCGTGGGCGAATAGGGGTGCGGGGGAGCGGGAGAGAGCGGGAAAAAAAGGCGCAGAACTTGGAGAAGTGAAAGAGGGCAAAAAGTCCCGAAAGTTAAAAAGGTGAAAAAGACAAAGAGTGAAAAAGCAGAGAAAAGGCAGAAAAAAAGCTGAAAGAATTGCAAGAATGCCGGAAAGAAAAAGATCGAAGAGGAATGGACAGAGTGGAAAACCAGAGAAAACACTCTAGCGGATCGGGTGCAGGAGGGCCTCGATCCCTAGAAGCAGCTAGGGCGGGGAGAGGGAGACATGGGCACGGCTCTATGGTGCTGTGCGTGCTGGGAGTGTATTACCTGGCCAAAATAGGTCAGGAGACACTTGAAGATCTTTCTAAGCATGTGTTTTGTATTGAAAAAGGCGGAGGAAACTGCGCTGACTTGGGGGTTCATCGACAGTGATGAGTCCAGGATGAATCTGAGGTTGCAGGCGTGGTCGTGGGGGCAGGAATGCTTCCGAGGACTGTGGGCCATCAGGATATGTCCTACGCTGAGGGGTTGTTGCCGAAGACAAGAACTTCTGTTTTTTCGGTATTTAGCTTGAGGCACCTCTCCTCCATCCATGCGGTGACTGCCTTCATTCTATTGTGGATGTTGGCTTTGGCTGTTTTTAGCTTGTTGGTGAGGGAGATGATTAGCTGTGTGTCGTCGGTGTGTGAGACGATGTTGCGTGCGTGGTGAGAAGGGGGGGAGTTGGACTCTTTGGGCTCTGTTGGAGAGGAAGGAGGTGATCCATTCTAGAGTCTTGTCTCGAATGGTGGCGTCGTGGAAACAAGTCTGTAGGGTGAAGTTGGAAATGGTGTCAAAGGTGGCGGACAGGTCTAGGAGGATGAGAGCTGTGGTCTCACCCCTGTCTAGGAGGATGCAAATGTCATCTGTGGCGGCTAGGAGGACGGTCTCGATGCTCTGGTTGCTCTGGAAGCCAGGCTGAGAGGGGTCAAGGACGTTGTAGAGTTCGATGTGTTTGGTGATTTGACTGTTGACAGCCTTTTTTGATGGCTTTGGCTGGAAAAGGGAGTAGAGAGATGAGCCGGAAGTTCTCAAGATTGTCTGGGTCTGCAGGTCTTCTTGGGGTGGGAGATCCCCAACAAAGACCAGAGATTAGATTTAATAAAAGCAGTACGTGAGGGTGTCGCCTCTGCACATGTTGGTGTTTCAGCCACAATAACACTCTTACAGAAACTCATCCTGTGGCCGGGTCTATACAAACAGACCAAGCAATATGTCCTTTGTTGTGAAATTTGCCAGTAGATAAAGGGCACAAACATCAAAAGCCTACCACAGACAACCCTCTTAGTGTCCAACAGGCCACTGCAATGTGTGTACTTGGACCATTGTTATCCTCTACAATCTGATGGTGCATACTACTACATCTTAGTCACTGTAGATTCTTGTTCTAGATTCCTGTGGGTGTGGCCTCAGCGGTCGGCTGATGCTCGAACTGGTATAAAAGACTTGCTGATCTTCATCGGTACATATGCAGTTGCACCATTCCACTCGGACCAGGGCCCTGCCTTTGCCTCTAAGGCCTTCAGGGACACCATGATGACAATGGGTGTCAAACTCCATTACTCCTCACCCTGCCATCCAGAGGGAAATTCAGTTGTGGAGAGGATGAATCAAGTCTAAAGCAGTCTTAAATAGCTAGAGTATTAGGTTCTGGCTGCAGCTGGCTTCCTCACCTAAGTGGGGTCCAGAGAGCAATAAATAATCTGCCAAGAAGGTCCTTGGGAGGACCCACTCCTTCTGAGGTTCTCTTTGGGATACCTATGTATGTCCCAGATCTAGATGGCCCTGGTTTAGTGGCAGCAGATACACCTTTTGACATAAATGAACGTCTCACTGTCTTACAGGAGCTTCAGCAATTTCATAATGATAAATCATCTGCCAGTGCTGCCACCTTAGGAATAAGGGATTCATTAAAAACTTCAACTGGCTGGATTCCTAAAGTTGGGGATCAAGTTTGTGAGAAGATTGCTGAAAGGGAATATGGCCCATCATTGAAAAATTTTCCTCGGCTTCATCCGTACCTGCTATTGAAACTGATTCAAAGACACGTAAGCTGTACATATGGCTTAAAGATAACTATTTAATTTATCCAGGGAATTACCTGTGGATATTTCTGATATTGCTTTCCTTTCTCTTATGGATTGGTTTTGTGACTGTTTTCTTCCTGCTTATAAATGGTCATTATCTTTCTGAACCCTCCTCTGTTGAGCCATTAGATGAAGTCTTAACTCTAGATTTTTCCTCACATTGGGTCCAAAGAGACTTGTCCCTTGTGAACATTTCAGCAGTACCAATTCCTGATGAGATTGTGTGGGATAAATTTCCATTTGATATATACGGGCCTATTGAGGTCATTCAAATTCCATATGTCTTTGAGATTTCAATGACTGATGTAATTACACCTGATGTTGTTTCCGATGACTGGGATGTTCAAACAGTTGATTCCATAGCAGCTGAATTGAAGAATTATACTGTATTTGAAAGTAATGGTGTGAACACTAACACAAAGAATTATGGGGAAATGGTCTGTTGTAACAACTGGGGACATCACTACCTGCACCAAGCAACTAGACACAGATTAGTATTCAATTACACGCAGTGGGAACACTGATCGACTCCGCCTGTGGGGAGCCCAAAACATTATTCCGATAAATTCACACATTTTTCTGGGGACGACATTAAGAATGCAGAGTCATACTATTTCAAGTTACCTCCTTCCAAAATTAGGAAAATGTTGCTAACAAACACAAAATTGATTTATTCAAATTACTTTGTTTATTGACTTGCAGTTGAAGGCTACAAATACTGGAAGAACACTAATGATGTAAAGAGTGGATGGGGATCATAAGATTGGCAAATTCAGGGTATGGAAGCTTTATTTAAAGTTTTCCTTAATCATGTCCAAATGATCTTTTTAAGTGACATAATTCAACAGACATTCTGTCTAGGGTTAGCAAAGGAAATGAATATGCCCAGTATCCCCACACCAGTGAAATTCACCAATTGGCAGTCCTTCCTAAACGTCTCAGAGGAAGAATTAGATGCGAAGGTTCAAGTTGGTGCCTATAATTCTTCACTTTCCAGTTCTGGTGGGTGGTTTTTATGGCCAAAAGACACAGATGGGTGTCAGGCGCGTTTTGTGAATTCCTCAGGGGTTTTCACGATAAGCCGGACGGACCCTCGATTTGTCTTGGTTCAACACTCGGGTTCAGTTACTACATACAGTATGGGTAAGCTGTGCCAATATTGGTTACAGACTAACATCTTAGTAGCTGTTAAGGAACATCTTAATACTCTATCTGAACATATAGACTTGCAGGACTTCTTGTTAGGACAAGAAAGCCACGATCTAAAAGATTCATCTATGCCACATACAATGAGATCTGGAAGCTTTCTCAAAGGAAGCAGCTGTGCTTAAGTTAGATAGATAAGGAAAATGTGGGTAGGTTGGACACTACAGATTCAGAAAAATGGCTGCATTCATGGAAATATTTTTAACAGTAGTGACTTGTTTGCTGCTTATAATTTATCCAGGAACAACAGACAATGGCTAGTAGGGAAGAGAGTTTCACCATGCTTCACATAGAAAAGTTAGAAAAGTTGCCTTTCAAGATTGCAGAAATTCCATCTACAGTATGGCTCGTACATGGCATTACAAATGTGCCCATTTCCACCTTTTGTTTTTTAAAATGCTTGAAACATCTTGCCGTGGGCAGATACGAGCGACTAGGTGACATCTGTATCAAAGAAGAGAGTTTCCGTTTGAATAGAAATGTCTCAACGGGGAAACAGAGGTCTTTCTCAGTGAAAGTGAATGTGAATGTGAGACTACTGTTAGTCATTCAGTGATTTGCAAACAAGTGTATCTTCATGGCCTTTCCAATGCGGGGGTCGCAAACGTGGCCTGTTTTCTGAAGGGTACTCAAGTCCCTTTGATTCATCCAGCATTTCACATACTTACAAATGGAAGTTATGTGGTCCTGAGCGAACAAAACTGTAGCTGTATGAGACCAGGATTTGCCTACGCAATTTCAGTCTCTAAGATTGTTACTTGTTGCAGACATGTTTTATTCCGCCCACACAAGAGATAAGAGTAGGAGAAATGTGGCCTCACATTGATACTACTAATGTGAATTATGACAAGCTGAGCATACTAAAGCTGCTACTGTTCCTGAAACAAGATGTGTTGACATCGGCTAGAGAGACGTATGCTCTCCAGATAGCGACATCATCGGCCGAGATACAATCTCTATTAAATACCAACTTCCCAAAGCACTTTGGAGAGCTGGTATGCAGAATTTTTCATGCTTTGAACACTACAGAAATTGAGCACTTCTTTAAGGCTGTCGGGTCTGGATTTGTGTCGATCTTCCAGACTGTCTTCGGAGTCATTCCTTCAGCCATCCGTGCACTCTTTCAAAGTGTGTTTTGTGGCTTTCCTGTGATTTTGCTATTGATCGGCAGAATAATGTTGCTGTTGTTCCTGATATGCAGTGGTTGTGCCTTCCCAGCTAAGAGGAGTGATGGAGCTACTACCACCAGCCCAGCTGTGCCCTGATTACATGGTACAGTTCTTTGGTGCTCCGTTGCTGGAAGAATTGGAGCATGATTGGCCCCTATCATTCTGGCCAGTCCTATTGTGCATGCAACCAGTCTTTCATTGCACCTGGTGCCTCTTTGAATTTCTTTCTTCAGTGTGCCTTGCTGTTCTGCCAGCGCCTACTGTTGACAAGGAACTGCTGATGTTCCCGATGAGGGTTCATTCTCTGTCGTGCCACGTAAGACTGAGGCTGATTCGTGAGGCCACTTATGAGTGCACTTAGTGGACTGTTTGGCTCCTTTAAGCACTTTGACTGCTGCACACTATTGCTGTGTGGATCTGTCTGCCAATCCTGTGATCGATCTTACAACTGACAATGTGGCTTCCTTCCTGAATGCCCTTCCCTTCAATGGCTTTGAAGACATTCTTTAAGATCATGACTACTGTTAAATCAATTTGAACATCCGCCTATTCTAAAGTTTCAAAGTTTGCCAACATTGCCTTTGACTTTGGCCTGCTGTGCCAATCATGGTCAACACTCTGGCCCTCACTACAACCCTGGCCAACAGGCTGACGGTAAGTACCGCCAAATTATGACCATGGCGGTGAGAACTCATATAGACAGCCACTTTACCAAACTGACTGCCAGGGCGAAAACAACAGCCACCACGGCGGTAGCTGCCTACAGCCAGGCGGAAGTCCGTGTTCCGCCCACCATATTATGATACAGGAAACCGCCACTTTTTCCAGGGCGGTACCAACAACATCAAAAGCCTGGCAGAAATAGAGCTCAGAAGGGAAAGGACTCACCTTTGGAGACGCAGGGAACAACCACACCGCCATGGAGCCTGAGCTGCAAATATTTCCAATGATTTTCTACATCCTGCTTCACCACGAAGACCAACGACGGCAGAGACGACCACGTGAGTACAGCTGCCTAGCACACAGGGGAGTGGGGGGAAAGAGAGTGACACAAACACGCAACACACACACCCCCAACACCATACACACATACAGATGCAGTAATCAAACATATTTACCCCGTACCTCTGAGGAATAATGCAAGGACAACAGGAATTGATGAAAGTGATTGTAATAAGATCCACACAGTAGAAATACAAAAATGCAATGTAACCTGTATATACATATGTACATTTCAAGCGGCACTGTCCAGTCCTCATTGTGTGTTGGCCACAGGGCCACAGGCCAAAGTCCAAGGCCCCACCTGTCACATGCAGGAACATGGAGAGAACACTGCAGGGGCATCAGTTGGAAAATAGGCAGGCACCTCAGGGGGAATGGGGAAACGGGGGCACCTCAGCTGGCAGATGGAACAAGACCACTGGTTCTGGAGGGGCAACATGCCCATTGCTCTGTCCTGGAGAAAGCAAGGCCACAGTCTCTCAAGTGGCTATCTAACCCACTGGTTCTGGAGGGGGCATTGTGCCCTGTGCTTGGTCCTGGGGAGTGCAAGGCCATAGTCTCAAGTGGGTGTCTACCCCACTGGTTCTGGAGGGGGCATTGTGCCCTGTGCTTGGTCCTGGGGAGTGCAAGGCCACAGTCTCTCAAGTGGGTGTCTTACCCACTGGTTCTGGAGGGGGCATTGTGCCCTGTACTCTTGATCCTGGTGAGGCTGGGGTTGGTGGGTGTCTTACCAACTGGTTCTGGAGGGGGCATTGTTCCCTGTGCTTTTGATCCTGGCAAGGCTGGGGTTGGTGGGTGACATACCCACTGGTTCTGGAGGGGGCATTGTGCCCTGTGCTCTTGGTCCTGGGGAGTGCAAGGTCACAGTCTCTCAAGTGGGTGTCATACCCACTGGATTTGCAGGGGGCAGGCCGCACAGCAGCCCTTGGACGCAGGACTACATACCGTCCGCCGGCAGTGACGGCTTCTCAGTGGTGGTAGTGGTGCTGCTCCTGGGGGTTTTGGGGGGAGGCTCCAGTCCATCCCATGCAGCCTCGGAAAGCTGCCCACTGGTGGTGGTGGTGATGCTGCTGCTGGTGGTGGTGGTGGGGGGAGGCTCCAGCTCATCCCCTGCAGCCTCGGATGGCATCCCACTGGTGGTGGGGGGGGGAGGCTCCTGCCCATCCCCTGCAGCCCCGGACAGCTGCACAACCATGGTTGGTGGTGGGGGCTCTGTCTCAGTCCCTGCACCAGGCCACTTGTCTTTCCTGACGGCTGGTGCTGGCCCCTTACCCTTACTGGCAGCAGCTGGTGCTGGCTCCTTGCCCTTCCCTGCAGCAGCTGGGGCTGGCTCCTTGCCCATCTGGCAGCAGCTGGGCCTGGCTCCTTGGTCTTCCGGCCTGCAGCTGGGGCAGGCACCCTTTCCTTGAGGCTGTCTAGTGCAGGCTCCTTCATTCTCTGGACATGTGCCCTGGATCCTTTCCCACCACGAGTGAGTGTGGAGACTATTGGGCCCGTGGACTGGTTGGCTGAGGTGCATGCCTGGGTTTTTGCCACCCTGGCCAGATGTGAAGGATGGGGGTAGGGGTAGGGAAGAGGTCAATGGTGGAAAGGAAAAGCTTCTTAGGGACATTAGGGCGGGGAAAGGAAGAAGGTGGGAGTGGAGGAAGAGGGAGTGGTTGTAGGAGGTGTGTTTGGGTGCAGGTGCATGTGCTGGATCCTGTTGTGAGGTGGATAGCTGTTGGGTGTCTGAGTGCTTGCGTTTGTGTACTTTGGGAGGTGGGGTGACAGACACAGTGGGAGAGGACACAGGGGACATGTGCATGTCTGTTGTGGAGGTATCTGCCAGTGAGGTGTGTGTTCTGCTAGGTGTGGTGGTGATGCTGGTAGTGGATGAGGATGTAGTGCATGCAGGTGTGAGTGTAGACGGAACTGGGAGGGAGGTGGAGGACGAGGAGGAGGGGTACACAGTGGAAATTTTGGATGTTGGTATGTCTGCATCTGGATTGAGTTTGTATGAGTACCTGTGGGATGATGTGTGGTGCTTGTGTTTACCTGTGCCACTCTTGTGTGTTGTCTTGTGTGCATGCTCGTCTGCCTGTGTGCTTGGGTTAGGTTGGGGTTGAGGAGAATGGGACTGGGAAATGGAAGTTGGAGGGGGGAGGGTGGAAACATGGACAATGGCTGCCAACAGAGAGGAGGCCAGAGCCTGGATTGATCTCTGTTGGGCCGCCAAGCCAGTGTGAATGCCCTTCAGAAATGCATTAGTCTGTTGCATCTGGGCTGCAAGCCCCTGGATGGCATTCAAAATGGTTGACTGCCCTACAGAGATGGATCTCAGGAGATCAATAGCCTCCACACTCAAGGCAGCAGGACTCACTGAGGCAGGGCCTGAGGTGCCTGGGGCGAAGGAGATGCCCACCCTCCTGAGTGAGCGGGCAACTCAATGAAGGGCTGCTGGGAGGGCGGTGCTGGTACGGGGGTGGTGGCTGTATCTGTAACTGGGGTGGGCACAGAGGTGCCACCACCAGGGAGCTTCCATCGGAGGAGGTATCTGTGTCCGAACTGTCCCCTTCAGCCTCCGCCATGGTGCTCCCCTCGCCCTCCATCCCACTGGTGCCCTCAGCGTCGGTGGACTCTGCTTCCTGGATCCTGTGGGATGCAGCTACCTCCGTTACCGGTGCCTCTGCTCCTCTGCCAGATGATGCTAATGCACATAAGGATAGGGTGATAAAACAAAAAGGGGGAAAGAGACAAAGGATACACTGGGTCAAAGGCTGCACCAACACCACCGTTGGCGTGCACACCACCCTCACACACAGGGAACAGCCCTACACACTATGCATTGCTCTACCATTTATAATGATAGCCCCCAAGGCATGGGGATGGGCACACACTGCCAAAATCAGCACACCTGAGACCCACCCAGCCCTGACCATTTGCGGTTGCCTACGAGCTAGGTAGCAGAATTATCAGTTCAGAACCCTGGAAACAATGGGACCTACTCTGCAATGTCAGGCCTGGCCTAGGGGATCCAACTGACCCACATCCCAACCTGGATACCACCCTACCATGCGTAAGTTGTAATGATGGTTACTGTACTCACCCCCTTGTGGCTGCTGTGATGCCCTCAAGCGCCCATCCAGCTACGGATAGGTCACCACCAGTATGCAAGCCTTCAGGGGGGGTCAGGGTTCGACGGGCACCCCTTCCTCATTGGGAGGCCATCCCCAGCTGGGCCTCTGCCGTCTTCCATGCCCAGCGTTTCAGGTCCTCCCACGGTTTCCGACAGTGGGTGCTCTGCCTGCCATAGACCCCCAGGGTCCGCACGTCCTTGGCAATGGCACACCATATACCCTTCTTTTGATGGGCTCTGACCTGCAGAGGAAATACACACAGGAAATAGTATCAGTCAGACCATCCTGCCTGTTACACTTATGGCCCACCATACCCCTTCACATCACCATTTACACACACATGGCCCAGCACACAACCTGTACGCCGCCCAGGGGACATCCACCCACCCCACTTACATGAGGCCTTCACACACACCACTCCATGCATTCATGCCACATGCACCGTGCCCACAGTGTACTCACCTGTTGGTCTGGAGGCCCACACAGCAGTCTGTACTGGGGTAGGACCCCATCCACCAGTCGCTCCAACTCCACCGAGGTGAAGGCAGGGGCCCTTTCCCCAGTCACACAGGCCATGGTAGATTACAGACACAGGTCACAGCAACACATGCAGTGTAGGTCCTCTCCTGTTGAAGGTCAGGTAGGAAGTGAGTGATCAGATAGAAAATGGCAGTCACGTCTGCGGTGGTGCATACCGTCACCACCGGCGTACATCACCATTGGCCACTGTACCCCATAGGGCCCAATGTCAACCAATGAGGAGTTGTACAGCGGTTCCCGACCGCCTACCACAACGGCGCACAACGTCAGCAGAATTACCTCACTTCCACCTGTCCCTCCACACAGGACAGGCGGATGCCATTTCAGGGGGCGGGAGCAGGTCCTGGATAATAACTGCATCACAGATCAAAAATGGAAATACAATACACTCCCACTTACCCATTACAAATTAACATCATGCATTGTACTGTTGTGGCTCCAATGTTCAGTTTGTGACCGGCTCCTCACTCTTTTGTCCCCTTGAGTGCAACCGCTGCAGAAGAATAGGAGATGGAGACATACCTCAGTGTACAGACCACTGGTGGATTTGGCAACAATGGAGGACAGGCACATTATCCTCACCTATAGACTTGACAGGGCCACAATCACAGAGCTGTGCGCCCAACTGGAGTCTGACCTGATATCTGCTATCGGTCACCCCCCTGGGATCTCCCCTCTTGTGCAAGTACTATCAGTGCTCCATTTCCAGGCAACTGGTTCTTTCCAAGTGACGGTGGGCTTGGCAGCAGGAATGTCACAGCCAATGTTCTCAATAGTGCTAACAAGAGTGTTGTCTGCCCTGATTAAACACATGTGCAACTGCATTGTTTTCCCACAAGTGGAGGATTTTGCCACAGTGAAGGCTGACTTCTATGCAATGGGACATATCCCCAACAATATTGGGGCGATTGATGGGACTCATATTGCATTTGTCCCCCCCTCCTGGGAAAATGAACAGGTGTTCAGAAATCGTAAGAGTTTTCACTCTATGAATGTTGTGCTTGGCGGACCAGTACATCTCCAATGTCAATGCTAAGTATCCTGGGTCTGTGCATGATGCCTTTATCCTGAGGAATAGCAGCATCCCAAATGTGATGGACCAACTACAGAGGCACTGGGTGTGGCTAATAGGTGAGCCCTGGTTCCGACCCAGTATATGTTGTTGTATGGGTATGGTGTGGGCCATATAGGATAGTGTGTGGCTAAATGTTGTCCCTCAATATTTGCAGGTGACTCAGGTTACACCAGCCTATCATGGCTACTGACCCCTGTGAGGAATGCCAGGACAAGGGCAAAAGAATGTTACAATGAGGCACATGGGTGAACAAGAAGGATAATTGAATGAACCTTTGGCCTCCTGAAGGCCAGGTTCAGGTGCCTCCATCTAACAGGTGGATCCCTGTGCCACTCACCCAGGAAGGTCTGCCAGATAATCGTGGCATGCAGCATGTTGCACTCCCTTGCCTTGAGACGCTGTGTGCCTTTTCTGCAGGAGGAGGAGGCAGCAGATGGCCATGTGGCAGCAGTGGACCCTGTGGACAGTGAGGATGAGGAGGCAGAGGACGAGGATGAGGACAACAGAACAGCAGTGATACAATACTTCCAATGACACACAGGTAGGACAGTGTTATTTCACATTTCATTGTCATTATTTAGATTATCTTTGGCACTGGCATGCTGTTATTTCCCACTTTTATTCCCACTCACTGTACCCTATGGCAATTCATTTTGCAGATGTTGTTGCCCCACTATCGCTCCTGGTGTGATCACTGCAGGAAACTACAGGTCTTTCCTAAGTAAACATTACTGTACAGTTGAATTGCAATGTTTAAACCTGGTTAAACGAATACACACTTATAAAATGTTACATACTCCATACTTGTATTTTTTCAAAGGGTGTTTATTGAAGTGCTAAGAAGAAGAGGGGCAAGTGTTTTGGGATGGGGTGATGATGGAGGAAAGTCCAGGGTATTATTCCAGTCTATTTGTAGCACAGGTGCATTGTCCAAGGTGACATATGAAGGGGAGCAATGGCAGTTCAAGGTGGACAGGGTGACAGAGTGGGACACAAGAGTGACAATCAAGAGAGTCTCTTTCCTGGCAGGGGTCTAGGCAATAGTCTCTGGCTTCTGCCTGGATTGCAGGGAATGTTTGCGGGGTGGTTCATCTGGTGCTGGTGGCCTGTGAGTCCTGTGGTGGGGCCTCCTGTCCACTAGCGGCAGCAGAGGTGGAAGGCAGTTCAGATGTCAGGCTAGTGGCAGGGGCCTACTGGTGTGAGACTGCCTCCCTCATTATGTTGGCCATGTCTGCCAGCACTCCTGCAATGGAGACCAGGGTGGTGTTGATGGCCCGCAAGTCCTCCCTGATCCCCTGGTACTGTCCCTCCTGCAGCCGCCTGTTCTCCTGCACATTGTCCAGGATCTGGCCAGTGTATCCTGGGAATGTTGGTAGGCTCCCAGGATCTCTGCAAGTGTCTCCTGAAGAGTCTGTTCCCTGGGCCTGTCCTCCCCCTGGTGCATAGCAGTCCTCCCAGTTTCCCTGTTGTCCTGCGCCTCTGTCCCCTGAACCGTGTGCCCACTGCCACTGACCCCTGGTCCCTGATTGTCTTGGGTATGAGGTGTGCCCTGGGGTCCCTGTAGTGGTGGACACACTGCTGATTGACGTGCCCTGGTGACAGAGGTATGGGTACGTTGGGAGGGTGCTGTGGTGGTGTTTCCTGAGGGGGGAGGCTCTGTGGTGGTGTGTGACTGTGCTTGGGTATCTCACTGTCCAGAGGTCCCTGATGGGCCAGGTTGGTCATCCAGATCCAGGCGACCAGAGTTGCTGTCATCACTGTGGACCTCTTCTGTTGGGGGACTGGATAGTGCTGGCACCTCTTCTCTGCTGACATTGGCTGGGATACCTGTGGGGATGTAATTGCTGTGTTATTGTTTCTGTGTGTGACATATTGTGCATCAGTGGGTTGCCCTATTTGGTTGTCTTTGCCCTGGCAGCTTTAACTTGTGTAGGTTGGTATGTGGTGGGCAAGCTGATTCTCTCGAGTGTGCATGCTTTGGTGATAGGTGTCCATACAGGGCTGTGAGTGATGTCCATGCATTGGTGGTGCATGCAGGGCTTGGCATTGGGATGGGTGGGATGTGATGGTGGGGTGTGTGGGAGGTGGTGGAGTGATGAGAGTGAGGATGATGGTGGAGGTATGTGATGGCATGCAGGTAGGGGGGATGATAGTAGTATAGAGTTGAATTACCAGAGTCCAGTCCTCCTCCTACTCCGGCCAGGCCCTCAGGATGCATGATTGCCAAGACTTGCTCCTCCCATGTTGTTAGTTGTGGGGGAGGAGGTGGGGGTCCACCGTCAGTCCTCCGTACAGCAATTTGGTGTCTTGCTGCAATGGAACGTACCTTCCCCCGTAGGTCGTTCCGCCTCTTCCTGATATCGTCCCTTGTTCTGGGGTGCTGTCCCACGGTGTTGAGCCTGTCCACGATTCTCCGCCAAAGCTCCGTCATCCTAGCAATAGATATCTGCTGCACCTATGCTCCAAATAGCTGAGGCTCGGCCCTGATGATTTCCTCCACCATGACCCTTAGCTCCTCCTCTGAGAATCTGGGGTGTCCTTGTGGTGCCACAGGTGTTATGTGAGGTGTGTAGGTGAGGGTGTGTAGGGTGATGTGTTGGGGTGTGTGATGTGGGGTGCATGGGTGGTGTATAGGTGTAGGTAGTGTGTGGCTCTGGTTTTGTCTTTAGTCGTGGTGTCAGTCTCGTGCCAATTATCTGTAGTCATAAAGGGTTGTGGGTAATGTTGGTGTGTTTTATAGTGGTGAGTGGGTGTGTGTGGTGTGTGTATGGGTATCATCTGTGTGTTGTTTGAATTGCCTAAGTGGTGTTGTTTTGTATGTGTGTTTGTATTTTGAGTGCGGCGGTATGTACTGCCAATGCTTTACCGCCATTGAATGTCCACCATTGTGATTCGTGGGACATAATGTGATGGGCGTTGTTCTGTTGGCGTAACGGTTTGGATTTTGATACCACCACTTTATCACTGACCTTTGGTGTGGCATACTTGTGTGTGGCTGAATAGTGATGGATTGGTGTGTGTGTGTCATAATATGTTGAACGGATATCCGCGGCAGCGGTATTTTGGCAGCAGTCAGCGTGGCGCTAAGTGGGATTTACTGCCAATATCATAATGAGGGCCTGTTTCTCTTTGTATGTTTTTGCTATTTTTAACAAGTTTTTAATTTCATTTTAGTAATGTCTTATTACGATTTTAGCTTCTTTTAGTCCAGATCCTTTTAGCTTGGGTTTGTTCACTTTGGGGGTCATTACAACCCTGGCGGACGGTGTTAAAGATGCGGTAATACCGCAAACAGTCAGACGGACAAAAAAGGGAATTATGACCCTGGCGGAAACCGCCAACAAAGACAGTCACTTTAACACTTCGCCCGCCACGGCGGTACAGACAAGCAGCGCGGCGGTCACCGCCAACAGACAGGCGGGAGACAATGTACCGCCCACAGTACCACAACAGGCCAATCCGCCACCTTTTCCGGGGCGGATTCACCGTGGATAAAAACACGGCGGAAACAGCTTTTGCTATGGGAAAACGCTCACCTTCTACACATCCCACGAGGAACGACAACTCCATTGACCCGGAACTCCATATACTACCTGCCCTTGTCTTTCTGCTCCTTCACGACCAACAGCGACGTAGGTGCAGAAGATACCGGTGAGTACAGCACCTATGACACGGGGAGCGGGGAGGCAAAAGTTATGGGGACACCCACCAAACACCCCCACCCCCACCCTTGCATATTACAACATACACACCAATGCAGTCACAAACATCACAGTAACAACCCACAATTCCCCCGGAAGAATGCAAAGACAATGCGAATTTCGGTCAAACTTTGTAATGTGCCAATATACATGTCATACAAAAATAAAAAAATATATGTATACTAAAATCACTCTTATTTACATATATACAATCCGAGAAGTTGTGCAGATATGCACACAACAATGTCCGTGCACAAACAGTCCAAAAATGCATGGGCGAGGCCCACAATAGATACCTGACCCAAATTGGAGAGAACACTGCCGGGGCATCAGATAGAAACACTACAGGCACCTCAGGGGGAAGGGAAGGTGGGGCACCTCAGCCAAATAAACGCAAAGCCAGATCCACGACGGGGCTCCATGCCCATTGATGTATCCTGGGGAGTGCAAAGCCAGTCTCTGAAGTCTCACAAGTGGGTGGGTTTCCCACTGTTCAATCCTGGGGAGTGCAAAGCCACAGTCTCTCAATTCTATACAGTGGGTGGGTTGCCACTGTCACATCATGGGGAGTGCAAAGCCACAGTCTCTCAAGTTGATGCAGGTCCATACTGGTACTGGGGGGTGACTGGTGCCCAGACTGGATGAGTCTCCCCGTGAATGGTAGTGTCCTGTCACTGTCCCAGCTGCACATGGGATAAGGATGCCTGATGTGGTGGGCCATTCATTCCTACCCGGTGCATTGCCCTCTTCAGCGGTGCTATGACATGGCGTTTCAGGACTTGTAGTGAATCCTAGTTTGTTTTAACGGGATAACAGGAGTTAGCTTAGCCGTAGGCTTGTAAACTCTTGCCCCGTCACCCAGTGACTTTTAACCTACTTAGCTTGCTCTGTCTTAGTCCATTTAATTATTTATTTCCTTTAAGATGGCGGCCTTGTTTATAGTTAGGCCACTTGTTATGGGTTCTATTATCAGTGTTACTGCGCAAAGGCGTCAAGATCAAGCACGAAAGACAAACATACAGTAGGTATTCACACTTAGGGATTTTCCCTCTCTATACTTTCGAGGGATTGTTGATATTAATTGCCGTCCCAAGCATGCCTGTTATCTATTGTTATGAATAACACTTATGTCAGGGGACCTTGTAGATCTGTATAAATACAACACACTTTAGACAGATAATCAGAGGGATTCCGACCAGAGGGCATTGCCACCATCGCTGATACTGATGCTGCAGTCATCTTGACGCTGACCCAGTCTTCGTGTCCCTGCGGAGTCTGAGATAGAGACCTCATTCCAAGGTAATGAGGATTGGGGGCTCCTCTCATGGACACGGCTTTGGCAGATTAGGTTTAACGAACCCAGCTCTCCTTTTAGGTAGGATGTTAGACCCATTCTCCTTAGGGTATTAGGGCTCATTCCATTTTATACATATGCATACATTTCTTTCATATATTACACAATGGTGGGGGTCTTTATAAGAATGACTCTCTTCTTCACAATACTGTTTCTTGGTATATTCATTATCCTAATCATTGCAGTTCATGCAACTTATCACAAATTGCAGTTATGTTGAATAAAAACTATTATAAACTTCACTGCATCTGTTTTATTGCCTTTGTTTGTATGAGACATAATAAATCTGTGAGAAAAGGGTAATTTCCGTTTAACCACGACAACCCTGAGATATTGTACTTTGAGTCCATGCGTAAGCGACTGCTACAAATCACCTTTTACTATTATGTTTTTGGTGAGGTACTGCTAGTAAGCCGGTAAGGTTTGGACAACAGTTACAACTAGTTGTAGGAAGAGACTTAGGGGGTCATTCTGACCCTGGTGGTCGGTGATAAAGCGGCGGCCAACCCGCAAACAGGCCGGCGGTCAAAAAAATGGAATTCTAACCCTGGCGGGAACCGCCAAAACAGGCCGCCACTTTAACACTCCGACCGCCACGGCGGGACCGACAAACAGCGCGGCGGTCACCGCCAACAGGCAGGCGGCAGACAATGTACCGCCCTCCCTATCACAACTTACCAATCCGCCACCTTTTCCGGGGTGGGAGCCCCGCCGATAAAAACACGGCGGAAACAGACTACGAACGGGAAAACGCTCACCTATACACACTCCACGAGGAAGGAGGACAGCATGGAGCCCGAATTACACATCCTACCAGCTATTGTCTACCTGCTCATCTACCAGGAGTACGAACGCCGGCGCAGACGACAACGGTGAGTACTGCACCTACGACACAGGCGAGGGGGGAGGAGGAAAGCTTACGGGCACACACATGCGCCATACACCCACCCCCCCCACCACAAATACCTACACCCCAATGCCGAGCAACAAGTCAGAGTGACACCAGACAAACCCCCCGGAATAATGCAAAGACACAATTTAAATGATCTATAAAATATATGTATAAATAGCACCATTGAAGGAATGGCAAATATGCCATATAAAAGATACAAAAATAAAGAATGAACATAGTCAACAATATATCCATAGGCAAAAAGTCCTGCACATTCCGTCAAAGTTCCATAGTCCGTGGGCCAATGTGCACAAACACATGGGCAAAGCCCACACAGGAGACCAGATACCATTGGAGAGAACACTGCAGGGGCATCAGATGATAAAACTACAGGCACCTCAGGGGGAAGGGAAGGGGGGCACCTCAGCCACATGAGTCCATGACGCCAGATCCACGAGGGGCCTCCATGACCACTGTCCCATCCTGGGGAGTGCAAAGCCACAGTCTCACAAGTCCCTACAGTGGGAGGCTTGCCCACTGTACCATCCTGGGGAGTGCAAAGCCACAGTCTCTCAAGTCTCTACAGTGGGAGGCTTGCCCACTGGACCATCCTGGAGAGTGCAAAGCCACAGTCTCTCAAGTCTCTACAGTGGGAGGCTTGCCCACTGGACCATCCTGGGGAGTTCAAAGCCACAGTCTCTCAAGTCTCTACAGTGGGAGGCTTGCCCACTGGACCATC
Organism: Pleurodeles waltl; assembly: GCF_031143425.1. Classification (NCBI taxonomy): domain Eukaryota; kingdom Metazoa; phylum Chordata; class Amphibia; order Caudata; family Salamandridae; genus Pleurodeles; species Pleurodeles waltl. The sequence goes on along the minus strand of NC_090448.1, from coordinate 444,472,888 downwards.
CTGGGGAGTGCAAAGCCACAGTCCATCAGATGGATTACCGACTCCACTGTTATTGGAGGAGGCATGGTGCCCAGAGTGCTTCCTGAAGCCCTGCTCGACACAGAACCGGCCCTGTCAATGGGCCAGCGGTGCTTGAGATGAAGGGCCCAGCGGAGCGGTGCTTGAGATGAAGGACCCAGCGGAGCGGTGCTTGAGACGGTGGGGCCCAGCGGAGCGGTGCTTGAGACGGCGGGGCCCAGAGAGCGGTGCTTGAGATGAAGGGCCCAGCGGAGCGGTGCTTGAGATGAAGGGCCCAGCGGAGCGGTGCTTGACAGGAAGGGCCCAGCGGTGCGGTGCTTGACAGGAAGGGCCCAGCGGAGTGGTGCTTGAGATGAAGGGCCCAGCGTAGCGGTGCTTGACAGGAAGGGCCCAGCGGTGCAGTGCTTGACAGGAAGGGCCCAGCGGAGCGGTGCTTGAGACGGCGGGGCCCAGCGGAGCGGTGCTTGAGACGGCGGGGCCCAGCAGAGCGGTGCTTGAGATGAAGGGCCCAGCTGAGCGGTGCTTGAGATGAAGGGCCCAGCGGTGCGGTGCTTGAGATGAAGGGCCCAGCGGAGCGGTGCTTGAGATGAAGGGCCCAGCGGAGCGGTGCATGACAGAAAGGGCCCAGCGGTGCGGTGCTTGACAGGAAGGGCCCAGCGGAGCGGTGCTTCAGACGGCGGGGCCCAGCGGAGCGGTGCTTGAGATGAAGGGCCCAGCGTAGCGGTGCTTGACAGGAAGGGCCCAGCGGAGCGGTGCTTGAGACGGCGGGGCCCAGCGGAGCGGTGCTTGAGACGGCGGGGCCCAGCGGAGCGGTGCTTGAGATGAAGGGCCCAGCGGAGTGGTGCTTGAGATGAACGGCCCAGCATAGCGGTGCTTGACAGGAAGGGCCCAGCGGTGCGGTGCTTGACAGGAAGGGCCCAGCGGAGCGGTGCTTGAGACGGCGGGGCCCAGCGGAGCGGTGCTTGGGATAAAGGGCCCAGCGGTGCTCCTCCCGGCGGGGCCCGTTCAGCGGTTCTTGTCCCGGCGGGGCCCGTTCAGCGGTGCTCCTCCCTGCGGGGCCCTGTTCAGCAGTGCTCCTTCCGGCAGGGCCCGTTCAGCGGTTCTTGTCCCGGCGGGGCTCTGTTCAGCGGTGCTCCTCCCAGCGGGGCCCTGTTCAGCGGTGCTCCTCCCGGCGGGGCCCGTTCAGCGGTTCTTGTCCCGGCGGGGCCCTGTTCAGCGGTGCTCCTCCCGGCGGGGCCCTGTTCAGCGGTGCTTGTACTGTGTGTCTAGGGAGCCAGACCTGGCCAAGACTTCCCGCTCATTCACCATCCGAACTTGTGGTCGCTGCGCCCTCCTGTGATGGAGTCCTGGGCCCCTGGGTGTCGTCCGTAACACCCGGAATGGGGCTGGTGGGGCCCTCCTGGGCAGCTCGCCTGCTGCCTGACTTCTCCGCCCTGCTGCCCTTGCCCTCCTTCGCTGGAGCTCTGTGGCCCTTGCCTCCCTTGGATGATGTGGCAGGTGACGGGGCAAGGCTACTGTCCTTGGTGGCAGCAGTCTCAGGCTTGTCGCGCCGGGCATTTTTCTTTTTGGTCCTCTTCCCGGGGGGGGCTGGCTGTCCCCTTGCTGCTGGCCGATGTTCCTGCCCTAGGATCTGGTGGACTCCAATAGCCCTGCACTATGGTCACAGTAGATGCAGGGCTGGTGGTGGCTGAGGTGCTTTTTTTAGTCTTACCAGATGGAGGGGGTGGGTCAGTGATTGGAACGAGCTCAAGGTTGGAAAGGAAAAGGACTTTGGAAGGACAGGGACGGGTAGGTGTAGTGGGTTTGGGAGTGGAGGAAGAGGATGTGGTTGTAGGAGAGTCAAGTGTGCTGTCTTTGGGTGCAGGTGCTTGTGACGGAGGCTGTCGTGAGGTGGATGGCTGTTGGGTGGGTGGCTGCCTGCGTTTGTGTGCTTTGGAAGAGGGTGTGACAGACACACTGGGAGAGGACACAGGGGACGTGTAAATGGCAGTGGGGGCGGTGACTGCACGTGTGCGGACTGTAATGGAGGGTGTGCTGGTGATGGAAGTACTGGCTGATGGTGGTGTGCATGCAGGTGTGAGTGGAGACGTCACAGGGAGGGAGGAGGGAGATGAGGAGGTGGGGGACACAGAGGTGGTAGTGACTGTTGGCATGTCTGCATCTGGATGTTGCTTGGGTGAATGCTTGTGGGATCTGTGGTGCTTATGTCTGGATGAGCTGCCCTTGGGTGTAGAGGTGTGTGTAGGCTGGTCTGATGGTGTTGATGGGATAGGCAGAGGAACAGGAGACTGGGACTGGGTGGAGGGAGTCAGAAGAGGGAGGCTGGAGACAGGGACAATGGCTGCCGTCAGTGCTGAGGCCAGAGCGTTGAACGATCGCTGATGGGCAGCCTGACCCGAATGAATGCCCTCCAGGTATGCATTGCTCCGATGCACCTCCCTTTCTACACCCTGGATGGCATTCAAAAGGGTAGACTGCCCAACAATGAGTGTTCTGAGGAGGTCAATGACCTCCTCACTGAGGGCAGCAGGGGTAACTGGGGCAGGGCCTGAGGTGCCTGGGGCGAAGGAGATGCCCGCCTCCCTGGGCGAGCGGGCACGGAGCGAAGGCTGAGGGGCTGCTGGGAGGGCGGGGCTAGTGCGCTGGGTGGCAGCTGTACCTGTTGTGGTGGTGGGCACGGATGTTGCCGCCACCGCTAGGGAGCTCCCTTCCGAGGACGTGTCGGTGTCGCTGACGTCTCCACGGGTCCCCGTTGTGGAGCTCCACTCGCCCTCCGTCTCACTGGTGTACTCGGAGTCTGTTGTATGGCCCTCCGGGGCCATGTGAGATGCAGCTCCCTCGTGCGCCAATGCCACTTCTCCTCCTCCTGATGATGCTAATGCACACATGAACAGGAAGACAAAAAAAATGGGGGGGGTGGAGAAATGAAGACAGGTTGAGTGCATGCATTGGCAACACCGTTGTCGGAGAGGACAGACACAGAAGCCCCCTGAACTAGGCCGCGCAATGGGGGTACACCACTCAGTTATTGTGACTAGGCCTACGGGTCTATGGACGACAAATGGACCATGGATAGCTGTACTTGGCACCCTACAGAGGTGGGGGGCGGGGGCACAGGGCCGTGTCTAACGGAGGGGCCTAGCCTACAGAATGCGCCCTGGCCTGGAGATAGCCACAGCCCTCCTCCCCCACCCAGACACCTTCACTGCGCGCAAAGATAGCAGAATGTGCTGATACTCACCCCCTTGTGTCTGCTGTGATGTCCTCATGAGCCCATCCAAATCGGGGTAGGCCACCGCCAGGATCCGGGACATCAGGGGGGTCAATTGCCGGCTGGCACCCCTCCTACGTTGGGAGGCCATCCCCAGCAGAGACTCGGCGGTCTTTCTGGTCCCGCGGCGGATGTCCTCCCACCTCTTTCGGCAGTGGGTGCCCCGTCTGTTGTGGACCCCCAGGGCCCGGACGTCCTTGGCGATGGCACGCCAAATGTCGATCTTCTGATGGGCGCTGACCTATGTGACATGTACAGGGTGGTAAAGGAAATCTCATCAGTTTTCTGCCTGGTCAATGTGAGTGGCCCCCCCCTCCCCAACCTTGCCATGTGGCACATGCTCTCATCTTTCGTGCGTTGCACTCCTCATTCGCTCCCCTCCCCACCATTTTACATACACCCCACTCAACACAGGCATAGCCCATTCAATGTGCTCCCTGTGTACTAACCTGTTGGTCTGGAGGACCGTAGAGTAGCGTGTACTGGGGGAGGACCCCATCCACAAGTTTCTCCAACTCCTCCGATGTGAAGGCAGGGGCCCTTTCCCCAGTCGCAGCAGCCATTGTATCTCCCAGACCGATGTCACAGCAGCACTTGCAGTGTAGGTCCTCTCCTGTCGAAGGTCAGGTATCTAGTGATTGAACAGATAGAAAATGGCGGTGACGTCCGCGGCGGGGCGCATCATCACCACCGGCGCACCTGTTCATTGGCCTCTGGGACCCATAGGGTCCATTGTTAACCAATGCAGCATTGCGCCGCGCTCTACGACCGCCTACCGCCAATGTTTGCAACGCCAGCGCTGTTACCCCACAATCCCATTGTCCCAGTTTAGAGGTCAGGCAGCCGCCATTTCAGGTGCCCACATGGATTCATTTTCAACTGCGTCACACATACTGAGGCCTACACTCAACACACATACAGGAAGGGTCTGGGGTAGTCTTGTGTGTGACTGTGGGTACATACCTGGAAGAATAGTGACTGTTTCTTCGCTGTTGTCCTTCGTAGGCACCGTCAGCTGGGACATATGAGAAGATGGCGGAATCCGCCGGTGTACCGACCGCTGGTGGACCTGTTGACAATGGAGGAGGGACATTTAATCGTGACCTACAGGTTTGACCGTGCCACAATCCAGGAACTGTGTACCCAGTTGGAGCCAGAGCTGATTTCACCAATCCGCCATCCGACTGGAATCCCCCCTGACGTGCAGGTGCTGTCAGTGCTCCATTTCCTTGCAAGTGGGTCATTTCAAACAACAGTGGCCATGGCATCAGGGATGTCCCAGCCTATGTTTTCCAACGTCTTGTCCAGAGTGTTGTCTGCCATGCTGAAACACGTAAGGAGATACATCATTTTCCCTGAGGTGGAGGATTTGCCTACAGTGAAAGGTGACTTCTATGCCCTTGGACATATCCCCAACGTCATAGGTGCCATTGATGGGACCCATGTAGCTCTGGTCCCCCCCCGCAGGAGCGAACAGGTGTACAGGAACCTGAAGAGTTATCATTCGATGAATGTCCAGATGGTGTGTTTGGCAGACCAGTACATCTCGCAGGTAAATGCTATGTTCCCTGGCTCAGTGCATGACGCCTACATCCTGCGCAATAGCAGCATCCCTGATATGATGGGTGAACTCCAGAGGCACCGTGTATGGCTATTGGGGGACTCTGGTTACCCCAACCTTTCCTGGCTATTGACCCCAGTGAGGAATCCCAGGACCAGGGCAGAGGAACGGTACAATGAGGCCCATGGGCGGACTAGGAGGGTTATAGAGCGCACCTTCGGCTTTCTTAAGGCCAGGTTCAGGTGCCTCCATATGACAGGTGGATCCCTATTCTACTCACCGAAGAAGGTGTGCGACATCATCATCGCCTGCTCCATGCTCCATAACTTGGCTTTGCGACGCCAGGTGCCTTTTCTGCAGGAGGATGATCCAGATGACGGTGTTGTAGCAGCTGAGGAGCCTGTGGAGCGTGTGGACAGTGATGAGGATGAAGCTGAGGAAGACGAAAACGACAACAGGGAGTCAGTCATACAGCAATATTTCCAGTGACGCACAGGTGAGAACATTTTCTATTTTACCATTACATTCACTTTCACACATCTACCTCTATCCTGTACCTCAATTTCACTCACTATTTGGTAACTGTGTTGTCCCCTTCCATTTCAGTTCCACAAATGTGGTAACCTACGTGTCAACTGTTTGCATCCTTGAAGGGCTTGTGATGTGTGACATAGGTATGTTAGCCTTCCAATGGGTAACCCATTATGCAACTGTAATTGATTATACAGATTTACAACTCATTGACTGACTCCATTTTTTGGGGTGTTTCAAGGGTGTTTATTTAAGTGCACAAAAATGAAGGGGAGTTGTAAAATGGTGATGGGTGATGGTGGAGGAATGTCCATGGCAGAGTCCAGTCTATTAGTCTCACAGGTACATTGCACATATGGGCATTGGAAGTGGAGCCGGGCCAGTTCCGATTTGGGCAGGGTAACAAAGTGGGACAGTGGGAGGACTATCAGGGTGGTCTTATTTCCTGGAGGGGTCTTGCCATCTTGCTCTGTCCTGTTCCTGGATCTCAGGGCCCGCTTGCGTGGTGGTTGTCCATCTGCAGGTGGTGGGTTGCTGGTGTGGTGGTCCTGTGGTGGGACGTCCTGTCTACTAGCGCCGGCGGAGGTGGTGGGCAGTTCGTCGTCCTGCCTAGTGTCAGGGGCCCCTTGGAGTGCCACGGTGTCCCTCAAGGTCTTTTGAATGTCCGTCAGCACCCCTACGATGGTGCCCAGGGCAGAGCCGATGGTCCTGAGCTCCTCCCTGAACCCCGAATATTGTTCCTCCTGCAGACGCAGGGTCTCCTGCAACTTGTCCAGGACCGTGGCCATCGTCTCCTGGGAGTGGTGGTATGCTCCCATGATGGAGGAGAGGGCCTCGTTGAGAGTCGGTTCCCTTGGCCTGTCCTCCCTCTGTGGCAGAGCAGCCCTCCCAGTTCCCCTATGTTCCTGTGCCTCCGTCCCCTGGACCGTGTGCCCACTACCACTGCCCCCAGGTCCCTGTTGTTGTTGGGGTGGTGGGTTACCCTGGGTGCCCTGTAGTGGTGGACACACAGCTGATTGACCTGTCCTGGGTAGGGAGGTTTGGGCCCGCTGGGTGGGTGCTGTGCTGGTGTTACCAGAGTGTGGAAGCTCGGTGTTGGGCTGTGGCTGGGCAAGGGGAACCGACTGTCCCGAGGCCCACGATGGTCCGGGCTGGTCATCAAGATCCAGTGGGGCAGAGCTGCTATCGTCACTGTGGGCCTCTTCTGGGGGTGGAGTGGTGTTGTCTGGACCCTCTGGTGTGGTAACGTTCCTTCGGGTTCCTGCGGGGGTATAAGTACATGATTATTGCATGTGTGTGTTTCATGGTGTGCAATGGTTGGGTGTGCGTAAACCCCAGTGCAGGCATTCCTGTGGGGGGGCTTGTGTGCTGATGGTTGGGGGGTGTTCTGGGTCTGTGCAGTGGGCATGGTTTGGTGATGGGTGTCGATGCTTAGTTATGTCATGCAGGGCTTCGGTTGGGGATGGGTGGTTTGTGTAATGGGTGGATAGGTGAGGATTTGGGGTGATAGGGGAGGGTGTGATGGTGGGGGTGTGTGATATCATGCAGGTAGGGTGGGGGTTATGATAGTTAAGATTCGACTTACCAGTGTCCGTTCCTCCAACGACTCCTCCGAGGCCCTCAGGATGCAAGATGGACAAGACTTGCTCCTCCCATGTTGTTAGTTGAGGGGGAGGAGGTGGTGGTCCGCCGCCAGTCCGCTGTACCGCAATGTGGTGCCTGGATACCGTTGAACTCACCTTCCCCTGTAGGTCGTTCCACCTCTTCCTGATGTCCTCTCTATTTCTTGGGTGCTGTCCCACAGCGTTGACCCTGTCCACTATTCTTTGCCATAGCTCCATCTTCCTGGCTATTGATGTGTGCTGTATCTGTGATCCAAATAGCTGTGGCTCTACCCGGATGATTTCCTCCACCGTGACCCTGAGCTCCTCCTCGGAGAAGCGGGGGTGTCTTTGGCGTGACATGGGGTGGTGTGTGTGATGTGTGGGGTGGTGTATGTGTTGATGAGTGTGGTGAGTGTAGTGGTATGTGGTGTTTTGTGTGTGGATGTTGTGTGGGTGATGGTGTTGTGTGCCTCTGTGTGGTGGGGTTGTCTATTGCTGTGCTCTCTCTCTCGCCTTCAACTAAAATGTTTGGTCGTAGGGGTTTGTGTGTGATGTGGGTGTGTGTTTTATATTGTGTTGGGTGTGTGGGAGTGTTGTTTGTATGTGTATCAGGTGTGTGTATTTTGAATTGTCCAATGTGGCGGTGTTTTGTAGATGTGTGTGTATTTTGAGCGCGGCGGTGTGTACCGCCAATGGAATACCGCGTTTGAAAGACCGCCGCGTGGATTCATGGGTCGTAGTAGCATGGGCGTGTTTCTGTTGGCGTGGAGGTGGAGGATTTGTTTCCGCATGTTTATCTCTGACCTTTGGTGTGGCGGTATTGTGTGTGTGTCTGAATTTCGGCGGATTCCGTGATGTGTGTCATAATAGCTGAGGCGGTCTACCGCAGCGGCGGTGGTGTATTGGCGGTCTTCTGCACGGCGGTAAGCACCTTATACCGCGAATGTTGTAATGACCCCCTTTGTCTAGAGTCATCATTATGGCATCATACTTGTTCCGGCAATGGGGAGGGTGTAGTGGGTCCTATTTAGCTTTAATAAGAATCAGGAGTTTAACTTAGCCTTCTGGCTTGCAGGCATGTACCTCCGTCACTTAGTGACTTTTTATCTACTTAGCTTGCTCTGTTTTAGCACATTAATTTAATTCCAAACTTCCAAAATGGCTGCTTTGTTTATAGATAGGAAGATGTTTTAGTTTCACGTTATCAGTGCCACTCTGTAAAGGCGTAAAAGATAAATGCTACACATAGGTATTCACATCATGTACTTTCCCAATTTCGTGTGACAGTAACATAATGTACTTTTTTAGGGAATTGTTTTTATAATTGCTGTCCCAAACACGCATTCTTATCTATTGTTTGGGAACATACCTGCATCAGGGGTCCTATAAGATCTGTATAAATACATCTCACACAGACAAGATTAAAAGAGGAATTTCTACCAGATGCCATCAACGCTATCTATGCTACACATCGCCTTGATGCAGACCCAGCCTTCTTGTCACCAGGAAGTCTGCTCTAGAGACCTAAATCAACAGTCTTGCCTAGAGTAAGAGTCCAACTATGACAGCATAACCCATCTTCAGAGTTCTAAATCAGGCCATCAAGTACTTTTAAAATCCTTTAGGGCTGGCGTGACTCCTGGCTGCAGGAATGCTCCCTCGTTCTGACTGTTGGCGATGTGATTAAACACCCTGTGACATTGCCCATATTTTGTTGGACTGTCTCACCACCAACCCCTTCTGGATGGCAGAAGTGTTTACGCTCCAGTAATCTATGGATTTGCCCTCACCATCGTCTCCTCCATGACTTATCAAACATTCCTGAATTGACCCATTCCGCTCGTCGGGTTACTCGTTAATGCCCTTAGAGTTGCCAAAATCTGTATTTTATGACATTGGCACTCTTCAGAATTGCTGCCCAATGCAGAATGGCTTGCAGAGTTGTACAAGACCACATCATATAAAAAGATCATGTACAACTTAATGGACAAAGCTGACATTTTTCTTCTTACATGTGCCCCCTTTTTTGCAAGATGCCCCCGTCCTTCCCCCATAGTTTGCTTTGACTTTTGCTTCTTCCTCATTACCTTCACTGTACTCACTGCCCCTCCCCTCTCTCTTATTTTTTCATCCTCCTCTTCCTCTCTTAAATATTATACACACGTGTGCCTATGTTGCTGCTTCTACATTCTGCAATGTTTTCTCTAAGTGTGGCTTCCTTTTTTTTGTTAAGTGGACTTTCCTAAGGGGGGATTCCTCTAAGGAGGATCTCTTCACCTTGTTGGCTGTGTTCAGGAGAAACATATTATGGTCATGAACATACACTTACTGAAATTTAATTGTGTTAGTTCTGCAGTAATTGCTTCCTCTATCCATATGGAACTGGAAGGCATTCGCTGATCTTGCTAAGACGTTAGGGACATCTGTGGAAAGCAGGAGAGGGGTTTCATGCCTTGTAGTTTTGGGAGATCTTTTGAGATGCAGTGTATATTTTATAGAAAGTAGTTGGTGAAGATGTTGAGTGATTTCTATTATCTTCACCATCCAGATAACTGTTTACTCCATTATCGCTTTCCGTGGTTACCACAGTGGGCTAACAGGACAGAAACAACTTCTCTTCTATGTGAGACCTGAGAATCACCCTTAGAGGTATTCTCCATAAGTAGAACTTCAAAGACCATCCAGGAAACACTATACATTAGTCTTCAATAATTCAGTGCCTCCTCTTTACGCACACCATAAACAGTCTTGAAGATGATTGTTAAAAATGGGGTCTTTGGTTGGCAGTCAGGTTACCCCCTGTCCAAGCAAGGACCCTCACTCAAGTAAGGGTAAGTCACACACAATCCAAATTATCCTGTGCCCACTCTCTGGTAGCTTGGCACTGAGCAGTCAGGCTTAACTTAGAAGGCAATGTGTAAAGTATTTGTTCAATAAATCATGCAATAACACAGAATATCACCACACAAATGCACCACACAGTGTTTAGAAAAATATATAATATTTATCTGATAAAATGAAGGACAAAACGATTAAGATGCAATAAGTATATGTTGAGATATCACTGCAAAAGTGATATAAAGGGCCATATTTATACTTTTTGACGCACAACTGCGCCAACGCAGTTGTGCCTAAAAAATTCTACTGCCGGCTAACGCCATTCCAACGCACCATGCGGGCGCCTTATTTAAGGAATGACGCTCACATGCTGTATCTGTATTCAGTGTGGTCCAATGTTCTGCTCCATGTGTATTACTGCTTGTATGCCTACCAAAAGAAATATTAATGAAATGAAAGCACAACACATGTTAGATAAGGAAATAGCTGAAATGATGAGCATAAATATACAAGATGAATATTTAGATTATCCCAGAAAGACGATTGTCTTCAGCTAATGCTGAAAGGGTCGCCTGTTGTAATTTAATAGCGATTAGATTAAGCATTAGCAGAAGACATCTTGTATTTAGCAACTATTGTGAACATTTCGCGGAATCCATTTTGTATTCATGGCAGCCATTTTCTCTGCCACATGCTGCCATGTGCTCTCCATGTGCTCTTTCGTACATTTCTGTTAACTACTCTTGAAAATCTGTCCAGTGATAAGTTATATTTAGCATCTCCCACTTTCGCACATGCCCAGTAAGATCTGCAGCTGTTAGTAGTCAGTAACAGACAGTAATGTGTCAACTAGTCCTTGAAAACTGTTAGCCCCTCCTACCTGTCGACTGTGCATTTCCATATGACCTTATGGCCCATATTTATACTTTTTGACGCTAAACTGCGCTAACGCAGTTTAGCGTCAAAAAATGTTGCGCCGTCTAACGCCATTCTGAAGCGCCATGCGGGCGCCGTATTTATGGAATGGCGTTAGACGGCGCAATCAGACCGGCGCTGCCTGGTTTGCGTGGGAAAAAACCACGTAGACCAGACAGCGCCGGCGTAGGGGGAAAATGGCGTATGGGCGTCTTAAAATGGGGCAAGTCAGGTTACGTCGAAAAAATCGTCGTAACCCGACTTGCGCCATTTTTTTTCGACGCCCATCCCCCATCAACATGACTCCTATCATTGTAAAGATAGGAGTCATGCCCCCTTGCCCAATGGCCATGCCCAGGGGACTTCTGTCCCCTGGGCATGGTCATTGGGCATAGTGGCATGTAGGGGGGCACAAATCAGGCCCCCCTATGCCACAAAAAATTAAAAAAAAAATACTTACCTGAACTTACCTTAATGTCCATGGGATGGGTCCCTCCGTCCTTGGGTGTCCTCCTGGGGTGGGCAAGGGTGGCAGGGGGGGTCCCTGGGGGCAGGGGAGGGCACTCTGGGCTCATTTTGAGCCCACTTGTCCCTTAACGCCATGCCTGACCCAGGCGTTAAAAAGCGGCGCAAATGCGCCGTTTTTAGCCACGCCCACTCCCGGGCGTCTCTTTTGCCCGGGAGTATAAATACCACGTAAAGGCCTGGGAGTCATTTTTTAAGACGGGAACGCCTCCCTTGCATATCATTAACGCAAGGAAGGGGTTCACGCTAAAAAATGACGCACATTCCGGGAACTTTGGCGCTAGACGCCTCTAACGCCATAGTATAAATATGGCGTTAGTTGGCGTTAGTTTAGCGTCGAATTTGCGTCGAAAAAAACGACGCAAATTCGGCGCAAACGGAGTATAAATACAGGCCTATATGTATGTAAGTCTTGCTTATATAATTGTACCACCTTCTTTTAGCCCCTGTGTGGGTATAAAAGGACCATGCTCTCTTAGTTCAGTGTGCTACTTCAAACATTACCGAAGGGTGCTGTTTGAACTGTAGTACCACCTCATGAGGTTTAATAAACTTTGGGGGTGATTCTAACCCTGGCGGTCGGTGATAAAGCGGCGGCCAACCCGCCAACAGGCCGGCGGTCAAAAAATGGAATTCTGACCCTGGCGGGAACCGCCAACACAGCCCGCCAACTTAACACTCCGACCGCCACGGCGGGACCTACAAACAGCGCGGCGGTCACCGCCAACAGCCAGGCGGCAGACAATGTTCCGCCCACACTATCATGACCGGCCAACCCGCCACCTTTTCCGGGGCAAGAGCACCGCCGATAAAAACAAGGCGGAAACAGACTACGAACGGGAAAACGCGCACCTCTACGCACTCCACGAGGAAGGAGGACAGCATGGAACCCGAATTAAACATCCTACCTGCTCTCGTCTACCTGCTCATCTACCACGAGTACGAACGCCGGCGCAGACGACAACGGTGAGTACTGCACCTACGACACACGGGAGGGCGGAGGACGAAAGGTCACGTGCACACACATACGCGATACACCCCCCCCCCAAACCATGTACACACCAATGCAGAGCAACAAGTCACAGTGAAACCACCCAAACCCCCGTAAAGAAAACAAGGACATAATTAAATAGTGACTCGAAATTTATGGGAAAGAAAAACCACTGATAAGTCACGGTCAAATAGCAATAACAACTCAAATATCCAAAATCAATATCCAGTGCATACGAAATACCGAGGCAATAAGTCCTGCACAAATAACGAGATTCAAAGTGTCCGTGGGCCAAAGTGTAGCAACACAAGGGCAAAGCCCACACAGGAGACCTGAGTCCTTTGGAGAGAACACTGCAGGGGCATATGTTGAAAAAACTACAGGCACCTCAGGGGGAAGGGAAGGGGGGGGGGCACCACAGCCACATGAGTCCACGACGCCAGATCCACGAAGGGGCCACCATGCCCACTCGGCCATCCTGGGGAGTGCAAAGCCACAGTCTCTCAAGTCTCTACAGTGGGTGGGATGCCCACCCGGCCATCCTGGGGAGTGCAAAGCCACAGTCTCTCAAGTCTCTACAGTGGGTGGCTTGCCCACTGTTCCATCCTGGGAAGTGCAAAGCCACAGTCCATCAGGTGGATTACAGTCTCCACTGGTCAAGGAGGAGGCATGGTGGGCACAGTGAACCGTTAATAGTGCTTGACAGGAAGGGCCCAGCGGAGCGGTGCTTGAGACGGCGGGGCCCAGCGGAGCGGTGCTTGAGACGGCGGGGCCCAGCGGAGCGGTGCTTGACAGGAAGGGCCCAGCGGAGCGGTGCTTGAGATGGCAGGGCCCAGCGGAGCGGTGCTTGAGATGGCGGGGCCCAGCGGAGCGGTGCTTGAGACGGCGGGGCCCAATGGAGCGGTGCTTGAGACGGCAGGGCCCAATGGAGCGGTGCTTGACAGGAAGGGCCCAGCGGAGCGGTGCATGAGACGGCGGGGCCCAGCGGAGCGGTGCTTGAGATGGCGGGGCCCAGCGGAGCGGTGCTTGAGACGGCGGGGCCCAGCGGAGCGGTGCTTGACAGGAAGGGCCCAGCGGAGCGGTGCTTGAGACGGAGGGGCCCAACGGAGCGGTGCTTGACAGGAAGGGCCCAGCGGAGCGGTGCTTGAGATGGCGGGGCCTAGCGGAGCAGTGCTTGAGATGGCGGGGCCCAGCGGAGCGGTGCTTGAGACGGCGGGGCCCAACAGAGCGGTGCTTGACAGGAAGGGCCCAGCGGAGCGGTGCTTGAGACGGCGGGGCCCAACGGAGCGGTGCTTGACAGGAAGGGCCCAGCGGAGCGGTGCTTGAGACGGCGGGGCCCAACGGAGCGGTGCTTGACAGGAAGGGCCCAGCGGAGCGGTGCTTGAGACGTCGGGCCCAACGGAGCGGTGCTTGACAGGAAGGGCCCAGCGGAGCGGTGCTTGAGACGTCGGGGCCCAACGGAGCGGTGCTTGACAGGAAGGGCCCAGCGGAGTGGTGCTTGAGATGGCGGGGCCCAGCGGAGCGGTGCTTGAGATGGTGGGGCCCAGCGGAGCGGTGCTTGAGACGGCGGGGCCCAACGGAGCGGTGCTTGACAGGAAGGGCCCAGCGGAGCGGTGCTTGAGATGGCGGGGCCCAGCAGAGCAGTGCTTGAGACGGCGGGGCCCAACGGAGCGGTGCTTGACAGGAAGGGCCCAGCGGAGCAGTGCATGAGACGGCGGGGCCCAGCGGAGCGGTGCTTGACAGGAAGGGCCCAGCGGAGCGGTGCTTGAGATGGCGGGGCCCAGCGGAGCAGTGCTTGAGATGGCGGGGCCCAGCAGAGCGGTGCTTGACAGGAAGGGCCCAGCGGAGCGGTGCTTGAGACGGCGGGGCCCAACGGAGCGGTGCTTGACAGGAAGGGCCCAGTGGAGCGGTGCTTGAGATGGCGGGGCCCAGCGGAGCGGTGCTTGAGACGGCGGGGCCCAGCGAAGCGGTGCTTGACAGGAAGGGCCCAGCGGAGCGGTGCTTGAGACGGCGGGGCCCAGCGGAGCGGTGCTTGACAGGAAGGGCCCAGCGGAGCGGTGCTTGAGACGGCGGGGCCCAACGGAGCGGTGCTTGACAGGAAGGGCCCAGCGGAGCGGTGCTTGACAGGAAGGGCCCAGCGGAGCGGTGCTTGACAGGAAGGGCCCAGCGGAGCGGTGCTTGAGATGGCGGGGCCCAGCGGAGTGGTGCTTGAGACGGCGGGGCCCAACGGAGCGGTGCTTGACAGGAAGGGCCCAGCGGAGCGGTGCTTGAGATGGCGGGGCCCAGCGGAGCGGTGCTTGAGACGGCGGGGCCCAGCAGAGCGGTGCTTGACAGGAAGGGCCCATCGGAGCAGTGCTTGAGACGGCGGGGCCCTCTTCAGCGGTGCTCTTCTGCACGGCGGGGCCCTCTTCAGCAGTGCTCTTCTGCACGGCGGGGCCCTCTTCAGCGGTGCTCTTCTGCACGGCGGGGCCCTGTTCAGCGGTGCTCTTCTGCACGGCGGGGCCCTGTTCAGCGGTGCTCTTCTGCACGGCGGGGCCCTGTTCAGCGGTGCTCTTCTGCACGGCGGGGCCCTCTTCAGCGGTGCTCTTCTGCACGGCGGGGCCCTCTTCAGCGGTGCTCTTCTGCATGGCGGGCCCTCTTCAGCGGTGCTCTTCTGCACGGCGGGGCCCTCTTCAGCGGTGCTCTTCTAAACGGCGGGGCCCTCTTCAGCGGTGCTCTTCTAAACGGCGGGGCCCTCTTCAGCGGTGCTCTTCTGCACGGCGGGGCCCTCTTCAGCGGTGCTCTTCTGCACGGCGGGGCCCTCTTCAGCGGTGCTCGTCCAGTAGGTCAAGGGAGCCAGACCTGGCCTGGACTCCCTGCTCACTCGCCCTCTGACCGTGCTGTTGCTGGACCCTTCGGTGACGGAGTCCTGGGCCCTTTGGTGTCCTTCCTAACACCCGGGATGGGGCTTGTGGGCCCCTCCTGCTCCGCGCTCCTGCTGGCTGACTTTTCCGCCCTGCTGCCCTTTCGCTCCTTAGATGGGGCTCTCGGGCCCTTGCCTCCCCTAGCTGTTGTGGCTGGTGATGTGGGAGAACTTGGCTCCTTGGGGACAGCAGTGTCAGTCCTCTCACGGCGGCCCTTTACCTTCCTGGTCTTCTTGCCTGGTGGGGGGCTGGCTGTCCCCTTGCTGCTGATTGAGGTGTCACTGCTGGCAAAGGGTGGGCTCCAGAACCCATGCACCACAGTGACACTCGAAGCTGGGCTGGTGGTGGCTGAGGTGCTCTTGGGACTCTTTGCAGATGGAGGGGGTGGGTCAGTGGAGGGAAAGAGGTCAAGATTAGCAAGGAAAACTTTCTTAGGACCAAGGTAAAAGGTAGGAGAAGTGGAGATGGAAGTGGAGGAAGAGGATGTGGTTGTAGGAGAGTCAGGTGTGCTGTCTTTGGGTGCAGGTGCATGTGCAGGAGCCTGTCGTGAGGTGGATGGCTGTTGGGTGGGTGGCTGCCTGCGTTTGTGTGTCTTGGAAGAGGGGGTGACAGACACAGTGGGAGAGGACACAGGGGACGTGTAAATGGTAGTGGGGGTGGTGACTGCACGTGTGCGGACTGGACTGGAGGGTGTGCTGGTGATGGAAGCACTGGCTGATGGTGGTGTGCATGCAGGTGTGAGTGTAGACGTGACAGGGAGGGAGGAGGGAGACGAGGAGGTGGGGGACACAGAGGTGGTAGTGGCTGTTGGAATGTCTGCATCTGGGTGTTGCTTGCGTGAATGCTTGTGGCTTCTGTGGTGCCTGTGTCTGGATGAGCTGCCCTTGGGTGTTGAGGTGTGTGCAGGCTGGTCTGATGGTGTGGATGGGATAGGCTGAGGAACAGGAGACAGAGACAGGCTGGAGGCAGTCAGAAGAGGGAGGCTGGAAACAGGGACAATGGCTGCCGTCAGTGCTGAGGCCAGAGCATTGAACGATCATTGATGGGCAGCCTGACCTGAATGAATGCCCTCCAGGTAGGCATTGCTCCGATGCACCTCCCTTTCTACCCCCTGGATGGCATTCAAAAGGGTAGTCTGCCCAACAATGAGTGTCCTGAGGAGATCAATGACCTCCTCACTGAGGGCAGCAGGGGTAACAGGGGCAGGGGCTGAGGTGCCTGGGGCGAAGGAGACGCCCGCCTTCCTGGGCGAGCGGGCACGGAGCGTAGGCTGAGGGGCTGCTGGGAGGGCGGGGCTGGTGCGCTGGGTGGCGGCTGTACCTGGAGAGGCGGGGGGCCCGGATGTTGCCGCCACCGCTAGGGAGCTCACATCCGAGGACGTGTCGCTGTCGCTGGTGTCACCACCGGTCCCCGTTGTGGTGCTCCCCTCGCCCTCCGGATCACTGGTGCCCTCGGTGTCTGTTCCTGGTCCCACCGGGGCCTTGTGACGTGCAGCTCCCTCGTGCTCTGATGCCAATTCTCCTCCGCCTGATGATGCTAATGCACAGATGCACAAGAAGACGAAGAAGAAGGGTGGGGGGAGAAAAACGAAGACCAGGTTGAGTGCATGCAATGTCAACACCATTGGCGGAGAGGACAGACACAGGAGCCTCATGCACTAAGCCGTGCATTCGGGGTACACTACTCAGTACTTCGGACTAGGACTACAGGTCTAGAGACGACAAACGTGCACATGTGTGATGCTGGACCATCGATAGCTGTACTTGTCACCCTACAGAGGTGGGGTCCGGGAGCACAGGGCCATGCCTAAAGGAGCGGACTACACAACAGAAAGCGCCCTGGCCTGATGTCACCCCCAACCCTCCTCCCCCACCCAGACGCCTCCACTGGGCAGAGAGATAGCAGAATGTGCTGATACTCACCCCCTTGTGTCTGCTGTGATGTCCTCAAGCGCCCATCCAAATCAGGGTAGGCCACCGCCAGGATCCGGGACATCAGGGGGGTCAGGGTACGACTGGCACCCCTCCTAGGTTGGGAGGCCATCCCCAGCAGTGACTCGGCGGTCTTCCTGGTCCCGCGGCGGATGTCCTCCCACCTCTTGCGGCAGTGGGTGCCCCGTCTTGTGTGGACCCCCAGGGCCCGGACTTCCTTGGCGATGGCACGCCAAATGTCCACTTTCTGATGGGCGCTGACCTATTTGACATGTACAGGGTGGGAAGGAAAAAATCATCAATTTTCTGTATGTTAGATGCGATTGGCCCCCCCTCCCCAACCTTGCCATATGGCACATGCTCTCATCTGTCGTGCGTTGCACTCCTCATTCGCCCCCCACCCCAACAACTTACATCCACCCCACTCCACACAGGCATAGCCCATTCAATGTGCACCCAGTGTACTTACCTGTTGGTCTGGAGGACCGTAGAGTAACGCATACTGGGTGAGGACCCTGTCCACGAGCTTCTCCAACTCTTCGGAACTGAAGGCGGGGGCCCTTTCCCCAGTCGCAGCAGCCATTGTCACTTCCAGACCGAGGTCACAGCAGCACTTGCAGTATAGGTCCTCTCCTGTGGAAGATCAGGTCTCGAGTGATTAAGCAGATAGAAAATGGCGGTCACGCCCGCGGCGGTGCATACCGCGGCGGTGCGTACCGCGACCTCCGGCGCACCTCATTATTGGCTCCTGAAACCCATAGGCTTCAATGTTAGCCAATGCGGCTTCGTATAGCGGTCTTCGACTGCCTACCGCCACGGTGTGCCACGCCAGCGCATTGACCTCACATCCCATTGTCCCACTTCACAGGTCAGGCAGCCGCCATTTCAAGGGCCCACATGGCATTATTTGTACTGCGTCACACAGGCCTAGGCCTTGCATTGCCACAAATACACGCCTTTCAATACATAGATAATCGTGTGCTATGCATGCAGTGGTGAACGTAACTGTGACTTGCTTGACTCTGTGCTCCATGTTGTCCTTCCTAGGCACCGTCCGCTGGGACTTGCGAGGAGAAGGATGAATCCTCGCGTGTACCGCCCGCTGGTGGACCTGTCGACAATGGAAGAACGCCACATCATACTACGATACCGACTTGACCGAGCCACTATACATGAACTGTGTGCCCAGCTGGAGCCAGACCTGATGTCCCCCATCCGCCAACCCACAGGAATTCCCCCTCTAGTGCAGGTTCTGTCAGTCCTCCATTTTTTGGCAAGTGGCTCATTCCAGACAACAGTGGCCATGTCATCTGGAATGTCTCAGCCTATGTTTTCAAAAATCTTGTCTAGAGTGTTGTCTGCCCTGACGAAACACATGCGGCGCTACATTGTATTCCCTGAGGAGGTTGATTTGGCCACTGTGAAGGGTGATTTTTATGCCCTTGGACATATCCCCAACATAATTGGTGCCATTGATGGGACCCATGTGGCTTTAGTACCCCCAAAAGACAATGAGCAGGTGTATAGAAACAGGAAAAGTTACCATTCGATGAACGTCCAGGTGGTCTGTTTGGCTGACCAGTACATCTCCCATGTGAATGCCAAGTTCCCTGGGTCAGTGCATGACGCGTATGTGATGCGAAATAGCAGCATCCCTTATGTGATGGAACAGCTACAGAGACAACGTGTGTGGCTAATTGGTGACTCTGGTTACCCCAACCTGCCTTGGCTATTGACCCCAGTGAGGAATCCCCGGACCAGGGCAGAGGAACGGTACAATGAGGCCCATGGGCGAACTAGGGGGGTCATTGAAAGAACCTTTGGCCTCCTGAAGGCCAGGTTTAGGTGCCTACATATGACAGGGGGATCCCTGATGTACTCACCAAAGAAGGTGTGCCAGATCATCGTGGCCTGCTGTATGCTTCAAAATCTGGCATTGCGACGTCAGGTGCCCTTCCTGCAGGAGGATGGTCCAGATGGTGGTGTTGAAGCAGCTGTGGAGCCTGCGGAGAGTGAAGAGGAGGAAGACAAAGAGGACGACCCAGACAACAGGGACAGAGTTATCCAACAGTATTTTCAGTAGAACACAGGTAGGAATCACCCACGCCATTTACCATTTACTGAATGCCCCCTGCATCTTTACTTTGTGTATTTCCCCCCAGTTCTTTTAAACTGAAGTTTACTTTTCCCTTCCCTTTTCAGTGCTGTATGACCCACTGCGTGACTTCTGCCTGGTTAGCCCATGGACTGATGCTTATTGACATCGGTATGTTGTCCACACATATATAACAGAACATTATTGATAAGTAATGTGTTATACATTTGTAAATAATACAGGCTGACTCCAGAATGATTTATGTGCAATGAGTGATTTATTTTTAGTGCTATATTTTGGTACATGATATTAAAACGGTGAAGGGTGAGGGTGGAGTTATGTCCATGGCAGAGTCCAGTTCTCGGTCGCACAGGTGCATTGTTCATATGGCAGTGGAAGGATGGAGCAGGGGCAGTTCAAGGTTGGACAGGGTGACACTGTGGGACAGTGGAATGACATCCGGGGGGATATTAGACTGGCGGGGGTCTTGGCATCCTACTCTGTCTTCCTTTGAGATCTCAGGTTCCTCTTGCGGGGTGGTTGTTCTTCAGCAGGAGGTGGGGTTCTGGTGGCCCGTCGTTCTGTGGGGGCCTCCTGACCACTAGCGCCGGCGGAGGTGGTAAGCTGTTCCTGGCTAGTGACAGGGGCCCTTTGCGGTGCCACATGGTCCCGCAATGTGGTTTCAATGCGGTTGAGGGCCTGGACTATGGTCCCCATTGCGGTAGCGATGGCCCGGAGTTCATTGCTGAACCCCATGTACCGTTCCTCCTGCTGTGCCTGGATCTCGGTGAACCTGGCCAGTACCGTCGCCATCGTCTCCTGGGAGTGATGGTAGGCTCCCATGATGGTGGTGAGGGCCTCTTGGAGAGTCGGTTCCCTGGGCCTGTCCTCCCCCCCCTGTCGCACAGCAGCCCTCCCAGTTGCCCTGTTTCCCCGGGCCTCTGTCCCCTGGACGGTGTGCCCATTACCACTGCCCCCAGGTCCCTGTTGTTGTTGGGGTGTTGGGTCAGCCTGGGTGCCCTGTAGTGGCGGACACACCGCTGATTGACGCGTCCGCGGGACAGAGGCATGGGCCCGCTGGGTGGGAGCTGTGCTGGTGTTCCCAGAGGTGTTTGGGTCTGCTGTGGCCTGTGTCTGTGTGTGGGGAACCGACTGTCCAGAGGTCCCCGATGGTCCGGGCTGGTCGTCAGGTTCTAGGTCGACAGAGCTGCTGTCCTCGCTGGGGGCCTGTTCTGGGGGTGGGATGGACATCTCTGGACCCTCCGTGGCGGTGTGTTGTCGTTCGGGCCCTGCAGGGGTAAAGGAGTATGGTTATTGTTTCTGTGTGTGCCATGGCGTGCATTTTGGGTGCCCTTGTCCCCCAGTGCTGGCATTCCCTTGTGAGAGGTGTTGTGAGGGTTTGGGGGGGGTGTATGGGTATGTGCAATGGTCATGCTTTGGTGGTGGCTGTCTATGGTTTGTGTTGGCATTCAGGGGTTGGTGTTGTTTAGGGTGGGTTGTGCTGGTGAGACATTGGCAGGGAGGTTATGTGCGGGGGAGTGATATTGGGGGTGAGGGGGGGGTTGGCATGCTGGTGGTTGGGGGGGGTGAAGTAGTTGAGATTCGACTTACCAGAGTCCATTCCTCCGCCTACTCCAGCGAGGCCATCAGGATGCAGGATGTTTACCACCTCTTGCTCCCATGCTGTGAATTGGGGTGGGGTGGGTGGGGGTCCGCCGCCAGTCTTCTGCACAGCGATATTGTGCCTGGAGATCATCGAGCGCACCTTCCCCCGTAGGTCGTTCCATCGCTTTCTGATATCTTCCCGATTTCTGGGATGCTGTCCCACAGCGTTGACCCTGTCTACGATCCTTTGCCATAGCTCAGCCTTCCTATGGTGGTGTGCTGCACCTGTGTGCCGAAGAGCTGGGGCTCAACCCTCATGATTTCCTCCACCATGACCCGGAGTTCTTGGTCCGAAAACCTTGGGTGTCTTTGGGGTGCCATGGGGTGGTGTGGATGAGGTGTGGGGTGGTGTTTGTGGTGATGTGCGTGGTGATATGTGGTGATGTGTGCGTAGATGTGCTGTGGGTGATGAAGTTGTGTTCCTGTGTGTGTTGGGGTTTTCTAATGCTGTGCTCGCTATCTCTATCTCTCTTGCTCTCGCCTTCGCTCCGATTTCCAACTAGTGGGGGTTTGTGGGTGATGTGGGTGTGTGTTTTATAGTTGATTGGATGTGTGGGAGCGTTGTTTGTATGTGTCTCAGGTGTGCGTATTTCAAAATGTCCAATGTGGCAGTGTTTTGGAGCTGGGTGTGTATTTTGACTGCGGCGGTGTGTACCGCCAATGGAATACCGCGGTTGAAAGACCGCCGCGTGGATTCGTGGGTCAGAATGGCATGGGCGTGTTTGTGTTGGCGTGACGGTGGAGGTTTGGTCATCTCCAGTTTTCCGCAGCCCGCTGATGTGGCGCCCTTCCTTGGATGTCGGATTTTTGGCGGTTTCACAGTTGGTGGTCAAAATGACCGTGGCGGTCTACCGCGGCCGCGGCGGTAGTATGGCGGACTTCTGACCGGCGGTAAGGGCCTTTTACCGCCGAGGTCAGAATGACCCCCTTTGTCTTTTATTTCAGTTTCTGTGCCAACTTCTTCCTATATGGTCTGAGGACTTTGTGCAGAGAAGGGCGAACCCCTTGCACTAGTAGGCCTTGCTGAGGCTTACGTCAACAAATTGGTGCCCGAACAGGGACTTATCGGCGACTCAGACGCCCGGCGGATTGGTCGCGACGAAGGATTGGGATCTCGCTGCGGACGATTAATGCCTGAGGAGAACCGAGTCTTGGCAACCACGGCGTTTTTCCCTTCTTTCTGATTTGACCATCCAGGTGGCGCAGGTCCTCGACTGAGATCCTTTTTGTTCATTCGTCATGCAGTGACCATTTGGTCGATTTTAGAACTTGGCAGTTGGAACCTTGACGCCCTGTGATTGGTAAGAGCCATTTTACGGCACTTGCTGTGGGTTTTGATGCCTTTGTTTGGTAATGAAGTTTAGCACCACTTACTGTGGCTCTCATGTTTTCGGTGACTAGTCAATTTGTGTCCTTTGACTTGATATATAAATTGCAATTTATATAGGCAGGTAATGAGGAGAATTTTCTCCAATTTAATTTTGATTTGAACGGCACCTTAAGTGCTACTTTGATTATAATATTGCATATTCTGCACTATTTTTGGCATGCCTATTTTTAGCGCACTTCGTAGGATGTGTTGCTTTTGAAATGGTACCAATTTGAGACTGGAAGAATCGCAACCGGCACCCCCAGAGGGGACGCCCAATAGAGATATGTATGTTAAACATGGTCTTTCTACTATAATGTACAGCACATTATGGAATAAATAATACTCGTGCGGATCCTGAGTTACGTTGGCCTATGCATGGGTCATTAGATTTGCAAAAGATTGAGTAAGTGGAACAATGTATGTGTAAGCGAATGTCTAGGCAAGATATGTTTGACTGTGTACGAATGTGGGAGAAAGAAGTGCGTGGACGAGGGAAGCATGAGCAAGCCTTGCTTGAGAAAGAGCAGCGGAAGAATGTATATGTGAAAGCATTGGAAATGAGAAAGAAAGAAATAAATGACTTAAAGGAGCTAGAAGAGAAAGAACGTAAATTACAGGTAACTGGCCAATACACTGTTAGGCAACCTCTCTATCCTATCCTTAATAAACCACACAATGATTTTTTGTTACTAGATCACCCTCCACCTCCTTATGTCGTTTCTTCTGCCCCTCATGAGTTAGCTGAGGTCTCCGGTTCGGAGCAACAGAAGATACGAGGCAGTCGCTCTATGTTGCCTGCTGACCGTTCGTCTGAGCTTAGATCTATTGCTCGTAAAACAATTTGTGGCGTTGTCTCTGCTTCTGAACTTTTAAACAACATGAAAGGGTGGACGGAAAAGGAGCAGCTATATTTTACTGAGGCATTTGGCACAGAAGTTATTGAACTATTTCGGAAATATTCTGATGAGTTAGAGCCTGATGATGTAGCAGCTGATCATAAGCAAATGCGTGATGGTCTTTTTGTTTTCTCCCGGGTGGCTGATGCAATCAGGCGTTTGGTGAAATTATGTGTTGTGGCAGTCCGTTTGCAAGAGGAGAAAAGGGCCGTGGACGTAGTTGCACGGACATCCTAGACCGGCGGGGTGCAAGCTTCCATCTTCGGAACAGATAAGACTATGATAGTTCACACGAAACCAATGCGGGATACCGCGCCTTTGTATGTTCCTCCTAAAGGATTGGGTACAAGTGATGATAAAACTTCTGCTTATGCTAAGGGTTATTTTATTTATAATTGGGTGTATACTCCTTGGAATAGGGCAGATGTAATGGCACTTGAAACAGCATTACCTGACCCGCGGAAAAAGCCAGCCGCCTTTTATGAGGAAGTTGAGGGAGCAATTAGTTCTTGTACTATGACTTTGGCTGACATTGATCTATTTCACAGATATGTGGAGAACTGTTCGTAAAGTTGATGATCGTGCAGTTTTTGGGGCGTCATGGAAAGAATTAGAACAGATGGACGGGGATAGGGAACCTGCGAAAAAGCCGTATCAGTTGTTATAGATCTTTCCACAGCCATATTAGTTAAGTTAAAAACGATTATTCCCACTAAAAAGATAGATTGGACTGTTTTAGCGTCTTGTAAGCAAAAGGCAGATGAATCGGTCTCTGATTTCTTTACACGCTTTGAAGAAGCATTTCATGATTTTAGCGGCCAGTTATTGTCAGATGATACGGGCAGACATTTGTTTGTCGATAAATATGTCGTAAATCTGTTACCAGGAATAGCTAGACGTCTAAAAGATAGTGAAAGTTCATGGACTACCTCTACTCCGGTTTCTTTTTTGACTATGGCTCAGTATTATGAACATCAGGAATGAGAAGCAAAAGGTAGCGAGGATAAAAAGATTAAAGAATTAAAGACGAAGGTTATGTTGGCTCAAGCTTATGGTCTGCTTTTTAGAGGTAGTGATAGAGGTGGACGTGGATCATATGGTTCTTCTTACACTCGTTCGAATTTGTCTGTTGATCAGTGTGTGTATTGTAAGAAATTTGGGCATTGGGCTGCCGATTGTCCAGCACTACGTGTTAAGCAGAGTCCACGTGGTCTGGGACAAATGAGAAATCGCTCAGGATATTCAGGGCCTAGAAGAAGCACAAATGATCATGCTAGGGTTGATGCTAATGTACGAGGGCAGGATGAGTTTAACACTTTTGATAGACGGAACCAATACCAGATGTCTAACTATGTGCAGCCTGATTTCCAAGATTCTGCTTATGCATAGGATTGACTAGGATGGGGTAAGGAATCAGTTGAAGTTCCAGTAGATCAGAGGGGTCCCTATATTACAGCACATGTTTTGGGTTCTACTGATCAGTTTCTGGTTGATACAGGAGCTACTCGTAGTGCCTTGTCTAAACAATTGATTCCAAGGGCTCCCCTGTCTGGCTTAACCATTACATCGATAGGTTTCGATGGACCACCTTCCCCTAGCCCATTGTCACAACCACTTGCATTCCATGTTGATAAATTTACTGCTCCATGTCCATTTTTGCTTTCTCCAAATACACCAGACAATATTGTGGGTCTTGATATGCTCAAGTATTTCAGGGCTACAATACGATGCTCTCCTGAAGGGGTGTGTGTTATTTTGAATGATAATCATCCTGTGATGGAAAGAGATTGTCTTGTTAAAGAGGATTTTGCATTAGCTTCACTCCCTAGTACTTTGTGGGTTACTTCAGATACTGATGTGGGACAAATGATTATTCCATTGGTACATATTAGTGTCAAGGAGGGAGCTGTATTGCATGTTTGCCTCAATACAAAATTTCACAGGAGGGCGAAGAATCACTCACACAAATTGCGCATGATCTCATAGCAGTTGGAGTTGTTGAGGAAGTTCCGTATAATGTTTGTAACAGTCCGATTCTTCCTATTCTGAAAAAGGATACTGATACTAGGATTTACCGATTCATTATTGATTTACGAGAAGTCAATAAGATTGTGGTACCACAATATCCTGTGGTATCTGACATCACAACACTTCTTACTTTGGTTCCTCCGACAGCAACTACATTCTCTGTGATAGACTTGAAGAATGCTTTCTTTTCGATCCCTATTCATCCTGACAGCCGATATTTGTTTGGTTTTACTTTGAATAAACGATCATCTAGATTTTGCAGAGTTCCTCAAGGCTATACTGAGAGTCCTAGTATTTATAGTCAAGCGTTAAAACGACAACTTGATTCTTTTGTTTTGCCTGAAGGTGTGGCTCTCATACAATATGTTGATGATATTATGTTGACAGCTGATACCCCTGAGCAATGTGAAAAGTGCACTTTGTCCTTACTTTCTTTTCTTGCTTCACACCATCATAAAGTGTCACGAAAGAAATTGCAATATTGTAGACCAAAGGTAACCTATTTAGGTCACCTTTTGTCTAAGGAGGGCCGTGCACTTAGATCAGATCGTATTCAAGAAATTTTAGACACACCCGTACCCTCTACTCAGAAAGATGTTTGTGCATTCCTTAGTCTTACTTCTTTTTGTAGGCAATGGATATTAGGGATTTCACACATTGTCAAACCTTTGCTAGCACTTTTGACTAAAGATACTCCAATGCCCCTCGCATGGACAGATGAATGTGAGACTGCTTTCAGGCAGCTACGGCAAGCCCTTTGTTCAGCACCAGTGTTAGGCACTCCAGATTACACTAAGGTTTTTGCACTTTACGTACATGAGAAAGATGGATGTGCATTGTCAGTTTTAGTACAGACACACGGCGATAAGTAGCGTCCCTGTGCATATTTTTCAGCAGTACTTGATCCTGTCGCTCGAGCGTTGCCTGGGTGTTTTCGTTCAGTTGCCGTAACAGCTGTGTCAATACGTCAGAGTGAAGGGATAGTTTTGTCACATAAGCTGTTGGTGTTAGTACTCCGTGCGGTTGATGCTCTTTTAAATAAAACAAAGACGCAACATCTAACTAGCGCTCGCCTGACAGGATTTGAATTGACATTGCTGGCTCCTCACATTACACTGAAGAGATGTGCAACACTAAATCCAGCCACTTTGTTGCCATATCCGGTGACTCAGCCTCAGTCACAAGAAACACATGATTGTATATTCCTTACCGAAAAACAGACAAAGGGTCGTATTGATTTACAAGATACACCGCTTCCAGATGTAGACGGGGAATTGTGGGTTGATGGGTCTTCTTTAAAGTTGCCAGAGCGTACGACCTCTGCTGCATATGCAATCACCACAATACACACGGTAGTGGAGACAGCTCGTATACCACAGAAGTCAGCTCAAGC
The DNA here is from genome assembly GCF_031143425.1 of Pleurodeles waltl. NCBI lineage: Eukaryota > Metazoa > Chordata > Amphibia > Caudata > Salamandridae > Pleurodeles > Pleurodeles waltl. The sequence continues at coordinate 444,446,351 of NC_090448.1, read as the reverse complement.
AGCTGAACTAATAGCTTTGACACGAGCATGTGAGCTTACTACTGACTTATGTGTGAACATTTCTACAGACAGCCGCTCTGCTTTTGGAGTGGCTCATGATTTTGGTTTGCTTTGGAAGGAGAGAGGCTTTCTCACATCCCACGGGATGCAGATAATGCACGGAGAATTAGTGCATAACCTCTTGACTGCATTGACATATCCAAAGAAAATAGCTATTGTGAAATATAGTGCACACAAGAAAGTGACCGATAAGATAGGGCAAGGTAATGTCCTTGCGGACCGCGTAGCACCTGAGACTGCGATGCAGCAAAGTACTACTTCTATGTATGTAGTGAAGTCACAAGCTGAACGTTGGCATAATGCTAGACAAGACGTATTAGATATACAGAAATCTGCTTCTGTGCAAGAACGTGAGCAATGGTCTGAAAAAGGAGAATTGGATGATGAGGGCTGTTGGCGGAATAAGGAGATGGATACATGGAAATTGCCTATAGCTTTTGTACAACCTATGGTTCAGATGGCACATGGGCTGGCACATGTTGGAGCTTCAACAATAACGAAGTTGCTTACGCAAGTTTGGGAGCATCCAGAAATTTACAGTACAGCTAAGAGAGTAGTAGAGTTTTGTTTGATCAGTTTACAATACAATCCTGGAAAAGGGAGACAAACTCCTGTGGAAGGGTTTGCTACACCAACTGCAACTTTTGAAGTTCTACAAATGGATTATATTCAGCTTGAACGCTGCAACAATTTAAAGTATGTCTTGGTGGTGGTATGTGCCTTCAGTAAATGGATAGAGGCGTACCCCACAAAGGATAATACTGCCATTACCACAGTGAAGGTGCTTTTGAAAGAATTTTTCCCTAGGTTTGGTGTTTGCAGACTTTTATGGAATGATAACGGACCTCATTTTGTTGGGGAAGTTATTAAGTATGTCATGAAAGGATTAGGGATCAAACAGAAGTTCCATGCGGTTTTCCACCCACAATCAGCAGTGTTGGTGGAAAGGTATAATGCTACTTTGAAGCTGAAGTTAGCAAAGATACAGGCTTCCACATCCTTAACTTGTCCGGATGCATTACCATTGGCATTATTGTCTATTAGGTCAGTGCCACACTCTCGAATAGGCCTTACTCCCTATGAAATAGTGTTTGGAAGGCCAATGAACATTTGGGGAGTTCCTAAGCCAAATTCTGTATATGATGTACCTTGTGTCCTGATGAATAATTATTTGGCACAGTTAACCAGCAATTTGGTTTCTATTCATCAACAGGTTCGAGAAGCACTTCCTGACAGATCTACAGGTGAAGGCCATGAACTCTGACCTGGTGACCAGGTGATGATTAAGTCCTTTGAAAGATCAAGCAGCTTGGAACCAAGGTGGCGAGGCCAAGAGCAGGTGCTCCTTGCAAGAAGGACAGCAGTTCGAGTGACGAACCGAAAGAATTGGGTCCATAGTACTCACTGCAAGAGAGTGCTACCTACCTTGGTGGAACGTGCTGTGCTGACCGATCATCAAGAGATTTTGACTACGGAGAAAGGCCGTGCTATATCACCTGATGAATCTGTGGAGTTCTTCCCAGACCATACGATTTCTGGAGTGTTGCGATATAATTTGAGACCAAGGAAAGACCCCGTAGTGCTGGAGAAAACTGGTTGAGCTACCGCCCTGGGTTAGTGAAACAGAGAGCCAATGTGGCAAGGGGGGGGAACAGCCATACATTAGAGTAGTGACACCCGTCTTGGCCCGTGGTGAAGAAATCAGCGGCTGCCTAGGGATAAAAGATCCAACAATTGTTTTTAATTACTTTCTGAAAGGGTCGATTATCACTGTTGCTAAAATGAATAACAAACTGATCATTAGTACTATGGGGTTTGTTGTTGTTTTGGTGGTTATAGCAATAATCACCTGGTTTGTTGAAAAGAAGGCTCCTGCTCGTGAGTTTTTTGTTGCCACTACTCCAGTACCAGAAGATCACTATTACTTTACGCTTCCTGTAAGTAAATGCCTCCTTGGCATGGTTACCACCTGACTTTTTGCCTTTGCTGATGCCAAGTTATGATTTGAAAGTGTGCTGAGGCCTGCTAACCAGGTCCCAGCACCAGTGTTCTTTCCCTAACCTGTACTTTTGTTTCCACAATTGGCACACCCTGGCATCCAGGTAAGTCCCTTGCAACTGGTACCCCTAGTACCAAGGGCCCTGATGCCAGGGAAGGTCTCTAAGGGTTGCAGCATGTCTTATGCAACCCTGGAGACCCCTCACTCAGCACAGACACCCTGCTTGCCAGCTTGTGTGTGCTGGTGGGGAGAAAATGACTAAGTCGACATGGCACTCCCCTCAGGGTGCCATGCCAACCTCACACTGCCTATAGGCATAGATAAGTCACCCCTCTAGCAGGCCTTACAGCCCTAAGGCAGGGTGCACTATACCATAGGTGAGGGCATAGGTGCATGAGCACTATGCCACTACAGTGTCTAAGCAAAACCTTAGACATTGTAAGTGCAGGGTAGCCATAAGAGTATATGGTCTGGGAGTCTGTCATACACAAACTCCATAGCACCATAATGGCTACACTGAAAACTGGGAAGTTTGGTATCAAACTTTTCAGCACAATAAATGCACACTGATGCCAGAGTACATTGTATTGTAAAATACACCCCAGAGGGCAGCTTAGAGATGCCCCCTGAAACCATACCGACTACCAGTGTGGGCTGACTAGTTTTAGCAGCCTGCCACACACCAGACATGTTGCTGGCCACATGGGGAGAGTGCCTTTGTCACTCTGTGGCTAGTAACAAAGCCTGTACTGGGTGGAGGTGCTTCTCACCTCCCCCTGCAGGAACTGTAACACCTGCTGGTGAGCCTCAAAGGCTCACCCCCTTTGTTACAGCACCCCAGGGCACTCCAGCTAGTGGAGTTGCCCGCCCCCTCCGGCCACGGCCCCACTTTTGGTGGCAAGGCCAGAGGAGATAACGAGAAAAACAAGGAGGAGTCACTGGCCAGTCAGGACAGCCCCTAAGGTGTCCTGAGCTGAGGTGACTCTGACTTTTAGAAATCCTGGAGCTTTGAGAACTGCTGCTGTGCACATAGCTTGTTCCAGGGTGTCAAAGGCCTGTTGGCATTCTACAGTCCAGTTTACCTTCTTGGGCATTTTCTTGGAGGTACGTTCTGTGAGGGGTGACACTATGGATCCATATCCCTTCACAAACCTCCTGTAGTACCCAGTCAAGCAAAGGAATGCCCTGACTTGAGTCTGGGTTTTTGGAGCTGCCCAGTCCAGAATAGTCTGGATCTTAGGCTGGAGTGGCTGGAGTGGCTGAACTTGGCCTCCACCTTCAAGGTGTCCCAAGTAAACCACAGTTCCCTGCCCTATCTGGCATTTGGATGCCTTGATAGAGAGGCCTGCTGCTTGCAGGGCTGTCAAAACCTTCTTCAGGCGGACCAGGTGATCCTGCCAGCTGGAGCTAAAGACAGCAATATCGTCAAGATAAGCTGCACCAAAGGACTCCAAGCCAGCAAGGACTTGATTCACCAACCTTTGGAAGGTGGCAGGGACATTCTTTAAACCAAAGGGCATAACAGTAAACTGATAATGCCCATCAGGTGTGGATAATGCTGTCTTTTCTTTTGCTCCTGGTGCCATTTTTATTTGCCAGTACCCTGCTGTCAAGTCAAAGGTACTTAAGTATCTGGCAGCACCTAGTTTGTCTATCAATTCATCTGCTCTTGGAATGGGATGGGCATCTGTCTTGGTGACAGAATTAAGTCCTCTGTAGTCCACACAAAACCTCATCTCTCTCTTTCCATCTTTGGTGTGAGGTTTGGGGACTAAGACCACTGGGCTAGCCCAGGGGCTGTCAGAGTGCTCAATGACTCCCAATTCCAGCATCTTGTGGACTTCCACTTTGATGCTTTCCTTAACTTTGTCAGACTGTCTGAAAATGTTGTTTTTGACAGGCATTCTGTCTCCTGTGTCCACATCATGGGTACACAGGTGTGTCTGACCAGGGGTTAGGGAAAATAGCTCAGCAAACTGTTGCAGGACCTTCCTACAGTCAGATTGCTGTTGGCCAGAGAGGGTGTCTGAATAGATCACTCCATCAACTGAGCCATCTTTTGGGTCTGTGGAGAGGAGATCAGGGAGAGGTTCACTCTCAGCTTCCTGGTCCTCATCTGTTACCATCAACAGATACACATCTGCCCTGTCATGGAAGAGTTTGAGGCGGTTCACATGGATCACCCTTTTGGGGGTCCTGCTAGTGCCTAGGACTACCAGGTAGGTGACCTGACTCTTCCTTTCTAGCATTGGGTAAGGGCCACTCCATCTGTCCTGAAGTGCCCTGGGAGCCACAGGCTCCAGAACCCAGACTTTCTGCCCTGGCTGAAACTCAACCATAGCAGTCTTTGGGTCATACCACAACTTCTGGAGTTGTTGGCTGGCCTCAAGGTTTTTACTTGCCTTTTCCATATACTCTGCCATCCTTGAACGTAGGCCTAGTACATAGTCCACTATATCTTGTTTAGGCTCATGAAGAGGTCTCCACCAGCCTTCTTTTACAAGAGCTAGGGGTCCCCTTACAGGATGGCCAAACAGAAGTTCAAAGGGGGAAAACCCTACTCCCTTCTGAGGCACCTCTCTGTAGGCGAAAAGCAGACATGGCAAGAGGACATCCCATCTCCTTTTGAGTTTTTCAGGGAGCCCCATGATCATGCCTTTCAATGTCTTGTTAAATCTTTCAACAAGACCATTGGTTTGTGGATGGTATGGTGTGGTGAATTTGTAAGTCACCCCACACTCATTCCACATGTGTTTCAGGTATGCTGACATGAAGTTGGTACCTCTGTCAGACACCACCTCCTTAGGAAATCCCACTCTGGTAAAAATACCAATGAGTGCTTTGGCTACTGCAGGGGCAGTAGTCGACCTAAGGGAAATTGCTTCAGGGTACCTAGTAGCATGATCCACTACTACTAGTATGTGTTGGTTCCCTGAGGCTGTGGGAGGTTCAAGTGGACCCACTATGTCCACACTCACTCTTTCAAAGGTGACCCCCACCACTGGAAGTGGAATGAGGGGGGCCTTTGGGTGTCCACCTGTCTTACCACTGGCTTGACAGGTGGCACAGGAGACACAAAACTCCTTGACCTTCTGAGACATGTTGGGCCAATAGAAGTGGTTGACTAATCTCTCCCACGTCTTGGTCTGTCCCAAATGCCAAGCAAGAGGAATATCATGAGCTAAGGTTAGAATGAACTCCCTAAACTCCTGAGGCACTACAACTCTCCTAGTGGCACCAGGTTTGGGATCTCTTGCCTCAGTGTAAAGGAGTCCATCTTCCCAATAGACTCTATGGGGGTGATTCTAAGTCTGGCGGGCGGCGGAGGCCGCCCGCCAGACTTCCCCCTCCAAAATACCGCTCCGCGGTCGGAAGACCGCTGAGGGTATTCTGGGTTTTGCACTGGGCTGGCGGGCGACCGCCAAAAGGCCGCCCGCCAGCCCAGTGCAAAACTACCTTCCCACGAGGACGCCGGCTCCGAATGGAGCCGGCGGAGTGGGAAGGTGCGACGGGTGCAGTGGCACCCGTCGCGAATTTCACTGTCTGCAATGCAGACAGTGAAATTCTTTGTGGGGCCCTCTTACAGGGGCCCCTGCAGTGCCCATGCCATTGGCATGGGCACTGCAGGGGCCCCCAGGGGCCCCACGACAACCCATACCGCCATCCTGTTCCTGGCGGGCGAACCGCCAGGAACAGGATGGCGGTATGGGCTGTCAGAATCCCCATGGTGGCGCAGCGAGCTGCGCCGCCATGGAGGATTCAAATGGGCAGCGGAAAACCGGCGGGAGACCGCCGGTTTTCCACTTCTGACCGCGGTCAAACCGCCGCGGTCAGAATGCCCAGCAGGGCACCGCCAGCCTGTTGGCGGTGCCCTCGTCATTTTAGCCCTGGCGGTCTTGGACCGCCAGGGTTAGAATGACCCCCTATGTGTTCCTGTTATCTTTCCTTTGGACTCTTCAGCAGCTTGCTGCCTAAGGCCTTCAAGAGAGGGGCAGGTTTCTTGCCCCTTACACAACTGTTCCCTTGAGGGTCCCCCTGGGCCTAGGAGCTCAACCTGATAAGGTTCTAACTCCATGGGCTCAGTTCCCTCAGAGGGCAGAACTTCTTCCTGGGAAGAGAGGTTCTCTTTCTCTTGTTGTGTTGAAGCTGGTTCCCCAGTCTTCTTTCCTTTTCTCTAGGAGGGTTGGGCCCTTTTTCCAGGCTCCAACACCACTTTTTCACCCTGAGCCTTGCACTGTGCCCTTGTCTTGACACACACCAGATCAGGGATACCCAGCATGGCTGCATGGGGTTTGAGTTCTACCTCAGCCCATGCTGAGGACTCCAGATCATTTCCAAGCAAACAGTCTACAGGGATATTTGAGGAGACCACCACCTATTTCAGGCCATTGACCCCTCCCCACTCTAAAGGTACCATAGCCATGGGATGTACTTTAGTCTGATTGTCAGCTTTGGTGACTGGATACGTTTGTCCAGCCAGGTATTGACCAGGGGAAACCTGTTTCTCTGTCACCATGGTGACACTGGCACCTGTATCCCTCAGGCCTTCTACGCTTGTCCCATTAATTAAGAGTTGCTGCCTGTATTTTTGCATATTAGGGGGCCAGGCAGCCAGTGTGGCTAAATCCACCCCACCCTCAGAGACTAGTGTAGCTTCAGTGTGGACCCTGATTTGCTCTTGGCACCCTTCTGATCCCACTTGGAGACTGGCCATTCCAGTGTTAGCTGGAGTAGAGTTAGAAGTGGAACCTTTCTTGGGACAGGCCTTGTCTCCAGTTTGGTGTCCTTGCTGATTACAGCTACGACACCAGGCCTTTTTGGGATCAAAGTTTTTACCCTTGTACCCAAGATTGGATTGTGAAGAGGCTCTGGACCCTCCCTCCTGAGCAGGTTTTTGGGGCACTATAGAACACTCTTTAGTTTTCCCTTTGGATGTCTCAACACTCTTCCCCCGGGGAGTCTTTGTGTCCCCTTTCTTTTGGTCACCCCCTGTGGAAGTCTTGGTCACCCTAGTTTTGACCCAATGGTCCGCCTTCTTTCCCAATTCTTGGGGAGAAATTGGTCCTAGGTCTACCAGATGCTGATGCAGTTTATCATTGAAACAATTACTTAACAGGTGTTCTTTCACAAATAAATTGTACAGCCCATCATAATCATTTACACCACTGCCTTGAATCCAACCATCCAGTGTTTTTATTGAGTAGTCAACAAAATCAACCCAGGTCTGGCTCGAGGATTTTTGAGCCCCCTGAACCTAATTCTATACTCCTCAGTGGAGAATCCAAAGCCCTCAATCAGGGTAGCCTTCATGAGGTCATAGGATTCTGCATCTTTTCCAGAGAGTGTGAGGACTCTATCCCTACAGTTTCCACTGAACATTTCCCAAAGGAGAGCACCCCAGTGAGATCTGTTTACTTTTCTGGTTGCACAAGCCCTCTCAAAAGCTGTGAACCATTTGGTGATGTCATCACCATCTTCATATTTAGTTACAATCCCTTTTGGGATTTTCAGCATGTCAGGAGAATCTCTGACCCTATTTATGTTGCTGCCATAATTGATGGGACCTAGGCCCATCTCTTGGCTTTCCCTTTCTATGGCTAGGAGCTGTGTCTCTAAAGCCAATCTTTTGACCATCCTGGCTAACAAGAGGTCATCTTCATTGAGGCTGCCCTCAATGCTTCCAGAGTTGCTGGACTCTCCTGTGAGAGAAGCAGCATCTCTGACTATCACTTGTGAAATCAGGGTTTGCGAGACCCTGGGCTCCTTATCTAGGACTGGAGGTGGGAAATCCTCCAGGTCACTAGGGTCCCCCTCTGTGAGGCCATCATCAGAGGGGTTGTTTTTAGCAAACTCCGCCAAAAGCTCCTGGAGCTGTACTTTGGTAGGGTTTGAACCAGTTTTAATCTTTTTGATTTTGCAGAGAGACCTTAACTCTGACATCCGTGGAAGGGTGTTTCCCGCTGGGCTGGCGGGCGGCCTTCTGGCGGTCGCCCGCCCGCCCAGCGGGAAACCCAGAATAACCGCGGCGGTCTTCTGACCGCGCAGCGGTATTCTGGCGGTTCCCGTGCGCCAGCCAAAGTTGGAATCACCCCCTATGTTTCTAAAAGTTGGAATACTTTTTAAGAATCTAAAACTATCTCTAGAACTTAATTCAAACTTTTACAAAACTTTTAAACTCTAAAAGAAATGCTAACAGGGACTAACACAAGGCCCCAGCAGGACTTTTAAAAATGTAGAAAAATAGCTAAAATTTCAAAAATCAGTTTCTAATGACAATTTTTGGAATTTAGTCGTGTGATCAGGTATTGGCTGAGTAGTCCAGCAAATGCAAAGTCTTGTACCCCACCGCTGATCCACCAATGTAGGAAGTTGGCTCTGTGTGTACTATTTCAAAGTAAGAAATAGCATGCACAGAGTCCAAGGGTTCCGCTTAGAGGTAAGATAGTGGCAAAAAGAGATAATTCTAATGCTCTATTTTGTTGTAGTGTGGTCGAGCAGTAGGCTTATCAGAGGGTAGTGTTAAGCATTTGTTGTACACACACAGGCAATAAATGAGGAACACACACTCAAAGACAATTCCAGGCCAATAGGTTTTTATATAGAAAAATATATTTTCTTAGTTTATTTTAAGAACCACAGGTTCAAGATTTACACACAATACTTTAAATGAAAGGTATTTCACTTAGGAACTTTAGGAACTTTGAATTAGCAAAATAGCATATACAGTTTTCACACAAATGGCAATAAGCTATTTTAAAACTGGACACAGTGCAATTTTCAACAGTTCCTGGTGGAGCTGAGTGTTTGTTAGTTTTGCAGGTAAGTAAACCACCTACAAGGTTCAAAGTTGGGTCCAAGGTAGCCCACCGTTGGGGGTTCAGAGCAACCCCAAAGTTACCACACCAGCAGCTCAGGGCCGGTCAGGTGCAGAGGTCAAAGTGGTGCCCAAAACGCATAGGCTTCAATGGAGAAGGGGGTGCCCCAGTTCCGGTCTGTCAGCAGGTAAGTACCCGCGTCTTCGGAGGGCAGACCAGGGGGTTTTTGTAGGGCACTGGGTGGGGAGGGGGACAAGTCAGCACAAAAAGTACACCCTCAGCGGCACGGGGGCGGCCGGGTGCAGTGTGCAAACAGGCGTCTGGTTTGCAATGGAGTTCAATGGGAGACCAAGGGGTCTCTTCAGCGATGCAGGCAGGCAAGGGGGGGGCTCCTTGGGGTAGCCACCACCTGGGCAAGGGAGAGGGCCACCTGGGGGTCGCTCCTGCACTGGAGGTCGGATCCTTCAGGTCCTGGGGGCTGCGGATGCAGTGTCCTTACCAGGCATCGGGTCTTTGAAGCAGGCAGTCGCGGTCAGGAGGAGCCTCTGGATTCCCTCTGCAGGCGTCGCTGTGGGGGCTCAGGGGGGTCAACTCTGGATACTCACGGGCTTGCAGTCGCCGGGGAGTCCTCCCTGTAGTGTTTGTTCTCCACAAGTCGAGCCGGGGCGTCGGGTGCAGAGTGCAAAGTCTCAAGCTTCCGGCGGGAAACATGTGTTGTTTCAAAGTTGCTTCTTTGTTGCAAAGATGTTTCTTCTTTGGAGCAGAGCCGCTGTCCTCAGGAGTTCTTGGTCCTTTTAGATGCAGGGTAGTCCTCTGAGGCGTCAGAGGTCGCTGGACCCTGTGGAACGCGTCACTGTTGCAGTTTTTCTTGAAGTGGGGAGACAGGCCGGTAGGGCTGGGGCCAAAGCAGTTGGTGTCTCCGTCTTCTCTGCAGGGCTTTCAGGTCAGCAGTCCTTCTTCATCTTAGGTTGCAGGAATCTATCTTGCTGTGTACTGGGAGCCCCTAAATACTCGATTTAGGGGTGTGTTTAGGTCTGGGGGGTTAGTAGCCAATGGCTACTAGCCCTGAGGGTGGCTACACCCTCTTTGTGCCTCCTCCCTGAGGGGAGGGGGGCACATCCCTAATCCTATTGGGGGAGTCCTCCATCTGCAAAATGGAGGATTTCTAAAAGTCAGAGTCACCTCAGCTCAGGACACCTTAGGGGCTGTCCTGACTGGCCGTGACTCCTCCTTGTTTTTCTCATTATCTCCTTCGGCCTTGCTGCCAAAAGTGGGGCCGTGGCCGGAGGGGGCGGGCAACTCCACTAGCTGGAGTGCCCTGGGGTGCTGTAACAAAGGGGGTGAGCCTTTGAGGCTCACCGCCAGGTGTTACAGTTCCTGCAGGGGGAGGTGAGAAGCACCTCCACCCAGTACAGGCTTTGTTACTAGCCACAGAGTGACAAAGGCACTCTCCCCATGTGGCCAGCAACATGTCTGGTGTGTGGCAGGCTGCTAAAACTAGTCAGCCCACACTGGTAGTCGGTATGGTTTCAGGGGGCATCTCTAAGCTGCCCTCTGGGGTGTATTTTACAATACAATGTACACTGGCATCAGTGTGCATTTATTGTGCTGAGAAGTTTGATACCAAACTTCACAGTTTTCAGTGTAGCCATTATGGTGCTGTGGAGTTCGTGCATGACAGACTCCCAGACCATATACTCTTATGGCTACCCTGCACTTACAATGTCTAAGGTTTTGCTTAGACACTGTAGGGGCATAGTGCTCGTGCACTTATGCCCTCACCTATGGTATAGTGCACCCTGCCTTAGGGCTGTGAGGCCTGCTAGAGGGGTGACTTGTCTATACCTATAGGCAGTGTGAGGTTGGCATGGCACCCTGAGGGGAGTGCCATGTCGACTTAGACATTTTATCCCCACCAGCTCACACAAGCTGGCAAGCAGTGTGTCTGTGCTGAGTGAGGGGTCTCCAGGGTGGCATATGACATGGTGCAGCCCTTAGAGACCTTCCCTGGCATCAGGGCCCTTGGTACCAGGGGTACCAGTTACAAGGGCCTTACCTGGATGCCAGAGTGTGCCAATTGTGGAAACAAAAGTACAGGTTAGGGAAAGAACACTGGTGCTGGGGCCTGGTTAGCAGTCCTCAGCACACTTTCAAATCATAACTTGGCATCAGCAAAGGCAAAAAGTCAGGGGGTAACCATGCCAAGGAGGCATTTCCTTACAGACACCCTCTCTGGCCAACAGCAATCTGACTGTAGGAAGGTCCTGCAACAGTTTGCTGAGCTCTTTTCCCTAACCCCTGGTCAGACACACCTGTGTACCCATGATGTGAACACAGGAGACAGCATGCCTGTCAAAACAACATTTTCAGACAGTCTGACTAAGTTAAGGAAAGCATCAAAGTGGAAGTCCACAAGATGCTGGAATTGGGAGTCATTGAGCACTCTGACAGCCCCTGGGCTAGCCCAGTGGTCTTAGTCCCCAAACCTCGCACCAAATATGGAAAGAGAGAGATGAGGTTTTGTGTAGACTACAGAGGACTTAATTCTGTCACCAAGACAGATGCCCATCCCATTCCAAGGGCAGATGAATTGATTGATAAGCTAGGTGCTGCCAAATACTTAAGTACCTTTGACTTGACAGCAGGGTACTGGCAAATCAAAATGGCACCAGGAGCAAAAGAAAAGACAGCATTCTCCACACCTGATGGGCACTATCAGTTCACTGTGATGCCCTTTCGTTTAAATAATGCCCCTGCCACCTTCCAACGGTTGGTGAATCAAGTCCTTGCTGGCTAGGAGTCCTTTAGTGCAGCTTATCTTGACAATATTGCTGTCTTTAGCTCCAGCTGGCAGGATCACCTGGTCCACCTGAAGAAGGTTTTGAAGGCCCTGCAAGCAGCAGGCCTCTCTATCAAGGTATCCAAATGCCAGATAGGGCAGGGAACTGTGGTTTACTTGGGACACCTTGTAGGTGGAGGCCAAGTTCAGCCACTCCAGCCGAAGATCCAGACTATTCTGACCTTTGCAGCTCCAAAAACCCAGACTCAAGTCAGGGCATTCCTTGGCTTGACTGGGTACTACAGGAGGTTTGTGAAGGGATATGGATCTATAGTGACACTCCTCACAGAACTTACCTCCAAGAAAATTCCCAAGAAGGTAAACTGGACTGTAGAATGCCAACAGGCCTTTGACACCCTGAAACAAGCAATGTGCACAGCACCAGTTCTCAAAGCTCCAGATTACTCCAAGCAGTTCATTGTGCAGACTGATGCCTCTGAACATGGGATAGGGGCAGTTTTGTCCCAAACAAATGATGATGGACTTGACCAGCCTGTTGCTTTCATTAGCAGGAGGTTACTCCCCAGGGAGCAACGTTGGAGTGCCATTGAGAGGGAGGCCTTTGCTGTGGTTTGGTCCCTGAAGAAGCTGAGACCATACCTCTTTGGTACTCACTTTGTAGTTCAAACTGACCACAGAACTCTCAGATGGCTAATGCAAATGAAAGGTGAAAATCCAAAACTGTGAGGTGGTCCATATCCCTACAGGGAATGGACTTTATAGTGGAACACAGACCTGGGACTGCCCATGCCAATGCAGATGGCCTTTCCAGGTTCTTCCACTTAGAAAATGAAGACTCTCTTGGGAAAGGTTAGTCTCATCCTCTTTTGTTTGGGGGGGGGGGGTGTAAGGAAATGCCTCCTTGGCATGGTTATCCCCTGACCTTTTGGCTTTGCTGATGCCAAGTTATGATTTGAAAGTGTGCTGAGGCCTTCTAACCAGGTCCCAGCACCAGTGTTCTTTCCCTAACCTGTACCTTTATTTCCACAATTGGCACACCCTGGCATCCAGGTAAGTCCCTTGTAACTGGTACCCCTAGTACCAAGGGCCCTGATGCCAGGGAAGGTCTCTAAGGGCTGCAGCATGTCTTCTGCCACCCTGGAGACCCCTCACTCAGCACAGACACACTGCTTGCCTGTTTGTGTGAGCTGGTGGGGATAAAATGTCTAAGTCGACATGGCACTCCCCTCAGGGTGCCATGCCAACCTCACACTGCCTATAGGTATAGATAAGTCACCCCTCTAGCAGGCCTTACAGGCCTAAGGCAGGGTGCACTATACTATAGGTGGGGGCATAGGTGCATGAGCACTATGCCCCTACAGTGTCTAAGCAAAACCTTAGACATTGTAAGTACAGGGTAGCCATAAGAGTATATGGTCTGGGAGTCTGTCATACACAAACTCCACAGCACCATAATGGCTACACTGAAAACTGGGAAGTTTGGTATCAAACTTCTCAGCACAATAAATGCACACTGATGCCAGTGTACATTTTATTGTGAAATACACCCCAGAGGGCATCTTAGAGATGCCCCCTGAAACCATACCCGACTTCCAGTGTGGGCTGACTAGTTTTGGCAGCCTGCCACACACCAGACATGTTGCTGGCCACATGGGGAGAGTGCCTTTGTCACTCTGTGGCTAGTAACAAAGTCTGTACTGGGTGGAGGTGCCTCTCACCTCCCCCTGCATGAACTGTAACACCTGGCGGTGAGCCTCAAAGGCTCACCCCCTTTGTTACAGCACCCCAGGGCACTCCATCTAGTGGAGTTGCCCGCCCCCTCCGGCCACGGCCCCACTTTTGGCGGCAAGGCCGGAGGAGATAATGAGAAAAACAAGGAAGAGTCACTGGCCAGTCAGGACAGCCCCTAAGGTGTCCTGAGCTGAGGTGACTCTGACTTTTAGAAATCCTCCATCTTGCAGATGGAGGATTCCCCCAATAGGATTAGGGATGTGCCCCCCTCCCCTCAGGGAGGAGGCACAAAGAGGGTGTAGCCACCGTCAGGGCTAGTAGCCATTGGCTACTAACCCCCAGACCTAAACACACCCCTGAATCGAGTATTTAGGGGCTCCCAGAACCTAGCAAGATAATTTCCTCCAACCTAAGACGAAGAAGGACTGCTGACCTGAAAGCCCTGCAGAGAAGACGGAGACACCAACTGCTTTGGCCCCAGCTCTACCGGCCTGTCTCCCCATTTCAAGAAAAACTGCAACAGCGACGCGTTCCACAGGGTCCAGCGACCTCTGAAGCCTCAGAGGACTACCCTGCATCTAAAGGGACCAAGAACTCCAGAGGACAGCGGCTCTGCTCCAAAGAAGAAACATCTTTGCAACAAGAAGCAACTTTTAAAGAACAAACGTTTCCCGCCGGAAGCGTGAGACTTTGCACTCTGCACCCGACGCCCCCGGCTCGACTTGTGGAGAAACAACACTACAGGGAGGACTCCCCGGCGAGTGCAAGCCCGTGAGTAGCCAGAGTTGACCACCCTGAGCTCCCACAGCGACGCCTGCAGAGGGAATCCAGAAGCTCCCCCTGACCGCGACTGCCTGCTTCAAAGAACCCGACGCCTGGTAAAGACACTGCACCCGCGGCCCCCAGGACCTGAAGGATCCGACCTCCAGTGCAGAAGCGACCCCCAGGTGGCCCTCTCCCTTGCCCAGGTGGTGGCTTCCCCGAGGAGCCCCCCCCTTGCCTGCCTGCTTCGCTGAAGAGACCCCTGGGTCTCCCATTGAATGCTATTGCAAACCCGACGCCTGTTTGCACTCTGCTCCCGGCCGCCCCGTGCCCCTGAGGGTGTACTTTTTGTCCTGACTTGTGTCCCCCCCCCGGTGTCCTACAAAACCCCCCTGGTCTGCCCTCCGAAGACGCGGGTACTTACCTTTTGGCAGACTGGAACCGGGGCACCCCCTTCTCCATTGAAGCCTATGCGCTTTGGGCACCACTTTGACCTCTGCACCTGACCGGCCCTGAGCTGCTGGTGTGGTAACTTTGGGTTGCTCTGAACCCCCAACGGTGGGCTACCTTGGACCCAACTTTGAACCCTGTAGTTGGTTTACTTACCTGCAAAACTAACAAACACTTACCTCCCCCAGGAACTGTTGAAAATTGCAGTGTCTAGTTTTAAAATAGCTTTTTGCCATTTGTGTGAAAACTGTGTATGCTATTTTGCTAATTCAAAGTTCCTAAAGTTCCTAAGTGAAATACCTTTCATTTGAAGTATTACTTGTAAATCTTGAACCTGTGATTCTTAAAATAAACTAAGAACTTCTGCTCGACCATACTACCACAAAATAGAGCATTAGAATTATCTCTTTTTGACACTATCTTACCTCTAAGGGGAACCCTTAGACTCTGTGCATGCTATTTCTTACTTTGAACTAGTACATACAGAGCCAACTTCCTACACTTCCCTATCAGGAGCAAAAGCACCGTCAATCGTACTTCAATAATACTTTCTTTCAGATGTTGCATCATACTCATAATGCTACAAATACTACTAACTGTTGGGTATGTGGAACGATACCTGCGCATCAAAAGAAAGGAGGAACACCTTTCCTTCCTCTTCCTTTTTCACACAATGGTTCTTGTCAAGCTTGGTATACGCTTTTGTTTGCATCTGGAAAATGTACAGAGGGCGGACTTCTTTTTTGCCTTAATAAAGTATGCTACCAAGACAAAGATGGGTACCCCCAAGCCAAAGGAACTAAATGGGAATGGGAAGAGTATCAACCGGACAATGTTTCAATACCATATGTCTTCACAAATATAAGAGACTCTGACAAGAAAGAACAATTTGTGATTTCTGTTACAAAAACTAAAGCAGATTTATGTATACATAGCAATGGGCGAATTCCAGTGGGGATAAGAGATTGTACCTTGATTTTAACTATTGAGGGTGTAAATAATAGTAGTTTTACTGCTTCACATAATACATATTTTGTTTGTGGTAACTATGGTTATTACCAACTACCTGTTAGGTGGTCAGGTGTGTGTTATGTATCTTTTCTATTACCCCCTGTGTTTTTGGCCCCTGCATCATATCACCAAGATTTTAAACTGTTCAATTACATCATTAAAAATAGATATAAAAGGACAATAAGTACAAATGAGGTAGACCAAACGGACACTAGCCTGCAACAATATGTTGATTTTAATTTAGGTTTGTTCTCCTTTGTGGGTGCTGCGTTAAACAGTAGGAAAGTGAGACGATTGACTAGGGTTGTGGAAGCTGTTACCAATCAGGCAGCTCTGGCACTTGGGAATATTACCGAGGAGCTCCAAATTGTGAGGATTGTAGCGCTCCAAAATCGTATGGTACTAGATGTGATATTAGCTGATCGAGGTGGTGCATGTCGCATCATCGGAAGTAGTTGCTGCGTTTTCATTCCAGATCACTCACCTTCAGTATATGATGCAATATCTAAAATGCATAAAATTGCTGTAGAAATCCACACAGAGAGTGGTACTTGGACTTTTTATGAATGGTTTTGGGCTCTTGTTTCCGCTTGGGGCTGGAAACTACTGACTATCCTGTGTGTAATGATTGCAATATTTTTCACATGCTGTATCTGTATTCAGTGTGGTCCAATGTTCTGTTCTATGTGTATTACTGCTTGTATGCCTACCAAAAGAAATATTACAGAAATTAAAGCACAACACATGTTAGATAAGGAAATAGCTGAAATGATGAGCATAAATATACAAGATGAATATTTAGATTACCCTAGAAAGACAAATGTCTTCAGCTAATGCTGAATGGATCGTCTGTTGTAATTTAATACCGATTAGATTAAGCATTAGCAGAAGACATCTTGTATTTAGCAACTATTGTGAACATTTTGCGGAATCCATTTTGTATTCATGGCAGCCATTTTCTCTGCCACATGCTGCCATGTGCTTGCCATGTGCTCTGTCCTACCTTTCTGTTAACTACTCTTGAAAATCTGTCTAGGGACAAGTTATATTTAGCATCTCCCACTTTCGCACATGCCCAGTAAGATCTGCAGCTGTTAGTAGTCAGTAACAGACTGTAATGTGTCAACTAGTCCTTGAAAACTGTTAGCCCCTCCTACCTGTCGACTGTGCATTTCCATATGACCTTATATGTATGTAAGTCTTGCTTCTATAATTGTACCACCTTCTTTTAGCCCTTGCGTGGGTATAAAAGGACCATGCTCTTTTAGTTCAGTGTGCTACTTCAAACATTACCGAAGGGTATTGTTTGAACTGTAGTACCACCTCATGAGGTTTAATAAACTTTGGGGGTCATTCTGACCTCGGCGGTAAAAGGCGCTTACCGCCGGTCAGAAGACCGCCATAACACCGCCGTGGCTGCGGAAAGCCGCCAAGGTCATTCTGACCCACAAAGGCCAAACCTCCAAAAATCCGACCTCCACTGCAGGCCGCCACATCAGATAAACTGGAGATGACCAAACCCCCACCGTCACGCCAACAGAAATACGCCCATGCCATTTCGACCCACGAATCAACGCGGCAGGCTTTCCAACGCGGTATTCCATTGGCGGTACACACCGCTGTGGTCAAAATACACACACAGCACCAAAACACAGGCACATTGGACAATTACAAATACACACACCTGATACACATACACAACCCACTCCCACACAATCAATCAACTATAAAACACACCCCCACATCACCCACAAACCCCTACGACCACAATTACTGAGAGAAGGAGAGAGAGACACAGCAGACAATCCATAGCAATACACACTGAGGCACACTACACCATCACACACACCACATAGTAGCACCAAGCACCACACACCAACATACTCATCATCACATACACCACCCCACACCTCACCCACACCACCCCATGGCACCCCAAAGGCACCCACGCTTTTCGGACCAAGAACTCCGGGTGATGGTGGAGGAAATCCTAAGAGTGGAACCCCAGCTCTTCGGCTCACAGGTGCAGCACACCAGTATAGCTAGGAAGGCGGAGCTATGGCAGCGGATCGTGGACAGGGTCAACGCGGTGGGACAGCATCCCAGGAATAGGGAGGACATCCGCAAACGATGGAACGACCTACGGGGAAAGGTCCGATCGATGGTCTCCAGGCACAACATCGCGGTCCAGAAGACTGGCGGCGGACCCCCACCCACCCCTCCCGAATTTACATCATGGGAGCAAGAGGTCTTCAACATCCTGCATCCTCAGGGCCTCGCAGGAGTAGCCGGAGGAATGGACTCTGGTAAGTCCAATCTCAACTACTATATCCCCCCCACCCCACCAGCATGCCAACCCACACCCCCACCCTCACCCCCAAACCCCCAGCACACATCCTCCCTGACAATGTCTCACCAGCACAACCCACCCATCCCAACACCAACTCCTGCATGCCAACACAATCCATGGACACCCATCACCCAAGCATGACCACTGCACTTACCTCCCCCCCCCACTAACTACCCTCACAACACCTCCCTCAAGGGAATGCCTGCACTGGGGGACGAGGGCACCCATAACACGCACGCCATTGCACACACAGAAACAATAACCAAACTCTCTTACCCCATGCAGGACCCGAACGCCAACACACCAGCCAGGAGGGTCCAGAAATGTCCATCCCACCCCCGGAACAGGCCCACAGTGAGGACAGCATCTCTGTCGACACTGAACCTGATGACCAGCCCGGACCATCGGGGACCTCTGGGCAGTCGGTTCCCCTCAGGCAGCCACAGGCCACACCAGACCCGACCCCCTCTGCCAACACCAGCACAGCTCCCACCCAGCGGGCCCATGCCTCTGTCTCTAGGACACGTCAATCAGCGGTGTGTCTGCCACTACAGGGCACCCAGGCTAACCCAACACCCCAACAACAACAGGGACCTGGGGGCAGTGGGAGCGGGCACACCGTCCAGGAGACAGAGGCCGGGGGAAACCGGGCAGCTCGGAGGGCCGCTGTGCGACAGGGGGGGAGGAGAGGCCCAGGGAACCCACTCTCCAAGAGGCCCTCACCACCATCATGGGGGCCTACCACCACTCCCAAGAGACGATGGTGACGGTACTGGCCAGGTTCACGGAGATCCAGGCACAGCAGGAGGAACGCAATGGGGACCATCGTCCTGGCCCTCAACAGGATAGAAGACGCGTTGCGGGACCATGTGGCACCACACAGGGCCCCTGTCACTAGCCCAGACCAGGAACAGCCTACCACCTCCGCCGGCGCAAGTGGACAGGAGGCCCCAACACCACGACAGGCCACCAGAACCCCACCTCCTGCTGAAGAACAACCATCCCGTAAGAGGAGCCTGAGATCCAAAAAAAAGACAGAGTAGGATGTCAAGACCCCCGCCAGCAGGACATACCCCCTGAACTCTTCCCACTGTCCCACATTGCCACCCTGTCCAACCATGAACTGCCTCTGCTCCATCCTTCCACAGGCAAAAGGACAATGCACCTGTGAGACTGAGAACTGGACTCTGCCATGGACATTACTCCACCCCCACCCATCACCCTTATAATCACATGTACCAATATCTAGCACTGTAAATAAATCACATATTGCACACAAATCAGTTTGGAGTCATGCTGTATTATTAGCAAATGTATTACATATTACTGTTCAATATCTGTTCTGTCAATTAGTGATGACAACATACCAATGTCAATACGCTGTAGTTCATGGGCAAACCAAGCAGAAGTCAGGCACTGAGTCATACAGCACTGAGAAGGGAAGGGAAAAACAAAAATTACCCAAAAAGATCTGGTGGGAACTACAGAAAGTACAGATGCAGGAGGCTATAAGCAATTGTGAAATGGCGTGGGTGATTCTTACCTGGGTGTTACTGGAAATACTGTTGTATCACTCTGTCCCTATTGTCTGTGTCGTCCTCTGAGTCTTCCTCCTCTTCACTCTCCACAGGCTCCACGGCTTCTACAACACCACCATCTGGACCATCCTCCTGCAGGAAAGGCACCTGGCGTCGCAAAGCCAGGTTGTGAAGCATACAGCACGCCACGATGATATGGCACACCTTCTTTGGTGAGTACATTAGGGATCCACCGGTCATATGCAGGCACCTAAACCTGGCCTTCAGGAGGCCAAAGGTTCGCTCAATCACCCTCCTAGTACGCCCATGGGCCTCATTGTAGCGTTCCTCTGCCCTTGTCCGGGGATTCCTCACTGGGGTCAGTAGCCACGGCAGGTTGGGGTAACCAGTGTCACCTATTAGCCACACACGTTGTCTCTGTAGCTGCTCCATCACATAGGGGATGCTGCTATTTCGCATCACATACGCGTCATGCACTGACCCTGGGAACTTGGCATTTACATGGGAGATGTACTGGTCAGCCAAACAGACCACCTGGACATTAATCGAATGATAACTTTTTCTGTTTCAGTACACCTGCTCATCGTCTTTTGGGGGTACCAAAGCCACATGGGTCCCATCAATGGCACCAATGATGTTGGGGATATGTCCAAGGGCATAGAAATCACCCTTCACTGTAGGCAAGTCACCCTCCTCTGGGAAAATGATGTAGCTCCGCATGAGTTTCATCAGGGCAGACAACACTCTGCTCAAAATCTTAGAAAACATAGGCTGAGACATTCCAGATGACATGGCCACTGTGGTCTGGAATGACCCACTTGCCAAAAAATGGAGGACTGACAAAACCTGCACCAGAGGGGGAATCCCTGTGGGTTGGCGGATGGGGGACATCAGGTCTGGCTCCAGCTGGGCACACAGTTCATGGATAGTGGCACGGTCAAGTCTGTATCGAAGTATTATATGGCGTTCTTCCATTGTCGACAGGTCCACCAGCGGTCGGTACACGCGAGGATTCCTCCTTCTCATCCCAAGTCCCAGCGGACGGTGCCTAGGAAGGACAACATGGAGCACAGAGTCAGCCAAACCACAGGTACGTACAGACAGCTTGCACAGTTAAAGAATGGCAATGGGTTGAAAGGCGTGTATGTGTGGCAATGCAAGGCCTAGGCCTGTGTGTCGCAGTCAAAATTAAGCCATGTAGGCCCTTGAAATGGCGGCTGCCTGACCTGTGAAGTGGGACAATGGGATGTGAGGTCAATGCGCTGGCGGGGCACACCGTGGCGGTAGGCGGTCGAAGACCGCGGCGCAAAGCCGCATTTGTTAACTTCGAAGCCTATGGGTTTCAGGAGCCAATGACGAAGTGCGCCGGCGGTCGCGGTACGCACCGCCGCGGTACGCACCGCCGCGGGCGTGACCGCCATTTTCTATCTGCTTAATCACTCGAGACCTGATCATCCACAGGAGAGGACCTATACTGCAAGTGCTGCTGTGACCTCGGTCTGGAAGATACAATGGCTGCTGCGACTGGGGAAAGGGCCCCTGCCGTCACGTCTGAAGAGTTGGAGAAGCTCGTGGATGGGGTCCTCCCCCAGTATGCGCTACTCTACGGTCCTCCAGGCCAACAAGTGAGTACACCGGGAGCACATGGAATGGGCTATGCCTGTGTGGATTGGGGTGGATGTAAGTTGGTGGGGTGGGGGGCGAATGAGGAGTGCAACGCCCGACAGATGAGAGCATGTGCCATATGGCAAAGTTGGAGGGGGGGGCCAATCACATCTAACATGCAGGTCATTGATGATTTCCTCCTTTCCACCCTGTACATGTCAAATAGGTCAGCGCCCATCAGAAGATCGAGATTTGGCGTGCCATCGCCAAGGAAGTCCGGAACTTGGGGGTCCACAACAGACGGGGCACCCACTGCCGCAAGAGGTGGGAGGACATCCGCCGCGGAACAAGGAAGACCGCAGAAACACTGCTGGGGATGGCCTCCCAACCTAGGAGGGGTGCCAGTCGCACCATGACCCCCCTGATGTCCCGGATCCTGGCGGTGGCCTACCCTGAATTGGATGGGCGCTTTAAGACATCACAGCAGACACAAGGGGGTGAGTATCAGCACATTCTCCTATCTTTCAGCGCAGTGGAGGCGTATGGGTGGGGGAGGAGGGCTGTGGGTGACATTAGGCCAGGGCGCTTTCTGTAGTGTAGTCTTCTCCCTTAGGCATGGCCCTGTGCCCCCGGCCCCCACCTCGGTAGGGCGACAAGTACAGCCATTGAAGGTCCAGCATCTCCCATGTGCGCGTTTGACGTCTCTTGGCCTGTTGTCTTAGTCAGTAGTACTGAGTAGTGTACCCCGAATGCGCGGCTTAGTGCATTAGGCACCTGTGTCTGTCCTCTCCGCCAACGGTGTTGACATTGCATGCACTCAACCTGGTCTTCTTTTTTCTCCCCCCACCCTTTCTCTTCATCTTCTTGTGCATGTGTGCATTAGCATCATCAGGCGGAGGAGATTTGGCATCGGACCACGAGGGAGCTGCAGGACACAAGGCCCCGGTGGGCCCAGGAACAGACACCGAGGGCACCAGTGATCCGGAGGGCGAGGGGAGCACCACGAAGGGGACCGCTGGTGAGAGCAGCAAAAGCGACACGTCCTCGGATGGGAGCTCCCTAGGGGTGGCGGCAACATCCGTGCCCCCGCCTCTACAGGTACAGCCGCCACCCAGCGCACCAGCCCCGCCCTCCCAGCAGCCCCTCAGTCTTCGCTCCGTGCCCGTTCGCCCAGGAAGGCGCGCGTCTCCTTCGCCCCAGGCACCTCAGCCCCTGCCCCTGTTGCCCCTGCTGCCCTCAGTGCGGAGCTCATTGACCTGGTAAGGACGCTCATTGTTGGGCAGACGACCCTTTTGAATGCCATCCAGGGTGTGCAAAGGGAGGTGCAACAGAGCAATGCGTACCTGGAGGGCATTCATTCGGGTCAGGCTGCCCATCAACGAGCGTTCACTGCTCTGGCCTCAGCACTGACGGCAGCCATTGTCCCTGTTTCCAGCCTCCCTCTTCTTACTGCCTCCAGCCTTTCTCTGTCTCCTGTCCCTCAGCCTATCCCATCCACACCATCAGACCAGCCTGCACACACCTCAACACCCAAGAGCAGCTCATCCAAACACAAGCACCACAGATCCCACAAACACTCACCCAAGCAACACCCAGATGCAGACATGCCAACAGCCACTGCCACCCCTGTGTCCCCCTCCTCCTCGTCTCCCTCCTCCCTCCCTGTGACGTCTACACTCACACCTGCATGCACCCCAACATCAGCCAGTGCTTCCATCACCACCTCACCCTCCAGTACAGTCCACACTCGTGCAGTCACCACCCCCACTGCCATTTACACGTCCCCTGTGTCCTCTCCCACTGTGTCTGTCACCCCCTCTTCCAAGACACACAAACGCAGGCAGCCACCCACCCAACAGCCATCCACCTCACGACAGCCTACAGCACCAGCACCTTCACCCAATGACAGCACACCTGACTCTCCTACAACCACCTCCTCTACCTCCACTTCCATCTCCACTTCTCCTACCCTTTACCTTGGCCCTAAGAAACTTTTCATGGCTAACCTTGACCTCATTCCCCCCGATGAGCTCCCCTATCCATCTTCAAAGAGTCCCAAGAGCACCGCAGCCACCACCAGCCCAGCTTCGGGTGTCACTGTTGTGCATGGGTTCTGGAGCCCACCCTTTGCCAGCAGTGACACATCGATCAGCAGCAAGGACACGTCCAGCCCCCCCCCCCGGCAAGAGGACCCGCAAAAACAAGGGCCGCCGTGCGAGGACCGACAGGGCTGCCCCCAAGGAGCAATGTGCGGCCACTTCACCACCCACACCATCTAGGGGAGGCAAGGGCCCCAGAGCCCCATCAAAGGAGCGGAAGGGCAGCAGGAGCGCGGAGAAGGTGGACCCCACATGCCACATCCCAGCTGGGAAGGAGGACACTAAGGAGGCCAGGAGTCCGTCCCCGAAGGGTCCAGAAACGTCACGGTCCGAGGGCGACTGAGCAGGGAGTCCAGGCCAGGTCTGGCTCCCTTGACCTGCTGGATGAGCACCGCTGAACAGGGCCCGCCGTGGAGAAGAGCACCGCTGAACAGGGCCCGCGGTGAAGAAGAGCACCGCTGAACAGGGCCCGCCGTGGAGAAGAGCACCGCTGAACAGGGCCCGCCGTGGAGAAGAGCACCGCTGAACAGGGCCCGTCATGGATAAGAGCACCGCTGAACAGGGCCCGCCGTGGAGAAGAGCACCGCTGAACAGGGCCTGCGGTGAAGAAGAGCACCGCTGAACAGGGCCCGCCGTGGAGAAGAGCACCGCTGAACAGGGCCCGCCGTGGAGAAGAGCACCGCTGAACAGGGCCCGCCGTGGAGAAGAGCACCGCTGCACAGGGCCCGCGGTGAAGAAGAGCACCGCTGAACAGGGCCCGCCGTGGAGAAGAGCACCGCTGAACAGGGCCCGCCGTGGAGAAGAGCACCGCTGAACAGGGCCCGCCGTGGAGAAGAGCACCGCTGAACAGGGCCCGCGGTGAAGAAGAGCATCGCTGAACAGGGCCCGCCGTGGAGAAGAGCACCGCTGAACAGGGCCCGCCGTGGAGAAGAGCACCGCTGAACAGGGCCCGCCGTGGAGAAGAGCACCGCTGAACAGGGCCCGCGGTGAAGAAGAGCACCGCTGAACAGGGCCCGCCGTGGAGAAGAGCACCGCTGAACAGGGCCCGCGGTGGAGAAGAGCACCGCTGAACAGGGCCCGCCGTGGAGAAGAGCACCGTTGAACAGGGCCCGCTGTGGAGAAGAGCACCGCTGAACAGGGCCCGCGGTGAAGAAGAGCACCGCTGAACAGGGCCCGCCGTGGAGAAGAGCACCGCTGAACAGGGCCCTTCTTCTCAAGCACTGCTCCGCTGGGCCCTTCCTCTCAAGCACCGCTCCGCTGGGCCCTTCTTCTCAAGCACCGCTCCGCTGGGCACCGCCGTCTCAAGGACCGCTCCGCTGGGCCCTTCCTCTCAAGCACCGCTCCGCTGGGCACCGCCGTCTCAAGCACCGCTCCGCTGGGCCCTTCTTCTCAAGCACCGCTCCGCTGGGCCCTTCCTCTCAAGCACCGCTCCGCTGGGCCCTTCTTCTCAAGCACCGCTCCGCTGGGCCCTTCCTCTCAAGCACCGCTCCGCTGGGCACCGCCGTCTCAAGCACCGCTCCGCTGGGCCCTTCTTCTCAAGCACCGCTCCGCTGGGCCCTTCCTCTCAAGCACCGCTCCGCTGGGCCCTTCTTCTCAAGCACCGCTCCGCTGGGCCCTTCATCTCAAGCACCGCTCCGCTGGGCACCGCCGTCTCAAGCACCGCTCCGCTGGGCCCTTCTTCTCAAGCACCGCTCCGCTGGGCCCTTCCTCTCAAGCACTGCTCCGCTGGGCCCTTCTTCTCAAGCACCGCTCCGCTGGGCCCTTCATCTCAAGCACCGCTCCGCTGGGCACCGCCGTCTCAATCACTGTTTATGGTTCACTGTGCCCACCATGCCTCCTCCTTGACCAGTGGAGACTGTCATCCACCTGATGGACTGTGGCTTTGCACTCCCCAGGATGGTCCAGTGGGCAGCCCACCCACTGTAGAGACATTGAGAGACTGTGGCTTTGCACTCCCCAGGATGGTCCAGTGGGCAGCCCACCCACTGTAGAGACATTGAGAGACTGTGGCTTTGCACTCCCCAGGATGGTACAGTGGGCATGGTGGCTCCTCGTGGATGTGGCGTCGTGGACTCATGTGGCTGTGGTGCCCCCCCCCTTCCCTTCCCCCTGAGGTGCCTGTAGTTTTTACATCTGATGCCCCTGCAGTGTTCTCTCCAAAGGACTCAGGTCTCCTGTGTGGGCTTTGCCCTTGTTTCTCAAAACTTTGGCCCACGGACATGATGAATTCGTAGGATGTGCAGGACTTGTTACTTCAGTTATACACTGATGTGTATGTCATTTGTTTTCTTGTGAATATCTTTCATGGTTGTACGATATTTTTCAGGACCTTTTTGGTACATAAATATTTATTCCAAATTTGATTATGTCCTAGCATTTTTCTGGGGTGTTTGGGTGGTGTCACTGTGACTTGTTGCTCTGCATTGGTGTGTACATAGTTGGGGGGGGTCGCATATGTGTGTGCCCGTAACCTTTCGTCCTCCCCCCTCCCGTGTGTCGTAGGTGCAGTACTCACCGTTGTCGTCTGCGCCGGACTTCGTACTCGTGGTAGATGAGAAGGTAGACGAGAGCAGGTAGGATGTTTAATTCGGGTTCCATGCTGTCCTCCTTCCTCCTGGAGTGCGTAGTGGTGAGCGTTTTCCCGTTCGTAGTCTGTTTCCGCCGTGTTTTTATCGGCGGTGCTCCCGCCCCGGAAAAGGTGGCGGATTGGTGAGTTGTGATAGGGTGGGCGGTACATTGTCTGCCGCCTGGCTGTTGGCGGTGACCGCCGTGCTGTTTGTTTGTACCGCCGTGGCGGGCGGAGTGTTAAAGTGGCTGTCTGTGTTGGCGGTTCCCGCCAGGGTCAGAATTCCATATTTGTTACCGCCAGCCTGTTGGCGGGTTGGCCGCCGCTTTAACACCGACCGCCAGGGTTAGAATCACCCCCTTTGTCTTTTATTTCAATTTCTGTGCCAACTTCTTCCTATATGGTCTGAGGACTTTGTGCAGAGAAGGGCGAACCCATTGCACTAGTAGGCCTTGCTGAGGCTTACTTCGACAAGCCGGCTCTGCGGACTGGTCTGAGTAAAAAAAAATGATGCACACCAGGCAGCGCCGGCATAGGGGGAAATGGGGGTTGAGCGTCAAAAAAGGTGCAAGTCAGGTCTGAGGCAAAAATCAGGCCTCAAACTGGACTTGCACCATTCTTTTTTACACACAATCCCCATTGACATGACTCCTGTCTTAGCAAAGACAGGAGTCATGCCTCCTTGCCCAGTGGCCATGCCCAGGGGACTTCTGTCCCCTGGGCATGGTCATTGGGCATACTGGCATGTAGGGGGGCCCAAATTAGCCCCCCCTATGCCACTTTAAAAAAACTTTGAAAAATACTTACCTGAACTTACCTTTACTTACCTGGGATGGTCCCCCCATCCATGGATGTCCTCCAGGGGTGGGTGAGGGTGCAGGGGGTGTCCCGGGGGCAGGGGAGGGCACCTCTGGACTCCTTCCGCGCCCACAGATCCCTTAACGCCTGCCCTGACCCAGGTGTTAAAAAACGGCTCACTACAGGCTGTGCGCCGTTTTTTAAGGCCCACCCCCTCCTGTGCGTCAAAATGACGCTGGGGTATAAATAAGGCACACAGGCCTCAAAGTCATTTTTTGGGGCGGGAACGCCTAACTTGCATATCATTAAGGCAAGGCAGTTTCCCGCTCCAAAAAAATTACGCACACAGTGGAATTTTGACGTCCGCCTGGTCGGGCGTCAATGTTTAAATATGGGGCAAGGTTTGCGAAGAATGTGCTTCAAAATGTTTGACGCACATTCGGCACAAACAGAGTATAAATATGCCCCAAAGTGTCTTTAGTCTTTTAAAAAACAATAAATGTTTCTTTCAAGCACAAAGTACCTGGTTTGCATTCAAAATCTCTGCCGAGAACGGTAGAGGAGGAGATCTGTGGAAAACAGGGAGTTGTGCGTCGATTTCTTAGGCCGCACACGGTGATGCGTCGTTTAGTTTTCACACAGGGATGGCTGTGCGTCGATTTCTAGTGCTCGGTCGTGGATCATCTTCGGGTTGCAGGGTTTTCGGATACCCCGGGGATGATGCCTGGACTTCCAGGGCTGACAGGACGAAGTCACAGGGGCTGCGTCGATCTGGTGGGCGTTGCATGGAAATTTCTACTGTACGATAGGCACTGCGTCGATTCCTCTCTGGAAGTCGGCCTGTGTCGTTCCAGCTCGGCTGTGCATTGATCCAGTGGGCAGTGCACCGAATTTGCAGTTGCTACACTGGCGCTGCGTCAATCTTCTCGTTGCAAAGTCGGGCTGTATTGTTTCGGTGTGCTGTGAATTTTTCACCGCGATGCAGGCTGCGCTTCGTTTCTGGCAGGCTGGTAGTCGATTTTCGCTTTACAAGGAGTCCTTCTTGTAGAGATTAAGGCCCTTATTACAACTCTGGCGGTCGGTGTTAAAGCGGCGGTACTACCGCCAACAGGCCGGCGGAAAAAAAAATGAATCACGACCGTGGTGGAAACCGCCAACATAGACAGCCACTTTAACACTCTGACTGCAACGGCGGTAGAAACAAACAGCTCGGCGGTCACCGCCAACAGACAGGCGGAAGACAATGTACAACCCACACTATTATGAGAGGCCAATCCGCCACCTTTTCTGGGGTGGAACCAATGCGAACAAAAACACAGCAGAAACAGGACTTGGAAAGGAAAACACTCACCTCTCCACACCCCACAAGGAACCAGGACGCCCTGGAGCCAGAAATCCAAATACTCCCTGCGATGGTATTCCTGCTCCTCTATCAGGAGCAACAAAGACGGTGGCACGACCACAGTAATTACTGCACCTACAACACAGGGGAGGGGGGAGGGAAAAGAGAGTGACACACACACACAACACCATACACACAAATACATGCTGCAACATTACATTTACACCCCCCCCATCCCCCTTTCAAGTACGCAAGGACAAAAGGAAATGAGTTTAACGATTGTAATCATGAAAAAAACAGTAGTCAAAACTCGAACACAGTATATACAATTATGTACACCAACTACACAAGTCCCGATAGTGCACCAATAATTGTCCGTGGACCACTGGGCCCAAAATGCATGGGTGAGGCCCACACTCGATACCAGACATCAAACGGAGAGAACACTGCAGGGGCATAAGATCGAAATGAAACAGGCACCTCAGGGGGAAGGGTAGGGGGGCACCTCAGCCGGATGAGTGCACGACGCCACTGCTCCACGAGGGGGCTCCATGCCCACTGCTGTATCCTGGGGAGTGCAAAGCCACAGTCTTTCAAGACTCTCCAGTGGGTGGTTTTCCCACTGCTTTATCCTGGGGAGTGCAAAGCCACAGTCTCTCAAGTCTCTCCAGTGGGTGGTTTGCCCACTGCTTTATCCTGGGGAGTGCAAAGCCACAGTCTCTCAAGTCTCTCCAGTGGGTGGTTTGCCCACTGCTTTATCCTGGGGAGTGAAAAGCCACAGTCTCTCAAGTCTCTCCAGTGGGTGATTTGCCCACTGCTTTATCCTGAGGAGTGCAAAGCCACAGTCTCTCAAGTCTCTCCAGTGGGTGGTTTGCCCACTGCTTTATCCTGGGGAGTGCAAAGCCACAGTCTCTCAAGTATCTCCAGTGGGTGGTTTGCCCACTGCTTTGTCCTGGGGAGTGCAAAGCCACAGCCTCTCAAGTGGATAACAGTCTCCACTGGTTCTGGAGGGGGCTTTGTGCCCAGAGTGCTTCATCCTGCCAAGGACAGAGGTAGTGGATGCCTTTCTCCACTGGTTCTGGAGGGGGCTTTGTGCCCAGAGTGCTTCATCCTGCCAAGGACAGAGGTAGTGGATGTGATACTCCACTGGTTCTGGAGGGGGCTTTGTGCCCAGAGTGCTTCATCCTGCCAAGGACAGAGGTAGTGGATGCCTTTCTCCACTGGTTCTGGAGGGGGCTTTGTGCCCAGAGTGCTTCATCCTGCCAAAAACAGAGGTAGTGGATGCTTTTCTCCACTGGTTCTGGAGGGGGCTTTGTGCCTAGAGTGCTTCATCCTGCCAAGGACAGAGGTAGTGGATGCCTTTCTCCACTGAAGGTGTTGCATCATGGAAGCTGCCAGGCTCCTGGAACTGACCACCAGGCTCGGTCGACTGACCACTGGGGATGGCAGCCATGTCTGCTGTGGTGCCACTAGCTCAGGATGTCGCGGGGCCGCTGGCTGTGCTTGCGGCGGGCTCAGTGGCGGCGATGCTGGTGGCGGGCTCAGTGACTGCGGTGCTGGTGGCGGGCTCAGGGACTGCGGTGCTGGTGGCGGTGCATGTGGCGGTGCAGGTGGCAGACTTCTCCGCCGTACCGGATGGCGTCGACGTGGACAGAAGGTGTGACACTGGTTCCATAGTCGGTGCCACTATGCCCTCTCCTGACCTGCCCTTGATTTTCAGGCCCTTCCCCATCTTGGATGATGGCGCAGCTGTCTTCATTACACATGGAGAGAGGAGGAGGGAGAAGGAGGGACAAATGTGGAGGAACACACCGTACTTAGCTCCCTATAACTCAAAATACACAAGAAAGTACGGGGTTTTCTTAACGAGGGCGTCGCGGATATCAGCGTAGCCCTGGGTTGTATGTGTTCCTATTTGGAAGGGTAATGTCAGTGGTGACTGCAGAGTGCATGCGCGGGGAGGAACAGCGGGGGGAGAAAATTCCTTTTACGGACTAGGTGGTCTCACACACTATATAGTGTCATGCTTCATCATTTGACCACCTAGACCCACCCAGGTAGGACAGTGCCACCTGGGCGGACTCAACCTCACTGTTAAAGGAACAGGAGGGAGTGCGTAAATAAACTTGTTTCTGGAAAGATCGGGATCCAGCTAATCTACTGAAAAAATTAAAAACACCTAAGCAGACACCTGTGAGGAGTAACAAATTTAATAGTGGTGTCTGACGAGTGTAGTTAAAACGGGGGTTGGGACACCTCTGTGAGGACAAGGACTCACAGGGTCACCTAACTAATAGCCAACATGTTTCTGCCCTCAGAAGTGAGCCAATGAAGGTCTCGGGGCATTTGTCAGGGCCTAGGATCCCTACGTCCCACGTTGGAGGAAATTACTCTATGTGAAAGTCAAAGAGTGTGAAATAAAAGGTCTACCTTACCCAAGGAAATACCTTGAAGCGGCCTATGGGGGATAAACAAACAATTAGAACACTAGTGGCACACGGCACTGCAAAACCAACCAACTGCACACGTGTCAAAGGGATGCATTCATGCACGTAACACATATGTTCATAATAGGCAAAACACATGCGTGCAGTGACCAAGTGGGTATATCTATCTATACAAGTGGACAGTCCTACCACAGCAGGGAATTACAATTCTTACCCTTTCATAGAGGCTGCTAGCCTCTGGTATCCAGCAGGGGGAGTGTCCCCTTATAGTCAAACACTAAGGGGAGACATAGAAAGAGACGGACACAAAGACAAAGTGAGGAAAGGGAGGGAACAGGAGTAACCAGGATAGATACAGGGGAGCACTAGGGGGGTGGTTCCCACTAGGAACCCACTATCATTGCTAAAATAAAGAGATACTGCTTAATAGAAAAAGTAGTAACACGGAGTGGCTATAGATAATAGTCATAAAAACAGGTAGAAAGTAAAATTAAAATTAATGGAGGGAAGGCTTATCTGTGCTGCCTGTTACCCGTGCAGCCACTCACTACATCAAAGGGGGCACTCGCCGTGCGCCTATATCGTCCTCTCCTTGGACCGCTTGTGACAAGTGGCTGAGGGAGAACGGTCTATTTATGGCTGTAAGATGTTCCAGGTGCGCCCTGTTAGCTCGGTAATTAGAGTTCAATTCAAGTAAATTACCACCGCGGGCCTTTTTATTCCGTTTCTGGCCTCGATATGGTCGCCGTTATTGCGGGCGCCCCAGCTGAGCCGGGGCGCCGGCATGAATGCGAGTGAGTGCTCGGTGGGGCCCAGGCCGGAAGGTTCCGGCCCGAGCGCCATAACCGGAAGCCTCGCGCTCCCGGTGGCCGCTGGGAAACGTAGTTCCCAGCGGTCCCGTGGCCCAGTGGAAAGTAAAATAAAGAATAGAAAGAAGAAAGAAGATGGAGCCAGGAACGGAAGGGGGGGGAAAGGGAAAAGGAGGGGGGGTTGGGGGGGACGGGGGGGGGTTTTAGAGATACAAAGGGGGAAAGGAGGAGGAAAGGGGGAGGGAGGGGGTGACCACCGAGAAGGGAAGGGGGGAAAAGGGGGGGAAAGAAAAAAAGGGGATAAAAGGAGAGGGAGAAGAAGGAAAGGGGAAGGGAGGGGGTGACAACCGAAAGGGAAACGAGGGGGCAAGGGGGAGGGCAAGAGAGAGTGATGGGGAGGGGAAAAGAGAACAGAGAGAAAGGAAAGGAGGTGAAAATAATGAAGAGAGAGCCAGAAGAAAAGATCAGGAAAGTAGAGTAAGGGTAGGGTGGAGATATTAGGGGACGAGGAAGAAGATAATGATGCAGAGGACAAAAGAAAAGAGAAAAAGAGCAAGATAAAGGGAGTGTGGGGAAAAGAGACAAGGTAGAGGGTTTTATGGGGGAAAGGCAGGGAAGCAGGGGCAGAGGCGGAAGGATTGGAGGACTCATAGATTAGTAGAAGAACTCATTTATTGAGTATGAACCAGGGGATCTCGTCATTAAGACCATCGGTGTCCGTGTGTAATCTCCAGTCCCAACGTTGTTCGGTCTGGAGCAGTCTCTGTGTCATATTAGAGGTCGATGGAGGTAGTTGCTCTATGACCGTCCAGTTTATGTCATCTGCAGAATGTTTTTTCAAAAGGAAGTGGTTAGTCAATTTAGTAGCCTCTCGTTTACAACAGATCGTACTCCTATGTTCACAGATACTTGTGGCGACCTTTCTTGAGGTCATTCCCACGTATTTGAGGTTACAGGAGCATCTGATGAAATAGATCATGTTTTTGCTGTTACAGTTGGTTAGGGATTTTTGTGCCCATGGGTTCTTAAGGTCTAGGTCTATTGTTGTTGATTTTTGAGTAAAACAACAGACACTACAGTTGCCACATGGGTAGTGTCCTCTTGGTGGTGGAAGACCCCATAGTGTGGTTTGTGTAGTGAGGGAATTGATTTTTTCTTTGGGTCTTGTGTGGACAACCATGTCCCGTATGTTTGCGGCTCTCTTAAAAGCATGTAGTGGCTGCTGAAAAGGTAAACCCCCAGATGTAAGGATTTTCCACTCCTCTTTAATGATTTTCTGAATCTTATTGGAGAGTGGGTTAAAAGTAGTTACACACACTATTTGTTCAGTGTCCGATGTCCTAGTGCGTCGTTGCAATAGTTGGTCCCTGTTATTATTGCACGCTCTTTTATATGCTCTCTTCACCAGATGTGTAGGATAGTCCTTGGTTTGTAGCTTAATAGCCAATTTGTCAGCGTGTTTACGGTAGTCTGTGAGGGTGGAGCAATTCCGTCGCAGACGTAAAAATTGACCTACAGGGAGATTCTCCCTCAGGGACCTTGGGTGGAAACTCTGAAATTGGAGCAGGTTGTTCCGGTCTGTGGGTTTATAATAAACCTCTGTGGCCAGTGCCCCATTGTTTTCATAGATTAATAAATCAAGAAATGCTAGTTGGTTGTCACCTATGGTCATATATCGTTTCCAGAGTTTAATCTGCTGGAGGAACGGGTTGTCATCATGATTGACCACCTGTCTCTCAAAGTGATCAACATAAAGGCATGCCAGGATAGGTGCGAAAGTGCTGCCCATAGATGTTCCTTGTATTTGCAAGAAAAAGTTATCCTCAAACTTGAAATAGTTCCTTGTGAGAGCCAAATGTGCCAGGTCCAGTATGAAGTCAGGGGGCGTAGGTGACTCTCCTCTATTGGCTTCCAAGAGGTCGCTGATGACCTGCAGAGTGGCCTCCTTGGGAATGTTGGTGTATAGGGATTCCACATCAAGGCTGATCAACAATTCTCTAGTTGTGTCAAAGGACACAGAGTCTAATAAGACTAACACATCCGTAGTATCTTTTAGGTAAGTTGGAATTCTTTTGACCAGTGGCTGAAGGAAGAAATCCACGAATTGAGAGAGGGGTTCTAAAACCGATCCGATACCGGATACTATAGGTCTACCTGGAGGGGGGATTTTTCCCTTTATGCACTTTAGGAAGAACATAAAAATAGGGAATCCTAGGGTTAGCCTGTACCAGGAAGTCTGCCTCATGTTGAGTAATCCAGTCATTCTCCATGCCTTTCATCACGAGAAAAGAAATCTCGTCTTGAATATCAGGTGTGGGGTCTCGAGATAAGCGTTTGTAATGATGGGTATTACCCAGTAGACGTTCGCACTCATCTCTATACATTTTTAGTGGAGAAATTACCGTTGCTCCCCCTTTGTCTGCTAGTTTAATGATTATCGTAGGGTCAGATGTTAGACCTTTCAGAGCTGAGAGCTCAGCCATACTCATGTTATGGTATGTTTTGTTAGTGGTCCCAGTAAGTGCGTTGACCTTTAAGGATACTGATTTCTCGAAAGCCAGGACCTCGGGGGTCATCTGTCCAGTGGTTGGGCAGAAAGTGGACTTGGGGCGTAGACCAGTGTTTTGTTCAGGAGCCTCGAAATGTTTACCCAAAAAGAAAGTTTTCAAGCAAATTTTACGGAACAAACCCGCTAGTTCTGTTCGGGTTTTAAATAAGTAAATTTTGGGCGTGGGCACAAAATGTAAGCCCTTGTTCAGTGCCTTAGTTTCAAGTTCACTAAGAACACGGTTGCTCAGATTGATAATGTTATCTGTTTGATTATCCATCAGGCTAGTTATAGTGTTTTGCTTGTCCCTGGGAGGGGTTCCCTTTGTGCAGTATTCTCTGGGGCGTCCTCTCTTGGCCTCCAGTGTACCTTTTTCCTTTTTCCCTTTCCCCTCCCGTTGCCTCTGTCTAAAAAAGGCTGCGGTGGCTCAGGAAATGACCATTGTGCAGGGTGCTGGAAAACGGGCGCCTGGTATTGAGGTGGGAGTCCATATTGGGAAGGCCAACCCCATTGTTGGTTATGGTATGGGGGGCATGGGGGTAGCATTGGTGGATGATTCCACCTTCCCCGGCGGTGCCCACATCGTCCACGGCGTTGCCGGGTATTATCTGATGATGTACTGTCATTATCTGAGCTGGTATTCCCGCCAGATGAAGTGTCGGATATGTTGTTAGTTTTTGCTACATAATCGGATTTGGTGTAAGGGTATATTTTCTCGTGGGAGAACCGATCGAGATCTTTTTGGAATTTAGAGATCTTTCGCTGAGTGAGATATTCTTTATGCTCGTTCATATTTTTGTTTACCTCCTCTAGTTTCTTTTTGAAGGAGAGAATGCTCAACCCTGATTTTAGGTTATTCTCACTCGTTTTGATCTGAATTAGAAGTGCCTCGGATAACCTTGTCGCTGTTTTTATGATAAGGATGAGCCAATCTCTGGTACACTTCCATGCTATCAAAGACCAATCCTTTCTAAATTCTAGATCTTAAAGGAATATGCGTGGGGCATTGGTGACCAACAGCCCATTGGGTTCTGTATTGCTTCCGAGGTATTCAGTTAGAACGGCTCCGTGGAGAATAGTTTTGACATGAGATCGTTTTAGTTCTACTAGTGTGTCCCAGTCGCCCAACTGGGACAAACTCTTGGAGAGGGTTGTATCACCAAGAAGTGAGGGGGCCGATAAAATGGCTGTCAGATCCTCATCACTGAAGGAGAGTCCTTCCGCCATAATGGGGAAGGAAGAACACTGGTGTGAGGAAGTAGAGGGGGGAAAAAAGGAGACAAAAAACCTTAGTGTTGGCGTGTGGGCCTGGAAAAAGGAGCCAAAAATTGCTCACTAGAACGGACTCTCGCAGCTAGCAGCTGCTCAACTATCATTACACATGGAGAGAGGAGGAGGGAGAAGGAGGGACAAATGTGGAGGAACACACCGTACTTAGCTCCCTATAACTCAAAATACACAAGAAAGTAGGGGGTTCTCTTAACGAGGGCGTCGCGGATATCAGCGTAGCCCTGGGTTGTATGTGTTCCTATTTGGAAGGGTAATGTCAGTGAAATGTCAGTAGGTGACTGCAGAGTGCATGCGCGGGGAGGAACAGCGGGGGGAGAAAATTCCTTTTACGGATTAGGTGGTCTCACACACTATATAGTGTCATGCTTCATCATTTGACCACCTAGACCCACCCAGGTAGGACAGTGCCACCTGGGCGGACTCAACCTCACTGTTAAAGGAACAGGAGGGAGTGCGTAAATAAACTTGTTTCTGGAAAGATCGGGATCCAGCTAATCTACAGAAAAAATTGAAAACACCTAAGCAGACACCTGTGAGGAGTAACAAATTTAATAGTGGTGTCTGACTGGTGTAGTTAAAACGGGGGTTGGGACACCTCTGTGAGGACAAGGACTCACAGGGTCACCTAACTAATAGCCAACATGTTTCTGCCCTCAGAAGTGAGCCAATGAA
Organism: Pleurodeles waltl; assembly: GCF_031143425.1. Classification (NCBI taxonomy): domain Eukaryota; kingdom Metazoa; phylum Chordata; class Amphibia; order Caudata; family Salamandridae; genus Pleurodeles; species Pleurodeles waltl. The sequence goes on along the minus strand of NC_090448.1, from coordinate 444,410,659 downwards.
GGTCTCGGGGCATTCGTCAGGGCCTAGGATCCCTACGTCTCACGTTGGAGGAAATTACTCTATGTGAAAGTCAAAGAGTGTGAAATAAAAGGTCTACCTTACCCAAGGAAATACCTTGAGGCGGCCTATGGGGGATAAACAAACAATTAGAACACTAGTGGCACACGGCACTGCAAAACCAACCAACTGCACACGTGTCAAAGAGATGCATTCATGCACGTAACACATATGTTCATAATAGGCAAAATACATGCGTGGAGTGACCAAGTGGGTATATCTATCTATACAAGTGGACAGTCCTACCACAGCAGAGAATTACAATTCTTACCCTTTCATAGAGGCTGCTAGCCTCTGGTATCCAGGAGGGGGAGTGTCCCCTTATAGTCAAACACTAAGGGGAGACATAGAAAGAGACAGACACAAAGACAAAGTGAGGAAAGGGAGGGAACAGGAGTAACCAGGATAGATACAGGGGAGCACTAGGGGGGTGGTTCCCACTAGGAACCCACTATCATTGCTAAAATAAAGAGATACTGCTTAATAGAAAAAGTAGTAACACGGAGTGGCTATAGATAATAGTCATAAAAACAGGTAGAAAGTAAAATTAAAATTAATGGAGGGAAGGCTTATCTGTGCTGCCTGTGACCCGTGCAGCCACTCACTACATCAAAGGGGGCGCTCGCCGTGCGCCTATATCGTCCTCTCCTTGGACTGCTTGTGACAAGTGGCTGAGGGAGAACGGTCTATTTATGGCTGTAAGATGTTCCAGGTGCGCCCTGTTAGCGCGGTAATTAGAGTTGAATTCAAGTAAATTACCGCTGCGGGCCTTTTTATTGCGTTTCTGGCCTCGATATGGTCGCCGTTATGGCGGGCGCCCCAGCTGAGCCGGGGCGCTGGCATGAATGCGAGTGAGTGCTCGGGTGGGGCCCAGGCCGGAAGGTTCCGGCCCGAGCGCCATAACCGGAAGCCTCGCGCTCCCGGTGGCCGCTGGGAAACGTAGTTCCCAGCGGTCCCGTGGCCCAGTGGAAAGTAAAATAAAGAATAGAAAGAAGAAAGAAGAAGGAGCCAGGAACGGAAGGGGGGGGAAAAGGGAAAAGGAGGGGGGGTTTGGGGGGGGAGGGCGGGGGGGGGGGGGGTTTAGAGATACAAAGGGGGGGAAAAGAGGGAAAGGAGGAGGAAAGGGGGAGGGAGGCGGTGACCACCGAGAGGGGAAGGGGGGGCAAAGGGGGGGGAAAGAAAAAAAGGGGATACAAGGAGAGGGAGAAGAAGGAAAGGGGAAGGGAGGGGGTGACAACCGAGAGGGAAACGAGGGGGCAAGGGGGAGGGCAACAGAGAGTGATGGGGAGGGGAAAAGAGAACAGGGAGAAAGGAAAGGAGGTGAAAATAATGAAGAGAGAGCCAGAAGAAAAGATCAGGAAAGTAGAGTAAGGGTAGGGTGGAGATATTAGGGGACGAGGAAGAAGATAATGATGCAGAGGACAAAAGAAAAGAGAAAAAGGGCAAGATAAAGGGAGTGTGGGGAAAAGAGACAAGGTAGAGGGTTTTATGGGGGAAAGGCAGGGAAGCAGGGGCAGAGGCGGAAGGATTGGAGGACTCATAGTTTAGTAGAAGAACTCATTTATTGAGTGTGAACCAGGGGATCTCGTCATTAAGACCATCGGTGTCCGTGTGTAATCTCCAGACTCAACGTTGTTCGGTCTGGAGCAGTCTCTGCGTCATATTAGAGGTCGATGGAGGTAGTTGCTCTATGACCGTCCAGGTTATGTCATCTGCAGAATGTTTTTTCAAAAGGAAGTGGTTAGTCAATTTAGTAGCCTCTCGTTTACAACGGATCGTACTCCTATGTTCACAGATTCTTGTGGCGACCTTTCTTGAGGTCATTCCCACGTATTTGAGGTTACAGGGGCATCTGATCAAATAGATCATGTTTTTGCTGTTACAGTTGGTTAGGGATTTTTGTGCCCATGGGGTCTTAAGGTCTAGGTCTATTGTTGTTGATTTTTGAGTAAAACAACAGACACTACAGTTGCCACATGGGTAGTGTCCTCTTGGTGGTGGAAGACCCCATAGTGTGGTTTGTGTAGTGAGGGAATTGATTTTTTCTTTGGGTCTTGTGTGGACAACCATGTCCTGTATGTTTGCGGCTCTCTTAAAAGCATGTAGTGGCTGCTGAAAAGGTAAACCCCCAGATGTAAGGATTTTCCACTCCTCTTTAATGATTTTCTGAATCTTATTGGAGAGTGGGTTAAAAGTAGTTACACACACTATTTGTTCAGTGTCCGATGTCCTAGTGCGTGGTTGCAATAGTTGGTCCCTGTTATTATTGCAGGCTCTTTTGTATGCTCTCTTCACCAGATGTGTAGGATAGTCCTTGGTTTGTAGCTTAATAGCCAATTTGTCAGCGTGTTTACGGTAGTCTGTGAGGGTGGAGCAATTCCGTCGCAGACGTAAAAATTGACCTACAGGGAGATTCTCCCTCAGGGACCTTGGGTGGAAACTCTGAAATTGGAGCAGGTTGTTCCGGTCTGTGTGTTTATAATAAACCTATGTGGCCAGTGCCCCATTGTTTTCATAGATTAATAAATCAAGAAATGCTAGTTGGTTGTCACCTATGGTCATGGTGAAGTTCAGGAAAGGGTTCGCTGCATTCAACCAATTTGCAAAAATCATAGCCTCTTCTCTAGTTCCTGTCCAGACCAGTAGAATATCATCTATATATCGTTTCCAGAGTTTAATGTGCTGGAGGAACGGGTTGTCATCATGATTGACCACCTGTCTCTCAAAGTTATCAACATAAAGGCATGCCAGGCTAGGTGCGAAAGTGCTGCCCATAGATGTTCCTCGTATTTGCAAGAAAAAGTTATCCTCGAACTTGAAATAGTTCCTTGTGAGAGCCAAATGTGCCAGGTCCAGGATGAAGTCAGGGGGCGTACGTGACTCTCCTCTATTGGCTTCCAAGAGGTCGCTGATGACCTGCAGAGTGGACTCCTGGGGAATGTTGGTGTATAGGGATTCCACATCCAGGGTGATCAACAATTCTCTAGTTGTGTCAAAGGACACAGAGTCTAATAAGACTAACACATCCGTAGTATCTTTTAGGTAAGTTGGAATTCTTTTGACCAGTGGCTGAAGGAAGAAATCCACGAATTGAGAGAGGGGTTCTAAAACCGATCCGATACCGGATACTATAGGTCTACCTGGAGGGGGGATTTTCCCTTTATGCACTTTAGGAAGAAGATAAAAATAGGGAATCCTAGGGTTAGCCTGTACCAGGAAGTCTGCCTCATGTTGAGTAATCCAGTCATTCTCCATGCCTTTCATCACGAGAAAAGAAATCTCGTCTTGAATATCAGGTGTGGGGTCTCGAGATAAGCGTTTGTAATGATGGGTATTACCCAGTAGACGTTCGCACTCATCTCTATACATTTTTAGTGGAGAAATTACCGTTGCTCCCCCTTTGTCTGCTGGTTTAATGATTATCGTAGGGTCAGATGTTAGACCTTTCAGAGCTGAGAGCTCAGCCATACTCATGTTATGGTATGTTTTGTTAGTGGTCCCGGTAAGTGCGTTGACCTTTAAGGATACTGATTTCTCGAAAGCCAGGACCTCGGGGGCATCTGTCCAGTGGTTGGGCAGAAAGTGGACTTAGGGCGTAGACCAGTGTTTTGTTCAGGAGCCTCGAAATGTTTACCCAAAAAGAAAGTTTTCAAGCGAATTTTACAGAACAAACCCGCTAGTTCTGTTCGGGTTTTAAATAAGTCAATTTTGGGCGTGGGCACAAAATTTAAGCCCTTGTTCAGTGCCTTAGTTTCAAGTTCACTAAGAACACGGTTGCTCAGATTGATAATGTTATCTGTTTGATTATCCATCAGGCTAGTTATAGTGTTTTGCTTGTCCCTGGGAGGGGTTCCCTTTGTGCAGTATTCTCTGGGGCGTCCTCTCTTGGCCTCCAGTGTACCTCTTTCCTTTTTTCCCTTTCCCCTCCCGTTGCCTCTGTCTAAAAAAGGCTGCGGTGGCTCAGGAAATGACCATTGTGCAGGGTGCTGGAAAAAGGGCGCCTGGTATTGAGGTGGGAGTCCATATTGGGAAGGCCAACCCCATTGTTGGTTATGGTATGGGGGGCATGGGGGTAGCATTGGTGGATGATTCCACCTTCCGCGGCGTTGCCCACGTCGTCCACGGCGTTGCCGCGTATTATCTGATGATGTACTGTCATTATCTGACCTGGTATTCCCGCCAGATGAAGTGTCGGATATGTTGTTAGTTTTTGCTACATAATCGGATTTGGTGTAAGGGTATATTTTCTCGTGGGAGAACCGATCGAGATCTTTTTGGAATTTAGAGATCTTTCGCTGAGTGAGATATTCTTTATGCTCGTTCATATTTTTGTTTACCTCCTCTAGTTTCTTTTTGAAGGAGAGAATGCTCAACCCTGATTTTAGGTTATTCTCACTCGTTTTGATCTGAATTAGAAGTGCCTCGGATAACCTTGTCGCTGTTTTTATGATAAGGATGAGCCAATCTCTGGTACACTTCCATGCTATCAAAGACCAATCCTTTCTAAATTCTAGATCTTCAAGGAATATGCGTGGGGCATTGGTGACCAACAGCCCATTGGGTGCTGTATTGCTTTGGAGGTATTCAGTTAGAACGGCTCCGTGGAGAATAGTTTTGACATGAGATCGTTTTAGTTCTACTAGTGTGTCCCAGTCGCCCAACTGGGACAAACTCTTGGAGAGGGTTGTATCACCAAGAAGTGAGGGGGCCGATAAAATGGCTGTCAGATCCTCATCACTGAAGGAGAGTCCTTCCGCCATAATGGGGAAGGAAGAACACTGGTGTGAGGAAGTAGAGGGGGGAAAAAAGGAGACAAAAAACCTTAGTGTTGGCGTGTGGGCCTGGAAAAAGGAGCCAAAAATTGCTCACTAGAACGGACTCTCGCAGCTAGCAGCTGCTCAACTATCATTACACATGGAGAGAGGAGGAGGGAGAAGGAGGGACAAATGTGGAGGAACACACCGTACTTAGCTCCCTATAACTCAAAATACACAAGAAAGTAGGGGGTTCTCTTAACGAGGGCGTCGCGGATATCAGCGTAGCCCTGGGTTGTATGTGTTCCTATTTGGAAGGGTAATGTCAGTGAAATGTCAGTAGGTGACTGCAGAGTGCATGCGCGGGGAGGAACAGCGGGGGGAGAAAATTCCTTTTACGGACTAGGTGGTCTCACACACTATATAGTGTCATGCTTTATCATTTGACTACCTAGACCCACCCAGGTAGGACAGTGCCACCTGGGCGGACTCAACCTCACTGTTAAAGGAACAGGAGGGAGTGCGTAAATAAACTTGTTTCTGGAAAGATCGGGATCCAGCTAATCTACTGAAAAAATTAAAAACACCTAAGCAGACACCTGTGAGGAGTAACAAATTTAATAGTGGTGTCTGACTGGTGTAGTTAAAATGGGGGTTGGGACACCTCTGTGAGGACAAGGACTCACAGGGTCACCTAACTAATAGCCAACATGTTTCTGCCCTCAGAAGTGAGCCAATGAAGGTCTCGGGGCATTCGTCAGGGCCTAGGATCCCTACGTCTCACGTTGGAGGAAATTACTCTATGTGAAAGTCAAAGAGTGTGAAATAAAAGGTCTACCTTACCCAAGGAAATACCTTGAGGCGGCCTATGGGGGATAAACAAACAATTAGAACACTAGTGGCACACGGCACTGCAAAACCAACCAACTGCACACGTGTCAAAGGGATGCATTCATGCACGTAACACATATGTTCATAATAGGCAAAATACATGCGTGGAGTGACCAAGTGGGTATATCTATCTATACAAGTGGACAGTCCTACCACAGCAGGGAATTACAATTCTTACCCTTTCATAAAGGCTGCTAGCCTCTGGTATCCAGGAGGGGGAGTGTCCCCTTATAGTCAAACACTAAGGGGAGACATAGAAAGAGACGGACACAAAGACAAAGTGAGGAAAGGGAGGGAACAGGAGTAACCAGGATAGATACAGGGGAGCACTAGGGGGGTGGTTCCCACTAGGAACCCACTATCATTGCTAAAATAAAGAGATACTGCTTAATTGAAAAAGTAGTAACACAGAGTGGCTATAGATAATAGTCATAAAAACAGGTAGAAAGTAAAATTAAAATTAATGGAGGGAAGGCTTATCTGTGCTGCCTGTGACCCGTGCAGCCACTCACTACATCAAAGGGGGCGCTCGCCCTGCGCCTATATCGTCCTCTCCTTGGACCGCTTGTGACAAGTGGCTGAGGGAGAACGGTCTATTTATGGCTGTAAGAAGTTCCAGGTGCGCCCTGTTAGCGCGGTAATTAGAGTTCAATTCAAGTAAATTACCGCCGCGGGCCTTTTTATTGCGTTTCTGGCCTCGATATGGTCGCCGTTATGAATGCGAGTGAGTGCTCGGGTGGGGCCCAGGCCGGAAGGTTCCGGCCCGAGCGCCATAACCGGAAGCCTCGCGCTCCCGGTGGCCGCTGGGAAACGCAGTTCCCAGCGGTCCTGTGGCCCAGTGGAAAGTAAAATAAAGAATAGAAAGAAGAAAGAAGAAGGAGCCAGGAACGGAAGGGGGGGGAAGGGAAAAGGAGGGGGGGCCTGGGGGGGGCGGGGGGGGTTTTAGAGATACAAAGGGGGGGAAAAGAGGGAAAGGAGGAGGAAAGGGGGAGGGAGGGGGTGACCACCGAGAAGGGAAGGGGGGGGGGCGCAGCTGTCTTGCCACTATCCCCTTTTGTTTTACCTGAGCCCTTGTTGGCAGGTGTTTTCGCCTTCTCCCTTGAGGATGTGGGCAACTTTTTTACGTTCTCAGGTGGCGCAATGTCCTTGGCCTCGCTTCGTGGCACACTGTCTGCCCTGTTGCTTGCCGCACTCCAAATGCCCGCTGTTGCTGGGACCACTGTGCCCGGTGATGTGGTGGCTGAGGTGCTGGGTTGGAACCTGGAAAGCCTGGCCCCAGGGGACAAACGGGGGGGGTAGGTGTAGGGAAGAGGTCAAGGTTAGCCAGGAATTTACACACACTGGGACGGGTAGATGGAGTGGGTTTGGGAGTGGAGGAAGAGGTAGTGGTTGTAGGAGGTGTACGATTGCTGAATTTGGGTGAAGGTGCATGGGCTGGAGGCTGTTGTGAGGTGGATGGCTGTTGGGTGGGTGTGTGCCTGCGTGTGTGTACTTTGGGAGGAGGGCTCACAGACACACTGGTAGAGGACACAGGGGATGTGTGAATGGTAGTGGGGGTGGTGAGTGCACGTGAGCGGTGTGTGGTGATGGGCATGCTGGTGATGGAGGTAGTGGCTGAAGATGTTGTGAATGCAGGTGTGAGTGGAGACGAGACAAGGAGGGAGGAGGACTACGTGGAGGAGGGGGACACAGTGGAGGCAGTGGATGTTGGTATGTCTGCATGGGAATGATGCTTGTGTGAGTGCCTGTGGAATGTGTGGTGCTTATGTTTGCCAGAGCCACCCTTGTGTGATAAGGTGTGTGCATGCTGGTCTGATGGTGTACTTGGGATAGGCTGAGGTACAGGGGATTGGGTCTGGGTGGAGGAAGTTGGAGGAGGGAGGCTGGACACAGGGACAATGGCTGCCATCAGTGCTGAGGCCAGAGCCTGAAATGCTCTCTGTTGGGGTGCCTGGCCAGAATGAATGCCCTCCAGGTATGCATTTGCTTGTTGCAAATGCTTCTCAACACCCTGGATGGCTTTCACAATGGTAGATTGCCCAACAGTGAGGGATCTCAGGAGGTCAATAGCCTCCTCACTGAGGGCAGCAGGGCTGACTGGGGCAGGGCCTGAGGTGCCTGGGATGAAGGAGATGTCCACCATCCTGGGTGAGCGGGCACGGGACACACTCTGAGGGGCTGCTGGGAGGGCGGTGCTGGTAGGGGGGGTGGCAGCTGTACCTGTTGATGCGGGGGGCACAGAGGGGCCTGCCACCGCAAGGCAGCTCCCATCAGAGGAGGAGTCGCTGTCGCTGATGTCACCTCCTGTCCCTGCCGTGGAGCTCCCCTCGCCCTCCTTCCCACTGGTGGCTTCAGACTCCGTTGTCTCGCCCTCCAGGGCCAAGTGGAATGCAGCTCCCTCCTGCTCCGGTGCCACTGCTCCTCCGCCTGATGATGCTATTGCACACAAGAACAGGGAGACCACAAAAAAGGGTGGGGGAAAGACAGAAGAAATACATGTTCGGTGCATGCAATACCAATAACGTTGGCAGACACTACAGACACAGCAACCCTCTGCACTACGAAATGCACTTAGAATTCCTAGATTAATCTCATACAAGGCCTATGCCCAATTGCTGCACACATGGATGTCACAGGACCCTGACTAGGTGTAGATGGCTCTTACCACTGGTGGGTTTGGGGTGCCACATAGCCTGCCTCACAAAGGGTCCTTGCCAACAAAGCTCGCCCTGGCTTAGGGTAACCCACTGCCCACCTCCCCCACCCAGATACCTCGTAATGCACGCAGAGTCAGATGGATGTGACGGTACTCACCCCCTTGTGGCTGCTGTGATGCCCTCAAGGGCCCATCCAACTCCAGATATGCCACAGCTAGGATCCCGAACAACAGGGGCGTCATGGTGCGACACGCATCCCTCCCACATTGGGAGGCCATCCCCAGCTGGGCCTCCGCCGTCTTCTTGCTCCAGCGGCGAATGTCCTCCCATCTTTTACGGCAGTGGGTGCTCCGTCTATGGTGGACCCCCAGTGTCCAGACGTCCTTGGCGATGGCATGCCAAATATCCTTCTTCTGGTGGGCGCTGACCTAGAGGAATAGTACAGGGGAAAAGGAAAAACTTTAACCGTCCAGACCATCACAGTCATTGGCCCACGTTCCCACCCTTGCCCTGCCGCACATACACTCACCGTCGGCACATGCAGGCCTCAGTCCCCCCCATGCATCTTCCATCCACACCACTCCAAACAGGCATTGCCCATGCACCATGCTCACAGTGTACTCACCCGTTTGTCTGGAGGACCGTAGAGTAGCGTGTACTGGGGGAGGACCCCATCCACTAACTTCTCCAACTCCTCCGAAGTGAAGGCAGGGACCCTTTCCCCAGACACATGAGCCATCGTCGCTTCCAGACTGAGGTCACAGCAGCACTTGCAGTGTAGGTCCTCTCCTGTCGAAGGTCAGGTATCAAGTGAGTGAACAGACAGAAAATGGCAGTCACGTCCACGGCAGTGCGTACCGTCTTCGCCGGTGTACATCGTCATTGGCTCCTGGGACCCATAGGGTCCAATGTTAACCAATGCAGAATTGCGCTGCGGTCTTCGACGGCCTACCGCGACAGTGTAGAACGCCACCGCAGTTACCTCATATCCCCTTGTTGTCCCACCTTACAGGTCAGGCAGCGGCCATTTCAGGGGGCCACATGGCATTAATATTAACTGTGTCACACCTATCTAGGCCTTGCATACACACAGTACCAGGCACATTGTGGATTTACAAATGTTTGCTAATGACATTTAGTAATACCTCAGTGTTGGCTGACTCTGCTCGGTGTTTCCCTCCATAGGGCATGTCCGCTGGGGCAGGTGGTGAGATGGCGGCATCCTCCGGTGTACAGACCGCTGGTGGACCTGTCAACAATGGAAGAGAGACACGTAATAGTCACCTACAGACTTGATCGTGCAACAATCCATGAACTGTGTGCCCAGTTGGAGCCAGACCTGATGTCAGCAATCCACCATCCCACAGGAATCCCCCCTCTAGTGCAGGTCCTGTCAGTACTCCATTTCCTGGCAAGTGGGTCTTTTTAAACAACAGTGGCCACTGCATCAGGGATGTCCAAGCCTATGTTCTCAAATGTGTTGTCCAGAGTGTTGTCTGCCCTGCTTAAACGCATGCTCCTCTACATCGTTTTCGCTCAGGTGCAGGATTTGCCTACAGTGAAAGGTGACTTCTATGCCCTGGGACATATCCCCAACATCATAGGTGCCATTGATGGGACACGTGTGTCCTTGGTACCCCCCACAGGAGTGAACAGGTGTACAGAAACCGGAATAGCTACCATTCAATGAATGTGCAGATGGTGTGTTTGGCCGACTAGTACATCTCCCATGTGAACGCCAAGTTTACAGGCTCAGAGCATGACGCTTACATTTTGAGGAATAGCAGCATCCCTTATGTGATGGGGCAACTCCAGAGGCACCGTGTGTGGCTCATAGGTGAGGACAAGGACCCTATACCCTGTGAATAGTTGTCTGGGTCTGGGGTTGTCCCTAAGGGTTAGTGTGTGTCTAACAGTAGTCCCTCACTTTTGCAGGTGACTCTGGGTACCCCAACCTGTCATGGCTACTGACCCCCAGTGACAAATCCCAGGACAAGGGCAGAGGAACGCTACAATGAGGCACATGGGCGAACTAGGAGAGTGATCGAAAGGACCTTCGGCCTCCTGAAGGCCAGGTTCGGTGCCTCCATATGACAGGTGGTTCTCTCTACTACTCACCAAAGAAGGTGTGCCAGATCATTGTGGCCTGCTGTATGCTGCACAACCTGGCTTTGCGACATCAGGTGCCTTTTCTGCAGGAGGATGGTCCAGATGGAGGTCCTGTGGCAGCTGTGGAGCCTGGGGACAATGAAGAAGAGGAGGCAGAAGAAGAGGGTATCGACAACAGAAACAACGTTATCCAGCAATACTTCCATTGAGACACAGGTAAGAAGATGTCACTGCCTCACACCACTCATACAATTGTTAGACCCATCATATTGTAGTGTAGCCATTTTCAACATAGCTTCTTGCACGTTAATTTAACATACTAGGCCACTGTGCACTTTGCCCTAGATACATTTTATTTAGCCTCGCACTGTTATTTTATAATAACCAGTTTTACAGTCTTGTTTTTATTTCCTTCTATCACACTGTGTAGCTTAGTTCAGCACTGTGTTCTCAAATAATGCATTCTTGATCGCCCTGTGCTTCAGTCAAGGCTACAGTCTGGTACATTGCCGGTAAATGTGGTAGAAGTTTAGTCTCCAGTATTCGTAGAAAATACACATCCTTACGTAGAGACATTTTCTTAGGACATCTGCGTGTTAGCTATGAAAACACTTCCTAGTCCTAGTACAGGTCAGAGGGAGATTCTGGCCAGGAACCTACAACTAGATCCTGACTGCCCCGTTGCAGATGCTGATGCAGATTACAGGCCTTTGCTCAGGTATGAGGGTTGATGTCCTCCCGGGGGAACCTGAAAGGCAGGCTTAGAGCTTCACATGCTGTGCTCAGAATATAACTTAGAGAGAACATAATCTAGTGGCACTATTCTTGTGCTTCACTCTCATTGTTACTATTTTAATCCTACTGTGTTGTGTAGTTCTGGTTATTGCAGCTCACGCTTTGCTATCTAAAATGCAGTTGTTTTTTCAAACCAGTCTTTAAAACTTAAACTGCCTTTGTCATTTCTATGTGAGACCGCACTGTGTATGAGAGAACCGGTTGTGACCTGAATGACCACGACTTCCCTGGGAAGTGCTAAGATGTCATGCGCTCGGCTGCCCAATTGTCTCTTCCCTTCAGGAGAGATGAGGCACTGCTAGTTAGCTGGAGCAACACCCGGATTTAGACTGACCGTGGGTCAGACTCAGTCCCCCACCCTGTGAATGATCTTGCCGCTCAAAATCCAGTAGTCTCATTAGGATAATGAGAGCCTACGCGACATGGCGCCGCCAACGTTTCATCAGGCTCTAATTTTCGGGTCCACCGGTATATCTCGGTCTCATATAATATAATGACCCCTCAGTTCCGTATACGGAGACGTCCGTGGTACTGAGGATTTCCACCACCGCTGTATAGGTAACCCTATTTTACAGGAGGTGGTTGTTCAAGCTTGAACCTTAAAAGGAAAAAGACCCTATCTTGGTGTGCCTTCTCTGAACCTTTAGTGCTTTATAATGGCAAATCCCCAGGCTGTACAAATAGCTCTTAATATGAGGCAACCGCTTACAACACATTTATTAGCAGATGGACTTACAGCACAGGGAGATCCAGTCACCTTTGTGGTGGACGCTCACGCAGCCTATAGAACAGAACTTTTCTATTGTTGGGTCACATTTCCAGCAGTTGATGGGAACACAAACACATTCCATACATATACAGTTGCGAACGCGCCTGGGCAGTACAGGGCGTACGCATACTTAGAGATACCTCTATAATATCAATAACATAATAATTGGCTTGATGGTGCCCTACCCCATACAATATTACCAGTAATGTTAGGTCCACTAAGTAATGATGGTCCGACCTGGCCTTTATTAGCCACATATACACCTCATCCTGCGGTTGCGAATATGGCGGTAGCAGAGGTTCGACGCTTATATACTGAATTAACAGCAACATATAGACGTTTAGTACAATTTGTGATGCAGACACTAAATACAAACCCAGCGCGTGCTGCTCCAGCACAACCACATGCAGTAACACCAGGTATAAATCCAGTGACTGTACATTCTATTATGGGTAAAGTCCCAGCAAAACGAGAGGAGAGTCAATTTTGGCTGGCACAAAAAATTAATACCCTGGAGGTGGTATTTCCCCATACGGGACCTCAGGATTAAAATAGAATATTGACTATGTGCTTGCCCTTTGGGATGGTTCCTACAGTTGAACACTGTAATACATGGGGCACGGTATTTGCCGCGCTCTATACAACGACACACGGTACACCGACACTAGCCAACCTACCGGAAGTGCTTAAACAAATTCAAGATGAATACGGGGCTGCCCCAGCCTTAGATTTAGGAATGCAACTGATGGGCAACTTTGCCACGGTTTCTTCAATTATCCTAAGTAATCTTAAAGGGGAAGCAGTTGCACTTGCAGTGCGCATGCGTCTTCGTGACGTTCCGCAACAAGATCAGGAGCGGGAACTGCCTAAAATATTAGCAGAAACATATTCCAGTATCGGTCGAGATAGCCTTGGGGCTAGACCACAAAAACCTCAATTTCAGGGTAAAATTAATAAAGACAATACTAAGCAGCAACCTGAGGGTAATAAGAAACGCTGGGAAAAAAATCAACAAACACCTAAAAAAGAAAGGGGAGAATCTCCACGTACGGAGACCCCACAGAATAGGTATAATCTCAGAAATCGAGAGAATATAAAAACGCCTGATAGATATCAATATACTAATACACGCCAATCTTGTTCCTTTCAGGACTCATTGTAAAAGAGAAATGAGAGAGGTGGGCGATCAGAGCGGAGAACAGAGTACGTGAAACCGAGACAGGAATCACAACGCTCTTCGGAGGTTTCTGTTAACAAGGAAGAGAAACCAGTACAACAAAAACAACAATTTAAAAAGAAAAAAGTGGCAGCTGTCTCGGTTAGACATGCCACTCAGGAAGAGGGTTCCCTTGAAAAACTGGGCTCCAGCACTGCTAGACAGTGCGGCAGAGGTCACAATAGTTTGCCGGAATCTTCTAGAGCATCTGGAGGTGAAAGCAACCGAAGACTTCATTCAGGTAGAAACAGCAGGTATGCGTGTCTCCGAACCCGATAGGGTGTATAGAGTAACTCTACAATTGGAAGGAGACATTGAACGCACCATACACGCAATCTTCTGGGATCGTGTAGTTAAAATATATGACATTTTCTTGTCCGAACAAGATTGGCCGCCTGATTTTGTCCGCACCTGCCCAGCAGGGGAGGAGGTTATTAAACCTTCCTTCTCGCCCCTTGTTCCAGAGGAACTCGCTGAGTCCTATTCTATAGAATGGGCTCTCGCACAAACACCTGCGTTATATAGAAATCATGTAGGGTGGGACAGGGATTCTCCATACCATTTAATTCCCATTAAAGGTGAACCTCAGCCGCAACCAGAGTATCCCATAAAACATGAAGCAAGGGCACCGGTGAGAGAAATACTTACGCAATTAGAATACCAGGGGGTGATTGACCCCTGTGTCTCGCCAATGAATAATCCCTTATTCCCTGTAGCTAAACCCGACCATTCATATAGGATAGTCTTAGACTACAGACATTTAACTGGACATACACGTACACATGCTATACAAAATTCGCATAGCACTGCACTAATGAGCAACACTGTGCGGAAAAAATATAAAACGACTTTGGATATCTCAAATGGATTCTTCTGTCAGAATATAGCGCCAGAAAGCAGAGACTTAACAAGATTTAGTGCACTAGGCTCTCAGAAAAAAATATGTTGTTTGCCTCAGGGGTATAGGAAACACCCGAGGACTGTTTGCAGCTCGGGTGACTGCTATTTTACACGAGTTGGACCCTGAAGCATTGTCATATGTGGATGATATATATCTCACAGATGACGAGTTCCTACAACATTTAAGACGGGTAGCCCGCATTGTTGTAGGGTTTGCCGAAGTCGGCTACAAATTTAACTTCAAAAAATCAAAAATTGCCTTCCTCAGCATCCTGTTCCTGGGATATGAGCTGTCGAGTGAAGGGAAGAGCCTAGCGCCACAATTTTTAGAAAAATGTGCACAATTGCAACAACCAAATACGATTACAAAATTACAATCGTTGTTGGGCTTTCTAAATTTTGGCAGAACATACATTCCTGATTATGCTACGCGCATGAAACCATCATATGAATTAATATGTCCTGATTTTTCAAGCAAATTCTGGACAATTGAACATACACATACTCTTCGAGAGTTACAGGCAGATATGCTATCAGCAAAACATTTACACACACGGGACAATAAGACACATTTGGTCATCAGGGTGATAGCTGGGGCCATTGGGTTTACTTATGTCACATTTAAAGAAGGTGAGACAGTCCCGATTGCATACAAATCACACCTGTATTCCGCTGCTGAACAACGATTTGCACCCACAGAGAAAATACTCACTGCTGTACAGATGGCTGTTATTAAAGAAAGACCTCTTGCCCAAGGAAAACGCATTATTGTCGTTTCTCCTATTCCGGCCCATGAGGCTGTTACAAAAGCTAGTGTCCCAAATGCAAAAGCACTTCATCCAAAACGGATACAATGGGCTACGTCTCTAACAGCCACTGATGTACACTACATTTTTGACCCAAAGTTACAGACTCAGGAATTTCTACAATATTAAGTTGAATATCCAGTCCCCGCTGACACATTGCCTATTGATCAATATCAGGTAGTCATGTACACCGATGGCTCAGTGCAACCAGCGATTGGAACAAAACATCAATATTCTGCGACTTGTACGGTTGTGAGCGGCTTTATGGAGGGGGAGAAATTCTGTCCCCAACATACCTATACACAGACCTTAGGGGATTGTACAGCACAATTGGCTGAGCTAAAAGCTCTACTAATGGCACTAGAACATACAGATCCGACACAGTTCACACTGATTGTTTGTGATTCTTATTATTGCGTCCAGTCATTTAATGAATACCTGCATTACTGGCGCATAAATGGGTTCAGAGATTCAAAAGGCAACACCATAAAGCACAGATTACTGTGGGGGAAGGTAGCAGACCTGAAAAAGACGCTACCCAAAGTCCATGTTGTGCATACACTTGGACACGAGCGCGTTGGAATACACGTTGCTGGAAACACTTTGGCTGATGAAGCCCCGAAGTCAGCAGTGGCAGTTGCCACTGTAGCTGTAGTGACTCGTTTGAGTTCCAAACCAGACACAGACATTATGACTGCCATAAAAGCTACAGTTGATGGTACGTCTTATCCTAAAGGATTTCCTAATAAATATCAATACTTGATAGGAAGTATGCTGAACGCTGAGGTTAAAATTCCAGGCGTAGGCATACGTGACATCCCCAATAAAGATGTAAGACCACAATTGATTAAAGCAGCGCATGAGGGAGTGGCTTCTGCACATGCTGGCGTGGCTGCTACAATTTCACTCTTACAGGCCCGTTATTGGTGGCCTGGTCTCTATAAAGAGACTAAGCAGTATGTCCTTTGTTGTGACATCTGTCAACAAATTAAAGTTTCCACAGCTAATCGCCCGCCGCAGACACCCCTCTTCATATCAAACAGACCATTACAATGTGTGTACCTGGATCATTGCGGTCCATTAACACCGAACAGTGCATACAAATATATACTAATCTCTGTTGATTCTTGCTCCAGATTTGTGTGGGTATGGCCACAACGCTCGGCTGACGCTCGGACTGTTATTAAAGATTTGCGAGTCTTTGTCGGTACATATGCAGTTGCGGCATTCCATTTGGACTAGGGCCCTGCTTTTGCCTCAAGGGCATTCAGGGACACCATGGCTTCATTGGGGGTCCAGCTCCAGTACTCGTCTCCATTTCATCCCGAGGGAAATTCTGTTGTGGAGCTATTAAACTGTGATTTAAAGCAATCCATAACAGCCAGAGTCTTAGGTATGGGTCGTACTTGGCTAACCCACCTTTATGGAGTTCAGAGAGCACTAAATAACTTGCCTAGAAGGTCCCTGGGGGGTCGTACTTCATATGAGTGCCTGTTCGGAACACAAATGTTTGTTCCGGATCTTGATGGTCCTGGTGTAGAGGCGGAAGTAAACACTGTTGACATAAATGATCGTGTCACTGTTTTACAGGAATTACAGCAGTTCAGTGAAGATAACTCTTCTAAAAATGCTGCCTCTACAGGAATTAAGGGTGTGCCAGTAACACCTACCGGCTTGATTCCCAGGGTTGTGGATGTTGTGCATGAAAAGGTCGCATTGAAAAAAGAATTTGGCCCTTCTTATCATGCACCAGTCCCTGTGTTGGGTATACACGGAACCAGAACTGTTATTCTACTCCCGTTGCCAGGTGCCAAAGAAAATCGCTTTGTTTCTATTGACAATGTGTAAGGAATGACTCCCTGTTGCAGTTACCCCCCACTTTTTGCCTGATACTGATGCTGACTTGACTGAGAAGTGTGCTGGGACCCTGCTAACCAGGCCCCAGCACCAGTGTTCTTTCACCTAAAATGTACCATTGTTTCCAAAATTGGCACACCCCTGTCACACAGATAAGTCCCTTCTAAAAGGTACCAGTGGTACCAAGGGCCCTGTGACCAGGGAAGGTCCCTAAGGGCTGCAGCATATGTTGTGCCACCCTCAGAGACCCCTCACCTAACACATGCACACTGCCATTGCAGATTGTGTTGGTGGGGAGAAAAAGGCAAAGTCGACATGGCATCCCCCTCAGGATGCCATGCTCACAAAATACTGCCTGTGGCATAGGTAAGTCACCCCTCTAGCAGGCCTTACAGCCCTAAGGCAGGGTGCACTATACCACAGGTGAGGGCATAGCAGCATGAGCAATATGCCCCTACAGTGTCTAAGTCTATTATTAGACATTGTAAGTACAGTTGTGGCCATAATAAGTATATGGTCTGGGAGTTTGTCAAAAACGATCTCCACAGCTCCATAAGGGCTACACTGAATACAGGGATGTTTGGTATCAAACTTCTCAGAATAATAAATCCACACTGATGCCAGTGTTGGATTTATAAATAAATGCACACAGAGGGCATCTCTAGATGCCCCCTGTATTTTTACCCAATTGTTCAGTGCAGGTCTGACTGGTCTGTGCCAGCCTGCTGCTGAGAGACGAGTTTCCAACCCCATGTGGTGAGGGCCTTTGTGCTCTCTGAGGAAAGAAACAAAAGCCTGCTCTGGGTGGAGGCGCTTCACACCTCCCCCCTGCAGGAACTGTAACACCTAGCAGTGAGCCTCAAAGGCTCAGGCTTCATGTTACAATGCCCCAGGGCACTCCAGCTAGTGGAGATGCCCGCCCCCTGGACACAGCCCCCACTTTTGGAGGCAAGTCCAGGGGAGATAATGAGAAAAACAAGGAGGAGTCACCCACCAGTCAGGACAGCCCCTAAGGTGATCTGAGCTGAGGTGACCCCTGCCTTTAGAAATCCTCCATCTTGATTTTGGAGGATTCCCCCAATAGGAATAGGGATGTGCCCCCCTTCCCTCAGGGAGGAGGCACAAAGAGAGTGTAGCCACCCTCAAGGACAGTAGCCATTGGCTACTGCCCTCCCAGACCTAAACACACCCCTAAGTTCAGTATTTAGGGGCTCCCCAGAACCTAGGAAACTAGATTCCTGCAACCTGAAGACGAAGAAGGACTGCTGACCTGAAAGCCCTGCAGAGAAGACAGAGATACCAACTGCTTTGGCCCCAGCCCTACCGGCCTGTCTCCCCACTTCAAGAAAAACTGCAACAACGACGCGTCCCACAGGGTCTAGCGACCTCTGAAGCCTCAGAGGACTACCCTGCATCTAAAAGGACCAAGAACTCCAGAGGACAGCGGCTCTGCTCCAAAGAAGAAACAACTTTAAAGGACTACACGTTTCCCGCCGGAAGCGTGAGACTTTCCACTTTGCACCCGACGCCCCCGGCTCGACCTGCGGAGAAACAACACTACAGGGAGGACTCCCCGGCAACTGCGACCCTGTGAGTAGCCAGATTTGACCCCCCTGAGCCCCCCCAGCGACGCCTGCAGAGGGAATCCAAAGGCTCCCCCTGACCGCGACTGCCTGCTTCTAAGAACCCGACGCCTGGTAAAGATACTGCAGCCGCAGACCCCAGGACCTGAAGGATCCGACCTCCAGTGCAGAAGCGACCCCCAGGTGGCCCTCTCCCTTGCCCAGGTGGTGGCTACCCCGAGGAGTCCCCCCCCTTGCCTGCCTGCTTCGCTGAAGAGACCCCTGGGTCTCCCATTGAACTCCATTGCAAACCTGACGCCTGTTTGCACTCTGCACCCGGCCGCCCGTGCCTCTGAGGGTGTACTTTTTGTGCTGACTTGTGTCCCCCCGGTGCCTTACAAAACCCCCGTGGTCTGCCCTCCGAAGACGTGGGTACCTACCTGCTGGCAGACTGGAACCGGGGCACCCCCTTCTCCATTGAAGCCTATGCGTTTTGGGCACCACTTTGACCTCTGCACCTGACCGGCCCTGAGCTGCTGGTGTGGTAACTTTGTGGTTACCCTGAACCCCCCACGGTGGGCTACCTTGGACCCAACTTTGAACCCTGTAGGTGGTTTACTTACCTGCAAAACTAACAAATACTTACCTCCCCCAGGAACCGTTGAAAATTGCACTGTGTCTAGTTTTAAAATAGCTTATTGCCATTTTTGTGAAAACTGTACATGCTATTTTGCTGATTCAAAGTTCCTAAGTTACCTAAGTGAAATACCTTTCATTTGAAGTATTACTTGTAAATCTTGGACCTGTGGTTCTTAAAATAAACAAAGAAAAGATATTGTTCTATATAAAAACCTATTGGCCTGGAATTGTCTTTGAGTGTGTGTTCCTCATGTATTGCCTGTGTGTGTACAACAAATGCTTAACACTACCCTCTGATAAGCCTACTGCTCGACCACACTACCACAAAATAGAGCATAAGAATTATCTCTTTTTGCCACTATCTTACCTCTAAGGGGAACCCTTGGACTCTGTGCATGCTATTTCTTACTTTGAAATAGTACCTACAGAGCCAACTTCCTACACAATGTCAAGTTACAACATGTGGCCGATTCTACACAGCCGACCAAGAGGAACGTCCAGTAGTTCCCGAATCCCTCTCACTACTGGAGAAGAAGTTCTGCTTCAAGTTATCTATACTAATACTGATGCCTCTCCGAGCTTGGGGAGGGTGGATGATGATGATCTCGCATTGGTTCCACTAACAACGAGCAACTTAGAAACCTTTGATCAAGTCACCATGACTACAAACGTGACGGATGGTGCTGTCTACAGTGAACCACCACGGGAAACACCGACTCCTTCATTGACTACCGCAATGCCTTTTGCACGCACTGCCTCTGGTTACTTTGCCGACAACAACGATGGTCTCTCGGACTCGTTTGCCTCTTTGACTGCTGACCTGTTGGGTCCACGTAAGCTGATACATTGGCTTAAAGATACAAATTTTATTTTTCCATGGAATTATCTGTGGCTTTTCTTGACTTTCCTAGCATTTTTTCTTTGGATTAGATTTGTCATTACCTTTTTTTCTGTTAATACATGGTCATTTTCTTCCCGAGAGATCAGCGGTTGAACAGGTGGAGGAGGTATTGAAACCACATTTTTCATCACATAAGGTTCGAAGAGACTTGTCCTTTGTGAACATTTCTGCAGTACCAATTCCAGATGGGATTTTGTGGGATAAAGTAATGTTTGATATATATGGTCCCACTGAAATAATTCAAATACCATATGTGCTAAAGTTATCCATGAATGACATAGTCATACCAGGCATTGTATCTGATGATTGGGATGTGAAAACAGTTGACTCAATGATGACAGAATTGCGATATTATACTGTCTATGAAAATGAGGATGTTTACCAGTTTAAAGACAATTATGGTGACATGTTTTGCTATAATTATTATGGGCACCACTTCATACATAAAGCGAGCAGTCCAAAAACAATATTTGAGTATATGCAATGGGAACATTGCCCATCTCCCCCGTAAGGGAGTTCAAAAACTTATTTTGAAAAATGTATGTATTTTTCTGGGCATGATCACAAAAATGCTAAGTCATATTATTTTAAGATGACTCCGACTAGGGATACACAAATGTTGTTGACCAACACAACATTTATATATTCGGACTCCTTTGTTTCCAGGTTATCAATTGAAGGTTACGAATATTGGTCAAAATATGTTGATTTGAAAAGTGTTTGGGGAACAAAAAATTGGCAAACTAAGGGTAGAGAAACATTGTTTAAAGCATGTCTCATCCCCGTTCAAATGATTTTTTTAAATGAAACAGTACAACAGACCAGTTGCTTAGGCTTAGCTACAATTAGAGAATTAAACATGCCCAGCATACCTGCCCCTGCAAAATTTAATAATTGGCAAAAGTACATGAATGCAACTTTTAGTGAGCTTAATGAGTGGGTCCAGAATGGTACATTTAATACTTCACTGTCAGGTCCAGGCGGGTGGTTATTATGGCCAGTAGATACCAACGGGTGTCATCAACGTTTTGTCACCTCCTCGGGGGGTTTCCGAACGAGTAGGTAAGACCCTCGCTATATATCACCATAACATGCTGAAATAATTACAACATATAGTGTAGGAAAATTGTGCCAAAAGTGGCTAAAATCATCCTCACTAGATGCGGTTAAGACACATCTCAGTCTCCTGTCTAACAACACTGACTTACAAGATTTTTTGTCAGGCCCCAAAATACCACGTAGGAAGCGTTTCTTGTATGAGGTATACAATGAAATATGGAAACTTTCCCAACAAGAGTCTGCAACCCGGTTAAGGCAGATAGATCAGGAAAATCTGAAAAAGGCATTAGCTGTTGTGGATAATGGAATTCACACCTTGTCCGACTGGATATATACAATCAACAACATTGTTTCTTCTGTCATGGACATTATACTATCTAATATGTCTTCTTTATATCATGGACAGAGTCAGACCAGGTCCATTATGCAGTTGGGTTGGACGCTTCAGACATTGAAGGCGGGTCGCGTTCCGTAGCAGCACATCAGTGCCAGGTAAATATTTTTTTCCTTTAAGTTAACGTGACAGCAACAACTAATGGCTAAGAAGGAGGCGACTTATGTCATTGAAAAGAATGAAAGATTGCCTTTTACCGTGGCCGAGATTCCCTCAGCAGAGTGGTTGATACACGGGGTCATTAATCTGCCTATTTCTACATTGCAATTCACTTCTTGTTTGAAACATGTTCCGGTAGGCAGATATGAAAAGTTGGGAGATAGTTACATCCATGAGGTGTGGGAGCTTCGCTTCTCGTATAAATGCCTCAATGGCATGAAAGAGGTCTTTCTTAGCGGCAGTGAATGTGAGACTTCAGTCAGCCATTCGATGATTTGTAAGCAGCTGTCCTTGCATGGGGCGTGTAATGCCTCGTTGCAAACTTGGCTTGCTATCTGAAGGGAGTTCCAGTCCCTTTGATTAAACGCACGTTCCAGGTGCTTTCAAACGGCAGCTAAGTCCTCCTCAATAGTGAAGACTGTTGTGGCATGCGGGCCGGAATAGTTTACATTGTTTCGGTCACTAAGGTCGTTACATGCTGCGGGAACGTGTTGTTTCCCCCCACTAAAATTAGGGAGGTAGCAGATATTTGGCCTCACATTGCTACTTCCAAGGTGAATTTTGACAAGTTAAGTAGACTAAAGGCTTTATTGTTTCAGAAGCATGTGGCCCTTACATCTGCACACGAGACCTACACACTTCAGGTGGCAAGGTCATTGGCAGAAATACTGTCCCTGTTAAATACAAACTTTCCGAGACACTTTGGTGAACTCGTGGGACGTATATTTAATGCGTCCAGCACGGCTGGATTAGCACATTTTTTCAAAGCTGTTGGTATTGGTTCTGTTCACACCTTTTCCTCCATATTCGGTTTAATACCTTCAGCTATTCATTCCATTTTCGGAAGCATTTTTGGGGGATTTCCGATAACTTTGGCTTTATTAGCCGGCATTTTGCTGTTCCTGTTGTTTTTCCGCAATGGCTGTCCTGCCGCAACAAGGACGAATGTGGGCGCTCCCATCAGCACAGCTGTGTTGTGAACGCATGATGCAGCACTTTGGAGCAACACTCCTGGAATATTTGGAGTGTGACTGGTCTCTGTCATTCAGACCAGTTTTGGATTGTGTGCAGCCCGTGTTTCGATGCTGTTGGTGTTCTTTTGAACATGCACTGGACGTCTGTCTCTCACAGCAACGCCTCTCAGTGGTTGATGATGTTCTGTTGATGTTCTCGATGAGGGTTCATTACCAGACATGCGCGCTGCGGCTGCGGCTGCATTTGTTCAGAGAAGCTGATTACGAGCTACCCTTCCTGGAGGAAGTTAATATTAACTTGTTCATAGGCACTGCACGGGATGCCGCCTTGGTTGACAGTGGGGCTCTGGAACACACCTGCTCCTTGGAAGTTTTTGGCGTGGATTTACCGGTTCTGTCATGGGCCGAGCTGGAGAATCTCCTGCTTTCCATGACTAATGTTTGATTTGGAACTATCCTAAATTGATGTTTTCCTTTGAATTTGGCATTGGGCCGCATGCTCTCTTTACAATTGCAAAATCTTATGCTTGTGTGTCGTCTTAACTTGTTAAAGTTGAATAGGGTTTTAAATATATTTTAGCTTAGGGCATTTTTAGCTTCGGCTTAAACCACTTTCTACAGACAAGGGGGGGGTGTAGTCTAGCCATTTTTAATATAGCTTCATGCACATTAGTTTAACATACTAGGCCGCTGTGCACTTTGCCCTAGATACCTTTTATTCAGCCTCGCACTGTTATTTTACAATAACCAGTTTTAAGGTCTTGTTTTTATTTCCTTCTATCACACTGTTTAGCTTAGTTTAGCACTGTGTTCTCAAATAATGCATTCTTGATCTCCCTGTGCTTCAGTCAAGGCTACAGTCTGGTACATTGCCGGTAAACGTGGTAGAAGTTTAGTCTCCAGTATTCATAGAAAATACCCATCCTTACGTAGGGACATTTTCTTAGGACATCTGCGTGTTAGTTATAAAAACACTTTCTAGTCCTAGTGCAGGTCAGAGGGAGATTCCGGCCAGGAACCTATAACTAGATGCTGACTGCCCCGTTGCAGATGCTGATGCAGATTACAGGCCTTTGCTCAGGTATGAGGGTTGATGTCCTCCCGGGGGAACCTGAAAGGCAGGCTTAGAGCTTCACATGCTGTGCTCAGAATATAACTTAGAGAGAACATAATCTAGTGGCACTATGATAGCCTTATTCTTGTGCTTGACTCTCATCGTTCCTATTTTACTCCTACTGTGTTGTGTAGTTCTATCTAAAATGCAGTCGTTTTATTAAACCAATCTTTAAAACTTAAACTGCCTTTGTCATTTCTATGTGAGACCGCACTGTGTATGAGAGAACTGGTTGTGACCTGAGTGACCACGACTTCCCTGGGAAATGCTAAGATGTCATGCACTCGGCTGCCCAAATGTCTCTTCCCTTCGGGAGAGATGAGGCACTGCTAGTTAGCCGGAGCAACACCTGGATTTAGAGTGACAAGGGTCCTTCACCGTGGGTCAGACTCAGTCCCCCACCCTGTGAATGATCTTGCCGCTCAAAATCTAGTAGTCTCATTAGGATAATGAAAGCCTACGTGACAATATGTCTTTCACTTACACCCAGTGTATGAACCTTGACTTGTCACTTTGCCTTTCCATTTCACAGATGTGGGTCCCACTGTGTGACTTCTGCTATATTACCTCATGGACTAGAGCTGTTTACATCGGTATGTTGACAATACAATCGACATTGCTATATTCCGTAGTTATTGCAAATACACATTTGTGAAAGCACAGACTGATCCAGCTTGTTTTGTGATTCAAGGGTGTTTATTTCAGTGCAAAATAGTGGAGGGGGTTGTAAAGTGGGCAGGGGTGATGGTGGAGGATTGTCCATGGCAGAGTCCAGTCTATTTGTTTCATGGGTGCATTGTCCAAAGGGGCATAGGAAGTGGAGCTAGGGCAGTTGATGGATGGACAGGGTGACAAAGTGGGACAGAAGGATGACATTCAGGGGGGTCTCTGTAATAGTGTGCATGTTGACTTCATATCATTCACCCACCTGGGAGACAAAAAGGTATTAGGGTGTCTGGCTCTGAGTAATTCAAATGGTGTTTTACCTGTAGTGGAGTGAGGTGAGACCCTGTAAGCCTCAACCCTTTTCGTCACTTCTTTCCTCCAATTCAATCCACTACCCTTGGCCAAAGCTATAGTCTCCTTCACTACCCTATTGAAACGCTCTACCATGCCGTTGGTTTCGGGATGATAAAGCGCACACTTCTTGTGCCGTATGGAACAGTCCGCTAAAAATTGTTCCATCTCTCTAGACACTAACTGCACACCATTGTCAGTGAGGATAACTTTGGGAATACCCTCTCTGCCAAACACTTCTTTCAGAAAACCAATGACGTGCTTTGTCTCAATGCCCCTAGTAAATTTGATCTCCGGCCACCTTGAGAACACATCCACCAGCACGAGGAGATATACATCACAACCCTCTCCACGAATAGGCCCTAAAATATCAAACGCAACTTCCTCCCACGGCTGAGTGGGACGATCTCTAATCTCCATGGGTTGAACCCTGGGTTTGATAGATTTCTCGCTCATTACACACTGCATACACTCTCTAATGATTCTCTCTACCTGACTGTCCATTCCTGGCCACCAGTACGTCAAACGCAATCTTCCTTTGGTTTTTGAAACACCTTGATGACCCGAGTGGGCAAGGGAAATAAGCTCCAGTCTTAATGTGATGGGAGGAATTAGTCTTGTACCCCTAAACAGCAGACCATCTCTACTTGACAATTCCCCTCTCACATGCCAAAACTTCTGAGTCTCCAAACTCCCTTCATTCCTGTTCTCCCAACCTCTCTCTATCAAGGAAAGTATTTCAACCATTGTGCAATCTAACTCGCATTCTCTCCTCCATCTTTCTTTAGTCACAACACTGTCATCAAAACCACTTCCTTCAATTTCACATACCACTTCATCATCCAAATCCTCTTCACTCCCTTCTCCCAACTGGTTATCTTCTGTCAACCGTACCAGCCTTGATAATGTGTCAGCCACCCTGTTTTGCGCTCCAGGAATGTATCTAATCTCAAAATCAAATTCCTGTAATGATACCACCCACTTCGTGATCCTACTTGATATCGCATCAACTGCTTTCCTTTTATAGATCTCACAAAGAGGTTTATGATCTGTTCTAACCTCGAATTTGGTGCCCCACAGCAAGTTCTTGAGCTTCTTCACAGCCCAGTGTACCGCTAAAGCTTCCTTCTCGATTACTGAGTAGTTCAACTCAGCATTCCTTAGAGCTTGCGACAAAAACAAAACCACTTGCTCAGACTTATGATCACCTTGTTGCAGAACAGCTCCAAGACCTTTCGCACTGGCATCAGTGATCAAAACTGATGAAAGATTAGGATTAAAATTCTTCAATTTGGGAGCCCTCCAAGATGAAAGGAAGATGCCAACGATGTAATCCAATATAAATTTATTCCAATGACAGAGGTCCCATCCAAACAGCATCCAACTGCCAGCTTCATTGTCACAGCCTCTTACATCGCATCCCACAGTTCTATGACCTCACCCAGTTCTACACTACTCCTAAGGATTCTCTTACTATTCTCTCATGCATACTACACACCTCCCCCTTTTATCAACTAACAAACAAAACAAAAACAATAAGAACTAAAAGTTAAACAAAAATTGCTATATACATTTGTTCAAGAATAAGTATCAAGAAAAAACAACATTGCTACATACATTTGTTCTAATTAACATATTGGTGAAACAGAATTAACCAAACTATCATTAAGAGTCTTTCTAAACTTATAACATTTGAGAACGACCACCCGATTAAGATTACATTCCTAGAATCTTCTGTTCTCATCGCATTGTTGAACACTTTAACCACTCTTACAGGCTTAGATTTATTCATGCCTCTCCCTTTGTTCAAAGGTCCACGAATAAGTACCCAATCACCTACTTTAACTTTAGTTGTTTGTGTCGACTTCCTTGAATCAAAATATTTTTTCCGAGCTTCTATTTTCTTTTGCTCCCTCTCTCTCCAACATCCATCTGATAATATCACACCTGTACTTGACTCCATATCATTCACCCACCTGGGAGACAAAAAGGTATTAGGGTGTCTGGCTCTGAGTAATTCAAATGGTGTTTTACCTGTAATGGAGTGAGGTGAGACCCTGTAAGCCTCAACCCTTTTCGTCACTTCTTTCCTCCAATTCAATCCACTACCCTTGGCCAAAGCTATAGTCTCCTTCAATACCCTATTGAAACGCTCTACCATGCCGTTGGTTTCGGGATGATAAAGCGCACACTTCTTGTGCCGTATGGAACAGTCCGCTAAAAATTGTTCCATCTCTCTAGACACTAACTGCACACCATTGTCAGTGAGGATAACTTTGGGAATACCCTCTCTGCCAAACACTTCTTTCAGAAAACCAATGACGTGCTTTGTCTCAATGCCCCTAGTAAATTTGATCTCCGGCCACCTTGAGAACACATCCACCAGCACGAGGAGATATACATCACAACCCTCTCCACGAATAGGCCCTAAAATATCAAACGCAACTTCCTCCCACGGCTGAGTGGGACGATCTCTAATCTCCATGGGTTGAACCCTGGGTTTGATAGATTTCTCGCTCATTACACACTGCATACACTCTCTAATGATTCTCTCTACCTGACTGTCCATTCCTGGCCACCAGTACGTCAAACGCAATCTTCCTTTGGTTTTTGAAACACCTTGATGACCCGAGTGGGCAAGGGAAATAAGCTCCTGTCTTAATGTGATGGGAGGAATTAGTCTTGTACCCCTAAACAGCAGACCATCTCTACTTGACAATTCCCCTCTCACATGCCAAAACTTCTGAGTCTCCAAACTCCCTTCATTCCTGTTCTCCCAACCTCTCTCTATCAAGGAAAGTATTTCAACCATTGTGCAATCTAACTCGCATTTTCTCCTCCATCTTTCTTTAGTCACAACACTGTCATCAAAACCACTTCCTTCAATTTCACATACCACTTCATCATCCAAATCCTCTTCACTCCCTTCTCCCAACTGGTTATCTTCTGTCAACCGTACCAGCCTTGATAATGTGTCAGCCACCCTGTTTTGCGCTCTAGGAATGTATCTAATCTCAAAATCAAATTCCTGTAATGATACCACCCACTTCGTGATCCTACTTGATATCGCATCAACTCCTTTCCTTTTATTGATCTCACAAAGAGGTTTATGATCTGTTCTAACCTCGAATTTGGTGCCCCACAGCAAGTTCTTGAGCTTCTTCACAGCCCAGTGTACCGCTAATGCTTCCTTCTCGATTACCGAGTAGTTCAACTCAGCATTCCTTAGAGCTCGCGACAAAAACAAAACCACTTGCTCAGACTTATGATCACCTTGTTGCAGAACAGCTCCAAGACCTTTCGCACTGGCATCAGTGATCAAAACTGATGAAAGATTAGGATTAAAATTCTTCAATTTGGGAGCCCTAACCAACTTCTCCTTAATTTCTTTAAATTCACTTTCACACTCCTCACTCCATACAAACTCTACACCTTTCCGTAATAACCTCCTCATATTCACACACATTTCAGCAAAATTCTTGATAAACTTCCCATAATACTCAGCCATCCCAATGAATTTCATCAGTTCCTCTTTATTAAGTGGTGACTGTAACTTCCTAATGGTATCTACAAGCTCTTTCTTTGGTGATATACCTCCTCCAGTGATCGTATGTCCCAAATACTCAATGGAGTCCCTTTGAAATTTACACTTCTCCATTTTAACTGTCAAACCACACTCTCCCAGCCTCTCCAAGACTGCAAATACTCTTCTTTCATGCTCAGAACTATTTTTCCCAAATACCAAGACATCGTCTTGGTAAATCCTAACACCCTCCAAATCCTTCAAAACTTTTTCCAACATCCTTTGAAAGACCGAGGCTGCAGATATCAACCCAAATGGTAACCTGGTGTACCTGAATGTTCCAAACGGAGTGACAAAGGCAGTGAGATCTTTAGACTGTTCAGTTAACCTAATCTGATGATATGCCGACGTCAGATCTATTGTGGAAAACACTTTGCTCCTTGCAGCAACATCAACATATCTGAAATGTTTGGTAAGGGATATCTATCTACAATCACATGTTTGTTTAATTCTCTCAAGTCCACACATAAGCGAAGACTCCTATTCGCTCTCCTGGCTGTAACCACTGTGCCAACCATTCAGTTCCCTCGACTTCTTCGATGATCCCTTCCTTCTGAAGCCTCCCCAGTTCCAATTTCATTTCTTCACGCAAAGCTACTGGTACACCACGAACTTTGCTGCATACAGGTTTCGCTCCTTCTTTGAGGCGAATATGATGTACGTAGTGTCGAAGACACCCCAGTTTATTTTGAAAGATCAAAGGAACTCTCAACTTAAGTTTTGCCACAAAATCATCATCACCTGTGGTTTGTTGAGCAGTAGCCCCTCCCGGTTCTACAATCTCATTCACCCCCACTTGATCTCTAACTTTCACAGGGGGGTCATTATTTGGATCAAGTATCACGTCCAAATCTTTCTGATGGAACCAACTCAGAACACTGTCACCCTTCTTGGACACATAAATCTTCGCATTAGTATATTTGTGTTTGTATTGAAGTATACCCCAAAAATACCCATGCAGCTTAATAGGTTCTCCACCATATGCATGAGGCGTTATATCTGGTTTGAATAACTTTACTTTGTCTTTGAGTTTTCCCAAATAGAATTCTTTCGAAATGATGGTTATCTTTGCTCCAGAATCGAAAAGAACCTTAGTTCTTTCACCATCCACCAAAACTTCATCAACAGGTCCTTTCCTTCTCTCTCCTCCAACCTGAAGGATGATTTGGCCACACTTGAATTCATCCCCATCACTGGTGTCTGAATCATTATTAACACCATATACACTATTTTTAGTCTTGCACACACTAGCAAAATGCCCTTTCTTTTTACACAAGTTGCAAACCACCTTTATTGCCGGGCAGTTCTTATCATATGCCATGTGACCCTGCTTGCCACAACGAAAACACTTCCCTTGAAAAGTAGCTCTCTTTTCCTTTCTATAACTCTGCTTTACTGGAATCTCTCGTTTGTCCTTGACCAGTTGTACATTCTCACTCTTGTTCTTTTCCTTCTTTATTGTTTCAACACACATGAGTGAGTGTTCAATTTTCTTGGCTAACACTAAGACTTCATCCAATGATGGATCATCCTTTTGCCAAATTTCCTCCCTAACTCTTTCTATGTTACAGCCCAACATAAACTGATCTCTGATCCTCTCCTCTGACAAAGGTCCAAACTTGCAAGATGAAGCCAATTTTCTAAGAGCTGTAACATAGCCTTCCACAGTTTCACACTCTCCTTGATTCCTCCTGCCAAAATGATATCTTTCGAGTATGGTGCTAATTTTCGGAATGTAATGTCTATCTAGTTTTTCTATCCATGTTTCATATTCATTTAGGTTCTCATCAAAAATGTCTGGAAGATTGTCAAACACTTCCTGACCCTCTGAACCTAAACAATGTAAAAGTAGCGCAGTCTTCCTTTCAATGCTTAAAGATGCGCCACACACCTTTGCATATCTCTCAAAAACCTTCTTCCACTTTTGCCATTTAATAGGTGGTTCTCCTGGCATGGCCAAAAAGAAAGAAGGTGCAGTGACATTCTGCATCATGAAGAACTTCCGTTTGAATGAAATCACAGCTTCCCAGAGTGCAAGTCTTTTAATGGCACAACACTGTTGAAAAACAAAACTCAGAATTTAGAAATGTGGTTTCCAATCTTTATTCCTGTGTGTTTACAAATTCACAGTTCAAATCGTGAATTATTATCCCTTACAGGCTGTCCATCTGCTTTGGTTGTGGCATTTACTGCCCAGTACTGCTATTTGATCCCTAGTTACTCCTTAGATCACTGTAGAACAATGTAGAGGTGCTTGAATTTCAAATTTGTTGCTCCGCTTATAGCTTACAGCTATAAGAACACAGACGATGCAGCTGGCGCACAGCTCAGCTGAAGTCTTATAATATCTGTTGCACGCGGCAAATTCAGAATACAGATGATGCAGCTGGCATGCGTGTTAAATATCCATGGGAACGCACGCGGCACAGCTGACGCGCGGCACGTCCCAAACACACAATGTAGCTGGCGCGCGGCTGAAGCTATGCAGTCTCCATGGAAATGCACGCGAGACAGCTGGCACGCGTTCAACTGCCGGCCTAAGCTGAAAGCAGCGAAATTGTTTTTTTTTTTAAATGAACGCGCTTAGAGAAGAAAATGTCAAACTTCCTGAATACGGAAAAAGCGCTCACCTTTCTTGTGCTTCGTGTCCTTAAAGTTCCTTGTTGAGACCTCTGTTCCCCGTGTGCAATGAAATAATGGCATTGGGTTAAAAAAACTTGCATCCCATCCTCAGTCGCCAGTGTAATAGTGTGTATGTTGCTCCAAGATGAAAGGAAGATGCCAACGATGTAATCCAATATAAGTTTATTCCAATGACAGAGGTCCCATCCAAACAGCATCCAACTGCCAGCTTCACTGTCACAGACTCTTACATCGCATCCCACAGTTCTATGACCTCACCCAGTTCTACACTACTCCTAAGGATTCTCTTAATATTCTATCATGCATACCACAGTCTCATTTCCTGGCGGGGGTCTTGGCATTGTTCTCTGTCTTTGTCCTGGATCTCAGGGACCGTTTGCGGGGTGGTTCTCCATCTGCAGGGGGTGGGGTGCTGGTGTCGTTGTCATGTGGCGGAGCCTCCTGTCCACTAGCGCCGGCAGAGGTGGTGGGCTGTTCTTCATCTAGGCTAGTGTCAGGGGCCCCTTGTTGTGCCACAGTGTCCCTCCTGGTGTTCGCAAGGTCCGTCAGCACCCCTACAATGGTGACCAGGGTGGTGTTGATGGACTTAAGTTCCTCCCTGATCCCCAGATACTGTTCCTCCTGCAGCCGCTGGGTCTCCTGAAACTTGGCCAGTACCGTTGCCATTGTCTCCTGGGAATGATGGTATGCTCCCATGATGTTGGAGAGGGCCTCGTGGACAGTGGGCTCCCTGGGCCTGTCCTCCCCCTGTCGCACAGCAGTCCTTCCAGTTCCCCTGTTTTCCTGTGCCTCTGTCCCCTGAACAGTGTGTCCAGTGACACTGCCCCCAGGTCCCTGATTTTCTTGGGTTATTGGGTTTGCCTGGGGTCCCTGTAGTGGTGGACACACTGCTGCTTGACGTGTCCTGGGGTCAGAGGGATGGGCCCGCTGGGTGGGTGCTGTGCTGGTGTTTCCTGAGGGGGGAGGCTCTGTGGTGACTTGTGCCAGTGTGAGGGGAACCGACTCTCCCGAGGTCCTAGATGGTCCGGGCTGTTCATCTTGATCCAGTTGGACAGAGCTGCTGTCATCACTGTGGGCCTCTTCTGTGGGGGGAGTGGACATGTCTGGAACCTCCTCTCCGGTGACGTTGGGTAGGGGTCCTGCAGGGGTGTAAAGGCATGATTATTGCATCTGTGTGTGCCATGGTGTGCAATGGGTGGGTGACCCTGTACTCCAGTGCTTGCATTCTTGTGCAGGACCTTGTGTGATAATTGGTTTGGGGATCTGTGTGGGTATCTGTAGTGGACATGCTTTGGTGATGAGTGTACATGCTTTGGTGTTGCATGCAGGGCTTGGTGTTGGGATGTGTGGGTTGTGATAGTGGGACATTTGTGAGGTGTTGGGGTGATGGGGTGAGGGTGAGGGCGGGGTATGTGATAGCATGCAGGTAGGGTGGGGGATGTAATAGTTAAGATTTGACTTACCAGAGTCCATTCCTCCTGCTACTCCTGCAAGGCCCTCAGGATGCAGTATAGCCAAGACCTGCTCCTCCCATGTTGTTAGTTGTGGGGGAGGAGGTGGGGGTCTGCCACCAGTCCTCTAAACTGCAATCTGGTGTCTTGAGACCACGGAACGCACCTTCCCCCGTAGGTCATTCCACCTCTTCCTGATGTCATCCCGTGTTCTTGGATGCTGTCCCACTGCGTTGACCCTGTAGACGATTCTGCGCCAAAGCTCCATCTTCCTAGCTATGGAGGTGTACTGCACCTGTGATCCGAATATCTGTAACTCTACCCGGACAATTTCCTCCACCATGACCCTGAGCTCCTCCTCAGAGAACCTGGGTGTCTTTGCGGTGCCATCGTGTGGTGTGGGTGATGTGTGAGGTGGTGTCAGTTGTGATGTGTGAGGGGATGTGTTTGTGTGTGTTGTCTGAGGTGCATGAATGTTGTGTAAGTGATGGTGTTGTGTGCCTGTGGATGCTAGTGTTGTTGATGGCGGTGTCTCTCTCTGGCCTACTTTCTCAATTTTTGTCGTAGGGGTTTGTGGGTTATGTGCATGTGTGTTTTATATTGTATTGAGTGTGTGGGAGTGGTGTGTGTATGTGTATCAGGTGTGTGTATTTCGATTTGTCCAATGTGATGTGTTTTGTAAATGTGTGTGTATTTTGAGCGTGGCGGTGTGTACCGCCAATGGAATACCGCGGTTGAAAGACCGCTGCGTGGATTCGTGGGTCGTGATAGTGTGGGCGTATTCCTGTCGGCGTGACGGTGGAGGTTTTGTTATCACCCGTTTATCACTGACATTTGGTGTGGCGGACTTGTGTGGGTGTCTGGATTTTGGCGGATTCCGGGCTGTGGGTCGTAATATCTGTAGCGGAATTCCACCGCCGCAGCGGTGTGTTGGCGGTCTTCTGCACGGCGGTAAGCGGGATTTACCACCAATATTGTAATGAGGGCCTAAGTCTTTTTGGTCCTGAGACTTCAGCTCCAAGGGCTCTATCCAAGCCCTTGGAGAGCACTTCTTAGCACAGCCAGAGAGGAGCAAGGCAGCAGGACAACAGCAAGGCAGCAGTCCTTCACAGAAAGCAGTTAGGTGAGTCCTTTGGGGAGCCAGGAAGTTCTTCTGGCAAGTTTGTAGATTCTGGTTCAGGTTCTCTTCTCCAGGACATGTCTGAGTTGGTAGGGGCAGAGGCCCTGTTTAAAAACCCAAATGTGCCTTTGAAGTGGGGGAGACTTCAAATAGTAGCTTAGAAGTGCACAAGGCCCCCTTTCAGTTCAATCCTGTCTGCCAGGGTCCCAGTAGGGGGTGCAACAGACCTTTGTGTGAGGGCAGGCTACTGTCCTTTGACATGCAATTGTCAGGCCCTCCACCCTCCCAACCCAGGATGACCCATTCAAAATGCAGATGTATGCAAGTGAGGCTGAGTATCCTGTGTTTGAGGTGTGTCTGAGTGAGTGCACAAGGGAGTAATGTTAAATCCAACTTCACCAGTCAGCAGGATTTTGTATCACCATTCTGGCCATGCTAAATATGACCTTCCTACTTCTTTTAGATCACCTGCTATCACTCAAACAATATGAGGGCAGCCCCAATGTCAGCCTATGAAGGGAGCAGCCCTCACAGTAGTGTAAAACCTAGTTTAGGAGTTTTACACTACCAGGACATGTAAACTACATCGTACATGTCCTGCCTTTTGCCTACCCAGCACCCTGCCCTATGGGTTACCTAGGGCATACCTTAGGAATGACTTATATGTAGAAAAAGGGGAGCTTTAGGCTTGGCAAGTACTTTTTAATGCCAATTCAAATTGGCAGTGAAACTGCACACACAGGCCTTGCAATGGCAGGTCTGAGACAAGGTTAAGGAGCTACTTAAGTGGGTGGCAGAATCAGTGCTGCAGGCCCTCTAGTAGCATTTAATCTACAGGTCCTGGGCACATTTAGTGTACTTTACTAGGGACTTATAAGTAAATTAAATAATCCAATTGGGTATGATCCAATGTTACCATGTTTAAAGGGAGAGAGAATATGCACTTTATCACTGGTTAGCAGTGGTAAAGTGCGTAGAATCTTAAAACCAGCAAAAACAATATCTAAAAAGTGGAGGGAGGCAGGCAAAACGTTAGGGGTGACCACCCTAAGGCTGTCAGGTCTAACACCTAGGTACTGTTCATCTTACGTCAGACACCAAGAACGACAGTCCACTCTTGACTGTAAAAAGCCCCAGTCAATGCACTTCAGAAACTACCAGGACCTCCCACCAGAGGTCCCCGAGTGATCTGCAAGCAGCCTTCAAAGTGACCTTCCTCCTGCTTCCAAGGGCACTCAGCTCCTGGCTCACTGATTCGCTCTGCACCTGGCCACCCTTTGCCCTGCACCGAAGATCTAACTGTGCCGTAAGGGTCCCCCACCACTTGTGACCTCAACACTACAAGGGGATCCAGCAGACATGCCTATGAGTCCACCTGTGCAGTGCTTTTCCGAGAGGTCCCCTGCAATGGCTTGGCACCAGCTCCACCAACTTTCTGCAGCTGCTCCCACCAAAACCAAGAGCCACCCAAACTTCTTCAGTTGGTCCATGGTGCCCACCGATGACGTTGACATACTTGCAAAAGGAGACATTGTAAACACATAGGCCCTCATGACGACTTTGGCAGTCTTTAAGAAAGACCACCAAAGCCGCGGGCGCACAATACCGCCAGTGCTGGTGGTATGGGTGGCTCCCTATTATGACATTTCCACTGGCCCAGTGGACAGAAACAGCGTTTCCGTCCGCCGGCCCAGAGGAAAAGTCACATCAACATTGCAGCCAGCTCATAAAAGAGCCGGCGGCAAGGTTGATGTGCAGCGGGTGCATCAGCACCCGTCGCGCATTTCACTGCCCGAAATTGGGGTCGTGAAATGCGCGATGGGGCACCCAGGGGCACACCATGTCCCCCTTACTGCCAGCCTTTCCATGGCGGTGTTTACCACCATGGACAGGCTTGCGGTTGGGGACTCAATCCCCTGGGCAGCGCTGCTTGCGGGGGATTATGACTGCCTGGCGGAAGCCTGGCGGTCTAGTGGAGGCGCAAGCGGTATGGCCGTGGCTAATGAGCCACGGTCATAATACACTGGCTGAACACCGCCAGCCTGTTGGCGGTGTTACCGCCAGTGTACCGCCAGCCGCCAGTGTCGTAATGACCCCCATTGACTGATTTAATATTCATTTTCAAAGTATTTTCTCTATTGATCCCTATGGTGCGTAATTACGCACAAAATTACTATTTTTATTAAAATGTAAAAAATTCACAATTTAAAAAGTACTTACCCAATTTTGATGATCTTAGTCTTAAAAAATCTTATAAGAATCTGAAGTACTTATGTAAATTGGTCTTGAGTTATTCTTTTGAGTGTGTCTTGCTTTATTGATACTGCGAGTACAAGTTCTTACCTCTGTAAACCAACGTGTTTTTGCCTGGACTCTCTGGACAGTGTCCCTAGCTTTGCACACTACATAGCATACCAACTTGAAACACTCACAATGAAGATCTACCCCAGGTTTTATTTGCCTGCCCAGCTTATGTATTGCCTTGCAGGAAGTGGCTAGCTCCAGCATGTAGGCTTGTGGGTGTCCATAATTGTCTAGTTGCTTTACATATCCTTAGGACGGACACCCGACTAGCCCTGGTTACTTCCGTGGCTAAGTTTCTTAGAGCTATGTGGCTCCTCAGGGTGAAAATGTTGCGCTCTCTGGAGAAGCCTGAAGATGTGGGGTTGTTGAGTGGGAAGGTTTCCATGCTGATGGCAGGAAGTGCATTATGTAGACATGCTTTATTAGGCATTTTTCCTTTCAATGCTTTCATATTGTTGTATGAACTTCTTGTTTGTCATTCTGTATTTATTCTTTTGTATGTTATTGTCTACTTATGGCTCTGGTGGCCGAAATAAAGTTTTTAGAAAGAGAGGAAAATAATGCTGGTTTTCTTTGTACCAAAAAAGGCAGCATAGACAATGTGAAGAAACTCCTGACTGCAGACAATTTGCACATTGATGGCACATCTACCACGTGTCCCACGGTGGCAGAAGTGTGTGTTGATAACACTTTTTAGTGTCAGCAATGTTATTCAGGTGTTGTGGTAGAGATTTGAAGGCGTATGTTAAGGTACAACTTAATGTACTTTTTTATTTTGTGGGTGGAATTACATTTCATATCCACCGTCTATGTATGCTTATCAAACTGTTGCACATGGTTGCAAATGGCTTTGCAATTCTTATGACATGCTATTCCCTAGTAACAGTTGATATTTATTGCACCTGATAAATAATTAACCCCAGGGTATTGTGATTTATAGGGTGCAATAAATAGCACTTATATTTGTAATTATGCTCTAAGTCTTAGGGTTAAAATCAAAATGCCATCTGAAACTATTGGGTTCAATAATTAGCAACTATTATGAGGTTCTGGGAAATTATGTGGATTTTAGTATATAATGCACCAAAATTTGCGTGATATGGTCATTACCTTATATCTTATCCTTGTTAAATTTTGGTAGATTTGGCCTGCCAAAAGTTAATGAAAATTGAGGCATTTAAACCCACCAATAATCATCAGATGTGTTAAATAACACTCAACTTGTAATTCTGACCCATGCATAATCAGGGGTTTACGCATGGGTCAGAAGAAATGTCTGACTCTATGGCCCTAATCACAAGTGTAGGTGTTCCATATCATCCCTGATAAATAACGCTATTACAGGGCACGTTATTTATGTGGCGCGATAAATAACACCTATTACTAGTTATTGGGGAATAACAAGCAGATTTTGCTGTTTAACTGACCAAAATCCACGTAGTACAGTAAATACCTTACACATTTCACCTGTTAAATTTCGTCAGGTTTGACCTACCGAAATTTAACAAAGCTTGAGGTACTTGAATACCTTTTAACTGGCAATTTTGACTGGTAAAAATCTAACGATCCACTCGTAATCATGCCCATAGAAAGGAGTCAAGCACTGCCCAGTCTATTCCAACTTCCAAGAAAAAACATCTATTAGCTTTTTCCTCTTGATTCGGACCCTTTTTAAATGTGTTGCACTAGTGCACAGCCACAGGAAGGTGTCCCACGTGCTGAAATGAGAATGCATAATGAATTGCTCAAAGCTATAATTTACATTCGATAGTCCATTTCACACTTTTTCATTTTAAAAGAAGCCAGACGATTTGTGAAGACCTATACATATTTTATGAGTTTGGGATTGCGATTGTTACTCCAGGCAGTGTTCTGCGTGGCTATTGTATATTTAGGTTTATTTATCCTAACTTGCTATTCTCTTTTCTGCTAATAAAAGCGATGAACCTGCTGTGCCGTTCTTGAATCGGTTTGCATGAATTTACATGTTATTTGAAAATTAATTACATTACACTGAGTTCAGGTTACATATACTATCATGGTTTTTTTATCTAATAATTTCAAAAAGTTAATGGCATTTCGTCTTCGAATGTAGCTCGCACATACTGTGATACAATTCAAGATTGTGTTGCTATTGTTTAGTCTGATATAGATTTTTAAAGAGTAAGTCTTACCCTGATGAAAAACATATTGTCAAATGGAAAAATATGCTTCTGATCTGTTGAGAGAAATCTGACATTAAAATATATTCCTTATGAAAAATGAATGAAAATCCGTTTTAGTGCAGGCTTTGAATGAGGAAGGGACAGGAGTTTAGATGAGTGGTTTAATCATCAAATAACTGTCAAAGAGACGGATCATTCTTTGTTCAAACCCCAAAGCCTTCAGACAGTGGGAAGACTTTAGGTTACACAGCCAATCTAGCACCCTCTGCTTGTGATGCTACAGGTAGTAATGTTGCTTTGTGTGTGCAAAGAGAGTAAAGACTGACCCATAGCAAGGCTATTAAGCTACCCGTGTTCTACACAGGTAGTAGATTTTTGTACACTTAGGTATTTGCGTTTTTACCTACAAGGAGCTTTATTCACTTGTGAGAACATGCACGTACTTGTGATAGCTAGCTGATGCCATGAAGGAATGTGCATATTATTTTTAAAGTTACTTTCTTTACATCTTTAAAAGCAGATGGATTTTTGACATTTTTTTCCTCTCGAAACAACATAAAAGAGGCAGGAAAGTCTCATTTTAAAGTGAAAAACCACATGCTGAAAACGTTGTGTAGCACGTGTGGTATTTTGGGAATTCCATAAGAGAAAAACTTTCCACCTTCACACACCCCTAAAATATTGCCTCAAAAGATAATGGTCCAAGTGAAATGAGGGTATAGGAAACCCTTTTTTTTCCGCTAACGAATATAGAGCTTTGGCTGATAGAATTAGCAATTAAATCATGGTTCGTTTCAAAGAGCAGCCCACGTGCCTCATTCTGAGCAGCTGTGGCTGCAAAACGAAAAATAAAAACAATATTAAACTATGTTTATTATCGTTTTTATTTTTCAAGGGGTGGGGCTACGGGCAATGAAAGGGAAGCTGTGCACTCCACTCTGTGTGCCTGTATGTTTGGCCGGCTGTCTCAGGCTGGCCAAACACACATGTGCACTGGGCTCTCTCCAACCGCCACAGTGTTGCCGGATTGGAGAGAGCAGGTGGAGGCTCCCACTCTGCCTCGGATCGTCAAGCCAGGGCGCTCTAGCCAATCCTAATGCTGCTTTCATGTTGCCAGCAGCATGAAAGCAGCATTAGGATTGGCAGCAGGGCAGGCTGGGAGGCTGTGCCTGCTGTGACAAGGATCGAAGAGCAGTGCTGCGGAGGCG
This sequence comes from Pleurodeles waltl, assembly GCF_031143425.1. NCBI lineage: Eukaryota > Metazoa > Chordata > Amphibia > Caudata > Salamandridae > Pleurodeles > Pleurodeles waltl. Next base: position 444,371,555 of record NC_090448.1, on the reverse strand, counting down.
GCGCCAGTGGGGCGTCAGGTACATTTTTAAAATGTATTTTATTTCTTGTTTGCCCCTACCCGACACGCGCTGCCCCACCCCTTTTGAACGTCGCGAGTCGTGACTGATTCTGAGTGCCTGGAGATCGCCCTGTTGCCCAAGGTCAATACACGGTTTTATTCAGTGGTACCGTGAGGATACTCTTAGAAAACTCAAGTTATTAGGAATTAAGAGCCACACCTAATGACAGCCTAGGGAGACTCCTTGTCACCTCAAACAAAGGTGGCATGTGGCTATCACTAAACCTAAAGTGGGAATTGTTTTTTGATGAGGATAATAATGTCACCGATATGAGGCAGATTTAAATTTTTACCTCTTACAATGATAAGTGCGTTTTTGGAAGTATGACAAAGCCTAGACTGTGGCATTTAAAACACGCAGCTCAAGAAGCGTTTGGCTCTTGCTGGTAGCTCACGATAATCCTGACTGAATTATGTTAGCTTGCTGAGTCTCTCTAGCTGCAATTTTCAGAAAACGTTGCCAACTCAAATTCCCCAGAACCAGCACCTAGAGACTGTGATCATAAAACCCGACAGCTGTTACAAGCTGTTCTTTTTCCTTTGGTAGTTGTTCAGACTGTTTCTCTTGATCTGCCCAATTGAACACAAGGGGCCACCTGTCCGTCATAGGAAATGGTGGTAAACGGATGCAACCCGTGCTTTGAACTTCAAACATGACTCTGATTTATCAAAAAAACATAATAAAAAATAACAGCCTTCTTGTATGGTAAAATAAATTATGTGAATAGAACGTTCCATAGTGTAACAGTGTTTCATGCAATTTAACTCTTCATTTTGTGAACCCTAAATAATTTCCGCTATGACTTATTTTCTTTAAATTACATTATTATTTTGCTTAATTTATACCATTTAGTTTCACTCCTGCTAATTGATATGTTATCGTGTGGAGTAGCAGACAATGGGGTTATTCACAAAAACATTTATAACCAAGGGAAGTACTCTTATGTGCCTTAGTGAGTCTTATTTCTTTTTTCAGATCGATCCCAATACTCCAAAGTCCCTGTAAGTAGTAAAAGTTCAAAGAAGGCACAGTCTTTGTTATTTGTACAAAATGCATATGAATGCTACCAGAATACTATTCCAATTGTAAACCTATTTTGGATGTTTAGATGCAAATTCACAAAGCCATATAAGTGATTAGGGGGCAGATGTAGCAAAATTCGGAATTGCGACACGCAAATTGCAAGTCAGATCAACTCGCAATTTGTGTGTCGCAATTCCAAATGTTGGATGGTGTCCCTGACACCATCTGCGACTCGCAAGGGGGTCGCAAAGGCCCACCTCATGAATAATCATGAGGTGGGTCTCAATTTGCGACCCCCTTGCGAGTGGCGGCCCTCACAGGGATGGTGGCCTAATGCAGACAGCAGACCACCATGTCAGTGACTGCTTTTTAATAAAGCATTTTTTTTTTTTGTAATGCAGCATGTTTTCCTTAAAAGAAAACGAGAGGCATTACAAAAACGAAAAATGAAACGTTTTTGTTTCATTTTTTCAGAGCAGGCCGTTGGCCTGCTCTGAAAAAATGTTTGTAGTGCCATTCACAACAGGGAAGGGGTCCCATGGGTTTGCACCCATTTCAAAAGGGTGCAAACTGCGATTGGTTTGCGACCGCTTTCGCGGTCACTAAGCAATCCTGCATTGCACTGCGACTCACAATTAGGAAGGGATCACCCTTTCCTAATTGCGACTCGCAAACCCGTTTTGCGATTCGGTAACCAAGGGCCAGATGTAGGAAGCCTTTTGCGCCTCGCAAACTGCGAAATACGCAGTTTGCGAGGCGCAAAAGACCAAACGCGATTTACAACCGCAAATTGCGAGTCTGTACCGACTCGCAATTTGAGGCTGCGACTCGCAAATAGGAAGGGGTGTTCCCTTCCTATTTGCGACCGCATCGCGATGCTGAGTTGCTTTGGGACCGCATCGCGGTCGCGGTCGCAAACCAACTCGCAGTTACCATCCACTTCAAGTGGATGGTAACTCATTCGCAAAAGGGAAGGGGTCCCCATGGGACACCTTCCCCTTTGTGAATGCCAATAAAAATATTTTTTCAGAGCAGGCATTGGTCCTATGGACCACTGCCTACTCTGAAAAAAACGAAACCAAATGGTTTCGGAATTGTTTCTTTTTGCAGCTCGTTTTCCTTTAAGGAAAACGGGCTGCAAAAAGAAAAAAAAAACTGCTTTATTCAAAAAGCAGTCACGGACATGGTGGTCTGCTGTCTCCAGCAGGCCACCATCCCTGTGAGTGCCTGGACTCGCTAGTGGGTCGCAAACTGCATCCCACCTCATTAATATTCATGAGGTGGGTCTTTGCGACCCCATAGCGAGTCTCAGAAGGTGTCTGAGACACCTTTCTGCATTACATTTTGCGAGTTGCAAATTGCGAGTCGCTATTACTCGCAATTTGCTACTCGCACATTTTTTTTTTGCTACATCTGGCCCCAAGTTACCAAAACGCAAAACTAGGTTTGTGCATTGCAAAGTGCATTTTGCAAGTCGCAAACAGTGAAATCTGCTATTTGTGACGTGTAAACTGCTGTGTACATCTGGCCCTAGGGCACATATTATCATAAGAGTGCACTTTTCCTGTTTGAGTCACAGCGCACCTTAAAACAGTTGCAGCAGGCTCAAAAAGGGAACAGTCACCCTATTATGGTGAATAAGCTGGCCTTAGGGCAGCTGGGAAGTCACACTGCCCTGGGAGCAGCAAATTCAATTGAAATATGCAGCTGCTCCTTCAAAGCCGTTCCCTGATTAACAGTTGTTAGAAACTGGGTTTCTGGTTGGTAGAGGTATGCACCCTGTCCAAGCAGGAACCACAATCCTAGTCATGGAAAGTCAGATTTACACCATAAATGAACCTATGCTCACCCTCTGGTAGCTTGGCACCTAGCAGACAGGCTTAACATAGGAGGCAGTGTAAAGTATTTGTGCAACACTTAAAACAGTAACACAGTGAAAATATCACAAAAAGACCCCACACAAAGTAAGAAGAATAGATTATATTTTTATGAATAAAACAAGACAAAAAGGATAACAATCCACTAAGTAGAAATTGAGATATGATTTTTTAAAGAATAAATTAAATTATAGTGCTTAGAATCTTAAAGTGCCCACCTGGTTGTAATAGACCAGATCAAATCTAAAAAGTCAAGCTGACCTCTATGAAGCGTGAGTCGGATACAGGGACCAGCCTTGGTCGGCTAAAACAGTACCTTGGTTCGAAGATGCGTCAACGTCGAGGACAAGATTCGAAGAGCAAAAGGGGCGACACATTGGTGTTGATCCCAAAGAGGTAGGCTGTACATCAGCTCCGAGCCATAAAAAGTCAGAGATGCATCAGGAGTGAAGATGATGCATCATGCAGTCAGCCATACGATGCTTCTGATCCTCATAGCAGCGGCACATCACCAGCATCGATGACGTTGAAAAGTCCACAGTGCTTGCAACAATGAAAGCAAAGTCCAGGTGCTGTTGCAGGATGAAGGGAAGTCTTTTGTGTCCCTGAGACTTCATTGGAACAGGAGGCAAGCCAGCAGGCCTGCAGTCTCTTAGGGCCCAGTCCAATGGTCTTGGAGGGCCCCAGGCTCCACGGGATCCACCACTTTTTGCCCAGGTTGCAATTCCCCAGGTGCAGCCGTTTGGCCTTGCCATGCTTCAGCCCTTCTTGGCTGTCCCCTAAGTTGTCTGAATCTAGCTTCTACAACTTGCTCATCTGGCTCCTGAAGGCCAGCATGTAGCTAACTACGTCCTGGGGAGAGTTACTGGGAGACTGCTCCCACTCTTCTTTCATCAGACTGAGAGGTCTTTTTAGAGGATGCCCATACCGAAACTCAAAGTGGCGAAACCCAACCTCCTTCTGTGGCACCTCTCTGTAAGGAAAGAATAGGCATGGCAAGAGACAGACTCCTGATCATGCCTTTCATGGTCTTGTTGAATCTCTCAACAAGCCCTTTAGTCTGGGTGGCAAGGGTGGAGAACAAATAAATTATTCCACACTCCTTCCACATTGACTGCTTTCAATCAGACTTAAAGTTGGTGCCCATGTCAGATACCACTTCCTTGGGCAAACCCACTCAGGTAAAAACCCCCATCAGGACCTTAGCCACTGAGGGTGCAGTAGAAGACCTCAGAGGTATGGCCTCTGGGTGCTAGCATGATCCACCAGAACCAGGATAAAGCTATGACCAGAGGTGATCTGGGGATCCATGGGCCCTACAATGTGGATGCCCACCCTCTTAAAAGGAGTGCCAATGACAGGTAAGGGAGATAGAGGGGCTTTCAGCATCTGTCCCATCTTGCCCCTAGCCTGGCAGTCCAATCAGGTTCTACAGTAGACGTCTGAAGAGACCTTCATCTGAGGCCAGTAAACATAGAGGAGTAGCCTGGCAAAGGTCTCGTTCTGGTCTAGATGTCCTGCCAGGGAAATTTCGAGAGCCAGACCCCACAGGGAGGTCCAGTAGCATTGGAGGACCACCAGGGCCTTGTTGCCCCACAAACATGTGCCTTAGCCTCACGATACAGGAGGTTGTTCCCCCAGTAAATGTGTTGACTACCAGAGGCATCATCTTCTTCCTGGGCTGACTCCTCTCCTGGGCAGTCATGGACCTTGTGGTTGCACACCCCCACCCAGGTACTGCAAACATTTCCAGGTGGCCCTCCTCCACATGCAGGCTCGTCCTTGTGCCTCTGGTGGTCTAATGGCCATCACAGGTAAGTATTTCTCTCTGTCGCTCTTTCACTATTTCTTTTTCTGCCTTTTTTCTCTTGTTTTTCCTTCTATTTTTCCTTTCTTCCCACTTTTCCTCTATGCCCTCCCCTGCAAAGCAACCCTACCCACCCTCCCACCTCCCAGATTACCTTCCCTCCACCCCCTCACCTTCTTAATGGTGGCCGTGCACAGGGGGTACGCCACTGGCGTGCCAAAAGCATGCCGGTCTGCACCCGTCTATGCCTTGACCACACCCAGTGCCAGTTGCCCTGGATCTCCATTAAACCACCCCCTCGCCTGCCTCCGTTACGACTCCGAGACCATCATCTGCCTCAACACCGGACATCTCAGCAACTACTGCATCATTTCCCCCAAAGACACCCATGGACCTTTCACCTGCAGGAACTGTAATTTAAGCGGCAGGTTCAAGAAGCTTAGGGTACTCTCTGCACACAAAGATACCAACAACCTCCACAACCCCATCAACTGCTTGCTCCTGAACATCCTCTCCCTCCACAAACACGCCACCGACTCTGGGATTTGATCAACACCGCCTGACCGGATATCGCCTTCTTTACCGAGACCTGGATCAACCCCACCTCGGGAGCAGACATCCCCATTGCCATTGCCGAGGGATACAGCATCCTAAGGAGGGACCGGCCCTCCCGCCCAGGGGAGGACTCGCCACGTGCATAAGTCCTCACTACGTGTCAAGGCTGTCCCAGAAAAACAATGCATCACCATTGAACACCTTCACTTCCTGGTCCACTCCAACCACACCTCTTCCATTTGTGATACCCTGGTGTACAGGCCACCTGGCCCCAACCCAGATTTCATAAATGACATTGTAGACATCGCTACCCCCCAGGCCCTGGCGTCAGACGCCTACCTCCTCCTCGGCGACCTAAATTTCCACCTCAAGGACCGTGCTGACCTAAACACCACCGCTCTACTCAACAACCTCACCACCCTCGACCTCAGACAGCTGGTCTCCGCACCCACACACATCGCAGGACACACACTGGACCTCATCTTGACCTCAAGCAACCAGGTCACCATCGAGACCATCTCCACCCAAGAATGGACCGACCACTGCTGCATACATCTCACAATCACCACACCCAGCAGCTGCACCCGCACCCACAGGACCCCCCAGAGGAAATGGAACAAACTCACCAACAAGCAACTCACCTCATCGCTTGCCAAATCCCTCCCTCCGATGACGCCAACACAGCAGCATGCCATCTCAATGCATGGATCCCCAAATGTGCCAATACTCTAGCCCCCCTCCGGCTGACATCAGCCAAACGCGTACCTAAGAAAGCCAGCTGGTTCAACACCGAACTCCAAGGATCAAAGTGTACCTTCGGATGTTTAGAGAAAAAATTGAGGAACAGCCAAACCAGCGAAGACCTCGCTTCATTCAGAGCCGCAACCGCCGCCCACAGACGAAAAATCAAGAACGCAAGGAAGGACGCACTGCAGGAGCACATCAACTCCTCCGCACACAACTCTAAGGAACTCTTCTCAGTCATCGAGTTCACAGATTCCCCCCTCCGAAACCACCAGCATCCCCCGTCACAAGACCTCTGTGACAAACTTGTCACATTGTTCCACCACAAGATCCAGTACATCTACGACAGCTTCCTCCTGGAAAATCCTGGCACCGGAACTTGTGACCGACTCACCCCCTAGAACCAACCCAGACCAACCACAGCTGGTCCACGCTCACCACAGAGGAAACAGTCATCATCATGAACAGCACCCACTCTGGAGCCCTTCATGGCCCCTGCCCGCACCACATATACATCAGAGGGCTCTGCATCGATCACCCCGAGCTCCAGAACACAATCAACTGCTCCATCAACACTGGCACCTTCCCTGAGGATTGGAAACACACCGAAATATGCCCTCTTCTGAAGAAACCTTCGGCCGACCCATCAGAACTAAAGAATTTCCGGCCCATCTTGCTGCTACCTTAACCCGCCAAAGTACTGGAGAAAGCAATCAACGTACAACTACGGAATTTCATTGTGGCCAACAACTCCCTGGACAGCTCCCAATCCAGCTTCCACAGCAACCACAGCACATAGATAGCCCTCCTGGCAGCCACCAATGACATCCTATTACTCCTAGACCATGGCCACACTGCAGCACTCATACTCCTCGATCTCTCAGCAGCATTCAACACTGTCTTCCACAGCACTCTGTGCACCAGACTTCAAGACATAGGAATCCATAGATGAGCCCTGGAATGGATCCATCCTTCCTCTCCAGGAGTACACAGAGGGTCAGTCTCCCGCCCTACTCTTCCAGACCTACAGGAGTCAACTGCGGAGTCCCCCAAGGATCCTCACTGAGTCCCACACTGTTCAATGTATACATGGCCCCTCTCACTGCCATCAACAGAAGCCATGGTATGAACATAGAGTCATATGCCGAGGTCACACAACTCATCATTTCCCTCACCGAATACCCAGACATGGCCAAAAGGAACTTCCACTCAGAAATGGAAGCTGTCACCACCTGGATGAGAGAAAGCTGCCTCAAACTCAACTCCAAAAAGACTGAGCTCATCACCTTCGGAAACATCACCTCAGCTTGGGACGACTCCTGGTGGCCCACATCCCTCAGAACCCCCCTTCACCGACTAAGCATGCCTACAACCTAGGAATCATCCTCAACTTCTCCCTATCCATGGCCCACCATGTAAACTCAGTCACCTCCTCCTGCTGGCACACACTTCGCATACTTCGGAAGATCTTCAGATGGATCCCAGCAGACTGTGGCAGGACAGTCACCCACACCTTAGTCGCTAGCAAGCTCAACTAATGCACCTCAACTAGAAACAGCAAAAAACTACTACTCATCCAGAGCGCCAATGCCAGACTCATTCTGGACCTCCCTCACTGAGAACACATCCCCCAACAACTGAGGACCCTCCACTGGCTACCGGTCGAGAAGCAAATAATTTTCAAGCTACTCACCCACACGTACAAGGCCATACACAATGCAGGAGCAGCCTACCTGAACTACTGTGTCTCCTTCCACACCCCTGCCAAGTCCCTCCGCTCTGCCCAGATTGCCCTGGCCACCATCGCTCACATCCGTAAAACCACCGCTGGAGGACGATCCTTCACCTACATTACAGCTGGAACAACTTCCCCCTGCACTTCAGACAAAGCCCGTCGCTCACCATCTTCAGGAAGAACCTCAAGACGTGGCTCTTCAGATGAGGCCCCTCCATTCCCCCCAAGCACCTTGAGACCCTTATGGGTGAGTAGCCGGGCTTTGCAAAAACTGATTGATTGATTGATTGATTGAGGTGTGACCTAAGCTCCACTTCCTTCCAGGTAGTATGTTTTAGGTCATTCCCTAGCAACCAATCCACAGTCATGGCAGAGCCCACAGCTAATTTTAGAAGTTAGGAGGACCCTCCCACTCATATGGAACAAGGGCCACTGGGTACTGACCCCCCCCCCCCCAGTTGTCTTATACCAAAATCTGCTCCCCGGCCACCAGCTGACTCCTTACCATAGTCATTCTGGTAGCTATGTCCCTCAACCAGGAGTTGGCACAGATCTGGAGAAAAAAACTTCAAGCATGTGCTCCCTCATACTTTGCTTGCACAGCCCATCAAAATTATCTACCTTGCTGCCCCTCATGCAGCCCTTCAGTACCTTGCTGCAATAATCAAGGAAATCAGTCCAGGTCTCTGTGGGAAGTTTGTGGCTATTCCTGAATCTCTGTTTGTATTTCTCAGGGGTTACTTCAAACTTACTAAATATTATGGCCTTCATGTATTGTGTCTGGTTCCCCGCCTCTACTGTCAGGAGTGTGTCCCTCCCCATTATGGGCATATACATCCACAAACTACCTCCCTACTACTCCTCAGAAACCTTGTGCACCCTTAGAGCCACCTCATAGGCTGAGGACAACTTATTGGTATCATCCTCCACCACTTAACTGGGCACCAACTCTTTTGGGATATGGACCCTTCCTTCACCAGTGGACACTGCAGTTGTGCTGCCACCCATTTACTGATGGACTCCACTTCTATGGACTTGATGTCCAGCTGTCTGAGGCTTAGGTCAAGGTTCAATATGGTCAAAATTCTCTAATTTTTCCAAAAGCCTCTAATGAAAACCATGCATGGTAGGCAGTGAAGCAAGTATTACATCCAGAAAACATCACAGATGCAAGGCCAGTGCCAAAATACCTTAAATGTCCAAGCAGATGTGGAGGCCATGTGATTGTCTCTACTTTTACTTCTGCATTTCACACAACAGCTTCCATTTCCCCGAAGGGTGGTGTGTGGTGTTTTGAGGTGGTGGCTGGCGATTAACTCCTTTGTCAAATGCTCAAACATCCCTCTGCAGATTCAGACAAGTCAACAGGCAGACTGTCATTGTTCATGATGCCTGACACTCCAATGTGATGCCTTGTGGGCTGATCTAAGGTGTGAGTTACACTTCCAAAAAGTAATGACTGTGGCTCATTTGTATCTTATTGTTTTCTTCATTGCATGAGCTCTGTTATTACATGAGCTCTGATCCTAACAATGATAATGATTCTTGAAAAGGCTGAGCTATGGAGCTCAAAAGTCAACAACCATTGATACTTCAGATATGAAACTTAAATTATGCCAACATGATTTGTATATTTACTGTGAGTCTATTTTTTGAAGTGGGTAGTGGATGCAAATCATGGGTACTGCAGCCTGCTGGCATTTTTTACACTGCTCTCAAATGTCTCTTTTACATGATCCACCTTAGGCAGTTGTGCACCCTGTGCCATAGTGAATCTGTGTGCTCCAAAATCAAACATCAATGTATCTTACTGTAATTCACATCAACCATTAAGCAAAACTCTCTAGCTCAGGGTAACAATCTGAAATGTGAGTGTCACATATTCTGATATTCCGAAACGTGAATCTGAGCATTTAATTCTAGTTGGTGTTGGTTGAGAACTCTTTGTTAGAATCAGTGTTAAGGTGAAATGACAGATTGCATGATCATCGGTCTGCTATGTTTGTTCTGATGAGGAGGGAACAATATAGTTTGGGAGTGGTGAGCTGGCTAGCTTTGTCAAGTATTTTGACACACATGTAGTGATGTCAATCAAGCGATGTTCTGGTAGAGACATATATTCTCATACAATACTGAACATCTTCCTCTGCGGCATAGGCACTGTGAATTCTCAAGACAATCAGTATATGGAGCTGCGGCAATGAAGCCAGTTCTTAACTGTTGGGGTTTACCTTAGCGTTGTGATGTAAAGTTGCCAGGTACTAAAGCACATGTACTTGATTTTTCCAGTTTGAGAGGAGAGGTACTCCGGAGGTGTGTTTGTTCAGGTATATTTTTAGCATGTGCTTTGTTTCTTCCATCCTTTCCTGCTCTGTTTCCCGCCCATTCAGTGTATGTAATTTTCCGAAGTATGATGCCAAATATGTCAAATTTCATCTTCTATCGTATGTTAAACTGCAGACTTGTCCATGCCTGATACATCCATCATGGAAACATATCACATATACATTCAACCGTTGTCTCTATGAATGCTTGAAGCATTTGTTTGTTCCAACAATTCAGTGTGGTATTTTACATAGATCCGCTTAATGTTTTATCTTTAGCACTCTGTTTATCAGAGAACTAAGGGCCAGATGTAGCAAAGGGTTTTACCCATTCTATGTCTATGGGAAAATGTGTTTGTACATATGGCCCTAAATACCAGTACCTCTGTTATCCTTGAATGCATGGTAGGTGGCATCTACAGCAAGCATCCAATGAGTGAAATGCTGCTATATGGCCCATTCTGTCTCATTATCAGGCTGTTCTAACTTTCTAAATAATTTGCCTTTGATGACCTCTTCTGCAACCATTGCTTATTTGGTGTCACAGTGACCATGGTTAGGTGGGGAGTGGTCAGTCGCAGGTGCTTTCATTGCAGAGTTCACATCAAGACAGGCAAATTGCTTTGTGGTAAGAGGCTTATTTCTCACTTTCCATGATTGCCATAGTTAGTGACCATATTGTGAGCTTTTGCATATTGTGAACATCTATACACCACTTTAAACTGCTTCTTTTTAGGGACCGCTGCCTTTACACCTCAAATCATATCTCTGTCACGATACCAGCAGTGATACTAATTCAATGCTATTCCAAATTTACAATGTGCGTTGGTCTGTTCAAAATATGTTTGCTTACAATCTAGACATGACTTGACTCAAGAGGATTAAGGATGGTCTGGAAAAATGGAGGGCAATATTTTAGCAAGAAGGATAGACGCTGCATGAAATCTCTATCAAAACTTTACTTCTCACCTTCACAATATTTTGGTCCTCTAAATTTTTGACACAATATTTTGTCTCAAATAATTTTGGTGCCAATATTTTGTCTAATCACCAACCTACCACCACCCAGACTGTTGAAGGCCATAATATGACACTTACATAAATAGAGTGCTATTAGTTGTTTATGTCACTTAATTATTATAACCTTAAAATCCTTATTACTTTGTCTGAGACCTCAGCGATTTGATTAAATATGAAGGACAAAAGACACATATTTTTTATCATTAAGCAAGGGTATTAAAACTATCTCATGTCTAATTTACCACAAACTAAAGATGGCGAAACATTCTAGTGATTCGAACATATTACAATGGTAAGTCAAAGGGGTTCCCTATAACAAAATAATAGAAAGTGAAAATTGACATTATAGATGTACGCTGCAATACATCTACAATTACATTGAATAATAATATGCTGCTAATACACCAAAAATATTTGTAGAAACGAAAAAAATATCAGTTACTGAAATCTCCATGCATCGTTATCATTAGGCCTATTTAGTAAGTCAGAAAAATGTGACATAGTGCCAGTGATTAAAAAGAAAGGCAGGATTTTCATGTACCAGTGCCTATTTGCATCAGTTGGAAACATAAGAAACTTTTGCAGGGAGGTATATGTTTGAGCTTTTTCCATGAGGTCTGGTTAGATATTGTCAAAGTGGAAACTTATACCCCAATAATCAGAGATGAACCCCAATAATCGAGGCACCCCAAAATCTCAAAATATTACAATTTACCTCAGTTGTTTCCACTCCTGATCTTGCGTAGTGGGACCAATGCCTGCTCTAAAAAATATATTTTTGCTACCATTCACCAAGGGAGAAGGGGTTTCCCTGGGACCACTTCCCATTTGCGAATGGGTTAACACCAATTTGAAATTGATGTCAACTGCAATTGTTTTGCGACTGCATTTACAGTCACAAAACAATCATACATTCCATTAATTTGTGAATTGGTTAACACCAATTTGTAATTGGTGTTGACTGCAACTGTTTTGCAACTGCATTCACAGTCACAAAACAATCATACATTCCATTCAGATTCGGTGTTAGGAAGGGATACCCTGAACTCATCCCCTCCCTAATACCAAATCGCAAAACCCAAATTGCTATTCAGTAACAAGTTGCTGATTCGCAATCTGGGCTTTGTACATCCCAAAAAGCATTTTTCTAGTCGCAAACGGGCCAATTCTGTGAATCGGACAACACTGTGTGATCCCCCTACCAATCTTGACTGGCAAGTTAAGACTAACATTAACTAGCACCTGGGGGCACGGTGCACTGTTGATCTTACACAGTACATTCCAAATTTCATTCCCTATTCCAAAGTTCTTCAATACGCCCTATAGATATTTTCAATAGACAGGGTCAAAATCTTTGGCCGCATCAAGGGTTACAATTGTCAGGGGAACTTTTTGAGGGGTAGCAAGATCAGTTGAGCATATCAAGGTATGTGTCAGCTCTCTCATTTGGCTCCCGGGTAAAAATAAAAACCTTCTGATGCTGATTTAGACCCCCACAAGCTTACATAAGTGTGTTGCCATATTAAAATACACATCTAGGATGATAGAGGACTTGAAATCCAGCAAACTGGAAATAATGGTGGACATCGATGAAAAATCGTCAATATTTAGGCCATATACCTAGATAACATGTACAGGTTCTGCCAGGCCCTAATCTCCACTACTATTCAGCGCCCTCCCTCTTCAGCTTTATATCTTACCACTCCGACCCCTGCTTTACCCTTCATTAGAATAGCTACTCCTATAGTACATTGTTGCTGGTCTGTGATTATGAAACTCTCAACCCACTTTTGTTTAGCAAAAAGACTCCTGCACTCTGACCTCAATAAATTAGTTCCCTGCAGCAAGATTACTTGGGCGAAACTATCTTGCAGGTACTGAAGAATCAGACACCACCTTCTCCTTACCTTCAAGCCATTCACAATCCAACATAGGATTGAGAGAAGTTGCCCCCCATCGGTGATCCCTTCTCCCTGTAGTTTCCAAAATCATCTTAACCAAATCTTTCCCAATGATTATAACCTTGCCTAGACTTAATTAGATTGTTTTTCTTTTTCCCCCATGCTCCCCACTGTGTGTGCCCCCCCACCTCTGGGACCCTCCCACTCCTTCGTCCTGGCATTCCATGCCTATTTGAGCTTACACCCACGGGGACTACTTTAAAGCATTAAGTACTTCTGAATAAGGATCTAGGTTTACACCCCTTGCTTACTTCCGACCTCAATGTGGGCTATAAAGTTATCCACATCTTTTGGAGCAAAAACAACTGTGCAGTTTATTTGCCCACATGACTTTAAAAATTGCTGGGAACCTCATCTGAACCACTGCTCCCATTCTTCTAAGGTACTCCATACATTTACTCAACTCCCACCGCCTGTCTTCTGTAGCCTGAGAAATAGCTGACCTTATTTTAAACAAGGTTTGTTGGACCTGCAAAGACTTGTTTTTCAAACCTGTGCCCAAAATCTTCTCTTTAACCACATATGACTGAAAATTGACCAATATTTTGCCAGGTCTCTTACACCCAGAATTCAATTTAAAGGGGTCCCGATGTACTCTTTGAATTTCTGCCCCTAGATCTTAAAAGGAGGTCACCTGAGGTAAAGTTTGGTAAGCAGATCTATCGCATACTATTTAACATCAGCCCCACCTCTCCTTCCTTAACATCCAAGATTCTAATGTTATCCATTTGTGACCTATTTTCCATTCTTTTTAGTTTCAGTGACATTTCCTTTTCTCTGTGTCTTAATCAAGCTGCCTCTTGCGTGTTCCCACTTACTGTTAGACTTAACTCTTGAACCTTGCTCTCTAACATGCCTGTGCACTGGGCCAAACTGGACATTTTCTCCTGCAAACTCAGATATGCTGTCTGTATCTGTTTTTGGTTTGCTTCAGAGGTTAAGAAACACTCTTTAATTTCTTGCAAGAGCTGAGTAAACATCTCCTGCACTGCTCCCCAACCTGTAGATTTGCTCCCACCACTGACACCTGATCCTGCGGTTAAAATGGCATAGATGAAGGAAGATCTTTGTCTGGCCTATCTTCACTTTCCATCACACGTATATTCCCATGTGCTTGCACCAAGGTTACTTCAGCCATATATTTATTTGCAATAGTTACGGCTGGGTGTATTCCTGGGGTTTCTACATGTATTTCCCCCATTGTCTCCTCTTGAGATGCACCCTCCATGCCCTTATCCTGACTCAAGTGCTCATTCCGAGTTTGGCGACCATTACCAAAGACCATTGTGCAAACGGCAGCCGATACACCGCCAGTGATGGCGGAGTGAAGACCGCCACATTATGAGTGAGCCACACAACACCGCCAAAAATAGACTGAAAAAACAACACCGTCTGCCCAAACGACAGTTTGAAGGAGTCTGCTGCACCACCACCACCGCCACGCCTGGAAAATTCTACCCACCAAATTCCGAGTCACAAATCAGAATTGCGGAAACCAACACAGCAGTAATCCATTGGCAGCCCAAACCTCCACAGGAAAAAAATAGCCACCACCGCATCAACACTGCCCCAGATGGGATAACACCAATAGCAACACCTGAAAGACATACACCTGTCCACCGCACTACAAGACACATCTCCACACATACCCAGAACCCTTTACAAATAGAAACCCTGACAGAGCAAGAGAAGAGCACACTGAAACGAGGCACTTGACCTAGATACCACAGGCACCATCATACTAAGCATGCATCACACAACACACCACTGCACACAAACACCACAGAGCACATGCACCTACCATTACACATATTCACAACTACAAACAGCACACCCAGAATCCCTGCACACCATAAACCCCCACATACAACACCGTCACCATGGAACCACAAAAAAAACAGATTCACAGAAGAGGAGCTTAGGGTAATGGTTGAAGAAATAGTGAAAGTGGAGCCACAACTGTTTGGAGTACTGGTCCAGCAGACATCCATAGCTCAGAAGAACGACTTATGGCAGAGGATAGTCAACAGGGTGAATGTAGTGGGGAACCATCCACGCACAAGGGAGGACATTAGGAAGAGGTGGAAGGACCTTAGGGGGAAGGTACGGGCCATGGCTTCCAGGCACCCAGTAGCCATCATGAGGACTGGTGGAGGACCTCCACTACCTCCCCCAGAAATGGCACTGTGGGAGGATATGGTCCTGGCCATACTACATCCAGAAGGGCTGACAGGAATTGCTACTCGATTGGACATGGGTAAGTCCACTCTACTCACTGGCCACCATGTCTATGTGCACAGAATGTACCCCCCACCACCTTCTCACCTCCTCAAACCACCCAAACTTGCACAAACCCACTATTGGCCCTATACCCACCCTTGCATGGCACAGCTCCCCACTGATGCCATTCCCTCACAGCCCCACTTAGTGCATGTATGCCTCACACAGCAGAAAGTACCACAACTACCACAATGCAACACTCCCTACCCTTGGCTGACTGCTACGCCCATATCACATCTCTGAAATTGTACGTTAAACCATGTCACTTCCCATCACCAATATGTGGTAGGAATGCACATCAGTACATGGCAATGACAGTAGAAAGACAAATGTAACCTGTACTCCAAAATAGGGCCATTGCAACCTTCCACTGATGGGAACACAAGCAGTGGACTGGAAACTGTCAATGCCATTACTGCCCTGCAAATACAGTGAATGAGGGAATACAACCATTTGTGTAACAGCTACAATACCATCATCTGACACAATACCTCTGATCCCACAGGTCTCCCAACTACTGACATACAGCACAGGAACCCAGTGACATGAAGCCCAGGCCTGAAACAGCACCAATAGGGGAGGATTCACTTGCAAGTCTGGATTCGGACAATGAACCTGGCCCATCAGGCATGAGTTGTCAGTCCACCGCCACCAGCCTCACCCTGCCCACAACTCAAACCACCTCCCTTGTGGCGGCCAGTGCACTGCAGAGCCCACCTTCCCATACCTGTGTCCCAAGGTCACATAAATCATTAGTGTGCCCCACAGGACAGAGACAGGAGTCAACGGTGCAAACCCAAGACAATGACGGTCCTGGTGTCAGTCGGAGGGGGCACACTGCACCAGGGGCACAGGCACAGGGGGCAAGGGCCAGTGGGAGGCCAATTGTGGTACAAGAGACGAGGCAGGTACAAGTCACGACTGGCCAGGAGGCCGTCTCTAGGTTCCTTGGAGCCTACCAGCAAACCCAGGACCAGTTGGGCCAGATCCACACCACCTTGCAGGACAGACAAAGGCTGCAGGATAAATACCACCAGGAGGTCAGGCAGCAGTGGCAGGCACAAAATGCCACCATGTCCTCCATATTAGGGGGGTTCAAGGAACTCAACTGCATCCTGCAGACATTCTCCACCCAACAGCAGGCCCCATCCAGTTGTTAGTCAACACCACTGCCCTCAACATCAGCACCTGCAACTGGAATGGAGGCACAGCAGGAGGACCCACAGGACACCATCACCCCTGCCCCTGCAGCTGAGGAACCCCCCGTAAAAGAGGTTGCCCATCCAGACATCCAGGAGGACTTCAGGCCAAGACCAATCCCCCCACCAGGAAGTGATCCCTCTTATGAAATGTTACCCTTGTGTGCCACTTTTACACCCCGTTGACTGTCTAATACCAAGGCCACATCATTCTGAGGCAAATGGACACAGGACCTATGAACCTAACAGCTGGACCACCCACTCTGACCATCACCTAGAGCACTATCCCACTCCTCTGGACTATGACATTCTACACTAAATAAACACCTATTATCACAAGTCATGGTGCATGTCTCTTTATTGTTTGTATTGTCAAATTTGTTACAGAACAACAAAAGAATACACATGTATACACAACAATAATTTCAAAGTTACTGATGTAGCGGGGTACTCCAGCAGGTGTGTAAGCACATCCATATTGTTTTAACATCCACTGTCAACTATGCCAAGAGGCAAATCAGCAAGCAGACTGCAAACAGATATGTCACCTGAAGAGGGATGATAAATAGAATGAGGTACAATGTTGTAAGGAATGTAATCCACAGTCATATCTCAATAGCAGTTGAACACAAACACAGGATGAGTGTCCCAGCAGCTATGTTACACCATATGTAAGGGTCTGCACTGGCATTCACACAAGTGTGGGACAGGAAAGATGAAACATAGGTAACATCCTCAATTGCACAACTCCCTGAGTAGTCAGCAACAGGTACTTGACACACAGCAGATGACAATGCATGACATGCCTAACATATCCCCAAACAGGCAGCCTGAGGACCCTAAACCTTTAGTACAACTAGAAGTACTGCAATGGCACCAGCATTCCAGGAATAAACTTAGCAGCTGTGCATTTCCACTACCTCTCATAGTGAGTCACCTACCCTTCAAGGTCATTAACCAATATGCAAGGATCTAGTCCCCATACATACCTTGATGCATGCAAATACTGGCTACAGATTGGCTTCAGCAATACATCTCCCATGCACAGATGATATGTAATGCAGACATATCTGTAAATCAAGGAAAGTAGTGACGAATCATGTCAGTCCTGTTTGTCATGTGCCTCATCCTCGTCAGCCTCCTCCTCAGCATCAGAGTCACCAGCCACAAACACTGCTCCAGCATTAATGTCCCCCTCCTCCAACAGTATGATGTGCCTTCTGAGGGCCGGATTATGGAGCATGCAGCATGCAACAATGATCTTGCAGACTGACCCCGGATTGTACTGTAGTGCACCACCAGGCACATGAAGACAACGAAATCTGGCTTTCAAGAGATCGAAAGTCCGTTCAATCACACACCTTGTCCGGCCACGCGCCTCATTGTCCCTGCTTCCCCCTAATGTAGTTGGATGTCTCAGAGGTGTCAGGAGCCAGGGCAGGTTGGGGTATCCAGAGTCACCTGGGTGGAAAAGGAAACATAGCCACAGGTAACATTGCTAGGTGGAGTGCTGACTGTGTCATGAGGGGCATAAACGTCTGAAATGGAGAGCAGTACACATACCTATGAGTCAGGCCCTTTCTCCCTGTAGCTGTGACATCATTGCAGGGGCACTGCTGTTCCTCACGAAGTAGGAATCATATACTGATGCAGGGAATTTAACGTTCACATGTGTAATGTATTGGCCTGCAAGACACACCACTTGTACATTTAGTAAATATGTACTTTTCCTGTTTCTGTAGACCTGTTCATTGATCCTCTGACGTACCAGGGCAATGTGAGTCCCATCAATGGCCTCAATTACATGTGGGACATTTGAGATATTGTAGAAGGCTGCTTTTCAGTGGGAAAATCTGGAGGTAGTGGGAACCTAATGTACCTGTGCACATGCTTAAGTAGGGCATCCAGCACATCCTCAAACACATTACAGAACTTGGGCTACGAAAACCCTGCAGCCAGTCCCACTGTGACCTGAAAATGCAGGACTGACAACATCTGGACTGTTGGAGGGATGGCATGGGGATTCCTCAAACCTGGCAGGAAGTCTGGCTTCAACTGGGTGACCAGGTTCTTGATGCACAAATGGTTTAGTCGATAGGTCATGATGAAGTGGTGCTCTTCCATGGTTTCAAGATCTAGAGAGGCCGGTAAATTGGTGCATTCCTCATCACTCTATTGTGGCCAAATCTGTGCGGGGACACAAACAACAATCTGGGAATCTCTCACAATGTGGGCTATTCAGTTTGACACACAACAGTCATTATGTAATAGTCATGCAAGTTGCCTGTCATGTTGTTGGAGTACACTTTACTCCACCCTCCGTACCTAACCAGACGATGGCACATTCCTGTGAGAATGGACGTATACAGGACATGTACACCTACACCTTCCATGGGTTCCCCTATATTGATCATATATGGGGACTAGTGTGTGACAAGTGTGGAAATGTCACTAGCCATGCACTACACGTGTCTATATTCACCATGTCCGACCTGAAGTATGCATTTGTGATGACATGCAGGTAGTTATGCTGCGTAAGCTCAGGACAGTAATGTCACAAACTAAAATGGCATCCACGTGTCCGGCATGCACTGGACTGCTGGAAGTGACTCCGTTCTGCCGGTGGACGTCTTCATGGCGGAGTGCAGTCTGATCCGCCGTGCAACTGCTCATTGGTTTACATTGACGTCAATGGGAGACTGGGAACAATGACGATCACCCCCGGCTGTAACTGCCATTTTGTGTGGGACAGCTCACTTGACTCCTGGCATTCGGGATAGACAAACCTCACTTTGTGTGCTGCTGTGTCCTATCTCTTGGACCACTGCGGGGGAAAGGGCTCCAGCCTTCTCAACAGAGGAGCTGGAGAAACTTGTGGAAGGGGTCCTACCCCTCTATGGGCGGTTCTACGGAGCTCCAGGACAACAGGTCAGTACAAAGTCCTTTATCCCACATGTTGGGTGGTGTTTGACGATGTATGTGTGTGCACATTGACATGTCATGACTGATCAGGTGTGTAGCATGCACATGATATGTGTGGGTTATTGCCAGTTTGCATGAGCAGTGTCCATTGTGTGTCGACAAAGCTTACTTCTAGATTGGTATCATTTGCATCATGTCCCCCCTTTTCTCACTGTTTCCCATTCAGGTCAGCACCCACCAGAAGAAAGGGTTGTGGCAAGCCATCGCCAAGGAAGTGCGGACCTTGGGGTCCATTGCCGGTGGGGCACCCACTGCAGGAAGCAGTGGGAGAACCTGCAATGCTGGGCCTGGAAGACCGCAGGGGCACAGCTGGGGATGGCCTCCCAACGTGGGAGGGGTACACGTCAGACCCTGACCCCCTAATGGCCCACATACTGGCGGTGGCATACCCTGAGTTGGATGGGCACTTGAAGGCACCAGAGCAGTCACAAAGAATGAACGTAGTCAGATGTGATTTAGGGAATGTACAGTCCTGGTTGCCACACCCATCAAGTAGGAGTGTGTGACGATCGCTATGTTGAGCCTTGTAGGATAAGAAGTGGTGGTACTGGACACATGTTCAGCTGTAGGTATGAGTCTCTCAAGTCTGCTATCATGTCAGTGGCTGCATCCTGCATCTCTGTGTGTACTGTAGTAGTACGAAGTGGTCATGATGGCACATTATATGGGTAATGACAGGCATGTTAAATGAAGGTTGCAGCTGCATAACTTCCTACATCAGTGGATGCTCTGTACCAAATGTACTCCTCACATTCCTGTCAGTTAGTTAGTGTCCTGAGTCCCTCTCTGCTTAGATTAGTATCATCCTGTTATGGATGACATGTGGTTGGGTATAGTCCTGGGCTTGATTCTAGGAGTTGTCATGCAGGAGTTTGGCCTGCAGGGTTGAGATGGGTTTGGACATAGCTTGCATGACTCTATTTGGGAATAATTGCAAATTGGTCTATTGTTTTGCAGGCAGGGACTGTTATCTATATTGTTTGTATGTGAAGTGGATGTTTCTGCCACACACCTTTTCTCTCTCCTCCTCTGTCTATGTGTGCATTAGCATCATTGGTGAAGGAGGAAGGGCACCGGCGAGTGGGGATGCAAAAGTACACGGGACCTAGGAGGTGGCCAGCAGTGAAGCCACCCCCCTTACCAGCACCACCCTCCCTGTTGCACCCCACCCAGTTGCCTGTGCCCGCTCACCCAGGAGGGTGGGCTTCTCCTTTGCCGCAGGCACCTCTGCCCCTGCCCCAGTCAGCCCTGCTGCCCTCAATAAAGAGGCTATTGACCTCCTGAGGTCCTTCTCTGTGGAGCAGACAACGATCATGAATGCTATCCAGGGACTGGCATCCCAGATGCAGCAGACAAATGCATTCCTGGAAGGCATTCATGGTGCCTTGTCTGGCCTACAGAGATCGTTTCAGGATCTGGCCTTCTTGTTGACGGCAGCCAGTGTCCCTTCATCTTCCGTCCCCCCTCCAGCTACCTGTTCCCAATCCACAAGCCCTCTCCCTACACCCATCCATGGCACACTTTCAGACACGCATACACCCACTACAACAGACAAGGTGCGCAAAGACAGACATGGGCATCACAAATGTTCACAAAGGCATGCACACACACAACACACATCTACAGACACTTCTCCCACCATCTCCTCCCGTAAAGTCACATCTCCACTCATACCTGCCAGCACTGCATCATCACACACTGGTCCTGCTGCCATTCCTGTCATCCCCTCAATCATCATAACAGCAGACTCACATTCACATACCCCACACACCACATCCACACTCACCACGACTACTGTCTCTGCCACCTGCAACACATCCACCTCACTTGCACACATCACCACAACATTCACTCACACATCATCCATACCCTCTCCCTGCATCTCGGCCCCTCACAAAAATTCATACGTACCCACTCACCCACCCAACATTCAGCCACCACACACATACAGACACTGCACACACCATCATCCACATACAGTACACAGACACATCAGACGAGCACTCCCTCTACCTCCACTCCCAACCCTCAATCATGTGACCTCCCCGTGTACCTAAGAGAGTTTTCCTTGCCACCCTTGACCTCTTCCCTGCTCCTTTCCCACCCTCCCCATAAACAGCATGTCCCCCTGCCCCTCTCAGGCCCTTCCACCTCCTATTCCTTGGGTAACCCCTCTGGTGTTTACCCTGCTCCTCCACCCAGCAAAAAATCCACACCTCACAGTGCCAAGGTCACCCCTCCCAAGCCCAAGCCGAAAGGTGCCCCTTCCACATCCAAGCCTCCCCCACCACCCCTACACCCTTGTGGTGCCTGCCTGTCCCATTACTGCCCCTATGAAATGGAGGCCTATTTTCAATCAGGAGTCAAGTTGGGCCCATATAATGGACAATGTGTCCTGCTGAAGTGGACATTGGACTTGCCAATTGGCACATTTTGTATATAGTTTATTTATTGTTTGAATACAACTGCCCACATTGCTGTGGATGGCAAGATAAGATGCTTGTCCTGGTTTCGCTCTACATGGTGATGTGACATCTGTGTGCAAAGGTGTGTGAGTTCTGTGTGAGGATTGTGTATGTGTTGTTGCATGCGCTCAGTAGATGGTTTGGGCCATGGTAATGTTGTGATGTGTGTGTCTGCTTGCTTGTGTTTTTGTATGGGGTGTTGTGTGCGTCCGTGTGTCTAGTGCTGCATGTGTGTATATCCTTGATTGTTGGTTGTACGTGTTGTGTCACCTGTATGATGTTTTGGATGTGTGTTCACAACTATTGATTCTGTGTTATTGCTACCTGGAGTTCATGGTGTTTGTGTATGTGTGGTGTCGCACAACGTGCCCGTCTATGCCAGCGTTGAGGTGTTTGTGGGGTAGTTGTCATTGTGTGGTTATGGGGTATGTTGGTGGTGGTGTTGTGCGTTGTGCTGTGTGTTTGGCACATAGATGCATGGCGTTGTGTGTGCATGGGGTATTTGGCATTGACGTATGTTGTGTGTGTGTGTGTGGTCTTCACTGTGTGTGTGGGATATGTGTGTTCTGTAGGGGAGTGTATCACTGCCATTTCCCTCCCCTCTGTGCTAGGTATACTTATGGTTGTCGTCTTCGTCATCGTCAGTGGTCCTGAAGGTGTATGGCGAGATACAACGCTGGGAATACTAGCAGTTCATTTGCCATGGCGGTTCAGTTACCACCAAACTTGGAATGATCACCTCAGTGTCTTACCACCCCCTTGGAAGATCCTTGTGCTGCCAATAGCTTTAAAATAGTCCCCTTGTACCTATGTCACTGGTTCTTCCCTGGCCTCAGGGTCCAGCCTCAAAGGCACTTTACTCAAGGGTTTCTTTATGTGTTGTGGGCTAGCCCCTGCTAATTGTTTAGCTTGTTAGCTGCTCCTGCCTTCTCCCTCCCACAGTCTGAGTACCTGGTTCTCTTAACAATAAGGTTTTAGATCGTAAACTGTACCATTTGCCAAGCACTTTGTCCCCTTGAGCCACCTTAGGAGTCTTTTCAGTCAGGCTCAACTCAAAATTAGTTTTAGGTTTTTTAACAGACCCCCAGAGACAGTCGTAGCCTCAGTCGACTGAATTGTCTCCATATGCTTTGCCCTAGTGTTAATTGCTGTCCATTTCCCCTCTTGTTCAGTCCTCCAAGCTTCCAAACCAGCCCTAGTCAATGCTGGTGCACTGCGCTGACCAGAAATCACTTGAATGGCACAGCTCACTCTGTCTTTGCCTCTGCCAACACTCCAGGAGCCACACAAAGCCTCCCCAGCAGCAGCCTGACTATCACTGCTCACTCTATTTCTGCCAATGCTTCTGGTGCCACGCTGAATCTCCCCTACAGCAGCCTGAATACCGTCACATTTGTTGCCTCTGCCAATGCACCCCACTCAAGCCCCACTTCTGCGTCAGAGGAGGATGTGCTGAGCCGCTCTATTGTTACTGAGCGTGTTCACAGCAGCGAACCAGAACAGCCCGGTTTGCCACTTAAACATTGGAACTTCAGAGAAAGACTCATGCCACCAGTTAAGCCACCCTGAAGCAGTCCAGAACTCAGTGTGGATAGGAAGAACAGGTAACGATCTTAGACACAGAGGATAATACTAATACTTAATGGAGTGCCACACTAGCCTCAATTCATGTCAACAACACACATAGGCCCTCATTATGACTTCAGCTGACGGAAAAGCCCGTCTGCCGAAGCCATATGGTCAGAAAACTGCCAGTGGGGTGACCTGACCACGAGGGCTATTACGAGTTTCCCGCTGGGTTGGCGGGCAGAAACAGAGAATCTGGCTGCTGGCAGAGTGGGAAACAACCCACAACAATGACGCTGGCTTATAATAGAGCCGGTGGCAATGTTGCGGTGCGTCAGGTGCATCAGCACCCGTCGCACTTTTCACTGCCAAGCAGACTGTGAAAAGCGCGACGGAGCTGGCCATGGCAGTCCCTGCACTGCCCATGCCAAGTGCATGGGCAGAGCAGGGGCCCCTATGGGGCCCCCGGCACCCCGTCTCTGCCAGCTTTTATGTGGCGGTGCAACCGCCATGTAAAAGCCAGCAGGGAGGGGACTCATAATCAACAGGACAGCTCTGCTTGCACGATGCCCTGGCAGATTGAGACCGCTGACATTGCGAGGCCATTGGCAAGTGAAAAAGTGGTGGTGCCGGTGTTCCGGCCATGGCACAGTCACCACGGTCATAATGTGGAGGCCAGACCGCCACATTGGTGGTGGTCCAATACCACAGCGAGTCTGGCGGTCCTAGGTACTCCTAAAAAAAAAGTTACCTAGATCTCTTCTTTTAAGCGCCTTTAGTATATTGTCACCCTTCCTACTCAGGAGTTCCATGACATCCCAAATATTTGGACGAGGAGGGCTCACTCACATAATGTGACATGCTTCATCATCAGCCACCTCGTCCCACATTGGTAAAACAAGATTACCAGGGCGGACTCAATCTCAAGTGGGGCTATCTTGAGGGAGTTTTTAGATATAAACTGAATGAACAAGGAACTCTGGTCCAGATGAAATTAAAAATATCTCAGGATAAACCACAAAAAGTATCCTTTTTTTTAAGGTGGTATCCTCGATATGATTAAAATAACGCAATAGAGGTTTTATATAGGGGTTACAATGGGTATAATACCCAATGTATACCCCTATATGTTGCCTGCCAGCATGTTTTTGCCCTTATTTCATTAGCCTAAAAAGGTCTTGGGCATTCGTCAGGGCTTATATATAGGACCTTCCCCAAAACATTTTCTTAGAAAAGCGATATAAAGGCATGTAGCGGACCTACCTTACATACTTTACTACTTTTGGCAGAACAACCCTATGTTTATTAGCCTATTCGCCTCATGGTCTGTTCTTGGGGGGGCATCTCCTATAGTCATACTTTTGTCAAGCAGAAAAGCCAGTAAGTTACCTGCCCCACCTCCTGGAACAGCCACCCTGACGTGACAGATAAAAGGCTGCACTGCACTACTTCATGTCCCTGGGGACAGCGCTCCCGACCCGCCACTTTTTTCAGGCCACCATATTTTGTGTAGTCAGAAAAAAAAAACTCCAAAAGTCTTTTAGCGCATTTCTTTACCCTTACTCTGTGTGTGGTGTTTCCAATACAACCTGATTTTGAAACACAAACATTAGACATTCTATAAGCTACTCTTATATTTGACAGATCATAATATAATATCAGCTTCTATGATTTGGTGTCAGCTGTGGCTACCAAATTAGGACTTGATTTAGAGATTGGCAGACAGGTTACTCCATCACAGATGTAGTGCATATTCTGTCTGCCTTATCACAAGTCCATTATATGCTATTGCACTTGTATAAAGGTGAGCAGGATATCCATCAAGATTGTGATAGTTAAATTCAGGCCCTAAGTCTGTTGAACAATGTTTATTTCATTATGATTTCACATAACCATCCTGTTGGAAGGAATGGTTCTCAAAGAGTCGGTGAATTCTGGATCTAATACTGATAAAAAAGTCCCCTATACCATTTCATTTCCTCATTATGGTGGTCCCTATATCAGGTCAATGCATTTTCCAATAATAATAAAAGAGTGCTATAGTATTCTGCAGCCCTCTGGGCCCTTGTATGGGTTTTAAAAGTGAGAGGTCATAATTAGAACAGGGCAATATAGAGCTCAATCTGATCCTAAGTTACTTTATGGAATGCACATGGTTAAGTCATCAACTCACGGTAGCCTAATATGTCTGTGAAGATTTAACTTAGCCAACACAAACATTCCTGTTTCATTATAGTCATTATTGTATTCTGCTATAATTGGCAATTAAATCCCCTCATCCACAGGATGTTCTTTAGCTTTTTGTGTGAGTGTTTTTTCAATTTAGTGATGACATCTTGGTGAAACATCATATTTAGACGATCAATTTCTTAGAAAACCCAAAAATGTGTCACATGCACTCCAGTTGGTTGAAAATATGAGCTGTTTTGGGAATCCTGCAATAATATCAATTTCTGAGATGCAGCTGAACTCTATATATATTGTATGTATTATTTATAATTGCCAAACACTAAAAACAAATTCATTGTCATTCATTAAAAAAGAACATTTTTGCACTATCGTTGGACCCGGCAATAAAGAACCAGTGTCCATGGTTTGTCACATAATCAGGGAAGTACATCAAGGTATTGATTAGGCTCCCCTGGCTTTAAACTGGAGCAGGTTCGGTTCGTACTTGACCCTTTCTGGAAGTTCACCCCCAAACCTTTTGCCTTTTACCATCCACTTTTTACTGAGTTAATTATTGTTGGCCTTAAGACTCTGTGCTCTTTACCACTGCCAACCAATGCTAAAGTGTTTGTGCTCTCTTCCGTAAACATGGGGTGATTGGCTTATACCCAACAGGCTTATTGAATTTACTTGCACGCTTCTTGTAGAGTGGTATACCATATACCCAGGGCCTATAAATTAAATGCTGATAGTGGGCCTGTAGCACTGATTATGCCACTCACTTGAGTAGCCCTTTAAACATGTCTTAGGCTGGCCTTACAGATCCTGTGAGTGCATTTTTAAACTCTTGTTTTGACCTGGCAAAATAAACTTTTTGCCAGGCCAGAACCTTCCTTTGTAATACATATGTCACACCTTGGTTAAGCCCTGGATAGCCCAGAAGGCATGGAGCAGTGTACTTAAAAGGCTGGACATGTACTTTTAAGTTCTACATATCTTGTTAGTGAAAACCTCTTAAATTAGTTTTCACTACTGTAAGGTCTATCTCTTCCTTAGATTACCATTTGAGTTGCATTATCACATTTTATAAGTGAAATTTCCAAATGGGAACATACAATTGGCTCATGTTTGGTGTCTTTGGGCTGAAACACTCTATTGAGTGATAAAGTCAGGTTTTTTATCACAATTTTAAAAATGTCACATTTTGAATTTGGCATTTTTCTGCCCTTAGTGCTTTTGTGTCCATAGCCTGGCATGGGTCACATGTCTGGGTGTAACTGACACTTAGACTTTGTGAATTCTTCCCAGGCAGTCACACAATGGAGGGGTTAGGGGTGCCTAAATGGGCCATCGGCTGATAGGATGGGGAAGAAGAGTTGGGCACAGCCCCACCTTAAAACTGAATAGCTTCTTCTCTGCCTTCACACAAAGGACCTAATGACCCTGCAATGTCACTTCAGCCAACTAGGAGCCAGGGCAGGGGAGACAGGAAATTCCATGGACCTGAAAGCCACTTCTAGAAGCTTCTCCCATCTTCCAGTACCAGTGCACCACTGTTCAAAGAAAGCACCTCAGACACCAACTCTTCAGTTCTCTTTTGGAACTGTGGATACTCTGCCAGGCAGAAGCACTGTTGTGCTGCTACAAGGACTGCATTCTGCTGGACTGCTGCTCTAGAGGAACTGCTACCTTGTTGTGCCGGCCTGTTGCCTGTTGTCCTCTTGTCTGTGGAAGAAGAACTGGATATGCAACTTCATCTTGAACCCAGAACCCTAGAGTGACTCAAAGGGATATTCTCCTGGCCTCCTGATCTAAGCCTCAGGGGCATAAAAAGTTCCCTAACCAGTACCTGGACCCAGTTGTAACGGGTTCCTGACCCCCAAGTGGTGCCCCTTAGGCCCTGGACCCTTGGTGTGGCTCAGCGAGCTCTTAAATCAAGCTTTGGGCTTGTTCTGACGGCAAACAGGTCACTTGCACTGGTATCTCACCACTCACACCTAAATTCAGAGTGAGCCACTGACAGCTGTCTCTTTGCACGGCAAGCGTCGATCGCCTCTAGAGGACCAACATCATGAAACTCCAACCTGCCCTTTCACAATGCTTGGCCTACTCTTCGCGCCATGCTGACCACCACCCACGACAATATCCTTGTTCCCTGCAACCTCCTCTCACACTCTTGGCATAAAACAGCACTCTTGACATAAAACTTGAGAAAGTAAAACTTCAGTAGGACTATTCTGAGACTGTAACCGACTTGCACTCCATCGTGGTGAGCCTGAACTTTTATATTTGACCCAGTCCAGTGTGACTGGATAGCTGTGGTTGGTGCATTATGCTTTTAGTTGTTATATTGCAGTTTAATCTTTGAAAAATCATAACTCCCGTTCTACTGATTGGATTTTTATTTATTAAATTTTGTTCAATTTTTCTAACCTGGTGGGATCTTTTTGTGTGGTGTTTTCACTGTTTAATTCTTTGCCCGACGGCTCTGTGCCAAGCTACCAGTGATTGAGCTCAGGTTAGTTTGAGATTTGTTTGGCCTTATCCTGACTAGAATTGGAGTTGCTGCTTGACCAGGGCTCACACCTCAGTCAATCAGTAACCCAGTTTCTAACATTGGTGACCAGTGGTTAGGATGGGACTTGTGCTTGTGCAGTGCCTTACAGTGATTTATGTACACTACTATCCCATAATCTACACCAATTCTAGTTTCAAATTCTCCCTGATTGGCCTTCTTGCTGTTTCTAAATTTGTTCCTAATCTACATGACTGTTTGTAGCCCCAGATGTAAGGATGGAGACTGAGCTTGTCAACCTGGAGAGCTCCATTGTGACTGAGCTCAAGTAGGGCTGCCAGACGAGTGGGCTGCCCGCCAAAAGGAGCACCAAAATGGCAAACCTCCAGAAGGCCCACCAGTCACCAACAGATGAGGAGGAGGGAGAGGGTGTTGAGAAAGGATTAGAGCAGGACCTGCAGGAGAATCGTGGAATGTATCCTGTTGAGTAGGAGGGTAACCTACTCACAGAATTTAGAAATCCTTCCCTCTGCAGGGAGCGGCGTGTCTTCCAAGGGTCTGAACCCGAAGGAGTTGGAGGAGAGGAATCTCAAGTTACAGCTGGCCTAAATACAGCTGGAGGAAGGCTGAGGGTGAGAGGGCCTTAGCTGAGAAAAAGCTACTGTTGGATAATGAAAAGAGCACAAGGGAGCTGAAGCCAAAACATCCTACAGGACCCAACAGTGATATGGCAGAGTACCAACAGTGTCTGCTGGCGTGGTGAGAGTCTGCATACCCCACCAAACTATGTGGTGGAAGATGATACAGACAAGTGGTTTACTGCTTATGAACTCAAACTAAGGGTACAGAAGGCCCCAGAGGAGTACTGGAGGACAGCCTGTGGAAACACATGCCCTTAAGTGGGAGGGACACACTCCTGACATTAGAGGCATAGGATCAGACCAGGTATGCCCCAATAAATGCAATTCCTGTTGCTAAGTTTGGGATGGCCACTGAGAAGTACAGTCAGAGGTTCAGGGACAGCTGCACGCTCCCAAATAAGTCCTGGGTGGATTTCTTTGATTATGCCTGCAAGGAACTGAAGGGCTAGGTAAGAGGCAGAAAAATGAATTATTTTACTGGGCTGTATAACCTAATTCTGAGGGAGCACATCCTCAATACTTGTTTTCCAGAGGTGTGTCAACACCTGGTAGATAGCAAGCTTGCTAACCCCAGGAGACTTGCTGAGGAGGCAGAATTCTGGGTTAGCCCCAGAGTGTCCAAAAGGGTTCCTGGGAATGATCGCAAGAAAGGTGGTTCAGGTCCCCCCCAGCAGAGGGATGGGGTGGTCAAGGTAGACTCGACAGGTCTCAGGTTAAGTGGGAACGAAAGAGTTTCCATGCCCCTTCAGAGACGAAGGAGGGAGGTTCTGGTGAGTGCTGGCCCAGGGCATCCCATTTCCAAAACTGCTGCTTTGATTGTTCCCAGCTAGGACACACATAGATGCACTCTGTCTGTGCAAGAAAACCATCCACTGGTACGATGTCTACAGGAGAGGCAGAAATGTCCTTAGAGATCAGTAATTTCCAGGGCAGAAGATAGATTATTCTCTAGTTTCTTTCAGTTGGGAATGGACTCAGAGGTCAGACTGGAGATCCTTGAAGGTGGGAGTCATCACTTCCACCAGGGCAAAGTGAATGTGGTCCCTGTCACTGCTCTGAGGGACACTAGGGTTAGCCAGATGATGGTGGTGGAAAGGCTGGTTTCTCCCGAGCAGTACCCCAGTCAGGTTTGTAGGGTAACTCAGGCTCAGGGGCAGGTCTTTGTCTGCTCTATGACCTTAGTATCCCTGTAGTGGGTGGGGGGAGGTGACCCAGAGAAGTGTCATACTTTGTTCCCAGATGCCAATTGACTGTATTCTGGGGGATGAGTTGCCATTGAAGAGCTAGAAGGAGCTTTCGTCCAGGGTACCCTGAAAGCTCAACACCTAGGCAAACCACTCCCAAGAATGGTTACAGAGCCTCAGATGGAGGGGTAGGGGAAGGAAGGACGGACCCCTGACTCCTGTTCAGCTTCAAGGTACAGACCATGGGCTGAGTGACCAGTCTCAGGCTACCATCCCTGGACTGGTGGGAAGGAGAGTTGAAATAGGATACCTAACACTTTGGGCTACTGCCCCCCCACTCAGAGAACCCTGGATGTCCTGGGGTCTGGCTCTGGGCACTGACAGTTGTCAGTGGGCTCTGGTGGTCGCAGTCCTTATGAGCAGAGTTTTCCTTTGGTTGGGGACAGTAGTATGATTGAAGGGAGTGAATGGGCTACATCACTTTGCTGGCCATGGTGGTACTATCTGCCTACCAGGATGAAACTGTGAGCAAGTTAAGCTTACTTACTGCACAGATGTGGTCCACAGATTAGGAGAAAGGATGGGTTTGTACAGTGGCTCAGGAGAGTTTAGACAGAAGGAGGTAATTGAATTCAGAGGGGCTGAGAACTGGTACAGGCCTCTTCATTAGAGGGCCAGTGTCATGTTCTATAGCCTAAACAGGCAAGCCCATCAAGGTATTAATTAGGCTTCCCTGGGTTTAGGTAGGCTGGTGGGGCGTCATGTTGTACTTGGCCCATTCTGCAGGTTCAACTCCAAACTTTTTGCCTTTTACTCTCCACTTTTTGTTGAGTTCGTTTTTGTTGGCTTGAGGACTCTGTGCACCTTACACTGCTAACCAGTGCTAAAGTGGACGTACATTCTCCCCTAAACATGGTTTGATTGGCTTTTATCCAAATGGCTTATTTAATTTACTTGTAAGACCCTAGTAGGGTACTATATAATATACCCGGGGCCTGTAAATTAAATGCTACTAGTGGGTCTGCAGCACTGATTGTGCAACCAATTTAAGTAGCCTTTTAAACATGACTGAGGCCAGCAAATGCAGATCCTGTGTTTGCAGTTTTATACTGCCATTTCAAAATAAATATTTTGACAGGTCCAAACCTTTCATCTGAATACATATAAGTCAATCCTTGGGTTTTACAAGTCCTGGTAGTGACAAGCTATTACATTTGTTTTTCACTACTGCAAGGCCTAAGTCTCACATAGGGTAACATTGGAGATGCCTTATTACATTTTATAAGAGTAGGTTGGTTCAGTTCATCATGTTTATTTCAGGAACTAGCCCATGACACATATCAAAACATCATGAAACCACACATAAAACATTTATACTTATAAATAATTCTCCTGAACAAACGAATTTCAGCAGGAAAGGGGTACTGACATATATAAAAGAATTAGTATAACATCTGAAGTTAGAGTAATTAATTATACATCACCAAATGATCCATAACAGTTAGTAATGAAATAAAGTTCAAGGCACTACAAGACTTTATGCAAAAAGACAAAAATCCAGTCAGTAGAACCCAAGTTATGAATTTTCAAAGAATAAACTGCAATATAGCAACCAAAAGCAAAAAGTGCCAGCCTATCATGCACAGGACAAAAGAATGACACATGTTCAATGTCCTCTATCCCATGATTACAGAGTGCACATGCTGACAATTTGATTTGGTTGGTTATCCATTTGCTTGCAAAGTTACTAAGCAATAACGTATCCATCCTGAATTTAGACCTGTGGCGGTTGGATTGCATCCATATACGGTTCCAATGCAGATGTGAGTTTGATAGCTTTTAAAAGAGTCATTTTCATATTAACTAATTCATGGATGGTGTCTTTGGAATTGAGGTGAAAATCCCTATTTAGTGGTGAAGTCGGGCTTCTTAGCACAATTTTAAAAATTACACTTTTAGAAAGTTGACATTTTCCTTCCTTGAACACTTTTATGTCTATAGCCTGACCTGGTAACATAAATGGGTGTAACTGACAATTAGACTTTGTGAA
Source organism: Pleurodeles waltl (assembly GCF_031143425.1). Taxonomy (NCBI): domain Eukaryota; kingdom Metazoa; phylum Chordata; class Amphibia; order Caudata; family Salamandridae; genus Pleurodeles; species Pleurodeles waltl. The sequence continues at coordinate 444,339,398 of NC_090448.1, read as the reverse complement.
TTCCTTCCAGTCACACAATAGAGGGACTAGGTGTGCTTGAATGTGCCGGCTGCTGGCAGGATGGGGAAATCTGAAGAGCACAGCCCCACTTACAACTCAATAGCCTGTGCTCTGCCTTAACACAAAAGGCCTAACAACTCTGCATTGTCACTTCAGACAGCTAGGAGTCAGGCAGGGGAGGCAGAAAATTCCATGTACTTCAAAGTGACTGTCTAGAAGCTTCTCCCACCCTCCAGAACCAGGACACCAGTGTATAAAAGACAGACCTCTGACACTATGACTTCAGTATACTTCTGGACCTGTGGATACTCTGACAGGAAGAAGGACTCAGCTGCAGCAAGTTCCTGGTTCCCCTAGTGGTGCCCCCCAGGTTCTGGACCATTTGTGTGGCTCTTCAAGCTTTTAAGTCAAGCTTTTGGCTCTTTCTGATTGCTAACGGGTCACTCACACCAAAACTCAGTGATCACAGCTTCCAGCTTTTTGCACAACAACCACTGATCTCCCGAGGAGGAGCGCTACCGCAAAGTCCCTGCCTGCCCATTCTCAATGCCTGGCTTGCTCATCCTGCCATCTCGACCAATTGCTCCCTGCAACCCTCTCAAATGGGACTCCTGGCACAAAACTTGAGAAGGTAAAACTTCAGCTGGGCTAATCTAGGACTCTATCTGACCCATGCTCCATTGCAGACGGCCTGAAGTTTTATCTTTGACCCAGTCCAGTGTGACTAGATGGCCATGGTTGGCACTTTATGCTTTTAGTTGCTATATTGCAGTTTATTCTTTGAAAATTCATTACTCAGGTTCTACTGATTGGATTTCTGTCTTTTTGCATAGAATGGTTTGAATGTATTACATTTAGCTACATTTTTCTAACCTGGTGAAGAATCTTTTTGAGTGGTGTTTTCACTGTTCTACTGTTCGAAGTATTGCACAAGCACTTTACACATTGCTTCTAAGTGAAGCCTGACTACTCTGTGCCAGACTTCCAGGGGGTTAGGTAAAGGTTAATTTGGGGTTTGCTTGTGCCTTACCATGACCAGAAGTGTGACTGCTGCTTGACCAGGGCTCACAAGGCAGTCAACCAGTAACCCAATTTATATCAACAATGAATATTTTAAAATATTATATTTCATTTATGTTTTCCTAAGTATCGATGAAGCAACGTCTTAAAGAAGAACACAGTGTCTGATTTAGAGTTTGGTCGATGGGATTAATCTGTCACAAACTTACAGATACATGGATATACCATCCGCTGTATTACAAATGCACTATATCTTAGGGCACTTATTATACAGTGGACAGGATATCCATCACTTTTGTCATGGAATCTTCAAACACCAACCCATCAATCAGGTCCATAGTCTTGGTAGGCAACAATGATGAAAGCAATCCAATTTTTAGCATCTGTCCAGCCCATACTTCACAGACCAGCTGAAGATGAATTTCTTGAAAAATAATTGAATTATCAAAATGAATTAACCAAATGTCAAGAAGACTAGTTTGTGTTTGGGCATCTTCTGAACTGTACAAACAGAAATGTCTGCCTTGACTATAGAGTCTACCTATAGTATAGTATATGAAAAAGTAAAAATGTTTATTAAACTTGAAAAAGTAAATATATTGTTATGTCAAATGATATTGTAAATCACCTCTAAATAGTTTTTTAATGTAGGAAAAAGAACAGAAATGCTACAGCAACATTAACTTAATTTTGAGATAAGATATGAGGGGACCCTGGCCACCTGTGCTGCCATGGGGCTGGTGGGTATGACTCCTGTCTTTTTTAAGATAGGAGTCATGTGGTATGCATGGTTTTGCATCTGAAAATGATGCTAGGCTGGTTAGAGTAATTTTTTCTTACTCTAACCTGCCTAACGCCATTTTTTTGTGCAAAACCCCCTTCTCCCAAACCACCACCCGACTAACGTCATACCCTTTGCGCTGGCTTACACCATTCCATAAATATGGTGCTCGGCTGGCGCTCAAGAAGGGTGCAAGCTGGTGCAAAACCTTTTAATGCAAAACTGCATTAGTGCAGTTTTGCAGAAAAAAGTATAAACATGCCCCTTAGTTTAAAATGTTTAAAATTTACTTTCCAATTGTTAGGAATTGGGTTTCCGGATTGGTAGAGGTATGCAACCTGTCCAAGAAGGAACCACAATCCTAGTCAGAGTAAGTCAGATACACACTAAAAGTTAACCTGTGCTCACCCTCTGTTAACTAGGCACTGAGCAGGAAAGCTTAACTTAAGAGGCAACGTGTAAAGTATTGTGTAAGACAGGAAAACAGTGAAAACACTACACAAAAGAATCCACACCAGGTTAAAAAAATGGATCTTTAGCAACACAAAAGGATGATGGACGGAGTGCTGAAACATTTCAACCACTCACCCCTAATCACAGATCTGGGTTTAATCCATCATTCTTTTGCTCATCATGCCACCCCATTATGGACCCAGCAATATGCAAATCAGTCTTGACCCTGTTCCTCATGGGAACAGTCCAGCCCAAACTGCCAGGCCAGATCCTCCATGGGCCAAAAACAAGCATCCTGGGACCAGCCTCAGGGTATCACCCTCCATCAGCCAGGCTAGCTGGAACCTAGTAGCACAGTTAGCAAGGGACCCATGTCTGGGCATATCCTTCCCACTTAGGGCAACTTTAGCAACACAAAAGGATGATGGACAGAGTGCTGAAACTTTTCAACCACTCACCCCCAGTCACTGATCTGGGGTTAATCCATCGTTCTTTTGCTCACCATGCCACCCCAGTTTGGACCCAGCCATATGCAAATCAGTCTTGACCCTGTTCCCTATGGGAACAGTCCAACATGAACTACCAAACTAGGTCCTCCCTGGACTGGAAACAAGCATCCTGGAACCGATTTCAAGGTATCACCCTTCATCCTCCACGATCGCTTGAATTCAGTGATACAGTGAGCAAGGGACCCAGCCTAGGCAGACCCTTTCCACTTAGGACAACTTTAACAACACAAAAGGATGATGGATGGAGTGCAGAAACATTTCAACCACTCACCCCAGAAAAATGGATCTTCATTTAATAAACAAAACAAGACCAAAACAAAAATACAATCAGTAAAAGTGGTGATATGATTTTTTTTTTAAATATCTGCAAATATAGTGCTTAGAAACTAAAAGTGTCAAAAGTTCAGGCCCACCGGTATGGAGAACGAGCCAGCTACAGGGACCAATCTTGTCCGACTGAAACAGTACCTTGTGTGGTGGGTTGCACCAATGTCGAAGATCCGATGCAAGGAGAAGAGGAGATTATGAGAATGCAATCCATGCAGTTTGGGTTGCATCATTGTAAAGACGGGCAGTCGTTGCTGCAATGTCCTCGAGGTGCGGTGTCGAACACTTTAAAGTGAAAGACATGCTTCATCATCAACTGCCAGCAATGCAAAGGCGATGCGTCAGGGCTGAAGGCAGTGTGTCAAGTCCAAGATGCACAGTTGGTACAGGGATGCCCTTGTTCTCAGCGGAGATGCATCACCGTCAAGGAGAGGTGCAGTAATTCGAAATGGCGCAGTGATGATGAGTGGATGTTGGTAGAGGACAGATGCAAAACCCACTTCCATTGGCCTTAAACTGGATTAGCATAACTGGCAGGGTAGGAGTCACAGTTGGGAGAGTCCAGGAGCTGTAGTGCAGTTGAATGAAGTCTTTGATGTCCCTGAAACTTCAGAAGAGGAGGCAAGTCACAAGCCCTTGGAGTCACTATGGCTCTGGGGATGATGTGGGTCTAGTCCTTCTCACCAAGGCAAGGAGGGCAGCAGGCACCAGGTCAGCACAGGGGAGAAAGAAGTCCTTCCAGTTCAGCAGTCCAGCAGAGTAGCAGTCCTTGTAGCAGCAGAGCAGTGCTTCTTCCTGACAGAGTTTCCACAGGTCCAAAAATGTACTGATTTGTTAAGGTCCAAAGTCTAGTTTGTATACCTAGTGGCGCCTTTGAAGTAGGGGTGACTTCAAAGAGGAACTTTGAAGTGCACAAGTTCCTCCCTCTCCTGCCCTGGCTCCAGACACACCAGAGGGCATCTTTTTGTGTCTGGACAGCTGCAAGTGTCAGCTCCTCCCTCCAATCCTGCTCAGGATGGCCCAACAGCCTGGTGATGTTCCATCAGGATGTAAAAGGTCCATCAGGCACACCTCAGCTCCCTTTGTGTGTCACTCTCTAGAGGAAATGCACAAAGCCCAACTGTCACCTCACCCAGATGTGTATTGGAGGCAGGCAGCAGGTACACAGGGCTAAGAGCAGAAAAGGCCAACTTTCTGAAAGTGGCATTTGTAAAGTTGTAATTATAAATCCATATTTACCATTAAGGAGGATTTATTATCACAAGTCAAAAGGTACCAAACAAGGCACTAGTTTTCCTTCTCAGGAATTACACTTAATAAAGTGTACATGGTGGGCCAAATGGTCAGGTGCACTTATGGTGCACTCCACTCATTCTCCAGCCCTTCTCCATTCCAGTGTGACACTGCCCTGCCCTAACATGGCTCCTGAGGAAAAATAAAATACTTATAATGTTGCATTATTATCATTTTATTTTTCCTTTCTCTTCACTGCACAAAGCAGTGGGGTGACGCTTCTCCACCTTAGCGGAGGAGCAGCCCCTGAAAATAATAATATGGTCTTATCTTAATATAAGAGTTTTGCGAAATCAGCTAAATTCAGAAATGTAAATGTTTTTTAATAGTAGTGGTACTTATGAAGACCAAACCAACATAAACCTTTCTTCAAACTTCTTTACTTGTGAAACTGGACAAAAATAAGAGGCAGGACGGAACTTGTTGACATTTTTTTAATTGTATGAACGTTTATAAAATATATTTTTTTTCTCAGATTCAGAACTAAATCAGGGGTATATTTTGCCAACATAGTTGTCTACTATTACGTCATATGTGAAGATAATGTCATAACAACATAATTTTACCAGAGAGCTATTAGCAGTCATCAGAGATCTACCAAAACAATTGGCAGACCCACATGGGCTATGGTTAGAGAGCTCTATAACTCTCTGAGGTATGTAAACACAGTCAGTGTTCCAACTGTTTAACCTAATCATAGAACATAGACAGACCTTCCTAGCTGGCAAGAAATGCCCTCTGGCTAGTGACTCAAAGATCTATTTAAAACCGCTAGGTTGGTCCATCAAAGGTTCTCCTGGGAACAGCACGTCCAGATGGCTTCAGTAGATCTGGCATGCACAACTAGCCAACTATCAGCAATATTCACAGTCTGCAGTGTCATCTTAAAGATTAGTGCAGCTGGGTGCAAGATATATTTTGTTCCAACTTTTTTGTAATTTCTTACCCATTTTCAGTTAATTCAAGTTCTTGTGATGTCAAATATTGAATTATACATGGAACTTTCAAACAGTGTATGCCAAGCAGTCAAAAACACAGTGGTGTGGAGTTAATAGGGAGAGAGAAAGAAAGGGGTGAGATAGGCAACTTGTGGTGAACTATGGGGACTGTCATGCGATCAAAAGTTTCCTTTTAAAATGTATTTGTTATCAACTTCCTGATAACACAACGGTTAAGGTTGGGCAAGACTGCACACTGCATGTATGCAAAGCACCCATGACCAGCTAACAAATTAGCCAGATTAGTACCTGTTTTATGCACACCATTATTAGAGGGACCTCCCATTGTCTTGAATGCTTTTCCAGTGAATTTGTTTGCCTCCCTGAAAATGTCTCTGGCAGTATGTATTTAAAAAGCTTTGGGTATTGCAAAAGATTTTCATAATGTTTGTTGGAGCATGGATGCTCTGTTTGGAAATAATGGATTTTAGTAATTGCTGAAAGAGCCATAAAATCATTGTACAGTAATTGCAGGGTATCACTAGGAGTTAACAGTCAAAACGTACAGTATTGTAGGATCCCTCAGAGAACAAGGCATGGATGGCCAGTTCGAACCCAATGTTTTGAGATATGCATGTAGATATTAACATAATAAATCTTAGATATAACAGTTTTGTTTTTCAGGCATTATAGGTTGTAGTCTCTTAAATAAGCTACATGTCAAGGACATAGTTCTATACTCTTCTGAAAATAACTTATGAAATATATGTCATTTGGCAAGGTACCATGTTACTAAGTGAACAATGCAGCAAAATATAGTAATAACGTTTATTCTGCTATGAGGATTTAGATTAATTAAACTGTTTGAAAGTGGGTACTCCAGCCCCATAGTCTATGTGGTTTGCGCTGTCCTCTGCTGAGCCCAACAACAATAAATTAGCCAGAGTATTGCTGGGAGTGATACCAAGCCCAGAGGGAATGTCAGATAAAGTGATAAAAGAACTACCCAGTAAAAAAAAGCATACAAGGGAAAACTGTGCCCATAGACTTCAATTCACCAAAATGCCAGGGGTAGCCGATGTGACATCACATACCATTTCACCTCTACTCTCACTCACACACATACTTACACAAACACACATTGACTCTCTTTAACATAACCACACTTTCACCCGCAATCGTTCACACAACATACATTTAAGGGTGTTTTTAACTTACATCAGTTACTAAGGAAGGCCATATTTCATCTGAAGGTACTCCATTTTTATTACACTAATAATAAATAATATATTATTCACTATTAGTGCAATAAAAACTGATTGAAAACATGGAACTCGCGCCCCAAGCAACATCCATAAGGATGAGCTGTCCCTGTGTTCCTGTGTTCCTGACACAGATTTTGCCACCTCTGAGGCTATCGGTTGAGAGTCAGTGCCAGGGGTCACAAGACGCAAGCTGGGGGTTCCAGCTGTGACACCTGGAGACCCCTAATTGCCCATGACTCTGCCCTCCCACAACAATCGGAAATATGAATTAAAGATGACCCGAGACCTATACACTCATGGCACAGCCACCACGGAAGGCTTTACAAAGGCACTGGGACAGAAGAAAGAGTAAAGCGACAATTTTCTTTGCAACATCAGGCAATCAGCCTGAAACAATGTTGTGACATAAGACACAAGCTCTATATCTGTTTACTCAGGTATGGCTCAGGACCATGCAGAAAGATCGCTTGATTAAGGGAGTGACATATGGTCTCGCCTGGACTGAAAAAGTGCATTGTGGTTCCTAGAGCCGATGAGAGGTGAGGTGGACCATCTTGACAACCTCATGGCTCTGTACTGACAGCATGTCTGGGTACCCCTTGTTTAAAGTCTATAAGATAGTTGCTTTAATTTGTGATAACTTGGGAGTCATGACAGGGGACTTCTTAATAATGGTATTAAGTGTACAACAGTCATAAGAAGAACATTTGTGAGTGACAGATATATCAATGTGCACAGCCCTTCCAGAGTGAGTACATTGTTGATACATTCTGATAATATTACATAACAAGCTAAATTGGAACTGAGTGGCCACTTCTGGTTGGAAAAATCACTCCAGTGTGATGTGAGACCAGTGTTGGATAGGGCTTTAATTTGCTAAGAATGTTATCGAAGAGGCACAGGAAAATTGATCAACTGGAATTTCTTCTCAAACACCTGCAAATCAAAGACTTCTGCACAAAGTGTGCCTTGAAAGCTTCAACTCGGGAAAATTCTCAGATGGTTATCATCATCCTAATGAAAGCACATCTACTAGGTAGTCTCACTAATGTTAATCAAACTTTGAGAGTAACTTAAAAAGGACTTAGTAAAGGGCTTCTATGACTTGTAAGGGACCCAAGCCCTAAACTACAGACTTTGTGGAAGATTGTGGATTCTATTTGTTCTAAGGGTTTTGAACTAGAAAATAAAATAGCTCTTGGTACTGCTCTTAGCACACATCATGGCACAGGTGAGACACAGGCATTGTAATTTTGTGTTCTTTTAAGTGGTGTGTATATAACACTTTACTAAATTGAAGCAGTGTTAAGGAAGTTCTGTAGGAGACTGTGGCATTATTCTAGACTTTGTATGCATGGAAGGAAAAGGCCTGCTTCCTTTTTTTCCTTTCCACACTTCTTAGACTGCAGTCTGAAGAAGTCCTGAGGGTGGGTGGGCTGAGAACCATATAAGATGGTGAACTTGTCTAATTGATTAGAGGGGGTGTTGATCATCATAACTTTATAAATGATGCAACTGGTTTTAAAAATGTGCAGTCTGGCAAGAGGGCCAAATAGAGTTTCATCAGGATAGAGTGATGTGATGTTATTTCTCCAAGCCCTGCATCATTCATGATGCAGAATGTAGGCTGCCCTTGGGCAGTGTCACTGTGAAATCTGGGAGGCTATCGAGCAGGCTGTTATTACCTTCTAGATGAGAAAGGATTAACAACAGTTCTGATGCCAATATCTGAAAGGGATGGATTGCATTTTTCAGAAAAGAAATCTGGTGCCAGGCCATCTTTGCCTTTTTGGCAATGTGTTCCTTGAGTGTGCTCTTAGTGTACAGACTACATCCATGTGACTTGGCACTCAGTTAAAGCAGTCACGGTTCATGTCACTGAGTCAAGTTTGCACTGATTCTTGCTTGTTGTTCTTAAGAAATAACACAAATTCTGTTTTGATTGGATTGAGCTTCAGGTAGGCTCTGGACATCCAGGTCTGGGTGATTTGGAGGCAGTGTTTAAATGTTGGATGAGTGAAGCAGAGGAGACTTCATATCATCAGTTTATTGCTGAATCTTGATGAGGTAATCTGTGACTAAAATACCAAGCCACTCCATGTAGGGGTTGAAAACGACAGGGGACTTTATGGAACCTTGGGGGACTCTGCAGGTGATAGTGATCTTTTGGGACCTGGAGGTATCTACGAGCCATGTGAGCAAAATGGTGTTGGTTGGAAAGGTAGGAGGAGAACAAGTGAAGAACAATGCTGGTGAATCTCATTTGAGACCACAAGGGTGCATATGTGGGTGGGGTGGTAAGATTTCGAGAATGGGCTTTACTTGATTTCCAGCGGTATTATTGAAGAACTCAAATAAGTTTAAACCCTTGCTTAAAAAATAGATCTCATACCATGTTAGACAATACTAGAAGCAATATATTTACTGATCTATGTAAGTTTATATTTATTATTTATTCTTATAAAGAGATCCGACCATCATAACATTGACACTTTCAATTTCAAAATAGGTTCAATCGGGCCATACCAACCCATTAGGTGAACAGGTAGCATTAACAACCTCATTATTCACAAATTAGGAGTAGCTAGCTAGGCGGGACTGTCTTAATCACCTCAAACGTCCTACCCCAGGTTTGGAAGAATGTCTTGAGCCCCCCTGATTTCGCAGCATACTTCCATTACTGAGTTCTTACTTGTGCCATTTTATTTAACCATTTGCCAATAGTTGGAATCTGTGTGGTGCACCAATTTTTTAATAGGAGGGATCTGGCCACTGCTGTACCGATGAAAACCAATTTCACCTATCTAGTTGCGTGCTTTATCTCTGGGTCATAGCTGAGGACCAATAGCCACACTGAGGGGTCAATTTCCGTCTGAATTGCTGTTTGCAAAGAATTAAACACCTCACCACAAAATTCTTGAATAAATTGGCATGTGCCTATGATATGAGTCCAATTTGCTATTCCATCCTCTTGACAGCGAAAACAATGATTGGGATAGCTGCGAATAATCTGAGATCATATTAGATCACGAAAAATTGAGAAGATTGGGCCACCCGGGAACAATGCAGGTTCGAAAGTTGCCATATATTGAGAAAAAAATGCCAAATAAATGTCTTTCCTATTAAGAAATGACAAACCCCCTTGGTCTCGATCTACGTATAAGGTACTTAGTGCAATGCAGGCATTACCATTCTGCCAGATGAATGAGGAAAAAACTGAGTCCAATTTTCAAAAAAATAAGGAAGTTAAAACACAGGGGATGGCAGAAAACAAAAAATTAAACAGTGGCAGGATTGACATTTTAATCAATGTGACTCTCCCTACAATGGCTAGAGGGAGCGTCCCCACTTTGTAAGTAATGTCTGAGTTTTAACGAGCATGGGGGCATAATTAAGATCGTACAAATCTTCTTTTGTGGATGAGAATATGATCCCGAGATATAATTTAGGCCGAGAGTTTACGCATGGCACCAATTCAGAAAGTAATCTACTGGAAGAGCAACCACAAAGTATAATTTTGTTTTTTTTCTTATTCACCTTGTACCCTCCTAATTGTTCAAAGTGAGCGGAAATTTCAATAGCCTTCTCCTGGGAACTTTGATTATCATCCAGGAATAGAATAACATCATACAGTTTTAATTTCCCCATCTGCTTGAGTGGGGGACATATCAGATCATTTTGTCTAATTATGATAGCTAAGGGTTCAATAAATAAGGCAAACAAGATGGGTGAAAGGTACCACCCCTGTCGGTTTACCTCGCCGACTAGTAATTTTCCTACATTCGCCAAGTTAATTATGATGTGCGCTTCAGCATCTTGATACATCCATTGTATGAGCCCAGAGATCTGGGGCAGCACCTGAAATCTAGATAGAATCTCAAACAGTGTATCCGATACCACTAAATCAAAGGCTTTTTCTGCATCCAATAAAAGGATAACTGCAGGAATTCTATTACCGGCGAAATAGTCTAATGCCTCAGCCACAAAATGGGTGTTGGTTGCAAGTTGCCTTCCAGCAATGAACCCATTTTGGACTGGATGGACTAAAGAGGTGATTATCATATTGAAACGATGAGCTATGAGCTTCATAATAATTTTATAGTCGGTATTTAGTAGTGTAACTGGACGATAGGGGTTTGGATCTTTATCTTTGTCTTTTTGTGGGAAACTGACTACGCTCCCAGCGTAGAAAGAATTTGGGGTCATCTCATCTTTTAACATTTCATTAATTAAAAGCAAGAAATCGTCCGCCAAGACATCAATAAAAATCTTGAAGAATTCTGCTGGGAGGCCATCCTGGCCACAGGCCTTCCCATTCACGAGGTTTCTTGACACTTCCAAAAGTTCTGGTTTGGTAAACGGCCGGGAGAGGGCTTCCCCATCTTCTTTTGGTACAGTAGGAATCTTTAATTTGTAATGCATCTTAATCACCCTATGCGGCCACCGGCGAATTGGGTGCCATGTCATGGCACCTATTTGGAGAGAGGGAGATTTGGGGGAGGGTCACAGGTTGGTAAGAGGGGTGGGGTTGGGAGGTGGTCTCTCTTCGCCCAGACAGGAGGGTTCCAGGTGTAGGCCACTAAGGGAGAGGGTGGGGTTTTCAATGGTGTGGGGTAGTAAGGTGGTAAAAGGTGGGGTGGGGTGGAGTGTTGGGGGAAGGAGGAAAAAGAGATCCTAACACAGAAGAGAAAAAAGCAGCTCTGGAGAAGTAGGCGAGAAACAATAGGCAACCGATTTATGAGAAAAGGTAGCAAGATTCAGTTGAATTTCTGTTGTGGACCTAAGGTGATTAGAAGTATCATGGATCCCGGTGTTTCTGGGAGGAGAGTTTCTGTGCACATATGGTCTTCGCTTTCCAAAGTGGTCGAATGGCGGGCCCAAATTCCATATTAAGTGTTGTCTCTTGGAATGTTAACGGTTAAATAACAAGAGGAAGAAGAGTGCAATCGAAGAGTGGGTTAAAAGAGCAAATCCCTCTGTAATGCTGTTACAAGAAACTCATATTCCAGTCACAAAATTGCAGGAATTCATTATGTTTTGAAGTTGGGTAGAGTACAAGGGATTTGCTGCGATGCAAGCAGCTCATAGGGGTACAGCAGTTAAACCAAAAAACTCGAATACTCAACTTTTATAGTGATAAAAATGGAAGGTGGTGCTGGGTAAGTTGTAACATGTCTATGGAGAGATTTACTTTTGTGAGTTTTTATGCACAGCTGGAAAATGATCCTGGGCCGTACGAGGAGCTCTCTCAATCCCTTTTGCAACTTCCAGGCAAAGTAATAATTGGTGGAGATTTTAACTTTCTCCAGGACCCATATATTGATTCTTCAGTCAAAGGGAAAAAACAATCTAAACCAAAGGTCGCAAAGGTGTTTTGGAACTATCTAAGAGTTTTGGCGCTATGCGACCCTTGGAGGTCTTCCACGCCTTATGAAAGAGATTATACATGTCTCTCAGAGTCGATTTAAAAGTGCTTCTCTTATTGACTTCTACCTGATAACACAGGCCCTCATTACAGCCCTGGCAGTCAAAGACTGCCAGGGCTGTTTCATCGGGCTAGTGGTGCTTCCCATGGAATTACGACCGCGGCGCTTCCAAGACCGGCGGTTTCCCGCCACTTTGGTCCCGGCGGTTTCCTGCCACTTTGGTCCCGGCGGTTTCCTGCCACTTTGGTCCCGGCGGTTGTAATCCCCCAGGGCAGCGCTGTTTGCAGCGCTGCCCAGGGGATTATGAGTCCCCCTCCCGCCAGCCTTTTCAAGCCGGTATGAACCGCCATGAAGAGGCTGGCAGAAAGGGGAGTCGCGGGGCCCCTTGGGGCCCATGAAGCTTTTCACTGTCTGCATAGCAGACAGTGAAAAGCACGATGGGTGCTACTGCACCGGTCGCACCGTCGCAACACCGCCGGCTCCATTTGGAGCCGGCTCCCGTGTTGCTGCCGACATCCCCGCTGGGCCCGTGGGCAGAAACTAGATTTCTGTCCGCTGCCCAGTGGGGATCTCGAAGTTACCACTGCGTGAGTGCGGCCGCATGGCGGATCCAACTTGGCATGCCTAAATCTCTTCACTTTAAGAATCAGCGTTCATTGCATTTTGGCTTCTCGGACCAAGCTCTGCTGATTTCGGATATATCACTAAAGCCAGAACGAGATACATTGCAATCCAAAAGGTGAATATTTAACCAGCTACTTCTTCAAGAGAAAGGCTGGTTACAGGTCTGTAGAGATGAAGTAAAGGATTTTTTTAATCAGAACCGAGATTCCGTCGCTCCGAGCATAGTCTGGGATACATTCAAAGCTTGTGTAAGAGGCCTGGTGATTGCACAGGACGCCGCAAATAGGCGTTGTGATAAAGAGCATAGCTTGGTTTTAGAAGATGATGTGCAAAGGAAATTAGATAACTATCTTAGGTCCCCCACTGAAAGCAATAAAAAATCGTTTGATGAGGCCAAACAGGCTCTTTCCGATCAGTAACTTGGCAGGGCGGTGAGATCATATCAGGCCTACCAGCAGAAAGTTTATGAAGAGAGTAACTTTATGGGTAGGTTTTTAGCATGGTAAGCCCAGGACCAAAAGGCAAGCAATACGATTCACGCCTTGAGATGTCCCACCACGGGGGAGAGATACACGGAATCTAGGGCAGTGGGAGCAGTAATGTTAGAGCATTATAGACATATTTATAGCCAAAACCATCCCATTGACTTAGAGGCCATTAGGGATTTTTTAGGGCAAGTTTATATTTATGTCCTCCCTGCCATTACTATTGAAATCAGTTATCCAGTATGAGAATGTAATTCTCTAAGGTTTAAATAAAATTGAAAATAGGTTTTCCTTTCTCTTGTTTTACTGTTTTGCTTCTTTTTTTTTCAAATATCCTAAATTATAGGTAGTCTTTGAGGATAGGTTATGGGCAGCACTGAAGGATCCCAAAAATATGTGTGCCATTTGCGTAGGACAACTGATGCAAGGACAAAGGCTGTGATTTTAGGGCTTGCTTGATTAGATATGTGACAATTTATATACTAACAGTGGTTAGGAACCCGCAACTGCCAAAATTAATACGGCTTATAATTATTAATAGAGCTGAATATGAAAACAAAAAATTCTATAAAGCCTTACTGGGCAATGCTTCTGATCTATGTAGAATCTTGTCAGTCAAAGTAATCTGCAGAGTGATTTAACATTTTCAGAAAGTGAAAGGAGAATATAGCAGGATACTATTTTAAGATACAGAAATTACTGATGAGACTTGCAAATATTGTATATTAACTAGAAACCAAATGAGACTAGAAAAATGTACACAACAGAAGATACATCTTACAGGGCGTGGTTGTGAGTGCTGAGATGGTAGATGTGTCCCTGTGGCCTCCTGTTCCCTCAGACAATCTCCTACTGTCATCTATGTAGCTGGCAGATTTGTTGCCTTAAAATTGGGGGCCCCTTAGGAGCTGGAACTGAAATGCCAGCCAGAGGTCCCTCGTCTGTGCCTGAGATTATCTCTATCAACCGGTGCAGCTATGGTGAGGTAGCGATTAGAGGAATGGCTGCAACACAGATCTGGGCCCGTCCTGAGTTAAAAGGTGTGGCACAGCCACCTGACTCAGTTCAGCTCATCTGACTGTTCCAACCGGCTTTGGACCCCATTATATGATGCCTGAAGCCATGCAAGGCCTATGACTGCCCAGCAAGTATAAAGAGTGGAGTGAGTGGGATTTCCCTGATTGTCCTCCCAGCCCACAGTGACCTCATTACTGCCCATGAGTCACATCACCCTTGCACAAAATGTGGAGGAGTTGCAGCAGAATGACCTGCAAAGGCCCCAGAACATTGGGGATGAGCACAAGACCCCATTGACCAGACCCACCAGATCTGCTCCACCCCTCCCCCCACAGGGCATTACTGGATGGGCAGTCACCCGGTACTTGACCCCTGCCAAACCAATAGAGTGCTGAATTGTGGATCCACATTTTTGTCACTTCCACAGGGGGCTAAATTGGATGCTACCTTTCCCCTTGCTGACAGTGACTATTCGCCCTAGGATATGTAAGTGCAAACCTGAGTCAAGGTATTGTGACTGGGAGGATCTTTGACACAATGGCCCGTACACAAGACTGCAGGCCAGTAGTCTCATTGGAAGATCTGAGAGGGGCCTGTGACAACTTGGGACAATCCTACGACAAGAGTTTCATGGACTCTTCCGACCCACAGAGGGGTGACATATGATTTTTTTTGACAGCAACATGAAGCATCCTAAGTATATTTTGTTTGCCTGGTGGGCCGGCTCTTTGTTGGGGCAAAAGATGCTTCTAGGATGGAAGTGCAGGGTGGAGGTTTGCTGAGGGAAATGTTTGGAGGGGTTGCAGCCCTGTTGGTAGTGTTCTAACTGCAATGTTCACAGACACCAGCTTGTAATGCAAAACCAGTGCCTTAGTCAAGTCTGGAGGCCTGCCCATCTGGCTTCAGGTACTAGGGGAACCCCAAGGCCTCGTCCCAGAGGTGGTCCCAATACATCACGACTAGGAATCCCCCACCACGTTTGCCCTTAAGATGATGGCATGTTATGCCAATGTCCTCAGTGATCACCTGAAGAAAGGGGCAGTACTGGGCTTTGCTAAACATCATGCAACCAATGTCCTCCTACTGCAAGAGTCACACTTACTAGGCACTGGATGCCCTCTCCTAGACCGATACGGCTATGAAAGTGTGTACCACACATGCCACTCAAGAGACTCTCTGGGAACAGCAAGTCTCCTAATCAAATGCTTACCTATGTTAAGACAGATATGTTGTTGTTGGAGAGGCAATCATGGGAAAGCTTTATAATTTTTAAAGTGAATATGTTCATCCACAACTCCTGGGATCAATGTTCAATGTGTTGCTGCCTGTACTGATACAACACCCCCATGGGCACACAATCCTAGAGGGGGACTTCGATTTGGTGATGTCATCCGATCTGGACTGCTCAAACTCATCAGGATCCACCCATGCCACAGACTCATACCTAGAGTAATGGGCGTCAAGCCTCGACCTCTGTGACATATGGTGGGCTTGGCACCCGAAGGGGCTGGAATACACTCACACCTCCACCCACAAAACTATATCATACATCAACACCACAGGCATGTATATTTTACCCAGAGGAATCTTGGACCACTCACCCCTAGTGAGTCACACCGGAGGAACCAGACTGGCCATTGACTGGTCTGGAGGCTTATTGCATGAATATCCAAGGATCCAACAGTACTTTGCGCAATAACTGAGCACTTTTCTCGAGATGAACGAAGGATTAGTCGTCTCGCCGGGGACCTTCTGGGTGGTGAGGAAGGCCTACATTCAGGGAGTGGCAAGGTTATTGTTAGAAATTGGGTCTCTGATTGGTAGTCAATTTGCACCCTGTCCAAGCAGGGGCCATCACTCTAGTCAGGGCGAGGAAGATACTCACTTAAAATAACCCCTGCTCACCCCCTTGGTAGCTAGGCACAAGCTGGCAGTCAGGTTTATCTCAAAGGCAATGTGTAAAGTATTTGTATCAACACACACAGTAATACAGTGAAAACATTACAAAATGTACACCACACCAGTTTAGACAAATAGCCAATATTTATCTAAATCGAACAAGACAAGAACGACAAAAATTCAACATACACAAATAAAGTTATGAATTTGTAAAGGAAAAAGAATCTTACTTGATAGAAAACATTGGAACTGATGTTTTTGCACAAAGTACCTGATATATATATATACACACACACACACACACACACACGGATACATATATATATACATATATATATATATAAAGCTGCACAGGTGAGCGTGCATTGGAAAAGTCAGTGATGCATCGATTACTTACTCGCAAGTTCAGGCTGTGCATTGTTTCTTCTCCGGTCGGGTAGGCGATGTCTTGTTTTTATCTCTCGCAAGTGAGCGATGCATCGATTTCTGGACAGGGCACCTCAGATTCATGCCCGTTCACGATGATTTTGACTCCCAGCGACCTTGCATGTGAAATCCGGCCGCACTGTGATGGTTTTTAATGCCACTTTGCAGGTGCTGCATCAAAATGTTCCTCACATGGTGCCCTGTGTGTGGAATTCAGTCCTTTTTCTAACAGCTTCACCTTTGAAGAGCCCAGGAACTGGATAGGGCACCACTTGGCAGAGCAGGACTCTCAGCAGAGAGTCCAGGTGCTGGCAAAGGAAGTCTCTGATGGCCCTGAGACTTCAACACAGGAGGCAAGCTCAGTCCAAGCCCTTGGAGATTCTTCACAAGCAGGAATATACCACAAAAACCAGTATTTGTCATTTTTCAGGCAGAAGCAGCAACTGCAGGCCAACCCAGCAAAGCACAGTAACAGGCAAAGGGGCAGTACTCGTTCTCCAGCTCTTCTCCTTGGCAGAGGTTCTCCTTCCAGAGGTAATCCTAAAATCTGGGCTTTTTGCTCCACTGCTTATATCCCTTTCTGGCTTTGAAGTAGGCAAACTTCAAAGGAAAGTCTATATTGTTTACAATATCCTGCCTTGCCCAGGCCTGGCTCCAGACTCACACCAGGGGGTTGGAGACTTCATTGTGTTAGGGTGGGTACAGCCCTTTCAGGTGTAAGTAACCACTCCTCCCTCCACTCCAGCCCAGAAGGCCCATCAGGATATGAGGACCACACCTCAGCCCCCTTTGTGTCACTGTCTAGCTGAGATTCACAAACAGCCCAACTGTCAGTCTGACCCAGACAGGGAATACACAAGCAGGCAGAATCACAGAATTCTAAAAGTGGTATTTTCAAAAAGACAATTTAAAAACCAACTTTACAAAAAATGTATTTTTAAATTGTGAGTTCAGAGTCCCCATACTCCTCATCTCTATCTGCTCCCAAAAGCAAACTACACTTTAAGGATATTTAAAGTCAGTCTCCATGTTAACCTCTGAGAGAGATGGGCCTTACAGCAGAAAGAAACAAATTGGGCAGTATTTCACTGTTAGGACATGTAAAAAGACAACAGTGCATGTCCCACCTTTAACATACACTGCACCCTGCCCACGGGCTAGGGCCTACCTTAGGGGTGCCTTACATGTATAAAAAGGAAAGGTTTAGGCTTGGCAAGTCTTAGGCTTTTTTTCACTATCCTTACAGTCTTGACACTTCAAAAAAATCCCAACTGATGACATCTCATCCATTCCCGGCCACCAATATACTCCCTGCAACCTTCTTTTGGTAAGAGTTTATCCTAGATGCCCTTGATGTGCCAAAGACACTAAGCTTTTGCTCAAACCTTGCGGAGGCACATTCTTCCAACCAGGTTGTATTCCACCCTGTACTATATTCTTGTAATCTTGCTGCCAACCTTGCTTGCTTTGCTGATCCCTTCCCAGCTCCTCTTGTGTTAACACTTTGACCAATGGGCTGTGACCAGTCCGAAGTACAAACCCCAACCCCCACAAATAGGTGTGGAAATATTCCACTGACCAAGCCACAGCTAATGTCTCCTGTTCAATAACTGAATAATGAAGTTCCGTTTCTATCAATGAACACAAAGTAAAAGATACAGTTTTTCCACTACATTGTGCACTTGAAATAACACAGCTTCTCTGCCAGTAGCACTGGCATCTACTGTTAATTTTGACTTTAAAGTGGTGTCAAGTGTCACTAGTATTCCCGCATTACAAATCTCTTTTTTTGATATCCCTAAAGGCTATTTGTTGATCATTTTCACACACAAAATTGCCACCTTTCCTTAACAGGTTATATAACACTTCATTTTTTTCCAGAAACCTGTCAACAAATACTTAGGCCCTCATTACAACCCTGGCGGTCGGTGTTAAAGCGGCGGTAATACCGCAAATAGGCTGGTGGAAAAAAAAAATGGATTACAACCGTGGCGGAAACCGCCAATATAGACAGCCACTTTAACACTCCAACCGCCACGGTGGAAAAAACAAACAGCGGGGCGGTCACCGCCAACAGACAGGCGGGAGACGAAGTACCGCCCACCCTATTACAAGAGGCCTATCTGCCACCTTTTCCGGAGTGGAACCAATGCTATCAAAAGCACGGCGGAAACCCTACACAGAAGGGAAAACACTCACCTCTCGACACCCAACGAGGAACCAAGACGCCATGGAGCTACAGGTGTTGCCATTGCTGGCCTTCCTCCTCTTGTATCAGGAGCAGCAAAGACGCCGTTGATGACCATGGTGAGTACTGCACCTACAACACAGGGGAGGGTGGGAGGGAAAAGAGAGTGACACACACACACGCAACATGCAATACCCCCACCCCACCCTCACCCACAACACCATACACACAAATACATGCAGCAACATTATCAGATCGAAAATATACAGGCACCTCAGGGCCAGGGGGAGGGGGGCACCTCAGCCTGATGAACGCACGACACCACTGCTGCATGAGTGGGCTCCATGCCCATGGATGTATCCTGGGGAGTGCAAAGCCACAGTCTCTCAAGTCTTTCCAGTGGGTGGTTTGCCCACTGCTTTATCCTGGGGAGTGCAAAGCCACAGTCTCTCAAGTCTTTCCAGTGGGTGGTTTGCCCACTGCTTTATTCTGGGGAGTGCAAAGCCACAGTCTCTCAAGACTTTCCAGTGGGTGGTTTGCCCACTGCTTTATCCTGGGGAATGCAAAGCCACAGTCTCTCAAGTGGATGTCATTCTCCACTGGTTCTGGAGGGGGCCTGGTGCACAAAGTGCTTCATCCTGCCAAGGACAGAGGATTTGGATGTATCTCTCCACTGGTTCTGGAGGGGGCCTAGTGGCCAGAGTGCTTCATCCTGCCAAGGACAGAGGTAGTGGATTTATCTCTCCACTGGTTCTGGATGGGGCTTGGTGCCCAGAGTGCTTTATCCTGCCAAGGACTGAGGTAGTGGATGTCTTTCGCCACTGGTTCTGGAGGGGGCTTGGTGCCCAGAGTGCTTCATCCTGCCAAGGACAGAGGTAGTGGATGTATCTCTCCGCTGGTTCTGGAGGGGGCTGTGTGCCCGGAGTGCTCCACGTGCAGTATGGCTGGTACAATTCCCTCACCTGGGTGTGCGTGCCACGAGATTGGCGAGGTTCAGGTAGCATGATACACCATGGAGGCAGAGACATACCCCACACTGCTGCGGCTGCTCCTTCCACCTGCAGGTGTAAACAGTTATGGAAGAAATGCCTGATGGAAGCTGCCCAGGGTCCAGGAACTCTCCTCCAGCCTCAGACAACTGACCACTGGGGATGGTAGCCATGTCAGCGAAGGTGCCTGTGTCCGAGGCGCCGCAGGGCCGGTGGCAGTGCTTGCGGCTGATGATGCTATTGCACACAAGAACAGGGAGACCACAAAAAGGGGGGGAAAGACAGAAGAAAGACATGTTCAGTGCATGAAACACCACTACCATTGGCGGACACAACACACAGGGAGCAGCCCTCTGCACTACGCCATGCACTAATAGAAATTTCACCGGACCATGGGGTACAAGGCCTAACACCAATTGCTGCACACCTGGAAGTCACGGGAGCCTGACTAAATGTAGATGGCTCTTACCACTGTTGGGTTTGCCACATAGCCTGCCTCACAAGGGACCTTGCCTACAAACTTCGCCCTGGCCTAGGGGAACCCACTACCTACCTCCTCCACCCAGACACCTCATAATACGCACAGAGTCAGCTGAATGAGAGTGTACTCACCCCCTTGTGGCTGCTGTGATGCCCTCAAGCGCCCATCCAACTCCGGATACGCCACCACCAGGATCTGGAACATCAGTGGGGTCATGGTGCGATGGGCACCCCTCCCACGTTTGGAGGCCATGCCCAGCTGGGCCTCCGCCGTCTTCTTGCTCCAGCGGCGCAGGTCCTCCCATCTTTTGCGGCAGTGGGTGCTCTGTCTGTGGTTGACGTCCTTGGTGATGGAACACCAAATACCCTTCTTCTGGGGGGCGCTGACCTAGAGGAAGGGTACAGGGGGAAATGGAAATTAGTTACCCGTCCGGACGTCATACTGATTGCCCCCCCAGGTCCCACCCTTGCCCTGACGCATATACACTCCCCATCCGCACATATAGGCCTCAGCCCCCCCATGTATCTTCCATCCACACCACTCAAAACAGGCATTGCCCATGCAGCATGCTCACAGTGTACTCACCTGTTTGTCTAGAGGACCGTACAGTTGCATGTACTGGGGAGGACCCCATCCACTAGTTTCTCCAACTCCTCCGAAGTGAAGGCAGGGGCCCTTTCCCCAGACACATGAGCCATTGTTGCATCCAGACTGAGGTCACAGCAGCACTTGCAGTGTAGGTCCTCTCCTGTTTAAGGTCAGGTATCAAGTGAGTGAACAGACAGAAAATGGCGGTCACGTCCACAGCAGTGCATACCGTCACCTCCGGCGTACATCGTCATTGGCTCCTGGGACCCATAGAGCCCAATGTTAACCAATGCTGAATTGTGCCGCAGACTTCGACCGCCCACTGCGACAGTGTAGAATGCCAGCGCAGTTACCTCATATCCCCTTGTCCCACCTTACAGGTCAGGCAGCCGCCATTTCAGGAGGCCACATGGGATGGATGTTAACTGTTTTACACCTATCTAGGCCAGGAATATTGACAGATACCGTCACATTGCGGATTTATTACTTTCTGAAAATTAAACATTGTGATACCTCAGTGTTGGATACCTCAGTGTTGGATGACTCTCTGCTCGCTATTCTCCTCCATAGGGCACGTCGGCTGGGGCAGGTGATGAGATGGCGGCATCCTCCGGTGTACCCCTGGTGGACCTGTCGACAATGGAAGAGGGACACATCATAGTCACATACAGACTTGATCATGCAACAATCTAGGAACTGTGTGCCAAGTTGGAGCCGGACCTGATGTCAGCTATCCGCCATCCCACAGGAATGCCCCCTCTAGTGCAAGTCTGTCTGTACTCCATTTCCTGGAAAGTGGGTCTTTTCAAACAACAGTGGCCATGGCATCAGGGAAGTCCCAGCCAATGTTCTCTAACGTGTTGTCCAGAGTGTTATCTGCCCTGCTGAAACCCATGCACAGCTCCATCGTTTTCCCTCAGGTGGAGGATTTGCCCACAGTGAAAGGTGACTTCTATGCCCTGGGACATATCCCCAACATCATTGGTGCCATTGATGGGACACATGTGGCATTTGTCCCCCCCCGAAGGAATGAACAGGTGTACAGAAACCGGAAGAGCTAACATTCGATGAATGTGCAGATAGTGTGTTTGGCAAACCTATACAGCTCCCATGTCAATGCCAAGTATCCTGGCTCTGTGCATGACGCTTACATTTTGAGGAATAGCAGCATCCCTTATGTGATGGGGCAACTCCAGAGGCACCGTGTATGGCTAATAGTTGAGGTCAAGGTCCCAATACAGTTGACATAGGTGTCTGGGTATGGGGCTGTCCCTAAGGGTTAGTGTGTGTTTAACAGTTGTCCCTCGAAATTTGCGGGTGACTCTGGTTACCCCAACCTGTCATGGTTATTGACCCCAGTGAGGAATCCCAGGACAAGGGCAGAGGAACGCTACTATGAGGCACATGGGCGAACTAGGAGGGAGATCAAGCGCACCTTCAGCCTCCTGAAGGCCAGATTCCGGTGCCTCCATCTGACAGGTGGATCCCTCTACTACTCACCGAAGAAGGTGCTAGATAATCGTGGCCTGCTGTATGCTTCACAACCTGGCTTTGCGACACCAGGTGCCTTTTCTGCAGGAGGATGGGCCAGATGGTGGTCTTGTTGCAGCTGTGGAGCCTGGCCTGTGGACATTGAAGAAGAGGAGGGAGAAGAAGAGGATATTGACAACCGAAACAACATCATCAGGCAATACTTCCAGTGAGACACAGGTAAAAAGATGCCACTGCTTCCCACATCTCATTCTATTGTTGGAACTAGCATAAATGTGTGATTTTCATTTAGTGTATGGACCCTGACTTGTCACTTTTACTTTCCATTTCACAGATTTGGGTCCCACTTTGTGCCCTCTGCTATGTTTACCGCTGGCCTAAAGCTGTGTTACATTGGTATATGAACAAGTAAATTGACACTGCTATATTCCATAGTTGTTGCAATTACACATTTGTGAAATCACAGACTGACTCCAGATTGTTTTGTTATTGAAGTGTGCTTATTCCTGTGCAAATAAGTGGAGTGGGTTGTAAAATGGGCTGGGGGGATCGTGGAGGAATGTCCATGGCAGAGTCCAGTCTGTTTCACAGGTGCATTGTCCCAAGGGGCATAGGAAGTGGAGCAATGGCAGTTTAAGGATGGACAGGGTGACATAGTGGGGCAGAAGGGCAGCTCATTTCCTGGCGGGGTCTTGGCATTGTTCTTTGTCTTGTTCCTGGATCTCAGGGACCGTTTGCGGGGTGGTTCTCCATCTCCAGGGGGTGGGGTGCTGGTGTCCTGTTGTTCCTGTGGCAGTGCCTCCTGTCCACTAGCGCCGGCGGAGGTGGAGGGCTGTTCATCGTCCAGACCAGTGTCAGGGGCCCCTTGTTGTGCCACTGTGTCCCTCCTGGTGTTCGCGAGGTCTGCCAGCACCCCTGCAATGGTGACCAGGGTGGTGTTAATGCACTTTAAGTCCTCCCTGATCCCAAGGTAGTGTTCCTCCTGCAGCCGCTGGGTCTCCTGAAAACTTGGACAGTACCGTTGCCATCGTCTCCTGTGAATGATGGTAAGCTCCCATGATGTTGGAGAGTGCCCCATGGAGAGTGGGCTCCCTGGGCCTGTCCTCCCCCTGTCGCACAGCAGTCCTCCCAGTTTCCCTGTTATCCTGTGCCTCTGTCCCCTGAACCATGTGCCCACTGCCACTGCCCCCAGGTCCCTGATTTTCTTGGGTTGGCGGGTTTGCCTGGGTTCCCTGTAGTCGTGGTCACACTGCTGATTGACGTGTCCTTGGGACAGAGGGATGGGCCCGCTGGATGGGTGCTGTGCTGGTGTTTCCTGAGTGGGGAGGCTCTGTGGTGGCTTGTGCCAGTGTCAGGGGAACCGACTGTCCTGAGGTCCCTGATGGGCCGGGTTGGTCATCTTGATCTAGTTGTGCAGTGCTGCTGTCATCACTGTGGGGGGACTGGATATGTCTGGCACCTCCTGTCCAGTGACGTTGGGTAGGGGTCCAGTTGGGGTGTAAATGCATAGCTATTGTATCTCTGTGTGCCATCGTGTGCAATGGGTGAGTGACCCTGTACTCCAGTGCTTGCATTATTGGCTTGGTCCTTGTGTGATTGGTGATTTTGGGGCATGAGTGAGTCTCTCTACTGGACATGCTTGGGTGATGGGTGTCCATGTATTGATGTTGCATGCAGGGCTTGGTTTTGGGATGTGTGGGTTGTGTTGGTGGGGTATCTGTGGGTTGTTGGGGTGATGGGTGTGAGGGTAGGGGTGGGAGTACGTGATGGCATGAAGGTAGGGTGGGGGGATATAGTAGTAAAGATTTGCCTTACCAGAGTCCAGTCCTCCTGCTACTCCTGCAAGGCTCTCAGGATGCAGTATAGCCAAGACTTGCTCCTCCCATGTTGCTCGTTGTGGGGGAGGAGGTGTACAGCAATCTGGTGTCTGGAGACCACGGAACGCACCTTCCCCCGTAGGTAGTTCCACCTCTTCCTGATGTCATCCCGTGTTCTTGGATGCTGTCCCACTGCGTTTTCCCTGTCGACAATTCTGCGCCATAGCTCCATCTTCCTTGCAATGGATGTCTGCTGCACCTGTGATCCGAATAGCTGTGGCTCCACCCGGATGATTTCCTCCACCATGACCCTGAGCGCCTCCTCAGAAAACCTGGGGTGTGGTTGAGGTGCCATGATGTGGTGTGGGTGAAGTGCGAGGTGGTGTCTGTTGTGATGTGTGAGGGGATGTCTTGGTGTGTGTTGTTTGAGGTGCGTGGATGTTGTGTAAGTGAGGGTGTTGTGTCTCTGTGGTTGCTGGTGTTGTTTTTGGTAGTGTCTCTCTGGTGTGGTTTCAAAATTCTGGTAGTAAGGGTTTGTGGGTGATGTGGGTGTGTGTTTTATAGTGGTGTGAGTGTGTGGGTGTGGTGTGTGTATGTGTATCAGGTGTGTGTGTTTCGAATTGTCCAATGTGGTTTTGTTTTGTATATGTGTGTGTTTTTTGAGCGCGCCGTGTGTACCGCCAATGGTTTTCCGTGGTTCAAAGACTGCAGTGTTGATTAGTGGGTCATGATAGTGTGGGGGTATTCCTGTTGGCGTGATGGTGTCAGTTTTGTTATCACCAGTTTATCACTGACCTCTGGTGTGGCGAACTTGTGTGGGTGTTTGTATTGTGGGGGATTCCGAGCTGTGGGTCGTAATACCTGTAGCGGAATTTCGCTGCCGCAACGGTATGTTGGCGGTCTTCTGCACAGCGGTAAGTGGGATTTACCGCCAGGGTTGTAATGAGGGCCATAATATTCCACTAATCTCATGAAGGAGCACAATTTGTCTTTGTCCTGGGGAGTAGAAGCCTCTTGTACAGCCTTCAATATATTGCCTTTAAGTCAAATTCCTCCTCCTTTTATGGTGTGCCCTAAATATTCAATTTCCTCTACTGAAACATTACACTATTCCCTTCCCAAAGTAAAACTAGCATCTGACAATCTCTTTAAAATTTGCTGGAGGACATAATTATGTCCTTCTTTTGTCCTCTCAAACACTAAGATATCATCTTGAAAATAGATGACATTGATTACATCTTTAAAGGTTTCTGACACCATTCACCGGAATATAGTGTCTGTAGAGGAGAGACCAAAAGGCTTTCTGGTAAACTGGAACATCCCTCCACTGAACTAAAAGCTGTTATTTTCTTAGAATTTTTGTGATGTGTAATCTGATGATAAGCTTTCTTAAGATCAAGTTTTAAAAAAACACTTCATCCATACAGCATCACAAACATCTTGTTTATATTAGGTAATGGAAAATTGTCACTTATTATTTCCTAATTTATGCTCCTTAGATCCACACAAAAGCTCAAACAATCATCAGATGTTTCTGAGATAACCACTATGGAAGTCCAACTGGAAGTTTCCACCAGCTCGATTACCCCTTCACGTAGCTTGTCATCCAACATTCTTTTTACCTCCCCTCTAATTACAACAGGCACTCTCCTTGCCTTATGTTTCGCCGATATGGACCCTTTTTTTAGCCTAAACTCATGCACGTAACCTTTCAACAAAACCAACTCTTCTCTAAAAAAATCTTTAGCTGTATTCTTAATGTTTTCGATGCTCATTTAACCCAGAACCATTACTTGGTTAGGGGTTCTGGGGTTTATAATGATGTGTAAGTCGAATTGGTGTCCCCACCCTAACATAGGAGGTCCACTTTCTGCCACACACATCTTGCCAGTAATTTCACGCGACTAGACTCTGATGAGAGCAGATAAATATCCCATTGTATCAATAGTTTCACCCTGATACCCCATAGGATTGATATCTTTTGGTGAGAAAACCACACCTGGCCATTTATCCAAAACATTTTTTTGAGAACAAAGGTAAACATGGATCCTGAGTCCACAATCAAATTCACCTCCCTCCCATTTACAAAAAATGAGGCCACTGGACATTTTAATCTACTACTGTTTTGGCCATTTTGCCCCACAATCAATATGCAATCCTCACCAGTATTTACAAATGCTTCTCCCAACTTAGTTACTGCTACATTCATTTTAAAGTTACCTTTACACACAGATGCATAATGACTTTGGGCCCACATTTCAGAAAATCTTTGTTAATAGCAAAACCGGATTTAGAGTCTCCTAAGTCTCCACTGCCTTCACACCTGTAACACAATTTTTGATTTTGAACTAGTTTTTGGCCTACCCCTTTTCTTTGAAATGTTATGCAATCTTCCAAAGTGTGTTCAAAACGCCTACACATTCCTTTTCATCTTCTTCTTTACATACAGTAGACACACCACTTTTTCCCTCGGTTTCCTTTTTTCCCATTTCACACATACAATACCCCGATTTATCTACTATTTTGGCAATCTGTATAGCATCCTTCAATGACCGTTTTTTTGCTGTCCAGAGCCATTCTTGAATTTCTTTATTTCTACATCGTACTATCAACTGGTCTCTTCTAAGTTAGTCAGTCATTTGCCCAAATTGCTATTCCATGGATAACTCCCGTAATCTTGACACAAAATCATCTATAGACTCTTCCTGTTTTTGAGGATAACGATAGAACTTGTATCTTAACATAGCAATATTGCTATATTTTGCAAATCTACGTTCCAAGCGTAGTTTTGTATCCTTGTACACATCATCCATGGGCTCATTGTCTGCGCCTAATATAGGTGGTGAGTATTTAAACATGTGCTGTTCCTCACTGCCCAACACACTTAATAATAGTTCTCTCTTCCATGTTGCACTAAAGCTATGACCATCAAGTGCTACTAAATAATTTTCAAGAATGTTTATACAATCTTCCCATGGATGGGTTGTGCTCCTTGATGAGATAAGAACACAGGCAGTGTCAATATAGATGTAGTGGCAATGGGAACACTAGTGGAGAGACATTCTATTAAACTACCCAGAAATCCTGAAAAGCAATGGTATTATATACACAGAAATCGGATAAAAATTAGGTTATTGAGAAGTTCATTTGTGAGTCTCTCTAAGGAAATAAGAGATGCAGAGGTGGTGCTTTATGATCAAGTATGTGCATCACTGTAATACTCTGAGAAGGGTTGCGGCATCAAAAAGTGTCAATTATGATGCTCTTTAATAGATGGGGTGCGCATCATTGTGACAAAATAATAAACACATGATAAACTGTGTATGAATACCAGTAGTTAGGGACTTACATTTTTCTATGCTTTATTTGAGGCTGTGTGCATCGCCATAGTAAAATAATAGGCACTCAATCGTTTTTTGCGCAAAGTGCTGTTCAAATCCCTAAAGCGTGATGCGTTGCCAAGGAGACTTGGGGCCATATTTATACTTTTTGACGCAAAACTGCGCTAACGCAGTTTTGCGTCAAAAAAATTAGCGCCGGCTAACGCCATTCTGAAGCACCATGCGGGCGCCATATTTAATCAATGACGTTAGCCGGCGTTAGCCGCCGGCGCTGCCTGGTGTTCGTGAAAAAAAACGACGTACACCAGGCAGCGCCGGCGTAGGGGGATATGGAGCTTGGGCGCCAAAAAATGGGGCAAGTCAGGCTGAGGCAAATTTTTCGCCTCAACCCGATTTGCGCCATTTTTTTCAACTCCCAACCCCCATAGAAATGACTTCTGTCTTAGCAAAGACAGGAGTCATGCCCCCTTGCCCAATGGCCATGCCCAGGGGACTTCTGTCCCCTGGGCATGGTCATTGGGCATAGTGGCATGTAGGGGGGCACAAATCAGGCCCCCCTATGCCACAAAAAAAATAAAAAGAAATACTTACCGGAACTTACCTTAATGTCCCTGGGATGGGTCCCTCCAGCCTTGGGTGTCCTCCTGGGGTGGGCAAGGGTGACAGGGGGTGTCCCTAGGGGCATGGGAGGGCACCTCTGGGCTCCTTCCGAGCCCACAGGTCCCTTAACGCCTGCCTTGTCCAGGCGCAAAAAAACGGCGCAAAAGCGGCCGTACGTCATTTTTTTTTACCCGCCCACTCCCGGGTGTGAATTTTGCCCGGGAGTGTAAATACGGCGCACATGCCTCGGAGTCAATTTTTTAGACGGGAACGCCTACCTTGCATATGATTAACGCAAAGTAGGTGTCCACGCTAAAAAATGACGCAAACTCCATGGACTTTGGCGCTAGACGCGTCTAACGCCACAGTATAAATATGGAGTTAGTTTTGCGTCGGAATTGCGTAAAAAAAAACGACGCAATTCCGGCGCAAACAGAGTATAAATATGCCCCTTGATGCTTTCACCAATGTCATTGACATCTCGCACAAATGCACGACACGTCACAGGTGCCACGTAACACAGCAGGGCTCGAGATATGTCGGAAAGTGGAGAGCAAGCAGAATCTTAAGCCACGAGGGCAAGCAACCGTCACCAGGAGACAGCGTGAGGAGAACAAGGGCAAGCAGGTAACAGCATAACAAAATGATATGCTGCTGCTAAAGAATTTGTAAACACTGTACCTTGAGAAAGAGCCGTTAGCCATCAAACACCCACCAGTGAAGTATCCAACAGTAAATCCACCACCACAATCATGTCAACTAATACATGTTCGCCTGAATGACAGCCAACCAGAGCAATGACGAACGAGGGAGTTGCTTTCAAAATGATGGTGTCACATCTATGAAAACGAATCCAAATTCTCTGTGAAATTTTCTCTGTAGAAAGCTCAGCTGGGAAGGCTGCACAATCTGATAACACTGAAGTGGTGGATCCTCCTACACTGGCATGGCAGGCAGGAGTATGGCTGGCAGGCAGTTGCCAAAATGTAGTAATTACTCTCCATACCAAGATGTACAATGTCTTTTTTTAGTTCTGCCTGCCAAGAACCGTGCATTCCTACCCGCCAGCCATGATAAACTGGCACTCAGAGAATGTACACTTCCCAACATTCTTTATGCCAGATATATGCAGAACTTACCATTTAAAGTCATAACACAGGGCCACTGGAATTATTCCTCGGCAGGTAGCCAAATTATGTGGAAAAGTTGACAAAATTACGTGGCAAAGAAAAGGCAATTATTCAGCATACTGCAGCATTTTTTAATAGTATTTCTATATTATTCTATAATTTTTTCACATGGTACTACTGTATGGGCAAATATCTCACCTCATTACTACCAGTTTAAGGACTAAAAACACAAATAAGAAACTAGGAGATAACCAGTTTAAAATTTAAAAAGGGTCTTCCAATGTGGATAACCATTTTTTTAGTAATCTTTGATCAGTTTGAGCTAGAAACAATTTTTTGTTAAAATCTGATTATGAAGCATATGATGGATTTTGTGGCACATGCAGCAAAACCATAATTGTGTAAAAAGATGTGGCTGCAGATAATTCCAGTGGCCTTGAAAATAATGGGGGTAGCAAACTAAAATACATCCCTGTAGGAAATAATATTAAATTAAATTAAAGCATTTAAAATAGTTAATAATATATTTAAATATAATTTAATTTAAAAAAAATATGAAATAGTATGTATTTATTATTTGATTATCAATAAATAAACATGTATTATTTAATTATAAAATATTGTATGTTTTTTATGTGAAATATGAAAACATTCTCTTTGCAGTGCTAGAATATTGAATCATGAGGAAGTTATGCATATTGTCCTTTCATGTAGTTCAGCACCTTAATCCTAAATATGCATAATGTGTTTGCACTTTACTCCTTTAAGAAGAACGTTTCAATACTCTTTCGTTTTCCATGGCCACTGAAAGTTCTGCAGTAATGAACATGAGCCAATATGATTCATTATAGTAGAGACAAGTCAAGGATGGGAAAAGTGGGCAATTCTCTCTGTCTCTGCCACCCTTTAAGTCACTTTTCTCTCTATCTTAATTCTCCATCTACCTCGCTTCTTGGCGGGTTCACCCTATCTAGATCTTGTTACATTTTCCTGATCTCAACATCTCCTAACTCTCCAAACTTGCCTATGCCTCTCCATATTCCTTTCTCTTTCTAGCTCTCTTAAACCTTTTGTGGCCCCCTCAGCTTCCTCTGTTTATCTTTCCCTCTACTACATCTCTAGCCTTACTTCTTTTCTCCCTCTACAACAGACCGCTGCGGCCACGGAATTCCGCTACAGGTATTACGACCCACAGCTCGGAATCCGCCACAATACAGACACCCACACAAGTCCGCCACACCAAAGGTCAGTGATAAACTGGTGATAACAAAACCCACACCGTCACACCAACAGGAATACGCCCACACTATCATGACCCACGAATCAACACTTCATTCGAATCACGAATTCAACGTCTTTGAACCGCGGTAAACCATTGGCGGTACACACCACTGCGCTCAAAATACACACACATATACAAAACACAACCACATTGAACAATTCAAAATACACACACCTGATACACATACACACACCACACCCACACACTCACACCACTATAAAGCACACACCCTCATCACCCACACACCCTTACTACCAGAATTTTGAAACCACGCTAGAGAGAGACACTACCAAAAACAACACCAGCAACCATAGAGACAGAACATCATCACTTACACAACATCCACGCACCTCAAACAACACACACCAACACATCCCCTCACACATCACAACACACACCACCTCACACATCGCCCACACCACATCAGGGCACCTCAACGACACCCCAGGTTCTCTGAAGAGGAGCTCTGGGTCATGGTGGAGGAATTCGTTCAGGTAGAACCACAGCTATACGGATCACAGGTGCAGCAGACCTCCATTGCAAGGAAGATGGAGCTATGGTGGAGAATTGTCAACAGGGTCAACGCAGTGGGACAGCATCCAAGAACACGGGATGACATCAGGAAGAATTGGAACGACCTACGGGGGAAGGTGCGTTCCGTGGTCTCCAGACACCAGATTGCAGTACAGAGGACTGGTGGTGGACCCCCACCTCCTCCCCCCAACTAACAACATGGGAGGAGCAAGTCTTGGCAATTCTGCATCCTGAGGGCCTCGCAGGAGTAGCAGGGGAACTGGACCCTGGTAAGGAAAATCTTTACTACTTTATCCCCCACCCTAACTGCATGCCATCATATACCCCACACTTACGCTCTCACCCATCACCCAACATACCACAGATACCCCACCAACACAACCCACACATCCCAAAAACAAGCCCTGCTTGTAACACCAATGCATGGACCCCCATCACCAAAGCATGTCCAGTACAGATACCCACACAGACCCCAAACCAACAATCACAGAAGGACCAAGCCAAGAATGCAAGCACCGGAGTCAAGGGTCACTCACCCATTGCACACGATGGCACACACAGATACAATAAATATTCTTTTACACGCCTACAGGACCCCTAGCCAACGTCACTGGACAGGAGGTGCCAGACATATCCATTCCCCCCAGAGAAGAGACCCACAGTGATGACAGCAGCTCTGCACGCCTGGATCAAGATGACCAGCCTGGCCCATCAGGGACCTCGGGACAGTCGGTTCTCCTGACAGTCACAAGCCACCACAGAGCCTCCCCCCTCAGGAAACACCAGCACAGCACCCACCCAGTGGGCCCATCCCTCTGTCCCCAGGACACGTCAATCAGCAGTGTGTCTACCACTACAGGGAACCCAGGCAACCCCACTAACACAGGACGATCGGGGACCTGGGGGCAGTGGCAGTGGCAGTGGGCACACTGTTAAGGGGCAGAGGCACAGGACAACAGGGAAGCTGGGAGGACTGCTGTGCGACAGGGGGAGGACAGGCCCAGGGAACCCACTCTCCACAAGGCACTCTTCAACATCATGAAAGCTTACCATCATTCCCAGGAGACAATGGCAACGGTACTGGCCAAGTTTCAGGAGACCCAGCGGCTGCAGGAGGAACACTACCTTGGGATCAGGGAGGACTTGAAGTCCATTAACAACACCCTGGTCACCATTGCAAAGGGTGCTGCAAGACCTTGTCAACACCAGGAGGGACACAGTGGCACAAAAAGGGGCCCCTGACACTAGCCTGGACGATGAACAGCCCTCCACCTCCGCCACCGCTAGTGGACAGGAGGCACCGCCACAGGAACACAACACCAGCACTCCACCCCCTGCAGATGGAGAACCACCCCGCAAACGGTCCCTGAGATCCAGGAACAAGACAGAGAACATTGCCAAGACCCCGCCAGGAAATGAGACCCCCCTGAATGTCACCCTTCTGTCCCACTTTGTCACCCTGCCCATCCTTCAACTGCCATTGCTCCAATTCCTATGCCCCTTTGGGCAATGCACCATTGAAACAAATAGACTGGACTCTGCCATGGACATTCCTCCACCATCCCCCCAGCCCATTTAACAACCCCCTCCACTTATTAGCGCAGAAATAAACACACTTCAATTACAAAACAATCTGGAGTCTATGCTTTCACAAATGTGTAATTGTAATAACCATGGAATATAGCAATGTCAATTTACTTGTGCACATAGCAATGTAACACAGCTGTAGGCCAGGAGGAAACATAGCAGAGGGCACAAGGTGGGACCCAGATCTGTGAAATGGAAAGGCAAAGTGACAAGTCAGGGTCCATACACTGAGTGAAAATGACAGACCTATGCTAGCTCAAACAATAGTATGAGATGTGGGAGGCAGTGACATCTTCTTACCTGTGTCTCACTGGAAGTATTGCATGATTATGTTGTTTCGGTTGTCGATATCCTCTTCTTCTGCCTCCTCGTCTTTACTGTCCACAGGCTCCACAGCTGCCACAAGACCACCATCTGGCCCATCCTCCTGCACAAAAAGCACCTGTCGTCGTAAAGCCAGGTTGTGCAGCATACAGCAGGCCACGATGATCTGGCACACCTTCTTTGGTGAGTAGTATAGGGAACCACCTGTCATATGGAGGCACTGGAATCTGGCCTTCAGGAGGCCGAAGGTGCGTTCAATCACCCTCCTAGTTCACCCATGTGCCTCATTGTAGCATTCCTCTGCCCTTGTCCTGGGATTCCTCACTGGGGTCATTAGCCATGACAGGTTGGGGTAATCAGAGTCACCTGCAAATATCGAGGGACAACTGTTAGGCACACACTAACCCGTAGGGACAGCCCCAGACACCTATTCACACTGTTTTGGGTCCTTGGCCTCACCTATTAGCCATTAGCTGGGACATCCCTGATGCAATGGCCACTGTTGTTTGAAAGAAACCGCTTGCCAGGCAATGGAGTACTGACAGGACCTGCACTAGAGGGGGTATCCCTGTGGGATGGCGGATGGCTGACATCTGGCTCCAACTGGGCACACAGTTCCTGGATTGTTGCACGATCAAGTCTGTATGTGACTATGATGTGTCTCTCTTCCATTGTCGACAGCTCCACCAGAGGATGGCGCCATCTCATCACCTGCCCCAGCAAACCTGCCCTATGGAGGAGAACAGCGAGCAGAGAGTCAGCCAACACTGAGGTATCTCAAAATGTAATTTGCTGAAAATTGATTAATCTGCAATGTGCCTGTAACTGTGTGCATTCCAGGCCTAGATAGGTGTGATGAAGTTATTAATACTGCCATGTGGCCCCCTGAAATGGTGGCTGCCTGACCTGTAAGGTGGGACAAGGGGATATGAGGTAACTGCGCTGGCGTTGTACACCGTCACGGTGGGCGGTCGAAGACCGCGGCACAATTCAGCATTGGTTAACATTGGGCCCTATGGGTCCCAGGAGCCAATGATGATGTACGCCGGCGGTGACGGTACGCACCGCAGCAGACGTGACCGCCATTTTCTGTCTGTTCACTCACTTGATACCTGACCTTCAACAGGAGAGGACCTACACTGCAAGTGCTGCTGTGACCTGTGTCTGGAAGCGACAATGGCTACAGTGTCTGGGGAAAGGGCCCCTGCCTTCACTTCAGAGGAGTTGGGGAAACTAGTGGATGGGGTCCTCCCCCAGTACACGCAACTCCTCCAGACAAACAGGTGAGTACACTGTGAGCATGCTGAATTGGCAATGCCTGCTTTGAGTGGTGTGGCTGGAAGTAACATGAGGGGGAGGCTGAGGCTTACATGTGCGGATGCTGAGTGTATCGGCGTCATGGCATGGGTGGGAACTGGTGGGCAATGAGTATGACGGTCTGGCCAGGTGAGTAATGTCCTTTCCCCGTGTACCATTCCTCCAGGTCAGTGCCCACCAGAAGAAGGCTATTTGGTGTGCCATCGCCAAGAACGTCCGGACCCTGGGGGTCTACCACAGACGGAGCACCCACTGCCGTAAAAGATGGGAGGATCTGCGCCGCTGGAGCAAGAAGACCGCAGAGGCCCACCTGGGGATGGCCTCCCAACGTGGAAGGGGTGCCCATCGCACCATGACCCCCCTGATGTTCAGGATCCTGGCGGTGGCCTATCCTGGAGTTGGATGGGCGCTTGAGGGCATCACAGCAGCCACAAGGGGGTGAGTACACTCTCCTTCAGCTGACTCTACACACATTACGAGGTGTCTGGGCGGGGGAGGTGGGCAGTGGGTTTCCCTAGGCCAGGGCGATCTTGGTTGGCAGGCTATGTGGCACCCCACTAGTGGTAAGAGCCATCTACACCTAGTCAGGCTCCTGTGACTTCCAGGTGTGCAGCAATTGGGCTTAGGCCTCGCACCCCATGGCCATGTGAAAAATTTAGGAACTATAAGTGCATGGCGTAGTGCAGAGGGCTGCTCCTTGTCTGTTGTGTCCGCCAACGGTAGTGGTGTTGCATGCACTGAACATATCTTTCTTCTGTCTCCCCCCCTTTTTGTGGTCTCCCTGTTCTTGTGTGCAATAGCATCATCAGGCAAAGGAGCATTGGCAGGAGGGAGCTGCATCCCACTTGGCCTTGGAGGGTGAAGCTACGGAGACTGAAGGCACCAGTGGGACGGAGGGTGAGGGGAGCTCCACGACGGTGACAGGAGCAGAGACCAGCGACAGCGACTCCTCCTCTGATGGGAGCTCCCTTGCGGTGGGGGGCCCTCTGTGCCGACTGCATCAACAGGTACAGCCACCACCCCTCTACCAGCAGCGTCCTCCCAGCAGCTCCTCAGCGTCTGTCCCGTGCCCGCTCACTCAGGAGGGTGGGCATCTCCTTCGCCCCAGGCACCTCAGGCCCTGCCCCAGTCAGCCTTGATGCCCTCAGTGAGGAGGCTATTGACCTCCTGAGATCCCTCACTGTTGGGCAGTCTACCAATGTGAATGCCATCCAGGGTGTTGAGAGGAATTTGCAACAAGGAGGGAATTCATTCTGGCCAGGCAGCCCAACAGAGAGCGTTTCATGCTCTGGCCTCAGCACTGATGGCAGCCATTGTCCCTGTGTCCAGCCTCCCCCCTCCAACCTCCTCCACCCAGACCCAATCCCCTGTACCTCTGCCTATCCCAAGCACACCATCAGACCAGCATGCACACACATCAACACACAAGAGTGGCTCATGCAAACATTAGCACTATACATCTCGCAAGCAGGCACACAAGCACCATACCCATGCACACATACCAACATCCACTTCTTCCACTGGGCCCCCCTCCTCCACATCTCCCTCCTCTCAGTCTTGTCTCCACTCACACCTGCATGCACTACATCCTCAGCCACTACCTCCATCACCAGCACGCCCATCACCACACACCGCTCATGTGCAATCACCACCCCCTACCATTCACACATCCCCAGTGTCCTCTACCAGTGTGTCTGTGCGCCCTCCTCCCAAAGTACACAAACGCAGGCACACTCCCACTCAACAGCCATCCACCTAACAACAGCCTCCAGCCCATGCACCTTCACCCAAATTCAGCAGACGTACACCTCCTACAACCATTACCTCTTCCTCCACTCTCAAACCCCCTCCATCTACCCGTCCCAGTGTGTCTAAAAAACTTTTACTGGCAAACCTTGACCTCTTCCCTTCACCTCCCCCACATCCTTCCCCAAGGGCCAGGCTTTCCAGGTCCCAGCCCAGCAACTCAGCCACCACATCCCCAGGCACAGTGTGCCACGGAGCGAGGGTAAGGACATTCCGCCACCTGCTAAGGTGAAAAAGGTGCCCACATCCCGGAGGGAGAATCCGAAAGTACCAGCCACCAAGGGCTCAGCAAAATCGAAAGGGGATAGTGGCAAGACAACTGCACCACCATCAAAGGTGGGGAAGGGCCAAAAACAGAAGGGCAGGTCAGGAGAGGGCATGGTGGCACCGACTGAGGGACCAGAGTCACACCTTCTGTCCACGTCCACGCCAACCTTTACGGTGGCGAACACCGCGAGCTGCATGGCCACCTATACCGCCACCTGCACTGCCTCCGGCATGTCTACAGCCGCTGCGACAGTCCCCAGCTTCTTCCCCAGTGGGCAGCCGTCCGAGGTTGCAGGAGACATCCTTCTTTGTCCCTCAGCAGGTGCTGACCCATGCACCGCCGCCAGCCCCACCGCCACAGACCCCACCACCAGCCCCGCCGCCACAAACACCGCTGCAAGCACCGCCAGCAGCCCTGTGACGTCTTTGGACAGTAGCACAACCGCTGACATGCCTACCATCCCCAGTGGTCAGTCATCCGAGGCTGGAGGAGAGTTCCAGGACCCTGGGCAGCTTCCATGACGCATTACTGTCATCACTGTTGGCACCTGCAGGTGGAAGGTGAAGCCGCAGCAGTGTGGGGTATGTCGCTGCCTCCATGGCATATCATGCTACCTGTACCTCGCCAATGTTGTGGCACGCACACCCATGTGAGGGAATTGTACCGGCCACACTGCACTTGGAGCACTCTGGGCACCATTCCCCCTCCAGAACCAGGGGAGTATCACATCTACTTCCTCTGTCCTTGGCAGGATGAAGCACTCTGGGCACCAGTCCCTCTCCAGAACCAGTGGAGAGATACATCCACTACCTCAGTCCTTGGCAGGATGAAGCACTCTGGGCACCAGTCCCCCTCCAGAACCAGTGGAGAGATACATCCACTACCTCAGTCCTTGGCAGGATGAAGCACTCTGGGCACCAGGCCCCCTCCAGTACCAGTGGAGGCTGTTATCCACTTGAGAGACTATGGTTCTGCACTCCCCAGGATGAAGCAGTGGGCAAACCACCCACTGGAGAGACTGTGGCTTTGCACTCCCCAGGATGAAGCAGTGGGCACACCACCAACTGGAGAGACTTGAGAGACTGTGGCTTTGCACTCTCCAGGATGAAGCAGTGGGCAAACCACCCACTGGAGAGACTTGAGAGACTGAGACTTTGCATCCCCAGGATACAGCAATGCGCATGGAGCCCCCTCGTGCAGCAGTGGTGTTGTGCGTTCATCTGGCTGAGCTGCCCCCCTCCCACTGAGGTGCCTGTTTCATTTTAATCTGATGCCCCATCAGTGTTCTCTCCGTTTCCAGTCAGGTATCTAGTGTGGGCTTCGCCCATGCATTTTGGGCCCAGTGGTCCACCGACAATGACTAATGCACTATCCAGACTTGTGTAGTTGGTGTACACAATTGTATTTACTGGATTTTGAGCTTTGATAATGAGCTTTCACATGATTACATTCATTCAAATCATTTCCTTTTGTCCTTGCGTTCTTCCAGGGGGTGGAGGGGTGTATATGTAATGTTGCTGCATGTATTTGTGTGTATGTTGGTGTGGGTTAGGGTGGGGGTGTTGCATGTTGCGTGTGTGTTTCACTCTCTTTTCCTCCCCTGGGTTATAGGTGCTGTACTCACTGTGGTCGTCGCCGCCGTCTTTGGTGCTCCTGATAGAAGAGAAGGAAGACCAGCATCGGCAGTATCTGCAATTCGGGCTCCATGGCGTCCTGGTTCCTCGTGGGGTGTGGAGAGGTGAGTGGTTTCCCTTCTGTGTACTGTTTCCGCCGTGTTTTTGTTCACGTTGGTTCCGCCCCGGAAAAGGTGGCAGATAGGCCTGTTGTGATACAGTGGGTGGTACTTTGTCTTCCACCTGACTGTTGGCGGTTACCGCTGCGGTGTTTGTTTCTACCACCGTGGTGGTCGGGGTGTTAAAGTGGCTGTCTATGTTGGCGGTTTCCGCCATGGTCATGATTCCATTTTTTTTTGTTCCGCCGGCCTGTTTGTGGTATTACCGCCGCTTTAACACCGACCGCAGGATTGTAATGAGGGCCTATATCTTTAGGCTGGTTCACAATTACGCCTTGGTCCTCATCATGCTTTAATAAATTTAGTATTGGACTTTCATTTTAATCACCAGGCCAACAATTTCTCAACATGCTCCTTCTCTTCATATTGTCACTGAAAGATTGTATGCCGATTAAGTATTCCCCAAGACATATAAGCTCTTTCAAGTCTTCATGCCACCTCATGATTATGTAGTATTTGAACGACTCCTTGATGCTTGGCGAAGAAGGTGGCGGATGCCAGAGAGTGCTTGCACATCTGCAAAGCGTATGTCAATAGTGAAGTCCGAGCGAAGTCATAAAATTTAAACAATATGGTGTTGGGTGCCAGGCTAGCCCTAACACCTGCCACCACAGGTGTCGGAGGGCCACACACTGAAGAGTGGGTGGTTGCCTAAATATTGAAAGAAGAGTGGCCAGGGCATGAATTCTGATCCTGATAATGTTCAAGAATAAATCGAAAGTTCGTTCTTGGAAGATGATGTGTAGATATTTATTATAAGTGTAGGTAGAAAGTAGAAATCTCAATCAAAAGACTGCATTGTACAAAATGACCATGTGTCCAGAGCAGCCAGATGGTGTTAAATGGTCAAAGTTACAATAGGATGTTTGAATGTAACAATAAGTCCATACAGCAAAACAGCCAACACGTGTTTCGTCTACAGGACTTTGTCAAGGCTTCAGATGTATATAAAACATTATATGTAAACACGAAAGGTACATAGATCAAGCTGCTGGTAGTCATGAGTCCTTGGGAGGAATCAAATAGTATGGGCAAATGATGGCCATAATAAGCCTCAAGAATTAGTGGAGCGAATAAACCCGTGCCTTGCGCGTTGGACTTTTGGCAGAGTCATTGTTACATTCGAACATCCTATTGTAACTTTGACCATTTATCACCATCTGGCTGCTCTGGACACATGGTCATTTTGTACAACGCAGTCTTTTGATTGAGATTTCTACTTTCTACCTGCACTTATAATAAATATCTACACATCATCTTCCAAGAACGAACTTTCTATTTATTCTTGAACATTATCAGGATCAGGATTCATGCTATTGGTGTGCCCTGGCTACTCTTCTTTCGACTCCTTGATGCTTGATCAAGTTCTTGTTGAAGTTTCAACTTTTTCTCTTTGGCTGCTTTATCCATGTAGGCTTTAAAAGATAAAGCTTTGGCTTGTCTGTGGGATTTGGAGGTTTCACAAATATAAAAAAGGGAGGCCAAGACTTTATTAATGTTCATAAATTCAGTGACTGTTGCTTTGAGTGTTGTAACCCAACCTTCACCTGCTAAAAGGGACTTATCAAAGCTCCAATGTGGACGACTCAGCTGCTTGTTTGTCATATTAATGCTAAGCTGAGGGATGGAATGATCTGAAAAATGGTTAGCAAGGATATCTGACCCCTGTCTAGCCAAAGAGAATGAGACTAAAATAAAATCGATCCTTGAAGCTGTATTATACATTTAAGAAAAGCAGGTAAATTCCCTCCTCTGGGGATGGTCTACCCTCAAAACATCTACCAGTGACAAATCCGAAACCATCTTGGTAAGCTGTCGAGATGCTCTTGGTTTAGTCTGAATTTTATTCCTGCGTGAAGTATCCATCTGTATATTAGGTGTAATATTAAAATCTCCTCCTATAATGAAAAAAACAGGAAGTATAAAGTTGATCATATAAAGCCCGCAAACAGCTTGTATCTTCATTGATAGGGCCATAAAACCTCACAAAATGAATGTTCTTGCCTGCTATTAATATACTGATTATTATCCATCTTGCCTGTGGATCCCTAAAGGTCTGCTTTATTGCCCCAGGAAAGTCCTGTGTGACTAAGATAGCCACCCCTGAACTGCTTTATTGGCTGATGCAAAAAGGGATTTGGCGATGAAATTAGGAAGATTGGGCAGATTTCCCTGGAGTTTTAGATGACTTTCCTAAAGAAGGAATATCTGAGATTGTGATGCCTTCAGCCAATTGAGTATTGCTTGAAACTTCACATAATTATTGGCCCCATTCGAGTTGCAGGCTACAATATTTAAGCTATTCCCTGCCATTCCCTATATTTGTAAAAGTGTAAAGGGTTAGGGAGCCCCACCCTTGCCCTTGATGGCCCTTTTTCGCTTGAGAGGATGAACATACACCTATTGATATATGTACCTTGTAAATTATCACCTGCCTTTTTTGCCCTCCCCTGTCAATAGACCCCTGACCAAAAAGTTACCCCAAATGTGTTCCCCTCCCACTGCCTCCAAGCAAGACCCCACCCGTCATGGTCCCACACCCCTGAGGTCCCCTCCCCTCCTTGTGCCTGAACCCACCAGCCCCCCACCCCCTCAGATGGAAGTGCACTGACATGGCACCCGAAGAATCTACAACCAAGACATACAGCACGGGCAGGCCGGTGGAATTAGAATCATACAGATATAATAACATGAGAGTTAACAAGCTAAAAAAAATATATATATTTAAAGTCTTGGACCCAGCCATATGCAAATCAGTCTTGATCCTGTTCCCCCTGGGAACAATCCAGTCCGAACTGCCTGGCCAGGTCTTCCCTGGACCAGAAACAAGCATCCTGGGACCGGTTTCAGGGTCTCACCCTTTATCAGCCAGGCTAGCTTGAATATGGTGGAATAGCAAGCACAGGACCCATGTCTGGGCATACCCTTCCCACTTGGGGTGACAAATGCAAACCCATATCTTTGTGACTTGGGGTGAATGTCTGCCTTATTCAGCATTCCCTCCATCATTTGTTCTTATTGCGTTTCTCGCCGCAAGTGGGAAGGGTATGCTCAGACGTGAATGCTTGTTTTTTTTCCAGGAAGGACCTGGCTTGACAGTTCTGGCTGGACTCTTCTCATGGGGAACAGGGTCGAAACTGATTTGCAAATGCCTGGGTGCAAACTGGGGTGGTGTGGTGAGCAACAAAACAATGGATTAAACCCAGATCTTTGTGACTGGGGGTGTATGTCTGCATTGTTTAGCATTCTGTCCATCATCTGTTCTTTTTGTGTTTGTGGCCTTTGTAAAAGACTTTACATTTGACAAGCCCGCTGGGGCCCCTAGGCTTTTGAAATCGTCGATATGACCAACAAATTCACGAAGTCGGCGTGCTGCTGTCACAGACATATCGGAGAAGACACAGAAGGAGAAATCTCCCTCTAGGTTAAGCATTTTCCTTTTTATAGCTTGTGATAAGATTTGCTCCTTAATCCTGAAGTACCCAAAATTCAACAACATTTTATGTGGATATTTGGATCTCGAAGGTTTCCCCAAGGGGACTCTATGGACCTGCATGATGGAGAGGTCTGGATATGCTGAAACCTTATCAGGAAGAATTCATTTATAAATTAGATCTGTAACTACTTTCGAAACTGATGATGCTGCTTCCATCTCTTCCGGGATTACAATGAATCTAAGGTAGGAGCGTTGGGATCCATTTTCAAACTTCTCTAATTTATATTGTATTTCCTCAAGCTCTGACTGTATCTGGCTGGTCACAGATCCACTGGTATTTTGAACATCCTCTAGGTCCGAGACCCTTTGTTCCACCTGAGAGACCCTTAGTGTCAGATGCGTGATATGAGAGTTGAGCTGGGCTAAATGATCATTGGTCTTTCTAAATGCTTCCTCATGGGAAACTTTCAAGTCCTGTAGTTCCCTGAGGACCTGATTTAACATAGCCTCTTTGGTTAAGCTAGATGATGGGGCTAAGCTTGGAGAGTTCACTCCAGATGTGCTTGTAGATGGTACTGAAGTACGAATTATATCCTTATTGAATGTTAAGTCCGGTGAAGGCAGAGAAAGGTCTGGCAAAACTGGGATGGCTGAGGGCCTTGTAATAGCGTCATCCAGGTTATTAGACTCCTCCCTAACCAAAGAGGTGTATTTCCCTTTTTAACCCCTTTTGTAGTGAGAACAGAGGGTAGGAGAGTTTCCCTTTTTCATGGTGCTCTGTTGAAGATGGGGTAAGTGAAGGCAAAGTCTCATAATTAAAAGAGAAAGGCAGCCTTGGCTGATTATTGATGGGAGAGTCCCCTTTTTCTTGAGGTGAAGGGGATGGAGAAAGTTTGGGGGTTGCTGAGATCGGAACTGTCCCTGTTTCCTGGCGTGACACATCACTAGTGGTTGTCGAAGGAGTTAGGGTTGACATAGGGGCATATGACGCCCTCTGAAGCTTCTCTATATGTTCTCGATTAGAGCAGAGCCATTGTCTTTCAACTAGAGGAGTCACACTTTTTCATCTGCTTGCTTTGAGTGCTTCCCTGGCTGGACGTAATTTAGAAGAAGCGTCGCGGATCAAGCCTTTCATGCCTGCTGAGAAGGGATCTAGGGGTTCTTACTTCTTTTTTTATCCTTCTCTACCTCTCTCCTTCCCCTTTCTAGAGGGCTAGCCAGAGGGAGATCAGAGTGTAGAAAGCTGCATCTGTTCTAAACAGACTGCTTCGACAACTGTCTCCAGTCTCACACTCCACCACTCAGAGCTGCCTATAGCAAGGTCCAGAAGCCTTTATGCTCCCCTATATAGCCCTTATATTTGAGATCTTGAGGAGGTTATTATCAGAGACACCAGGTATAGTTTAACACAGCAGTCGACACTACAGA
The DNA here is from genome assembly GCF_031143425.1 of Pleurodeles waltl. NCBI lineage: Eukaryota > Metazoa > Chordata > Amphibia > Caudata > Salamandridae > Pleurodeles > Pleurodeles waltl. The sequence continues at coordinate 444,296,536 of NC_090448.1, read as the reverse complement.
TAATACAGGAAATGGCAGGTGGAGTGAAGGAAGTTCAGAGAATGGCAGGACCCGAATGGTACCAACTATTTGAGCCGACATAAAATAGCCCTTAGCTGGGCAGGGACTTGTGTCCTTTTGGTTTGACCTATAAAATTAAGTCAGCTTTAGGTATATGCCTATAGCACAAGACTGACTGATTTGAAAGAAAACATGCCCCCTTGAAAACTCTCATCCATAACTGTAGTCGTGCAATTTTCCTTGGATTTAATTGCCCTAACTGCCCCCCTTTTTCCCCTCTTCTTTTCCTGCCTTTTCCTCCCCTTCTCCTGTGATTCAAGCCAGTTCGAGTCCGTGTTTCTCCCTGATAACATATGTTAGAAAGGGAGTTTTTGGTTGGCAGTCAGGTTACCCTCTGTCCAAGCAAGAACCCTCCCTCTAGTCAGGGTAAGTCACACACAATCCAAATCATCCTGTGCCCACCCTCTGGTAGCTTGGCACGAGCAGTCAGGCTTAACTTAGAAGGCAATGTGTAAAGTATTTTTGCAATAAATCATATAATAACACAATATTACACAACAAAAATACACCACACAGTGTTTAGAAAAATATAGAATATTTATCTGGATATTTGTAGATCTACACAATAAAAGATGCAAGAAGAATTTGTAGAGATATCACTGAAAGGTGATATAAAGTGTCTTAAGTTTTTAAAAAGCAAACAAAGACTCTTTCAAGCACAAAGTACCTGGTTTCGAGTGGAAAATCTCCGCAGAGGGCCACAGAGGAGGAGAGGCGTGGAAAAATGGCGTGTGCGTCGGTTTCGCCCCTTCACACACGGACTTGAGTCGTTATTTTTCGCGCAGGGAGACGTGCGTCGTTCTGCGGGAAGAAAAATGATGTGTGCGTCGGTTTCGCCCGTTCACACACAGACTTGCGTCGTTATTTTTTACTCGGGGAAGACGTGCGTTGTTTTCCGGGATGCGGGCCGACTCCTTCTGTGGGTCGCTGGATTACCAGATGTCCCAGGGTCTGTGCGTGGAATCCTAGGCTTGTTAACCGGCTGCGTGTCGTTCCAGGAGGCTGTGCATGGAATTTTCTTCCTCACAGCAGGCGTTGTGTCGATTTCCTCTCGGGAAGGCGGGCGGCGTTGTCCAGGCGAGGCCGTGCGTCGAAGTTCTGGTCCCACCATAGGCGTCGCGTCGAGCAGCGTCTTTCCCGATTGGCGTGCGGGGAATTTCGCCGCACACGGCGTCCAGTTGAAAGAAAAAAGTCTTTTTGGTCCTGAGACTTCAGGAAACAGGAGACAAGCTCTATCCAAGCCCTTGGAGAGCACTTTTACAGCCAGACAAGAGTTCAGCAAGGCAGGAGGCCAACAGAAAGGCAGCAGTCCTTTGTAGAAAGCAGACAGGTGAGTCCTTTGAGCAGCCAGACAGTTCTTCTTGGCAGGGTGTAGGTTCTGGTTCAGGTTTCTTCTCCAGCAAGAGTCTGAGGTGGTAGGGCAGAGGTCCTGTTTTATAACCAAATGTGCCTTTGAAGTGGGGGAGACTTCAAAGAGTGGCTTAGAAGTGCACCAGGTCCACTTTCAGATCAATCCTGTCTGCCAGCGTCCCAGTAGGGGGTGTGGCAGTCCTTTGTGTCAGAGCAGTCCCTCCACCCTCCTAGCCCAGGAAGACCCATTCAAAATGCAGATGTATGCAAGTGAGGCTGAGTACCCTGTGTTTGGGGTGTGTCTGAGTGAATGCACAAGGAGCCGTCAACTAAACCTAGCCAGACGTGGATTGTAAGGCACAGAAAGATTTAAGTGCAGAGAAATGCTCACTTTCTAAAAGTGGCATTTCTAAAATAGTAATATTAAATCCAACTTCACCAGTCAGCAGGATTTTGTATTACCATTCTGGTCATATTAAATATGACCTTCCTACTCCCTTCAGATCAACAGCTACCACTTCAACAAGGTATGAGGGCAGCCCCAATGTTAGCCTATGAAGGGAGCAGGCCTCACAGTAGTGTAAAAACGAATTTAGGAGTTTTACACTACCAGGACATGTAAACTACACAGGTACATATCCTGCCTTTTACCCACACAGCACCCTGCTCTAGGGGTTACCTAGGGCACCCATTAGAGGTGACTTATGTGTAGAAAAAGGGGAGTTTTAGGCTTGGCAAGTACTTTTAACTGCCAAGTCGAATTGGCAGTGAAACTGCACACACAGGCCTTGCAATGGCAGGCCTGGGACAAGGTAAAGGGGCTACTTGAGTGGGTGGCACAACCAGTGCTGCAGGCCCACTAGTAGAATTTAATCTACAGGCCCTGGGCACATACAGTACACATTACTAGGGACTTATAGGTAGATTAAATAGTCCAAATGGGTATGATCCAAAGTTACCATGTTTAAAGGGAGAGAGCATATGCACTTTAGCAGTGGTAAAGTCTGCAGAGTCTAAAAGCCAGCAAAGACAGAGTCCAAAAAGTGGAGGGAAGCAGGCAAAAAATTAGGGGTGACCACCCTAAGGCATGTCAGGTCTAACATGTGTCCCCCCCAGCTGAAAGAGGGGAGAGCTACCCGACCTCCTGGGAGCTCTCGTCGCTAAGGCGGAAGTATCTGGAGAGACCATCAGCATTGGTGTGGTCAACCCCTGGGCGATGCTCCACCGTAAAGTCCATCCCATGTAGGGAAATGGACCACCTCAAGAGTTTTGGATTCTCACCCCTCATCTGCATGAGCCATCTGAGGGGCCTGTGGTCTGTCTGAAATCGGAAGTGAGTCCCAAACAGGTAGGGTCTTAGCTTCTTCAGTGCCCAGACCACAGCAAATGCTTCTCTCTCAATAGCACTCCACCTCTGTTCCCATGGTAATAGTCTTCTGCTAATAAAGACTACTGGTTGGTCTGAGCCCTCCTCATTTAGATGTGCTAGAACAGCCCCTATGCCATGCTCTGAAGCATCTGTCTGCACAATAAGCTCCTGGGAGTAGTCAGGGGCCTTGAGCACGGGAGCCGTGCACATGGCTTCCTTCAGAGAATCAAAGGCTTTCTGACAAGCCTCTGTCCAATTCACCAACCTAGGTTGTTTCTTGGAAGTGAGTTCTGTCAAGGGGGACACAATGGTACCATAGCCCTTGACGAATCTGAGGTAGTATCCAGTGAGGCCCAAAAAGGCCCTAACCTCAGTCTGTGTTCTAGGTGGTTGCCAGGCCTTGATGTTTCAATCTTGGCCTGGAGTGGCTGCACCTTGCCACCACCTACTAGGTGTACCAAGTACACCACGGAACCCTGCCCAATCTGGCACTTACTAGCCTTGATAGTCAGGCCTGCCTGTTGCAGAGCCTGAAGCACCTCCTTGAGGTGGAACAGGTGTTCTTCCCAGCTGGAACTGTAGGCAGCGATGTCGTCCAGGTAAGGTGCACAGTAGGCATCTTTACCAGCTAGGATCCCGTTAACCAACCGTTGGAAGGTAGCGGGGCATTTTTCAACCCAAAAGGCATCACCCTGAATTGGTAATGGCCATCAGGGGTGGAAAATGCTGATCTTCCTTTAGCCCCCTCAGTCAGGCCGATCTGCCAGTACCCTGAAGTAAGATCGAACGTACTCAGGAACTTGGCAGCGCCTAGTCTGTCAACGAGCTCATCAGCTCGGGGGATGGGGTGAGCATCAGTCCGGGTGACTGAGTTGCCTATGAAGGGAGCAGGCCTCACAGTAGTGTAAAAACGTATTTAGAAGTTTTACACTACCAGGACATGTAAACTACACAGGTACATGTCCTGCCTTTTACCCACACAGCACCCGGCTCTAGTGGTTACCTAGGGCACACATTAGAGGTGACTTTTGTGTAGAAAAAGGGGAGTTTTAGGCTTGGCAAGTACTTTTAAATGCCAAGTCGAATTGGCAGTGAAACTGCACGCACAGGCCTTTCAATGGCAGGCCTGGGACAAGGTAAAGGGGCTACTTGAGTGGGTGGCACAACCAGTGCTGCAGGCCCACTAATAGCATTTAATCTACAGGCCCTAGGTACATACAGTGCACATTAGTAGGGACTTATAAGTAGATTAAATAGTCCAATTGGTTATGATCCAAAGTTACTATGTTTAAAGGGAGAGAGCATATGCACTTTAGCACTGGTTAGCAGTGGTAAAGAGCGCAGTGTCTAAAAGCCAGCAAAGACAGAGTCCAAAAAGTGGAGGGAGGCAGGCAAATAATTAGGGGTGACCACCCTAAGGCATGTCAGGTCTAACAACATAGATACAGTGTAAGGAAATGCCTCCTTGGCATGGTTACCCCCTGACTTTTTGCCTTTGCTGATGCTATGTTTTGAATTGAAAGTGTGCTGAGGCCTGCTAACCAGGCCCCAGCACCAGTGTTCTTTCCCTAACCTGTACTTTTGTTTACACAATTGGCACACCCTGGCATCCAGGTAAGTCCCTTGTAACTGGTACCCCTGGTACCAAGGGCCCTGATGCCAGGGAAGGTCTCTAAGGGCTGCAGCATATCTTATGCCACCCTGGGGACCCCTCACTCAGCACAGACACACTGCTTGCCAGCTTGTGTGTGCTGGTGAGGACAAAACAAGTAAGTCGACATGGCACTCCCCTCAGGGTGCCATGCCAACCTCACACTGCCTATGCAGTATAGATAAGTCACCCCTCTAGCAGGCCTTACAGCCCTAAGGCAGGGTGTACTATACCATAGGTGAGGGCACCAGTGCATGAGCACTGTGCCCCTACAGTGTCTAAGCCAAACCTTAGACATTGTAAGTGCAGGGTAGCCATAAGAGTATATGGTCTGGGAGGCTGTCAAACACGAACTCCACAGCACAATAATGGCTACACTGAAAACTGGGAAGTTTGGTATCAAACTTCTCAGCACAATAAATGCACACTGATGCCAGTGTACATTTTATTGTAAAATACACACCAGAGGGCACCCTAGAGGTTCCCCCTGAAACTTTAACCAACTACCCGTGTAGGCTGACTGGTTCTAGCAGCCTGCCACACTCGAGACATGTTGCTGGCCACATGGGGAGAGTGCCTTTGTCACTCTGTGGCTAGTAACAAAGCCTGCACTGAGTGGAGATGCTATCACCTCCCCCAGGCAGGAGCTGTAACACCTGTCGGTGAGCCTCAAAGGCTCACCCCCTTTGTTCCAGCACCACAGGGCATTCCAGCTAGTGGAGTTGCCCGCCCCCTCCGGCCACGGCCCTACTTTTGGCGGCAAGGCCGGAGGAGATAATGAGAAAAACAAGGAGGAGTCACTGACTAGTCAGGACAGCCCCTAAGGCAACCTGAGCTGAAGTGACTCTGACTTTTAGGAATCCTCCATCTTGCAGATGGAGGATCCCCCCAATAGGGATAGGAATGTGACCCCCTCCCCTTGGGAGGAGGCACAAAGAGGGTGTAGCCACCCTCAGGGCTAGTAGCCATTGGCTACTGCCCTCCCTGACCTAAACACACCCCTAAATTCTGTATTTAGGGGCTCCCCAGAACCTAGGAACTCAGATTCCTGCAACCTAAGAAGAAGAGGACTGCTGAGCTGAAAAACCCTGCAGAGAGACACCAATTGCCTTGGCCCCAGCTCTACCGGCCTGTCTCCCCCCCCTTCGGAAGAAAACTGCTCCAGCGACGCTTTCCCCAGGACCAGCGACCTCTGAATCCTCAGAGGACTGCCCTACTCTAAAAGGACCAAGAAACTCCCGAGAACAGTGGCCCTGTTCACCCAAGACTGCAACTTTGTTTCCAAAGAAGCAACTTAAAGACAACTGCATTTCCCGCCAGAAGCGTGAGACATGCAACACTGCACCCGACGCCCCCGGCTCGACTTGTGGAGAAACAACACTTCAGGGAGGACTCCCCAGCGACTCCGAGACTGTGAGTAACCAAAGTTGTCCCCCCTAAGCCCCCACAGCAACGCCTGTAGAGGGAATCCCGAGGCTCCCCCTGACAGCGACTGTCTGATTCCCAGATCCCGACGCCTGGAAAAAGACCCTGCACCCACAGCCCCCAGGACCTGAAGGATCAGAACTCCAGTGCAGGAGTGACCCCCAGGAGGCCCTCTCCCTTGCCCAGGTGGTGGCTACCCCGAGGAGCCCCCCCCCTTGCCTGCCTGCATCGCTGAAGAGACCCCTTGGTCTCCCATTGATTCCTATTACAAACCCGACGCTTGTTTGCACACTGCACCCGGCCGCCCCTGCGCTGCTGAGGGTGTACTTTCTGTGTGGACTTGTCCCCCCCCCCGGTGCCCTACAAAACCCCCCTGGTCTGCCCTCCGAAGACGTGGGTACTTACCTGCTGGCAGACTGGAACCGGGGCACCCCCTTCTCCATTGAAGCCTATGTGTTTTGGGCACCCCTTTGAACTCTGCACCTGACCGGCCCTGAGCTGCTGGTGTGGTAACTTTGGGGTTGCTCTGAACCCCCAACGGTGGGCTACCTTGGACCCAATTTTGAACCCCGTAGGTGGTTTACTTACCTGCAAGAAATAACAATAACTTACCTCCCCTAGGAACTGTGACAATTGCACAGTCTAGTTTTAAAATAGCTATATGTGTTTTATTTGAAAAGTATATATGCTATTTTGATTATTCAAAGTTCCTAAAGTACTTACCTGCAATACCTTTCATGCAAAGTATTACATGTAGAATTTGAACCTGTGGTTCTTGAAATAAACTAAGAAAATATATTTTTCTGTACAAAAACCTATTGGCCTGGAATTGTCTCTGAGTGTGTGTTCCTCATTTATTGCCTGTGTGTATGTACAACAAATGCTTAACACTACTCCTTTGATAAGCCTACTGCTCGACCACACTACCACAAAATAGAGCATTAGTATTATCTCTTTTTGCCACTATCTTACCTCTAAGGGGAACCCTTGGACTCTGTGCATACTATTCCTTACTTTGAAATAGTGCATACAGAGCCAACTTCCTACATACAGGCTGTAGTTAATCCTGCTGAAGCGGGACCTTAGTGGAGGGGTTTTCTAGCTTACATGTTCAAAGGACACTATTTCCCCCCAAACGACCCTCTCCCCCTCTGCCACAAACTGTGTTTTCTCCGATATCATGCATTCAGAGGCGTCCTAGTTACCAAAGTCAAACTCTCTTTTCCCCACTTCCAACATCATGCGATGCCATGCGCCTTCTTCGTTGCGGGATGTTACCTGCTGTATAGCTCCATTGGGCGTGGTGACATAGTGACGAAAACAGCAGGAAGCGGATCAAGACCACTCCGCTGCCCTGTGCTCGGCTCTGTGCCGGCCTGGATTCTCAATCCTCCGATCGCCCGCTTGCTGTCTGCCGCATATCCATCGCTAGTTGCACAGCTCCTTATACTCTCGCTAGCCAGCCGGCCATCTTGTTGCCTGCCTGCCTGCCCGGTTGCAGATTTGGTCACAGAGCATGACAGGAGCTCCACTTGACCATCTCACCTACTTCACCTCTCTTGATAAACCATTCTCTTTACATCTCTGTTCTTCTCCTGTCGCCCACACCTGCCATATAACACACACAGAAAGGAGAGAGGAGGGACGAAGCACGGGTACAGAAATCAGGAAAAAGTACCAGACTTGTCCAAGTGTACATATAAGTATCCTTAAAGTAGTGCTTGATCTTCTCTGTTACAACAAGAGTGCCAGTTATGCTGGTGGATTTATTCATGATTACCAAAACTCAGGAATTAAGCTCTCTGTACATAAATCATATTCTATTATTAGGCACTAAGGGCCATATGTACGAACACATTTTCCCATAGACACAGAATGGGTAAAACCCTTTGCTACATCTGGCCCTAATTCACTACACATTCATCCTGTCACTCTTGTTGTTGCAAGTAAAATCTTTATCTCGGTCAAAGCGGAAAGGGAAATGCTTTTGTCAATGCTTGTTCAGGTTTTCATCTGATATTATTTTGTTCTCAAATGACGGATATATTGATTTTCTGCCTGGTTCTGTGTGCCCCTCGTTTCTAAACGTTTATAGTTATAATTCGATCTTTTAGAATGCACTGATTTTCACAAGTCCTTTTAAGCCATGTTTTAGCCGCCCTAATAATTCACCGTGGAACAATATTATACTAACTTGGATAATAGTAACCTATTGCTACTGCTAATACACTGTATATAGAAATCTGTTCGAAAACATTAAAAGATGATACATATGAATAAAAAAAACCTAACCATAAACGAACCAGGGCGTGACGATATTCTAGCAACGCGTGCACTCGTTGTTTAATGTTATAATTATGTCTGGAATGGCGCCCTCCGCAGGAGCAATGTTCATACCTGGAGGCCAGTCATGCTTTGCTGTTTTTTAGTGGCGCGCTCGTGCAGCATGTTAAAGAGCAGAAGTATGTTGCCACAGTAGTCTCCCACAGTGAAACTGATGTTCACTTCCAAAACTATCTTTCAGTCAAGAAGCAGCAGTTGCTTCCCTTTACATGTAGGCACCCACTGGTTCTTTCTGATTCAAGAAGCACGCGCTTCTGAACATTGCCTCGGTTAAAAGCACCTGCGACAGACTTTCCTCCCCTGTTGTGCCGCTAAGGAAAATCTCGCAAGTAACGACACACGGCTCAGTTGAAGGTCTCCTGCTAAAGGCTTCGGCAAAAAAGTGAGCCTTGCTACAGATGCGCTTCTTATTGTGGTTTCTTGTCTTCATGCTCTGCGTGATTCGACAAGGTCTCAAAAGCTTCTGTGCCCTCAAAATTATTTCTCCACGGGATACGGGAGAGTAGAATAACTGTTAACTCCTAAACTTCATTACCCTCTCTCCGGCGCACTGCCCTTTTCACTGAAAAGAACGCTTTGTATTATTTTGGTAGCTGAATATCGGAATTTTAACACGTTTTCGTTTATAACGCAGTAACTAATTCTGTCAGCATGACAACTTGGTCAAGAGGGCCTGTATACATGCATTTACAGGAGTGTGCATCATTTTGCAGCAATATTTCCGGCAGTGAAAAAAATAAATATCTTCAACTGATACCTTCCTTTGTAACAACTCATAGCAATTTCATAGAGCTCAATCCAGACGCATATTTTGATATGTACTTCATTGTTAAATGTTACAATCCTATATATCATTGGTATGGTACCCATAGTTACCTTCCGTGATGAATAGCCTTCTGATTCAATTTAGCCTCCTGAATATTTTGATTTTGGGCCAGCCGGTTTTTGAATTTCTGCCATAAAGTATTCTCACTAATTGAGTCTTATTCGCTGTAAGCTGTGGTAAAAATAAATTTGAGTGCTGACTACCAGTGTCGATCTTTTAAAACAAAGAGCCACATTTACGAGGGCCTAGTGTGTTGCTTAATTTGTACATAAAAACATTCAGGTGCCCAAAGCTCCCCTCTGAAACACACGGCTATTGCAATTAAATGTGCGAGCATGGATTACTAAAGCAGCATAATCCTGAAGCCATTTTGGGACACTTTAATCCATTTACAACCACTCCCTGCCCCTTAAGCTCACTCTTGCAGTTTTCTGCTTCCTCCCTTTGTGACGCTTTTTCGTTTTTCTCCTCCTTCGTCTTTACCATTTGTGTCTTTTGCTCGCAGTAAATGCTGGAGGCAGAAAAATAAGTGCCGGCCCTCAAAAATCAGTGCTGGTGCTTGCACCGGAAACCACTGGCTCAAATTAAGCACTGCCCTAGCACCACGGAAGCGTCACTTTTTGAGAAGCTCTGGTGGAGCTGTGCAGTGTGTCACATTTACAAGGCGGCACTAAGCCACTTTTTGTGACTTAATGCCAGAAAACTGCCTCAGAGGAGCGTGCAATAGGTGTTGCTCTGGGTGTTCAAATTTATTTATTTCATGAATTGGAACTCCTAAGAGGTCCACATGCATAACTGATAAAAAAGTAACATAAAACATTAAAAATAAAATTTCCTTACTAAAATTAAATAACATCAATTACACAATCACAGTAACGTCCCTCAAAAAATAAATATCAGAATTTATCACGGTGAGTGATTTAAAATATACACCAATAAAAAAGGTTTGGAAAAGGAATTTGCTTCTGTATGCAAAACACTAAGGGGCATATTTATACTCCGTTTGCACCGAAATTGCGTCATTTTTTTTGACGCAATTTCGACGCAAAACTAACTCCATATTTATACTTTGGCGTTAGACGCGTCTAGCGCCAAAGTCCATGGAGTTAGCGTCATTTTTTAGCGTGGACACCTACTTTGCGTTAATTATATGCAAGGTAGGCGTTCCCGTCTAAAAAATCGACTCCGAGGCATGTGCGTCGGATTTATACTCCCGGGCAAAAATCACGCCCGGGAGTGGGTGGGTCAAAAAAAATGACGTACGGCCGCTTTTGCGCCGTTTTTTAGCTCCTGCAAAAGGCAGGCGTTAAGGGACCTGTGGGCTCTGAAGAAGCCCAGAGGTGCCCTCCCATGCCCCCAGGGACACCCCCTGTCACCCTTGCCCACCCCAGGAGGACACCCAAGGCTGGAGGGACCCATCCCAGGGACATTAAGGTAAGTTCAGGTAAGTGTTTTAAAAAAAAAAAAATTGTGGCATAGGGGGGCCTGATTTGTGCCCCCCTACATGCCACTATGCCCAATGACCATGCCCAGGGGACATAAGTCCCCTGGGCATGGCCATTGGGCAAGGGGGCATGACTCCTGTCTTTGCTAAGACAGGAGTAATTTCTATGGGGGTTGGGAGTGAAAAAAAATGGCGCAAATCGGGTTGAGGCGAAAAAATTGCCCCAACTTGACTTGCCCCATTTCTTGACGCCCAAGCCCCATATCCCTCTACGCCGGCGCTGCCTGGTGTACGTCGTTTTTTTTAACGCACACCAGACGGCGCCGGCGGTTAACGCCGGCTAACGTCATTCAATAAATACTGCGCCCGCATGGCGCTTCAGAATGGCGTTAGCCGGCGCTAATTTTTTTGGTGCAAAACTGCGTTGGCGCAGTTTTGCGTCAAAAAGTATAAATATGGACCTAAGGGCCTGGTTTATACTTTTTTAGTGCCGCATTTGCTTCATATTTTATTGACTCAAAAGCAGGGCAAACGTACAAAATTCAATTATATTTTGTAAGTTTGCGCCGCTTTTGCATCAAAAAAGGACGCAAATGTGGCGCTAAAAAAGTATAAATCAGGCCTTAAGGAACATATTTATACTCTGTTTGCGCCAGATTTGCGTCATTTTGTTTTACGCAAATCCAGCGCAAACTTAACTCCATATTTATATTTTGATGCTAGACCCGTCTAGCGTCAAAATAATGGTGTTAACGTCATTTTTTCGGATGCGTGAAACCTCCTTGCATCAATGAGATGTAGGGTAGGCGTTCCCATCCCAAAAATGACTCAAACACTCTAGCGCCATATTTGTCCACCAAGGTAAAAAAAGACGCACAGGTGGGAGACGGGCACAAAAGGAGGACTCAAACACCAATTTGCGTCAACATTCAACGCCTGGGTCAGGGCAGGTGTTCAAATGGGGTAAACACACCACTACTTAAGGAAAACACACAGACGCAACATCACAACCCACAGGAGAATATGGAGGTGATACTGATACAGCTTGCTAGACAGTGCAGAGGACAGCAACAACTTCAACAATCACCACCACCACAACGCAGCCCACAAAGGCAATGCAGAAGGCAAGTGAGGGTCTTCAGAACCAGGACAATCCTCCTTGGCCTCAGGGACCTGGACATCATTAGGACTCATAGACTGAACCGGCAGGCCATAATACACCTGCTGCACCATATTGAGCAGGAAATTCAGCCAGCCTGCAGATCCCACACAACATACCACCTATAACAGCTGCTTGCTGTCCTGCACATGCTGGCATGTGGCTCATTCCAAACAATGGGTGCACTGGTTGGTGGTGTATCACAGCCGTCATTCTCTGCATTCCTGCCAAAGGTCTTAGACGCCATCATCTGCATGACACCCCGCTACATTGGATTCCTCAACACCCAACAAAAGCAGCAGGAGAACAAACAGGGGTTCTATCAAATCCATGGCTTCAGCCATGTCCGGCTCGTACCACCTGCAGGCAACCAAGCACTTTTACCAGAATTGCAAGCACAAGCATTCCAATAATGTGCAGGGCATAGTGGACCACCACAGATTATTCATAAACATTTTGGCCAAGTTTCCTGGGAGTGTCCATGACGCCTACATATTCCGGCACAGTATGATCAATAAACAGTTCCAAAATGGACAGTTTGGAAATGGCCTACTTGTGGGTAAGTCTACAAATCTAGTAATGTACACACAACACCCCAACACTGTCGGACACACAAGATATACACCACTACAGTAACATATGGGCAGGGTAACACATGTGCAGGTGATAGCATATATGCAACATGCTGCAGTACATCACAATCAGTGCACAACACCAATACACACACCCACATGTACAGAACACACCCACAACTTGACAGGCACACCCGCGGGAGGGACAGATGCAGACATGTATCCTTTGAAAACAGCAGAACTAAACCGACCACTACAAGTGGCTTCTGGTTGCCTACTATGTACACATCACATACACTACACCAAACAATAGCACAGACACGTCAAGGGCATACACCATACCCATGTCATGTAACCTCCAAATAGGCACAGATGTCTCGAGTCATGTTGTGCTAATCACTGCCAGAACAAATATCAACTACCACACAACTTGCACCAATGCCTACTGCATCTCATCAACACATACCTAACTTACCTGTAGTGTGCAGAGACAACTGCCTGATGCAGTGGCTCAAACACATAGGAATACAAGATCAATCACCAACCTATACCATGTGCCAGATGTGTTAGAAGTGGAATCACAGTCATTGTAGTGCAACCTCACATGCAACACTCACTGACTCAAAACACCATCACTTCTGTACCAGATATAAGAAATGGCCTAACAGGGGGCAGAGACACAGCCAGACAGTGCAGATCATGGATGTCATAGTGGGACCCAGTAGGAGACAACAGGACATCACTGACCTCACATGCACTGTGCCAAGGGACACATTTGCTAAGTAGCTGAGCTACATCCCATAGCCTGCACTGTGCATGTGTCAACAGTAGAAATACACATTATTGTTTTGGAAGATAGGAGAAACACTGCTAGTTACATTGATCAACCAGTGACAATGGGATACACACCTTTGGACACCTCATGGCTGACACAAACATTAGCTGCCACTCTCAAACATGAAGGGAACAATTTAATAGCCCACTGTTCCTTAGTAATGGCCTGAACTGTTTGTACATCTTGGCAGATGACCACCTCTACATTACTTTAAGCCACATTCTAAATTGGCCACCCTCCTATGCTGCATGTAGCGTGGAAGAGGTGTGCAATGTTTCTTGCTGCAGGTCTCTCACTACAAGATACATATCATGAAGGTGCAGACTCACATGTTGCTGTCCCCTAAGACCTGAGGAAGTGCTAACAAAAAAATACCACCCCAGGGGTGCAGTATGCAGTTTGTAAAATAGGAGGTAGACGGTGCTATGAACTCAGATGAATGTGGCACAAATGCATGCTGCACATGGCTGCACACACAGAATTGGCCATCATAAAAGCATATCTCGAGGGTGGTGTATCGTACAGCACAGATACATCAACCTCCACATGGCAGATAGCCAAGTACCCTGGTGTAGGGTAGGTAGCGTTGGTGCACGGCTACACATGTGTAACTGGGGCATGGGACAACAAAGGGTTGCTGTTAGAAATGGGGTCTTTGGTTGGCAGTCAGGTTACCCCCGTCCAAGCAAGGACCCTCACTCTAGTCAGGGTAGTCACACACAATCCAAATTATTCTGTGCCCACCCTCTGGTAGCTTGGCACTGAGCAGTCAGGCTTAACTTAGAAGGCAATATGTAAAGTATTTGTGCAATAAATCATACAATAACACAATATAGTACCACAAAAATACACCACACAGTGTTTAGAAAAATATATAATATTTATCGGGATATTTGCAGGTCAAAACGAATAAAGATGCAATATGAAATTGTAGAGATATTACTGAAAAGTGATATAAAGTGTCTTAAGTCATTAAAAAGCAAACAGTCTCTTTCAAGCACAAAGTACCTGGTTTAAAGTGGAAAGGGCCGCAGAGGAGATACGTGGAAAAATGGTGTGTGCGTCGGTTTCGCCCCTTCACACACGGACTTGTGTCATTATTTTTCACGTGGGGAAGTCGTTCGTCATTTTCCGGTGCACGGACAGTCTCCTTCTGTGGTTCGTGGGATTACCAGATGTCCCAGGGTCTGTGCGTGGAATCCTAGGCTTGTTATCCGGCTGCGCGTCATTCCGGTGGGCTTTGCATGGAATCTTCTCCCTCACGGCAGGCGTCACGTCAATTTCCTCTCTGAAGTCGGGCGGCGTTGTCCAGGCGAGGCCGCGCGTCGAAGTTCCAGTCGCACCGCAGGCGTTGCGTCGAGCAGCATCTTTCCGGATCGGCGTGCAGTGAATTTTTCACCGCAGAGCAAGCTGTGCGTCAAATTTTTCGGTGCACAAGGCGTCCAGTTGAAAAAGAGAAGTCGTTTTGGTCCTGAGACTTCAGGGAACAGGAGGCAAGCTATATCCAAACACTCGGAGAGCACTTCAGCAGCAAGGCAAGAGTTCAGCAAGGCAGCAGGGCAACAGCAAGGCAGCAGTCCTTTGTAGAAAGCAGTCAGGTGAGTCCTTTAGGCAGCCAGGCAGTTCTTCTTGGCAGGATGCAGGTTCTGGTTCAGGTTTCTTCTCCAGCAAGTGTCTGATGTGGTAGGGCAGAGGCCCTGTTTTATACCCAAATGTGCCTTTGAAGTGGGGGAGACTTCACAGAGTGGCTAAGAAGTGCACCAGGTCCCCTTTCAGTTCAATCCTGTCTGCCAGAGTCCCAGTAGGAGGTGTGGCAGTCCCTTGTATGAGAGCAGGCCCTCCACCCTCCCAGCCCAGGAAGACCCATTCAAAATGCAGATGTATGCAAGTGAGGCTGAGTACCCTGTGTTTGGGGTGTATCTGAGTGAATGCACAAGGAGCTGTCAACTAAACCTAGCCAGACGTAGATTGTAAGGCACAGAAAGATTTAAGTGCAAAGAAAAGCTCACTTTCTAAATGTGGCATTTCTAGAATAGTAATATTAAATCCAACTTCACCAGTTATCAGGATTTTGTATTGCCATTCTGGCCATACTAAATATGACCTTCCTACTCCTTTTAGATCAGCAGCTACCACTTCAATAATGTATGAGGGCATTCCCAATGTTAGCCTATGAAGGGAGCAGGCCTCACAGTAGTGTAAAAACGAATTTAGGAGTTTTACACTACCAGGACATGTAAACTACACAGGTACATGTCCTGCCTTTTACCCACACAGCACCCTGCTCTAGGGGTTACCTAGGGCACACATTAGAGGTGACTTATATGTAGAAAAAGGGGAGTTTTAGGCTTGGCAAGTACTTTTAAATGCCAAGTCGAGGTGACAGTGAAACTGCACACACAGGCCTTGCAATCGCAGGCCTGAGACAAGGTAAAGGGGCTACTGAAGTGGGTGGCACAACCAGTGCTGCAGGGCCACTAGTAGCATTTAATCTACAGGCCCTGGGCACATATAGTGCACATTACTAGGGACTTATAAGTAAATTAAATAGTCCAATCAGGTATGATCCAAGGTTACCCTGTTTAAAGGGAGAGAGCATATGCACTTTAGTACTGGTTAGCAGTGGTAAAGTGCACAGAGTCTAAAAGCCAGCAAAAATTAGGTCAGAGAAAGAGAAGGAGGAAGGCAAAAAGTCTGGGGATAACCCTGCAGAAGGGCCATTTCCAACAGTTGCCAAGTAACATATCACACAGGGGGCATCCTTGCAGTGTTGAAATGTTGCAGGACACAGCAGACAATTTGGGAGACATGTTGTGCAGTCACACTAACCAATTTCATAGGCCATAAGTGTCACACCTCATCTGCAATGACACATGTAAAAAAGGACGGGATGTCCAGGCACTGTAGTGCCACCATGTTGCCACCACTTCTGACCCCATTGTGTTGTCAGGATGTGTCATGTCCCCTCTACTGATAGCACACTGATGCAAAAGTGCACTACAAAATTCATGGTACATACAGAATGACTATCAGTGTGGAATCCAAATCAAGTGTTCTAGGTCCTTGACCCATACACAAGATTGTCATGTCCAACAACCTAGTGCTGAGGAAAGATCACACAAGGTTAGGAACTCACAACAAAACGCAGATACATATGAGCCACAACCAAATCCTAATATCAACTGCCATGCTACATTACTTACATCTTGCAAGCCCTCAAACGATTTAATCCTGTAATCTTTTGCAGCGGATTTCACATCCCAAGCACAGAAGCAGAGGGTGCATATGAGGGACATAGGAGGACATGGACTATTGTGGAGAGGACATTTGACATCCTGAAGTCCAGATTCAGGTGCCTGCACATCACAGGAGGCAGCCTCCTATATGCCCCAGAAATGGTATCCAATAAACATCTCACTCATCCACACAATCTGGTTTCGGTGTCTTCAATCTCTCCAACATATACTTTAGGATTCTCAGTCTAACCTCAGGGAGCATGTCACAAATACAAATCTGAAGAGTACTGTAGCAACATCACATGTGGAGTGTAAGAGTGAACTGCTACCATCACACACATCACAATTAGGCCCATCACTTGAATGTGACAATTGAAGGACACAGTTGGACCACTACATATAATTTACATCCATGTTGCCGCCTTGTATAACAATAGCACATACGGTAGTGTTAGAACAGACTACTGACACAAGTCAGTGTGAGATTTGCAATGGCTACATGGGGTATGTGTGACAATGTGGGGACATCATTGGTGACAATGCCCAATATGATTAGCCCAGGTATGACAAGCAATGGGAGAAATGGAACATGCACAGTAAATCCATGTAAATCACACCTGCCACTACCAGGGTGCCCAATCCTGTCAGAGGGTACACAGGACCTCACACTTTGCACGAACATGTCTATGGAATGCACTTCAGAATGGATGAGAACATATGCAGCTAGAGCTGCATGTCCACCACAAAGTAATTGTAATACAAAGCAAAATGTTCAGATTTTCAACTGGCTATTGTGTTTAATACATTAAATGGTAAGAAAGTAGGCAGAGTGTGTCAATCACAGTATGTAGCAAAGATATAGGCATGTCAGACATATGTGTAGTCCACACATTTCATCCATATACTCAAGATCAACATATGGAGATATTTGTCGCATAACAGTAGGCAGTTTGCAATCATCAGCCATCATCAACAATCCCTGAGCTGTGAATGTTGCATGAAATGTGATGCTTTGTAAGACAACTACACACAGCACATAAGTGAACACAAATCAGTCTCATACCATGATGCTTGCATAGTACTGACTGCCGTACATATGTGGATACACTGTTGTCACACATACAGATATATGCATGACATGTATACATTTGTATGCTGCTGATTCTGTAATACACACACTGGTGTAACACAACAATCACACACAAATCACATTGTACAATGGACTACCACAGTGGCCGCCATACACAAAATGCCATACTGCAGGCCAGCACATACAATTATTATGTTGATACATGGTGCATACATCAACAAATCTCAAAATCAAGCAATCACGATTAGAGTAAAAAAAAAAAAAGACGTAAATGCGTAGGAAATATCCGTAAACACAAAGTACATTACCCATGGGCCCATAGCGTATTTTCCACCTTCGTACTCCTCGAAATGCTGATTTACTGTTCAATCAACACATAAAGGTTATGCGTCAATATAAATAGATGCACCTAAGTAATGCGTCAGAAATACTCACCCAAATATCAGATGTGTCAAAAAAATACACGTATAACAGAAAACGTGACGCAAGGGCACAGAAAGTGATGTAAAAGGATATCCGGTTTACAGGCATGGTACGGTGGGTGTACTGTCACTTTCTCTTTACAGTCGGTGCCTCTTTTGACTATGTGGTTGTGTTTTGGAGTTTGTGGTGTCTTCTTGCGATTTAGTCTATCCTGTGCTGTCCCTCCTGTTATGATTACTGTTGTATTTTATGGTCATTTGTCCCAGTGTCTGTGAATTTGTTGTGTTCGGTGTATTTTCCCTTGTAGTTGTGCTGACGGGTATCTGTCTGGGTTTGTTCTATAGGTGGGTCAGTTGGGTTATAGAATTTTTTGGTGTTAAGTTGCTTTCATTACTCTTTTTTTGCATTGTACTATATGAAATGTATTCCTACCTGTACCCCAGTGCAATGTCTGGCAGGGGGAGGCTGACCAGAATGGGGGAGGAGGAGCTGGGAGGACTTATTTGTTTGGTAGCCCACTACCTACCATTGATGCTAGAGATGGGTGGTCATGTGATCCAAGGCTACTGTACGGATGCAATGCAGCTGCAGTGGGGAAAGTTGCTCCACTATCTGAAGAGGGTGTACCACACCAGTTGCAATGACCAGCAGCTGAAGCATCACTGTGGTGACCTTGTGGGCAGGGAGCAGGATCTTCTCGACCATCCATCTTGGTGTGGTGATTGGTGGGCCTGTTGGTGAGTACCCCATTGGCTAACTAATTACTGTTCACTGTACTTGAATGCCAGTAGCAGATGTGTTGGCATCCTGCATGCAATGCATGTGGACAGGTCACATGCAACCAGAATGGAGTGTCACTGTGCCAGTATAGACATGGGCTTCATATATCCTAACATTTAACCAATGCAAGTCAGAAGTTTGGATAGTCATGCACATCCATCACTAAGTCACACATTTCATGGGCCATGGCAACATCTGTGCCCCAGCATTGTGTCATGTATGATAAGGTTAAACACTGCCAGCATACCATTTGTAAGTGGATTGTGATAACTAAGTACGACAATCCATATATGCATATATGGTGCAATAATTCCAGAGTTTCACATACATCAGCCCTGCCATTCTGTTTACAAAGGGCGAATACCCGCCTTGGGGGCCACTGGCAATGGGCCATTTGATGCCATAAGCCAATTGTGACACATCAGTCATGGATTACACAATCCATGTGAATTGCAGACTAACTATTTAGCCACTTGTCCTCCACAAAGTGCCTCTGCATGCCTTCCAGGACAAGCCAGAATACCTGAATCAGTTGTCTTGCAGAGCACAAGGGTCATGTCATTTATCTGTCACCCAACTCCCCCTCATACCATGGAGTTCCATTTTCTACAGATTGGCCACACATTGTTGCTGCAGGGTGTAGCACTACATGGGTCTCAGGCCAAGTGTGAGAGTGCAGATGTATGTCTCTCATACACCAGTGTGACAGTCTCATTGTGAGTATGCAGTGGTGTGTCTGTTGCACTGTCCACAACCTGGATGAATACCGCACTCTTCTGAAATAGTTTAAACTGCCATATGTTCTCCACTAGTAGTGACAGTGATGTGATAATAACCATGGTTTTCCATCCATATATTCCAGGTGGACCTTCCCCCTACACCATAGGGGAAGTGGCAAGATTTGAGGACCCAGATGTATCCAGTAAGTGTGATTTTGTCTATCCTGTGTAGTGTTTAAGTGTTTAGTGAGAGTGAGTCATGTGTTCAGCACCCAATGCTAGGAGTGATGAGCGGTAAAATGATCAGAAAGCAGACTAGGCTAGACAGTGACAATGTGTCACATTTAAGTGGTTCCCCATGCACGAGCAAAGCGTCATATCATGTGAGGCTTCTGGTGCTCAATGGCCAGCATTGTGTAAAGAAGGTGATGACACACCACATGTAGCTTCTTATGTGACTCAGATATGCAGCGTTGTGTATGTAATGGCATTGTAACACACCGTCATTCACACAACACAGTAATGTACCATTTTCTTGACAAATTGGGCCATCCCTGTATGATGTACATGTAGGAATGTGTGGGCATTTGTCTACTATAATGGTGCTAATAATCTTGTAGTCCACCTACGTGCAACTAAATGGAATGTGATAGGTGTGCATGCAGGTCAAGAAAAAATGTGTGCTGGCATGGTTATGGGTGTGTGAGGAATGGTATTGGCTGATCAGGTATTGATGGGTGTCTACACCTGGACACATTAATGTAGAAGTGAGAGACCTATGGATACCAGCTTCATATTTTGTCACCACCGAAATTATGGTCCACCCCCTGACTCCATGTATGAATGGGCATGCATTGGTGGATGAGATGGACAGTTGGGATGTTGATCTGCCTGGCCATACCCCCTGGGGCACAGGGGTGGGATCAAATAATGTGTAGGGAGATGTCTGTGTAGGTGACAGTACTTTTGATCAGGCTTGCATGTGTACCTATCAACACTGAACCCTTATGGTAAACAACATCATCTAATACTCAAAATAACAGCATCAAGTTTCAGGTGATGTATGTTTGAAAATCTGACACTTAAGATGCGGTACAGTGGCCCTAATTAATGGGAATTTGACGCTGCCTTAGCATTGTCACACATGGTGCAAAGTCTCAGCACATATGGATTTGTTTGTTAACTTAATTTGTTGTGGAGCGCTATGGTATAAGGGAAACGGTGCTAAGGCAGCGTTATCGTTTCCTCCATCAGGGCCATTGTACCATCTGGATTTTGAGTAGGAGTGCATGTGCTATCCGATGTTGATAGTAAGCTGATATACTGTGCATACTCCATACAATGCTGACACTGATGGTTGTCTGTCTCAGTTTTACAGCTGCCATCATGAATGAGAACCAACTCCGTGCCTTTCAGAAGAGGGAAGTGCGCTACAGGCACATTTTGGCAGTGGAATCTGGGTTCAGGAGGATGGCACGCCACTATCGCTCGAAGCGATCGGCTGGTGAATAGTGGGCATTCAGTCAAGAGGGATCCACACTGCCCACACAGGCCAGACCAAGCACAACTGCTGTGCAGGGGTCCACAGCTGCCAGTGTCTCTATTGCTCCAGCTGCTGTACTCACAAGCAGCATGACACAGCGACCCACATCAGTTGCCATCGACGTGAGTGCCATTCAAGATATGCAGAGGGATGTAGAACTGGTTCTACAAAGGTTTGACTCCATTGAGCAAGAGGTGTCCAAGAATAGCAAGACCCTCAAGAATATTAAAAAAAGACTCAAAAGGACCAACCTCTGAACTACATTATGTTACTCCTCCCAAATTGACTCCCCTCCCTCCTCTTTTTCTACACTTTTTTTTATGGGTTTTAGGGGGTTAGTTGTAGGTTAGTGGGTTAGTTAGGATAAGTAGGTTTGGGGGGTGGGTTTACTACTTTTTTATTTTACTATGTGAGTGGGTGAGGTGATGATGAAGATTTTTATTAGTTAATTAAAACCATAAAACTTTTTCCTTCCCCATAAAAATTTAACAGAACAATATTAGTGCGTTAAAACAATTACAGTGCAATAAGATCCTGAGCTTTAAATTAGATGATGTATAAAATTTCCTTTCCACATGAAAATTTGAAACAAAAACAATATTAGTGAAACAAGGCATTAGTGAAAATAGGACAAGCCATATTAGTGCAAATAAGGCAATTACAGTGCAATAACAATCCTGAGCATTAAAATGAGATAATTTATAAAATTTCCTTCCACATGAAAATTAAAAAAGAACAGTGATAGTACAATAAGGTATTAGTGATAACAGGACAAAATGGCAAGAATCATTCTATTGATTTTATTTATCCCTACTTAAGTCTGATTGTTGGGACCAGACTTTATTACGGCACAGGCTACGTACCCTAGCAGACTACCTAGAGGCCTTCCCTTCTTTAAGGTGTTCAGAATAAATTGAAGGGCTTTTGTTATCTTTTCCGCCCTCCCTATGACTGGGTATGTTTCAAGAAGCTGAGATTTTGAGCGAGACAATTTCCAAAAATTGCACCAGCCTAATGTTTAATATTGTATTTCATGGATTAAAAGCTTCAATTAATGCTTGTCTGCAGGATCTAATTCTTAAATTGTTTAATTCTTTTTTCAGTAATAGTCTTCTTTCAACTGCCAAAGCTGGACAAATACAGAGCACGTGCACCAAGTTTTCATCTGCTAGATGACAAAGACGGCACTCCTGGGAGCCTACTAGACGCTCCTTCTTCCATTTAGGCATGAGGTCTAACGTTGGGACTTAACCCAGCCTGAGTCTGAGAAAAGATTGCTTTATTTTACGCAAATAGGGGCCAGCCATAAGTAATGATTCTTTAAGTTGTTTATAGGAGTTGAGGATCAACCAACTATGCTCCCTTTTAATCAGGGAGACCCTATCTTCTAGCCAACTCTGTAATTTACTTGCTTTATTCACAGCTTTGTTAAAAGCTGGGATGGGTAGAGAGTGATCCCATACCTCATCTAAGTTCAAAAGGCTCTTGCTCTTTTCTAGATACCTTGCGAAGTTGCAGTTCCCTCTTTCCAGGAGAATTTCCTGCCAGACTAAATTAACCAAGGACCCTTTTGAGGCACGGCTCAATTTATAGCAGCATTTAATATATGCCGTGGGTCGAGCTAGCACTGTTTGACCAGCATAAATTCTAGTCTGACCTGGGCTGGCGAGGCACGCCTGGGGAGCCGAAAAACGCACTTATAGGTCTTTATCAGAAGCTTATCCAGAAGACCTGCTTCCATCCCCCTCATTATTTCAGTCCCATAGGTGAAGGTTTGAAGTAGTTTCGCTCTCATTACAGCTGTTAGTCGGTTGAGGGCATGACCACAGATTGAGTTTGCTAGTTTACAAAAGGCGTAGGTAAGTGCCTGCGACTTGCTTTTTATTGCTTCTTTTTGTGGCGTAGTTACCTCTGGCGTCCACCACAAATCCTAGGTATCTATATGACCTTACTTCCTCTAGGGTCTTCCCATTCACGTGCCATTTACATTTGCTAGTCGGCCTGCGGTTTAGGGTAATCATTTTAGATTTTTTATGATTGATTTCCAGTTCATGAGATCCTGAATATTCTTCTAATGCATTTAGCAATTTTTGCATGCCTACTTTGGTATTACTAATTAGTAATAGGTCATCTGCATATAGTATATTGGATACTTGTTGACCACCCAATGAGGGAGAGTGGGATAATTGATAATTTAACTTGGCGGGGAGATCTGCTATGTACAGGTTGAAGAGTGTTGGGGCCAATACGCAACCATGCTTCATGCCAGCTGTTGTTTTGACTGCCCTGGATAAATGAGAGCCTTCCCCCAATTTAGCCTTCCCCCAAGTATCTGAGTAGATCATTTTGATGGCGTTTAAAATAGAATGTGGCAACCCCCACAGTAGTAATTTGGCCCACAATTTGCAGCGAGGGACACAGTCAAAAGCAGCTTTAAAATCAACAACACATAAATAGGTCGGAGTCCCCTTTGCTTTTGCTCTGTTGATGATTAGTCCCAGTGCCATAAGGTTTGTTAATGTTCCTTGGTGCTTAGTGAAGCCGGTCTGGTTTAGGGGTAGAATATTATTATCTGTAACCCAGGCATCTAGATGTTTTAGCATACAGGATGAAAAGTACTTGAGGTCAACATCTAAAAGAGCGATTAATCTATAGTTGCTTGGGGAAGCCACGTTCCCACCCTTATATATGGGGTGGATTATAGAGCCTTTCCAGGTTACTGGGACAGTGCCTGTTGTAAGCACATCATTGAACATTGCAGCCAGGAAATTGGCCCATCTTTCCGTTTCCTGTTTAAATAATGCTTGCAGTAAGCCATTAGGGCCGGGGGCACAGTCCGTTCGTGACTTTCCAATGATTTTTAATAGTTAAGATGCCATAAATTTCAAATCTTCAGGGACATTGGGCTTCCAGCTAATCATGTGCCCCTGGATTTGAGGGCCTTCTTCGGTTGTCGTTCTTTTTAGATGGGTCTTTAGATGGGATACCCATACTTCCTCTGTTAAATTTGCACTATTCCCTGCTTTTGAACCATTGTCTATTGTATTGATGATTTTCCAAAATCTTTTGGAGTCAGATGTTTTGGTCGCAAAATGTAGTTTGGCCCAAAGGGTCTTCATGTTGGCATTTTTTAAAGGTCCATAGGCCCCTTTTATACAATTTCCTTTGCTCTCGCAGATCGGCCAATATTGATCCATTATTTGGGTGTTTACCTACAGCTGCTTTCCTTCTGCGCACTGGCAGTGGTAAAAGTGAGCGTTCTTTGTGATTCAAATGTGCTCCCTTTCTTGTGTTACCTAAGAAATCTTTTTTTATGAGGTCGAGGGCAAAGTTTTCCCAGACTGTTGTCAACTTAGCCCCACTTGTGATCATTGATTCTAGCTTTTGTAGGGCCTCTTCTGCCAGACTTTCAATGGTGTCGGAGGACCATTTGAGTCACTTTAGATTTTCAGAGCCCATAGCCCCATTCAGGGCTGCCGTTTTCTCTGGCTTTTGTGGTGATGCACAGATCCCAAATACCTGTGGCTTATGGTCGCTTTCCGTGCGGTCCATGATGGTGAAGGCGTTTACTAACATATACAAAGCAGGGGACACCAATGTATAGTCTAGATGGGATACCGTTTTCCCAGAGAATCTTGTCCATGCCGGAGGGATGTCGGGTGACTTCCACCCGTTTAGCACAAAGAGGCCTACTGATTCACAAGTACGTATAAAACTCTCCCCTATTTTGTCTTTCCTGAGTTTTTTTGGGAGGGTTTGGCTGGGCATTCTTGCCACTGTTTGAACGTGGTCCTCACTGGGGTTGTGGAATAGGCAGAGATTGAAATCGCCCGACAATAGCCAAAATGCTGAATTTATTGTGCTTTTTATCCTTAACAATTGAGTTAACAATGTATTTGTCTCAATGTTTTAATTTTTTGGATTGATGTAGATACTGACCAGGATCAATGGTTCCTGTTTATTTTCCCCCCAATTGTCCAGCCGAAGTAATTGAAAGGGTTGGTCTTCCTCCTTGTGCTCTGAAATTTTTACTAAAATGCTCGTACTAACATAGATGGCTAGGCCTCTCTTCGGCCTACCGGGCCTATTGGTTTTTGTGGCTGGGCTGAGATATTCTGTGAATCCGATTATCGGTATTGATTCCATTCCCCAGGATTCCTGAAGGAGTAAAATGCCGAAGGAACTAAAGAAATTTGTTACTGCAGGGTCCTCCAGCTTTGCCCGTAGGCCACCAACGTTCCAGGAGCAGATGGATAATATGCCTTTTGTGAGTTGATCATTACCTGTTCAACTGTTGCCCAAAGGTCCTAGGGGTGTAGCCGTCACTGCCCATTCCCTTTCCGGATACCGTTGTTGAATCAAGACCACTCTTTCCCTCCCTTCTTCTCTCCATACTTGGACTCTCAGTGGGTGGTTAGATGGTCTTCTTTCGCTAGACCATTCTTCAGTGAGTTTGCTGACCTGATGTACTCCTTTCAGGACCGACCATGTACCTTTAGATTTTACCAGGTATTGCGAGTCTAGTAATGCAGTTGGATATCGTTCTCCTTTGTAGATGATCACCTCAATGCCCCAGACTTTCAGTACGTCCTTTCTTTCCATGATCCGCTTTGGGATATTCGGTGCTGAGAAGATAGTGAGTGTTGGATCAGTGTGTTGGTTGCCTCTTGCTTGAATACATTTTATTGCAGCGAGGTCCTCCGAGGCTACAAATTGTAGATCCGGTAGAGCTTTAATGATTCTTAGAATAGAAGAGCGATTGAGGACATCTGTGGGGGACCTGGGGGTGAATTCTGGGATCCAGAGTAACTGGAGGATGGCCTCATGATTATTCCTGCCTGTTATAAATGACTGGTTTTGCTCTATCTGCCGGATTTGCCTTTTATTACCATCTTCCCACTGACCAATGGCAGGTTTGAATTCCTTACTGCCCACATTGACCGGTGTTGGTTGAGTGGGCAGCGCAGGAGTGGTGGGTTTTGGTTCTATGTTCTGGTGACCCCTTATGGGGCTTGATCTTAAGACCGTTATTGTGTCAACTGCTGCAGGTGTCCTCAAGGGAGACTTTGATGACTGGGTGATGCCTGCTAAAACGGGGAGTGTTGTCACATCTGCTATTATGTTGGAGTTTTTATTTGTATGGGGAGTAAAGTCTCTGATATACCCTCACCTTGATGTCGCATGATCTTTAGATAGTATCTTTAGGCTAGTGTCAGTGGTTTTTGTGGTAGTTAGTTGTTGAGATTGTGCGGACTTCCTTCCCTTCCTTGCCCACTTTCGATCTCTTTTTGATAGGGCCCGGGCTGTGGGAAGCTCAGGGTTCCTGGGCTTATTGATGAACTGCAGTGGAGGGTGATTCTCCATGGGTTCCCTACTGGCGCTTGCTAGTTGACGTCTGTCAGCCGCAATTCTTTTCTCCGAAAAGTGCTTTGACATACGTTGATCTCGAGGGTACACTGGGGGTAACCCTCTTGAGAAACTTGGAGCTTCTGGGGGTCCGGGTCTGGGTCCAGGGGGCCACAGACAGTCCGGATTGCTAGTCCTTGCCTGCCCTTCCTGCTCCCGCCTGGGCTACCCAGTCCTGTGGGAACCCTGGGCAAGGTTGCAGAAATTGATCAGGCTAAGCCAGGCAACGAGGGCAGGGGGGAGGGTTGAGACCACCGTCTGCCTGGTGGGTCTACCAAAGTCTACCAGGGTGGAAGGAGCGGGAGGTGCTGTGTGCCCTGACGGTGAGGCCGAGCAGCACCAAAACCTGGATGGCTTTCCCTGCCTCCCTACTCTCCTTAAACCCCCTCTACCTGCTCACCTGCCTCTCGCTGGTGCTGGTGCTGAGGTCGTGTATATGGCTGCACCCGGAGTAAGGGCAGATTTCCTTGTGCCTGGTAGCCGGAGCTGGTGCCCTAGTGCCTGGCACTGGTCCTTGATGGGCGCCCCTCCTCTCTTTGCCTTCCTTAGGATTGTATGTGCCCCTATGCCCCCCGCAAGCCGCACCCGCGATCGGCCCGCTTCCGTGGGAGTCCGCAGAGAGGGCGCTGTTACTGCTGCGGGACGCGGCTCACTGCAGGCTGCAGTCACGCTCGGCAGGCTAAGGGCATCTGCGGGGGGGTCGTTGTTGCCGCAAGCTCCTGCCCTGCCCTGCTCCTGCTGCAGGGACAGAAGCACGGATGCCCCTGGCGGCGGCGAGTTCAGAAACGGGGCTGGAACTTGGGGCCGCTCCCCTTGCCGCGGCCGCTACTGCTGCTGCTACTGCGGGCGCATTCTGCACTCTGCACTCCGCCGAACCGGAAAGGGAAGTCGATCAGAATATCAGAAGGAGATAGGAGAAAACACTCACCAGCAGCGAGTGGGTGAGGTGATGTTGGGGCATTTATATGTTTGTAAAAAAATACATAAAAAATTACCAAAAATATATATTTATTTAGTTATAGTTAGTAACTGTGTAGTTTAGTGTATATTGTCCTGCGTGCGTCCTGTGATATAAGGGGGGGGGGGGGCGGGGTGAATGTTTAGAGTGTTAGTTAAATGTGTAAGGTAAGTGTAGCATAGAGTAGTTAGAATCTGTTGTGGGTTAGGTTTAGTTAGGATAGGTTAGATTAGGATAGGTGTTAATTATTATTGTTTAATTGACTTATTTATCATAATAAATGTTATTGGGTACTCCCTTACTTTGTGTGTCATATGCTTGGGTCTCAGGGTCTTCCCATGGTTGTACAGTGCAAATTGTGTGTTGTTCTGGGGACTCCATCCTGCATCCAAATCCCTCTCTTGACATTTTTAACACCTCCTTATGACTGAGCTGTCACATTGGCAGCTACAACACATCTACTTACCTGTGCACCTGCCATCCAGTGTTCCCACCACTCAAGCTGACTTGGTCACTGTGGGACATGTTACTACTGCCTACATGTCATTCCTATCCTGCTAAACTGACCGTGGCAATAATGGATGAGTTTGAGTCCCTCTGTTTCACACCAATGAGTTCTACTGGTACTCCCAGCTGATGAAATTGCCCGATGACTGTTTCACACCTATTCTTGCAGTATGTAGTGGGTGTAGCATACATGTTTTGAGAATATATCACATATTCAGTGATTTCATTGTAGGGGATGAGGCCAACATCAACGTTCAACATGTAGGTACCATGTCATAGATATGTGCCCACATATATATGAACTCTTATATTGACACTCTGTGACCTGAGACATGTTACACTCATCACAAACAATAGGCATAGTAGAAGTGTCATAACACACATAAACTTGCTGGTTGTGTATGTAGTATTTATTTACAAGTGTAACAGTGCAAAGTATATACAACGCCTAGGTCTATGACCCCATTTGTGGAATCCATCCATTTGGGACACAACACAAGTCCAGGGTTGAGGGACATGTCACGGGACATGTTTGGGTAAAATGTCTTTCAGTGCAGAAGGATATTCAATTGCCAAATGGAAAGTTAGGGACAATAGCAGTCCACAGCAGAGTGGTCAACAGTGTGTTGAGGTAGAGTGCATGTCTGTCAGAGTGCCAACACTGGCATGATGTCAAGCACAGGACTAAGGAAAACACTGCCCATGTGGCATGGGCTGGTGCTACCGGGAACTCCTACGAGTGAAGATGATCTATTCCACATCTCCATCCTCCAATTTGTGTGGTGACTCCTCTACCCTTGATGGTGGTAGTGTAGAGGTAGAGGGGCCCACACACACCTCAGTGCTTGCAGATGTGAACTCCCAATTACCGGCAGCTGCCATCTGTGGCACTACATATGGCAACACTGCAGCAAGGAGGAGCTGCTGGTTTTTAAGTATAGCTGTAGCATCCCTGTGATAGGTAGCCATGTCTGCCCTGAGGGAGACCAATTCCCAGTGCATGGAGTCCTTATTGTCCTCAGGCACACTGCTGCCAGTTTGGGTGGGCAGTTGTTGTGGCCTCTCCCTCATGGCAGCAGCTATGTCCCTCAGACACTCCTGGACTCCACGTATTGGGGAGTGTGTGCATCGGTTGGCCACAGTCTGTTCCATTGCCGTAACATGCACATCCACATCACCTCAAGGCTGGCTGCCATTGTTTGCATCCCCACCCACACCTCCTTGGCCACCTCCCGCTGGACTCCCACCACTATCCTCGGAGTACTCTGCTGATTCGGTGCTGTCACGTCGTACTCTTGGGGTGCTAAGTGGGGCCTATGGGATGTCTGCTAATTCAATTCTCCTCCTTGCGACTAAAGGTGGGGTCTGCATGTTCACAAGGACTTCTTGAAGGGTCTCTTGACTGATAAATGCCAGCTGGTCATTCAGGTCATCAGGGTACTCCAGGACAGGCAGATCCACAGGAGAGCTATCACCCTCTGCAATGAGATGGTGTATAATCAGTCTATCTGTGTTATGGCAGTTGACAAGTCACTTCACTGACTTGATAATTGAGGCTCGTTGTCATTATAGGCCCATGTTGATGTTGAAGTGGTGCAGCATGGTTCTGTGCAATAATAATCAGCGCCACACTGCTTCACTTTGGTGACACAAGACTGCATCGTGTGCAAGTGATTATGGGGCACCCCTGTGTTGTCCCCCATACTGGTGCAAGATTTAGCTGCCAGCATAATTGTAGGCATTGTGCAAGGATGTATGAGTTGAGGGGTGTGACTGTTAGTGTGTGTGAAAGTGTCCCTTCATGCACATTAACAATCACCAATAGCACTCAAGGATTGTTCCAGTACATCATAGCTGCAGTCTACAGCCCTATGCCCAACCTGCATGTCACATGAATGGAAGCCCAGTTGCCACAGTTGTCTACGTCATATCTTTTAAGTGTGTTGTCTATCCTTGTTGTGTCTTGATGGCCTCTTATTTTGTTCTACCCTCCTTTTGCATCCATTTGCATAGTGTTGTCTTGCAATGTGTGTTACTGCGCTCATGGCACAGCACCACACATGGCAATTTTCACCTGTCCCAGTCTTACATGTTTCACATACACCCATGCTGTGCTGAGACCTTGCACCACCCCAGGAATGGCAGAGTCGTCACACTGTGCTCTTGTTGCCATTGATGTCTCCTCATGTGATTTGTGTTTGTGTGCTACTTTGCATAGCACTTATGGACCTGGCAGAGTACTGTTTCTACTCCTGTCGGAGTAGGTTGTTTACCTTACTGAACACTTATGTCCTCCCCCTCAATGCAGCCCTCCTTGCACTATGATACATGAGTGCAGCATGGTGATAGTAAAGCTCATGTGACAAAAGCTCAGGTTTGAACCCAGGGATGGCCAATAGGAGTATGCAATTTCTGCTGTGTACATCATTCTGTTTGTGACAGTGCCTGACGGTAAATGTGTCTTTGGACATTGCCTATTCTGAGGAGTTGTACTCAGGTCAGGGCTTGAGGTAGGTTCATATTTCATGTGCAACAGTCCAAGGGGAACCTGAATGACATTGTGTAATTGTTCACCCCCTACAGCACAGGTGGTGGTGGCAACTGTTGTCAATATGTAATGCCCCATGGGCCAATGGCCTGGACATGGCAGATTACCAGCAGCTGTGGGACTGGCTATGGCATCAGTCCTGTGACACCAGAGCTGTGATACATTCAACACTACCCTCCAGCTATATTTCCAAATTTCCTCCAGACTTGGCATGGCGGTATAACCCCCATGAAATGGTTGATGGTGAAGTGGTGTGGTGTGCCCCTGGGTGACTCTGCACAGCCCATGTACTTGGCATGGGCAGTGCAGGGTGTCCCATACCTTGGCCCTTTGCACTTTCCACTACCTGATTTACAGGACTGGGTGCAGCGTGTCCTGTTACACCCAGTGCAGGCCACAACTGGCGCTGACTTAATTTGATCCATATATATTGTCTAGTGTGTGCCCCACAGAGCTACCATGTGCAGACATATTACCAGCTGCCATCCCAACGTTTGATTCATGCTGCAAAGTGGAGTGGGTACACTGCACTGGCAGTCTTACCAACACCTGGCTTGCCCATGCGCCATCCCTCGCCCGTTGATGTGGAATTAACCGCCATTATGTGGAAGCCATACCCCATATGATGTATGAGTGTGTTTATTTCTAATTCCCATGTGTCTGACATGATTGTGTCCAAATAGTTGTTGGCCCAGCCTGTGACTATTGTGATCTACTGTTAACAATCTGTGGTATATATTTTGGGTATTGGCACATTTCAGTTCAGCATCAATATGTGTGTTTGAACACAACTTCAGTTTATTTGATCTGGGTAGTAGCATGTTACCAATGATTCCAGTCCAACCTGCTATTCCACCAGCACATGTTGGGTTAATTGTTCCATAGAACCAAGGGACACCCTGACTGCGTGATTTAGGGATGGCTGCCTCATGTGGATGTGTTGTCTAAGTGTGGTGGTGCTACCGGCACATGCCTGGGGACTGTTGTGACAGTTACAATGACTAGTTTGCTGTGAGATGCAGCACACATGTGTTTGGGCAATGAGGCAAGGCTGTTACAATATGTTACAACAAGGGACACCACTATGTAGTTGCCCCAAGAATGGTTTTGACTGACTACCAGCACTCTTTAGTCTTGGTTGTGTTAGTGGTGTTGATGTGGCTAAATGCAAGGGATTTAGTGATATCACAACCAGTGGCACAGTGATTATGCATGCCATCCATCCCATGTGCTGCATTTGTACATGTGGGTATTTAGGCCTGGTGTTGGTAATATGTCCAAGTTGTGTATGTTTCGATGGTGCATGGCACTCCAAGGTGCAGATACATGGGTAAGGTTACGTTGGCATGGTGCAAGTTGCTTAGTGTGCAATGTGTCCCTCTGCGCTCCTTTGACATACATTGTGTGTGTCCTATGTG
Source organism: Pleurodeles waltl (assembly GCF_031143425.1). Lineage (NCBI taxonomy): Eukaryota > Metazoa > Chordata > Amphibia > Caudata > Salamandridae > Pleurodeles > Pleurodeles waltl. Next base: position 444,264,874 of record NC_090448.1, on the reverse strand, counting down.
CCTCCCCCTTCTAGCATTGACATTCATGCATATATTTCCCCCATGCAACGTACCCTGCATTTGTGGTGTTTCCTGGTATTCTGCACTGTCCTGTCCTTGTATCCCTGTGATGATTTCTTCCGGGATGACCGCTGCAACCATCTCATCCATCTCTTCAAAGTCCTCTTGCGGTGCTGGACTGACAGCCTTAGGGTGGTCACCCCTAACTTTTTGCCTGCCTCACTCCACTTTTTGGACACTGTTTTTGTTGGTTTTAGGACTCAGCGCACTTTACCACTGCTATCCAGTGCTAAAGTACATATGCTCTCTCCCTTAAAACATGGTGACATTGGTTCATACCCAATTGGCTTATTTAATCCACTTGTAAGACCCCAGTAAAGTGCACTACATGTGCCCAGGGCCTGTAGGTTCAATGCTACTAGGAGGCCCCATCAATGATTGTGTCACCCACATAATTAGCCTCTTAACCATGCCTCAGGCCTGCCATTGCAATGCCTGTGTGTGCAGTTTCACTGCCACTTCAATTTGGCATTAAAAAGTACTTGCAAAGCTTTAACTCCCCTTTTTCTACATATAAGTCACCCCTAAGGTAGGCCGTAGGTAACCCATAGGGCAGGGTGCTACGCAGATAAAAGGCAGGACATGTACATGTGCAGTTTATATGTTCAGGTAGTGTAAAACTCCTAAATTCATTTTTAGACTGCTGTGAGGCCTGCTCCATTCATAGGCTATCATTAGGACTACCCTCATATACTGTTTGAGTAGTAGATTATGATCTGAAAGGAGTAACAAGGTCATATTTAGTATGGCCAGAAGGGTAATACAAGTTCCTTCTGACTGGTGAGGTTGGATTTACTATTACTATTTTAGAAATACCACTTTTAGAAAGTGGGAATTTCTCTGCACTTAGAATCCTTCTGTGCCTTACAATCCACGTCGGGCTGGGTTAGATAACAGCTCCCTTGTGCATTCCACTCAGACAAACCCCAAACACAGGATGCTCAGTCACACTTGCACACATCTGCATATTGAATGAGTCTTCCTGGGCTGGGAGGGTGGAGGACCTGACACTTACATGTCAAACAACAGTAGCCTGCCCTCACACAAAGGACTGCCACAACCCCTACTGGGACCCTGGCAGACAGGATGGAACTGAAACGGGACCTTGTGCACTTCTAAGCCACTTTTTAAAGTCTCCCCCACTTCAAAGGCACATTTGGGTATTTAAAAAGGGCCTCTGACCATACCAAAGCAGACACTTCTGGACAAGATACCACTGGAGAAGAAACCCTCAACCAGAACCTACAACCTGCCAAGAGAAACTGCCTGGCTGCCTAAAGGAATCACCTGACTGCATTTCTGCAAACGACTGCTGCCCTGCTGTTGCCCTGCTGCCTTGCTGTCCTCTGGCTCTGCTAAGAAGTGTTCTCCAAGGGCTTGGATAGAGCTTGCCTCCTGTTTCCTGAAGTCTCAAGACCAAAAATACTTCATCTCTGCAAAATAACTCCTTGTGCTGTGAAAATCGGCACACAGCCTGCAAGAAACAACGCACAGCCTGCATCAAAGTGTGAAAATAAACGCACGCTGAACCAGATCGACGCAGCCCAACTTTCTGACGAAAAGAACGATGCAGCACCAGCGTTGCGACTGGAAATTCGATGCACAGCCCACTGGATCGATGCAAAGCCGAACCGGAATGACGCAGCCCGACTTCCTTGTAGAAGAATCCACGCATTGCCCACTGTATTGACGCAGCCCCTGTGACTTCGTCCTGCACGCCCAGGATTTCAACGCATCATCCCCAGGTCGTCCGAAAACCCCACACCCCAAAGAGGATCCCAGTCTACCCGCCAGAAGTCGATGCAAAGCCTGCCCTGCGTGAAAACTCAACGATACATCGTCTGTGTGCACCGGAAAAACCGACGCACACCTCCCTGTTTTCCACACAGCTCCTCCTCTGCGGTCCCTTGCAGAGAATTTGAACGTAAACCAGGTACTTTGTGCTTGCAAGAGACATTTGTTGCTTTTTAAGAACAAAAAACTATTTTTATCATTTTCTAAGTGATATTTCAATTTGTACTTATTGACTCTTAATCGTTGTGACCTGCATTTAACCAGAAAAATATTATATATTTTTCTAAACACTGTGTGGTGTATTTTGTGGTGTTATACTGTGTTATTGCGTGATTTATTGCACACATACTTTACACATTGCCTTCTAAGTTAAGCCTGACTGCTCAGTGCCAAGCTACCAGAGGGTGGGCACAGGATAATTTGGATTGTGTGTGACTTACCCTGACTAGAGTGAGGGTCCTTGCTTGGACAAGGGGTAACCTGGCTGCCAACCAAAGACCCCATTTCTAGCATTGCTGATCAGCGGTGAGGATAGGACTTGTATTTGTGCAGTGACATTCAATAGCTGTCACTACCTACCCACAGTTGAAGGTCAACTTGATTTAAAAAAAATCTTTTCCTGCAATTTTATTCTCTACCTCATTTTTAACTAAATCCTCATTTAACATGTCTCTGGCTGGGTCTCAAGCAGGAGCTGAAGATTTTTACGTAGCTCAGCTGGAGACATACACTATCAAACAGCTGAAGGGGTTCTGTAAGGGGTTGGGAGTACCCACCCAGGGTGCCTCCAAGAAGGGGGAGTACCAAATGGTGCTGAAGGCCTGGGCTGAAGCCCATTCAGAGGAGGATGTTGAGGAGGAGGAGCATGGGGATGTCCCCTCAGAGGATTTCTTGCCAGTATTGGGGGATGTTACTCCAGGATTTGTGCCCCCTAGCAGACCAAGGAGCAGTGTCTCTAGCCATGGCCTGACTGCAGAGGAAAGGAGGGAGGAGAGAGAATTCCAACTACAAATGGCAAAGTTAAACCTGGAAGCAGAGGCGAGGAAAGCAGAGAGAGAAGCTGAGAGAGCAGCCTAACATGCTGAAGCTGAGAGAGCCTTGGCTGAAAAGAAACTTTTGTTTGCTTATGAACTGAGTCTCAAGGAGCTGGATATTAAGGCAAGGCAGTCTGAGTCCAGCAGTGATGGTGGCAGCATACATGCAGGACCTGCTGGGGAAAGGAAGGTTCGTATACCCAAAAATGTAGTGCCAAGTTATGTTTTGGGAGAGGACTTTGACAAGTGGTTGGCTGCTTATGAAGTTGCACTAAGGGCTCATGGGGTCTCTGAAAAGCAATGGGGGAGGCCTTGTGGTGGTATGTTACAGTAGTGGGGATGGACACACTCCTTGCATTGGATCCAAAGGATCAAAACAGATACACACCCATGAAAGCTGCTTTGCTTGCCAAGTTTGGGCTGACAACTGAGAAGTACCGTCAGAGGTTCCGGGACAGCACCAAACTCTCCACACAGAACTGGGTAGACTTTTTTGATTTCTCCAGTAAGGCACTGAATGGATGGGAGCGGGGCAGTAAAGTAGATAACTATTTGGGGTTATATAATTTAATCCTGAAAATTAGCAGGATCGGAGATCACCACCAAAGGAAGTGTTGCAGCGCAAGGAGAACAAGAATCACTCACCTTAGATACCCAAGAGCAGGAAATGACCAACAGGAAGTAAAAAGTCACCATACTAGGTTGGGAAAGAAACATAGGAACATATAGAGAAAAGACCCCATTTTGGAAAAGGTTCCTAAGGCATGCAGGTAAAAGAAGGCATGCTGGGAAAAAGAAAGAACATGGCTGCTGATTATACACAGAAAAACACGAGGAAAGGGAGAAATAGAAAAGAAAAAAGAAAAAAAAGACAGGCTCACCAGGTAAGTGAGGGTTATGGGGGAAGGTGCCTAAGTAAATATTGAGGGCGCACCGTGCTCAAGACTCACCAAGGCCCCACGCCCAATTTGGGGCCTCGAGCGAGAAAATAAAGCACAGTAGGGGAGCGGCACGCCCGGCCGCTACGAACTGAATGATTGGCTTGCGCTGCGTTTTGCCGAGGCGCAACAGTAGGTGCCCCCCCCCCCCCGGAGCATGAACAGAAGAAGCATCTTCCCAAGAACATTCACTAAGAGGATAGCCTTTCCAATGAATGAGATATTGGAGAGTGTTTCGGAATATGCAAGAGTCACATATTTCTTGAACTTCATATTCGGGTTCGTCATTCACCAACAAAGGGAGAGGACATGTGAATTGTCTAAAAAAAGGGTCAGGTTTATATGGTTTCAAATGAGAGACGTGACAAACTGGATGGATTTTCCATGTTTGAGGTAAATGGAGAGGGAAGAATATGGGATTAATCTTCTGAAGAATGCAAAAGGTTCCATAATAACAAGGTTTAAACTTACTTTGGGAGAGACATAAAGGCAAAAATCTGGAAGAAAGCCAAACTTTGTCTTGGACTTGATAAGATGGAGCCTTACATCGTTTCTTATGTGTCATTCTTTTTAGTTAACAAAAGATTAGACTGAATAAGATGTTGAATTCTATGTAACCTTTGGGAAAAAAAAGGTGATTGCAGGAAGTGAAGAAGAGGTCTTAGGAGTGTCAGGAAAAGATTTGGGATGAAATCCATATAAGCAGAAAAAAGGAGTGGTTTTTGAGGCACTATGTAGGGTATTTTTGTAAGAAAATTTAGCAATGGGTAAGTATGTGTCCTGTTACTCTGAGTGGAATTACAAAAACAGCAGAGATATTGCTCAAGTCCTTGATTCAGACGTTCCGTCTGCCCATTGGTTTGAGGATGAAATCCAGAAGTTAAGGCTACATCGATATTTAAGGGTTTACAGCAGTACTTCCAAAACCGTGATATGTACTAAGGACCCCGATCTGACACAATCACTTGAGGAAGGCGAGGGGGATGAAAGATTTCTTGGATGAAGATCTGGCACAATTCTTTAGATGTAGGTAACTTCTTCAAGGCAGTAAAATGAGCCATTTTTGTAAATGAATCTACAGTCACCATTATAACTTGGTTTGCCGCTAAGGGCGGTAAAGAACACATAAAATCATTTGATATTGTATGCCAGGAGGCTGGTGGAACCAGGAATGGCTGAAGTAGTCCTGCAGGCTTCGTATGGGGTATTTTTGCTTGGGTGCAAATGGGACAAGATACCACATAACTTTCAGCATCTTGCTTAAGTGTAGGCCACCAAAAAGAGCAAAGGAGCAATTCCTGTGTGGCTTTGATACCACAATGACCGGCCACAGGGGAGTTGTGACACATTTGGAGTAGCTTTTTTTGCACTTTCTTAGAAGGTAGAAATAACGCATCTTTATGATAGAAGCACCCTTTACTCTTGTGTACTTTTGGATGCAGTTCCTTCAATTCTTGTTCTAAGAGAGTTGAGTACTCCGGCTGTGCTTCATCGAGAAAAGACTGAACCATACCAATTATTTTGTCTGGTTCAATTAGAGACTGTGAAGGGGTGTTTGTACTTTCAGGGTAACATTGAGATAGAGCATCTGGCAAAATATTTTGAGAACCTGGAATATAGGTGATATAAAAATCGTATTGGCTGAAGAAAAAGGCCCAACATGCTTGACAACTGTTCCGACATTGAAAATTTCATAGGCATTGCAAATTGTAATGGTCTGTTCTTACTTCAAATGATTCTTTAGAACCCATGAGGAATTGTCTCCAATCTTGGCAAGCTGTTTTTAGGGCTAAGAGTTCTCTTTCCAACACCAAATAATTTTTCTCAGAATCAGAGAGCACATGAGACAGATAAAATATCGGATTTTCTAATCCATCGTCATCCTGTTGTTGTAATAATGCTGCCCCAATAGCTTTTTGCGAAGCATCAGTAACAACTATGAATTGTTTGTTGGTGTCCGGATGCCGTAGTATAGGTGCTTGGGTGCAGGCTTGTTTTAGGTTTTGGAAAGCATTTTCAGCCACGTTTGTCCAGAGGAAACTGTTTCGCAAACGCTCTTTATTAAGAGTCTGTGTGATTTGACTAGTCTGTTGAGCAAATTCCGAAATAAATTGGCGCTAAAAGTTGGAAAGACCTAAGAAACATTGAGTTTCTTTGATTGATGAGGGGGATGGCCAATCTAAAATGAATTGAACCTTCTCTGGATCCATGGAGATACCAATCTGACTAATGTGATAACCTAAATCACTACTGTGTGATTCAACACGCCGAAGAATATCGACTCCATGAATCTTTGAAAAACAGAGGGGGTGTTTGTTAAACCAAAAGCATTACCCTATATTCGTAATGACCAAAGGGTGTTCGAAAGGCAGTCTTCCACTCATCTCCTTCCTTAATTCTTAGGCGATGGTATGCTCCCTCAAGGTCTAATTTTGTAACAATATGTGCCCCCTAACTGCCTCCACTATGTCTTTGATGAGAGGTAGTGGATATTGGTCTTTTACTGTGATTTTATTTAATCCGCAAAAGTCTATACAAAAACTCTGTAGATTTTCTTGCATATAGTCCTTAAGTAACTGTTTTTCAGATTCCGTAAGAGAATACATTCTACCAAAGGGAACAACTGCTCTAGGTTCCAGGAGAATGGTACAATCGTAGTCTCTATGTGGGGGTAGTGGTTTTGATGGTTTTTCGAACACGTCTATATAATCCAGATAGTGACTAGGTACCCCTTGAATAGAGTTTATGGAGCACCCTAATTACAGTTCTGTGGATAACATCTTCTTTTGGGACCAATAGGTTTCGGAGGCATAGAAATGGTCTTGACAAAATTTAGAAGACAGAGAAATAGTTCTGGTTTCCCAATTGATATACAGATTGTGTTTCATAAACCAGGGTATTCCTAGGATTATTTTATGATTAGGGGAGGAGATTAAATCAAAAGAGACATGTTCTTGATGCTTTCCAAAGTGTAGACATAGAGCAGAAGTGGTATTGATGACAGCACTGGATGCTAATAGGGATCCATCTACAGTATGCACTTGTTCTGGAACATCTTTCGGTAGTCGTGGAATTTGTTGTATCTTGGCCTAGGTTTCATCCATATAAATTTCATTGACTCCACAGTCTAATAATGCCAAAGCTCTTTCTTCCTGACTGCCAGGTAATTGCAGGGTAACAGGTAACAGAAACAGGACAGTGGCATCTTCTTTGAAAGAACTGATGGAATGTATCGCAGAATATCCCATTCCCTCCCTTCTCACAGAGGACGGGAATTGGCATTTCCCCAGGACTTCACAGGACGTTCTGGGCAACGTTCTTGTAAACAATACTCTATGGAGAGAGCTAAACCCATCAAGCCTCGTAAATCATCCACTCTAGTGGAATGTACTTATTGGTCCTTTATCTCGTCTCATAGACCTCTACGTAAAAGAGTCACCAGAGTATGTTCTACCCATGTCGTTTTGGCTGACAATTGTCTGAAGCATGTTATCTATTGGAGAACATCTTGGGTACCTTGTTGAATGTCACATAAAGGTTCTTCGGCTGATGCCTCCAATCCCGGGTGTGTAAACATCTGTTTAAATGCAGTGACAAAAGCTGAATAGTCAGACAGTACCAGGTCATTGGAAGCTACTAACGGAGTCGCTCAGGCCAAGGCAGAACCAGACAAGGCACTGATGAGATATCCCACTTTTGTTTTAACTTGCGCAAATTGTGTTGGTCAAAAGGCAAAACAGACAGTTGAGTATCGAGAAATTCTCATACCTTATTTGGATCTCCTGAGAAACGAGGCGTGGTAGCAGACACAGTGGGAACATCTGTGGTTCGGGATGCCAGGGCTTGTCGTAAAGCCGCATTTTCATTTCTTAATTGTTGCAGTTCCTGGGCTTGCTGTTGAATGGTTAAGAGTAGCGACTGGTTGGGTTCTACAGCAGCTGTTGCGGTATTCTCCATTCTCCTTGACGCAGTCTGGTTCTTTTGGCGCTGCAATCTGTCACGGGCTACTCATCGTTTATGTCTTTGGCCCACTGGAACTGCAAAAGGGTCTTGATTCTTGCAGATTCTGCCTTGACCAAAATAAGGGCAACCCTTTCTGATAGCCACAGTGCTGCAGATGAAGGAATGCCAAAAAGCAGTCTGTGCCCTCCAGAAGGAGTCTCAGAGGAAAAAAAACCAAAGGGAAAAACCTCTAAAGCAGGAACTCCCTGGAATAAAAAAGAAGCAAAAGGTAAGTCTTCCAACAGGAAAAAAATAATACTGGAAGAAGCTGGAAAAGGCGAGGAAAAATAACTGGAGAAAAATTAGCAGGGGCGAAGATCACCACCAAAGGAAGTGTTGCAGCGCAAGGAGAACAAGAATCACTCACCTTATATACCAAAGAACAGGAAATGACCAACAGGAAGTAAAAAGTCACCATATTGGAAAGAAACATAGGAACATATAGAGAAAAGACACCATTTTGGAAAAGGTTCCTAAGGTATGCAAGGAAAAAGAAGGCATGCTGGGAAAAAGAAAGAACATGGCTGCTTAATGCACACATAAAAACACGAGGAAAGGAAGAAAAAGAAAAGAAAGAAGAAAAAAGGACAGGCTCACCAGGTAAGTGAGGGGTATGGGGAAAGGTGCCCAAGTAAATATTGAGGGCCCACCGCGCCCAAGGCTCGCCGAGGCCCCATGCCCAATTTGGGGCCTAGAGCAAGAAAATAAAGCACAGTAAGGGAGCGGCACGCCCGGCCGCTATGAACAGCGGCTGCGCCCGAGTCCAATGCTGAATTCAGCCCCTTTGAACATCTCTATGGTCACCCTGTCAGAGGACCATTAAGCATAGTCAAAGAGGGATTGGAGACAGCTCCCAAGAAGCCTCCATAGGATGTGGTCAATTACATGTTGGCCCTCATCAACCAGACCCAGTGTTTCTGGAAACAGGCCAAGAGCAACCTCAAGGCCAGTCAAGAGGTGCTGAAGGCCACTCTGGTTGAATTCTCACCTGGTGACAAAGTATGAGTGAGGGACCCAGTAGAGCCTAGAGCTCTTTAGGACCACTGGACTGTCCCATTTGAAATCAAGGAGCGGAAGGGGGAGACCACTTACCTAGTGGAACTCAAGACTCCTAGACACCCCCTAAGGGTTCTCTACCACAACCCACTAAAGCTTCATTTTGAAAGGTCTGAGGTCACTGTGCTCCTTGTGACAGATGAGGTAATGGAAGAGAGAGTGACCCTCTCTCCGACCTCCTCTCTGCCAAAGAAGGTGATGGGTCAGTGTAGGGTGTCAATCTCTCTTTCTCCCTGACTCTAGATCAGAAGGGAGACTGCTACGAGTTGTTGGAGCAGTTCTCTTCCCTGTTCTCCCTCACTCTTGGACTCACACACTTGTGTGTCCATGTCATTGACACAGGAGACAGTCCACCTGTAAAAAATCAAATTTACAGGGTGTCAGACAAAGTGAGATCCAGTATCAAGGATGACATTTCCCAGATGTTGGCTCTTTGGGTGCTAGAGAAGTCCAACAGTCCCTGGTGTTGGTTCCCAAGGCTGCTGCTCCTGGTGCCAAGCCAGAACTTAGGTTCTGCGTGGACTACTGGGGTCTCAACTCTGTCACAAAGACAGATGCTCACCCCATCCCCAGAGCTGATGAGCTTGTAGACTGGCTCATCGCTGCCAAGTTCCTTAGTACCTTTGACCTCACGTCAGGGTACTGGAAGATCGCAATGACTAAAGGGACTCAAGAGAGATCCGCTTTCTCCACTTCTGAGGGCCATTACCAGTTCAAAGTAATGCCCTTTGGATTGAAAAATGCCGGCGCTACCTTCCAACGGTTGGTTAACGGGGTCCTAGCTGGCAAAGATGCCTTCTGTGCAGCCTACCTAGACGACATAGCCGTCTATAGTTCCAGCTAGGAGGAAACCCTCATCCACCTCAAGGGGGGTGCTTCAGGCCCTGCAACAGGCAAGCCTGACCATCAAGGCAAGTAAGTGCCAGATTGGGCAGGGTTCCGTGGTGTACTTGCAACACCTAGTAGGTGGTGGCAAGGTGCAGCCCCTCCATGCCAAGATTGAAACTATTAAGGCCTGGCAACCACCTAGAACCCAAACTAAAGTGAGGGCCTTCTTGGGCCTCACTGTGTATTACCGTAGATTTGTCAAGGGCTATGGAACCATTGTGTCACCCCTGACAGAACGTACTTCCAAAAAGCAACCAAGGTTGGTGAATTTGCCAGAGGCTTGTCAGAAAGCCTTTGACTTCGTGAAGTAAGCCATGTGCACAGCCCCCTGCTCAAGGCCCCTGACTACTCACATGAATTTCTTGTGCAGATGGACGCTTCAGAGCATGGCATGGGTGCTGTTCTAGCACAGCTAAATGAGGAGGGCCTAGACCAACCAGTATTCATTATTAGTAGAAGACTATTACCAAGGAAACAGAGGTTGAGTGCTATTGAAAGAGAAGCATTTGCTGTGGTTTGGACACTGAAGAAGCTGAGACTGTCGCGTGGGCTCTCATTATTCTAAATGAGACTACTGGATTTCTAGGTAGCAGGATCGATAACGGTGTGGGGGACTGAGTCTGACCCACGTGTAAAGAACTCTGTCACCCTAAATCCGGTTTTTGCTCCGGCTAACTAGCAGTGCCTCATTTCTCCCATGTGGAAGGAATGATTTGGCAGCTGAGCGCATGACATCTTTGGAACTTCTCAGGGAAGTCGTGGTTACTCAGATCCAAACCAACTCTCTTATTTCCAATATGATCTCATATACAAATGACAAAGACAGTATAAGTTTTATATAATGTTTTAATAAAACGACTGTATTTTAGATATTAAGGCGTGAGCCGCAATAACCAGAACGATACAACACAGTAGGATTGTGATAGTTACCAGGAGAGTAAAACATAAAAACAAAGCTATCATATTGTCAAACAGTTTCTACTCTCCCTCTGCTTGTTCTATCTAGAGCACAGCATGTTAAGCTTCTAGCTTGCCTATTATAATCACTATGGGGATATCAGCCCTCATACCTGAGCAAAGACCTCTGATCTTGGTTCAGCGTCTGCAACGAGGCAGTCAGCGTCAAGTTGTGGTTCCCTGGTCGGAATCTCCCTCTCGCGTGTACTGGGACAAGGAAGTGATTTTATAACTAACATGTCAGAGAGATCACAAAATGTCCCTACGCAGGAATGCCGAGTCTAAACTCTTACCACGTCTATCGGCAATGTACCAGACTGTATCCTTGACTGAAGCACAGAGTAAATATGTTATGGAGAACTCTAGTGCAGAGTAGGCAAAACAGTGTGATATGAATAAAAAACAACACCGTAGAACTGGCTATTTGAAAAATAACAGTACAAAGCCTAATAAAAAGCATGTAGAGCAAAGTGCACAGAGGCTCTAAGCTATTAGCAAATGAATAAAATATATTCAGGGCAAAATGCACAAAGGTCTAAAGCCTGAAGCTAAAGCGCAATGAATACGTAAAACTAACCACACTACACCCTCCCCTTGTCGGTAGCAAGTGGTTCCAATAACATAAAAGGATGACCTAAATATAAACCAAATCTAAAACAAGTATTTCGACAAGGTGAGAAGACAATAAAGTCATAAATTTAGGTAACATGTGAGCACAACCAAATTCAATATAGTGTCAATTTTGTGAAAATCCAATCATCAGACAGAAGCAATAGAACGTAGGAGTTCCTCCACCTCGATATATGTCAATATCGGAAGATCCACGCCACAAAGTACCATGGAGCAGGTGTGATCCAAAGCCCCAAAACCACTCAGGGAGGCACCCCGTGCAGGGCCTATGAAAGAGACAATGCCATCTTCCTCCAGGAAGGGAATCTCATAAACTGCCTCACGAAGCAAGCGCATCCGTAGTGCACAAGTCTGGGAATGAGCCCTCATCGGGAACATCAACAGATCAGTATCGACCATTGGAGGGCGCTGCAATGAGAGACAGAGAGCCAGTGCATGTTCAAACGAGCACCAAAGGCACCGAAACACGGGTTGCACACAATCCAAAACCGATCTGAATGACAGAGACCAGTCGCACTCCAACTGTCCCAGGAGTGTTGCTCCAAAATGCCGCATCATGCGTTCACGACACAGCTGCGCTGATGGGAGCAGCAGTACAGGATCTCGTCGTGACGGGACAGCCATTGCGAAAAAATAGCAATAACAGCAAGACTCCAGCCAATAAAGCCAAAGTAATCGGGAAACCCCCAAAAATGCTTCCGAAAATAGAATGTATAGCCGAAGGTATCAAACCGAATATGGAAGAGAAGGTATTAGCAAAACCAACACCAACGACTTTGAAAAAATGTGCAATACCAGCAGTGCTGGATGCATTAAATATACGTCCCACAAGTTCACCGAAGTGAGTCGGAAAGTTAGTATTCAAAAGGGACTGTATCTCCGCCGATGACCTTGCCACCTGAAGTGCGTAGGTCTCGCTAGCAGATGTAAGGGCCACATGCTTTTGAAACAATAAAGCTTTTAGCCGACTCTACTTGTCGAAATCAACCTTGGAAGTAGCAATATGAGGCCAGATGTCCGCTACCTCCCTAATTTGAGTGGGGGGAAACAACACATTCCCGCAGCACGTAACGGCCTTGTTGACAACAACGATGTAAACTATTCCGGCACGCATGCCACAGCAGCGTTCGCTGTTAAGAACAATGTAACTGCCGTTAGAAAGCACCTGGAAAGTATTTTTAATAACCGGGACTGGAACTCCCTTCAGATAACAAGCTAAGTTAGCAATCGAAGCATTACACGCCCCGTGCAAGGACAGCTGTTTACAAACCATTGAATGGCTGACAGAAGCTTCGCATTCGCTGCCGCTAAGAAAAACCTCCTCCAAACCATTAACACATCTGTACTGAAAGGGAAGGTCCCACACCTCGTGTATGTAACTGTCTCCCAATAGTTCCTATCTACCCACCGGAATGTGCTTCAAACACGAAGTAAATTGCAAAGTAGAGATAGGCAAATTAATAACCCCATGGATCAACCATTCAGCTGACGGAATCTCAGCTACCGTGAAAGGCAGTTTCTCTAATTTTTCAATATTTAACATAACATATGTCGCTTCCTTTTTAGCCATCAGTTGTTGTTGACGAGTCAAATTAAAAGAGATAAAGATCTCCTTGGCACGAACGTGCTGCCATGGAACGCGACCCGCCTTCAAGGTCTGAAGAGTCCAACCCAGCTGCATGATGGATCGTTTCTGACTCTGCCCATGATATAAAGAAGACATGTCCGATTTAATAATGTCTATAGCAGAGGACACAATGCTGTCAATCGTGTAAACACGTTCAGAAAGGGTATGCATGCCATTATCAACAACAGACAAAGTCTACATCAGATTTGCTTGATCAATCTGCCTCAACCGGGCTGCAACTTCTTGTTGTGAAAGCTTCCAAATCTCATTATAAACCTCGTATAAGAACCTTTTCTTCCGTGGTACTCTGGGACCTGACAAAAAATCTTGTAAATCAGTATTATTAGACAGTAACATGAGATGTGACTGAACTGCATCCAGCGTGGAGGACTTCAACCATTGCTGACAAAGCTTCCCCACACTGTATGTAGTTATAATATCAGCATGTTCTGGTGAAACGTAACGAGGGTCTGCCCTACTAGTCCTGAACCCCCCTGAAGAGGTGACAAAACGTTGATGACACATATTAGTGTCTATAGGCCATAATAACCACCCGCCTGGATGTAACGATGAAGTGTTAAGTGTACCATTCTGGACCCAATGTGTAAAGTCACTGAAAGTAGCATTCACATAGTGCTGCCAATTTTTTAATTTATAAGGGACAGGTATACTAGGCAAAGTTAATTCCTTAATCGTCGCTAAGCCCAAACAGCTAGTCTGTTGTACTGTGTCATTGAGGAAAATCATCTGCACAGGGATAATACATGCTCTAAATAACGTGTCCCTGCCTCGCATTTGCCAATTTTTCGTACCCCAAACACTTTTCAAGTCAACAGTTTTGAACCAGTATTCATATCCCTCGACCGACAGTTTAGATACAAACAAATTAGAATACAGTAATTTAGTATCGGTCAATAACATTTGCTTATTAGAATACGGTGTAACTTTAAAATAGTAGGACCTAGCATTACGCGGATCATGCCCAGTAAAATATGCAAATTTGTCATAATACGTTTTTGAACTCCCTTGTGGAGGAGTCGAGCAAAGGTTCCCATTGCACATAATTAAACATGGACTTAGGGCTACTAGCTTTATGAATAAAGTGGTGTCCATAATAGTTGTAACAAAACATGTCACCATGATTATCTCTAAACTGGTAAGCATCTTCATCGTCATAGACAGTATAATATTGCAAATCCGTTAGCATAGAATCTACTGTTTTCACATCCCAATCATCAGAAACAATGCCTGGTATAACAATATCATTCATAGATAATTTGAGGACATACGGTATTTGAATCAATTCAGTGGGACCATATATATCAAACATTACTTTATCCCACACAATTCCATCCGGAACTGGTATAGCAGAAATGTTCACTGTGGACAAGTCTCTTCGAACCATATGAGACGAAAAATGTGGTTTCAACACAGTCTCCACGTGCTCAATGTCAGATCGATCAGGAAGAAAATGACCATGTATTATCAGAAAAAAAGTAACCACAAATCCCAACCATAATAATATAGTCATCACGGCCAAAAATAGCCAAAAATAGTTCCAAAGAAAAACAAAATATGTTCGTTTAAGCCATCCCAGCAGCCGTCGTGGACCGTGGACAGAAGACATCGAAGACGAGGAGCCGGACCCATCATTATCAGCGTCGTTGAAGCAGCCAGAAGCAGTTCTAGCAAAAGGTGCAACTCTGAACGAAGAAGCAGACGGAGGCTCCCGCCGTGGTACGCTATAAACCACATGTTCAGAAACATCAGTAGAACGTACAGCAATTTGATCACAAGATTCCATATTAATCGCCGTCGGTGGAACGATCGCAAGATCATCATCCACCCTCCCCAAGCTCGGAGAGGAAACAGTGTCGGTGAAAATCACCTGCAGCGGGACCTCATCCCCAGTAGTGAGAGGGATTCCGGAACTACTGGGTGTCCCTCTTGGTCTGCTGTGCAGAATCGGCCACATGTTGTAACTTGACATTATCAATGGAAACAAAGCGATTTCCTTTGGCCCCTCGCAGCGGCGGTAAAATCACAGTTCTCGTGCCGCTTACCCCTAACACAGGGACAGGTTCTCGATAAGAAGGACCAAATTCTTTTTTAACTGCGACCTTTTCACGCACCAGATCCCCAATCCTGGGTATCCAACCAGTAGGTGTTACTGGCTCATCCTTAATTCCTGAGGAGGCAGCATTGGCAGAAGAGTTATCTTCACAGAATTGTTGTAAATCCTGCAAAACAGTGACACGATCATTTATGTCAAAGGGCGTATCTGCCGCCTCCACACCAGGACCATCTAGATCAGGAACATACATTTGTGTTCCAAACAGGCACTCATATGAAGTACGACCCCCCAGTGACCTTCTAGGCAAGTTATTAAGTGCTCTCTGTACTCCATATAGGTGGGCTAGCCAACCACGACCCGTACCTATAACTCTGGCCGTTAAGGACTGCTTTAAATCACGATTTAAACGCTCCACGACAGAATTTCCCTCGGGATGAAATGGAGACGAGAATTGGAGTTGGACCCCCAACGAAGCCATGGTGTCCCTGAATGCCTTAGAGGCAAAAGCAGGGCCCTGGTCCGAATGAAAAGCCGCAACTGCAAATATATCGACAAAGATGCGCAAATCTTTAATAACAGTGCGAGCGTCAGCCGAGCGTTGTGGCCATACCCATACAAATCTGGAGCACGAATCTACAGCAACCAATATATATTTGTATGCACTATCTGGTGTCAGCGGACCACAATGATCCAAGTACACACACTGTAATGGTTTGTTTGAAATCAGTCAAATAGTCTGCTGCGGGCGTCTAGCCGACGATGTCTTAATTTGTTGACAAATGTCACAACAAAGGACATACTGTTTCGTCTCTTTATAGAGACCAGGCCACCAGTAACGAGTCTGTAAAAGTGAAATTGTGGCAGCCACCCCAGCATGTGCAGAAGCCACCCCCTCATGTGCTGCAGAAATCAATCGAGGTCTCTCAATTTTATTGGGAATTTCACGTACACCAATGCCTGGAATTGTAACAGTAGCATGTAGCGCACCATTCAAGCAGTAACTATATTTTGAAGGAAATCCTTTAGGAAAAGGCGTGCCATCAGCCGTAGCCTTTATGGCAGCTGAAATTTCTGTGTCTGGTTTTGAACTCGAACGAGTCACTGCGGCCACTGCCGATTTCGCGGCTTCATCAGCCAAAGTATTCCCAGCAACGTGTATTCCAACGCGCTGGTGTCCAAGTGTATTCACAACATGGACATTAGGAAGCGTTTCCTTTAGATCCGCAACCTTACCCCACAACATTTTATGCTTAATGGTGTTGACTTTAGAATCTCTGAACCCATTCATCTTCCAATAGTGTAAATATTCGTTGAAAGACTGCACACAGTAGTAGGAGTCACAGACCAGCAAGGTTAAAAGTGCCGGATCCGCATGCTCCAACGCTAACAATAGAGCTTTGAGCTCAGCCAGCTGTGCCGTGCAATCTCCCAAGGTTTCAGTATAAGTATGTCGGGGGCAGAACACTTCCCCCTCCATAGTGCCGCTCACCACCGCACATGCAGCAGAATACTGTTGTTTAGTCCCAACCACCGGTTGCGCAGAGCCATCAGTATACATGACCACTTCATATTGGTCAATAGGCAATGTACCAGCAGGAACAGGGTATTCTATTTCGTATTGAAGAAATTCTTGAGTCTGCAGTTTAGGGTCAAATACATAATCTACATCAGTGGCTGTCAAAGACGTAACCCATTGTATCCATCGCGGGTGTAGAGCCTTCGAATTAGGAACACTCGCTTTGGTAACAGCATCTAAGGCCGGAACCGGGGAAACGACAACAATGCGTTGACCCTGGGCCAGCGGTCTTTCTTTAATAACAGCCATCTGTACTGCAGTGAGAATTTTCTCAGTTTGTGCAAAACGTTGCTCTGCAGCAGAATACAAGTGAGATTTGTATGCAATCGGGACAGTCTCCCCTTCATTAAAGGTGACATAAGTAAACCCAACAGCCCCAGGTATTACCCTGATCACTAAATGTGTCTTATTGTCCCGAGTGTGTAAGTGTTTAACTGCTAAAAGATCACTCTGTAATTCTCGCAGTATGTGTGTATGTTCAATCGTCCAAAGTTTACTCAAAAAATTCAGGCGAATCAACTCGTATAATGGTTTTATACGCGTTGCATATTCAGGAATGTAAGTTCTGCCAAAATTCAGAAACCCCAACAATGACTGGAGCTTCCAAACCGTATTAGGAGGCTGCAATAAAGCACATTTCTCCAAAAAATGTGGCGCTAAGCTCTTGCCCTCACTCGACAACTCATATCCCAGGAAAATGACGCTGAGGAAAGCAATCTTTGATTTCTTAAAATTGAACTTATAGCCAATATCAGCAAATCCCACAACAATGCACGATACACGCCTTAGATGTTGCAGAATCTCATCATCTGTCAGATATATGTCATCAATATATGATAATGCTTCAGGGTCGAACTCATGCAGCATTTCAGTTACACGAGCCGAAAACAGTCCTGGGCTATTCTTATACCCCTGAGGCAAACGACAAAAAATTTTCTGAGAGCCAAACGCACTGAAACAGGTATAGTCCCGACTCTCGGGCGCTATATTCTGGCAGAAAAATCCATTCGAGATATCCAATGTTGTTTTGTATTTTTTACGCACTATATTATTCATAAGCGCTGCGCTATGTGAATTCTGTATTGCATATGTGCGTGTATGACTATTCAAATGTCGGTAATCCACCACTATCCTATATGAATGGTCCGGTTTAGCAACCGGAAACAAGGGATTATGCATCGGCGAGACACAGGGCTCAATAACACCCTGATACTCCAATTCTGTAAGAATTTTCCTAACCGATGCCCTAGCTTCAAATTTGATAGGATATTGCGGTTGTGGCTGAGGTTCGCCCTTTATCGGTATTACATGATAAGGTGATTGTCTGTCCCACCCCACGTTATTTCTATACAAGGCGGGAGCCTGTGCTAGAGCCCATGATTTACTATAGGACTCCGCAAGTTCTCTCGGAACAAGTTGTGAGAAGGAAGGTGTAATAACCTCCTCCCCAACTGGACAGTCGCGAACAAAGTCAGGTGGCCAATCTTGTTCGGCCAACAGAACATCATATGATTTTACCACATGGTCCCAAAAAATGGCGTTTATAACACAGTCAATGTCCCCTTCCAATCGCAGAGTTACTTCATATACTCTATCAGGATCAGAGACTCGCATATCCGCCGTTTCTACTTGTATGAAGTCATCAGTTGCTTTCACCTCCAGATGCTCTAGAAGACTCCGGCGAACTATTGTGACCTCTGCCGCGCTGTCTAACAGTGCTAACGCCCATGTCTTGTTCGTCAAGAGAACTCTCTTCTTGAGCGGCATGTCTAACTGAGACAGCTGCCACTTTTTTCTTTTTGAATTGCTGTTTCTGTTGCAGCGGTTTCTCTTGTTGTTTAATAGAAACCTCCGCTGAGCGTTGTGAATCCTGTCTCGGTTTCACGTACTCCATCCTCCGCTCTGACCGCCCACCTCTCTCACTTCTCTTTTCCGAGGAGTCCTGAAAGGAACGAGATTGGCGTGTATCAGTATATTGATATCTATCAGGCTTCTTCAAAGTATCCCTATTCCTGAGATTATACTTATTCTGTGGGGTCTCCGTTTGCGGAGACTGCCTATCATCCTTCTTAGGTGTTTGCTGTTTCTTTTCCCAGCGCTTTTTCGAACCCTCAGGTTGTTGCTGTTTAGCATTATCTTTATTATTTTTACCCGGGAACTGGGGTTTTTGTGGTCTAGCCCCTAGGCTATCACGACCAATACTAGAATATGTTTCCGCTATTATTCTCGGAAGCTCCCGCTCCTGTTGAAGCAGCGGAACATCCCGAAGACGCATACGCACTGCTAGTGCTACTGCCTCTCCTTTGAGATTACTCAAAATAATAGAAGAAACTGTGGCAAAATTGCCCAGCAACTGCATGCCCAAATCCAAGGCAGGGGCAGCCCCATATTCTTCCTGAATCTGCTTAAGTACGTCCGGTAAATTAGCTAATGTCGTTGTACTGTGTGCCGTAGTGTAGAGCGCGGCAAACACCGTGCCCCAGGTATTACAAAGGTCCACCGGAGGAACCATCCCGTACGGCAAACACATCGTCAAAATTCTATGTTTATCCTGAGGTCCCGTATGGGGAAATACTGCTTCCAGCGTATTAATTTTTTGTGCCAGCCAAAACGGAGTCTCCTCTCGTTTAGCCGGTGCTTTACCCATAACTGAGTGTACAGTGACCGGATTAAGACCCGGAACCACCGCCTGTGGGTGCGCTGGAGCAGCACGCGCTGCATTCGTATTTAATGTCTGCATCACAAACTGAACTAATCGTCTATATGTAGCCGTTAATTCTGTATATAAACGACAAACTTCAACCACTGCCAATTGAGCAACCGCAGGATGTGGTGTATATGTAGCCAATAAAGGCCAGGTAGGACCATCATTACTCAGTGGACCTATCCTTACTTGTGCTATTGTGTGTGGGAGGGCGCCATCAAGCCAATTATGGTGTTCTTGATAAGATAGAGGTATTTCTAAATAAGCGTAAGCCCTGTATTGTCCAGGGGCATTCGCAACTGTGTATTCGTGAAAAGTATTTGTTCCCCCATCCACTGCTGGAAAAGTGACCCAAGAATAAAAAAGTTCCGTTCTATAGGCTGCATGGGCGTCCACCACAAACGTGACTGGACCCCCCTGGACTGTCAGTCCATGTGTCAATAGATGTCCCGTGAGCGGATGTCGCATATTAATTGCTATGTTCACTACATTAGGATTCGCCATTTTATAAAAAATGGCTGCAGGTCAGAGAAGGCACACCAATATCGGGGTTTTTTCCTTTCAAAGTTCAAGCTTGAACAACCGACCACTAAGCAATAGGAAGCACCTATGCCGTGGCGGCGGAAACCCTCAGCCCCACGGACGTCTCTGTATACGGAACCGAGGAGTCAAAATATATATGAGACCAAGAGAGTCAGTCGGACCTAATCATTAGAGCCAGACCAAACGTTGGCGGCGCCATGTCGCGTGGGCTCTCATTATTCTAAATGAGACTACTGGATTTCTAGGTAGCAGGATCGATAACGGTGTGGGGGACTGAGTCTGACCCACGTGTAAAGAACTCTGTCACCCTAAATCCGTTTTTGCTCCGGCTAACTAGCAGTGCCTCATTTCTCCCATGTGGAAGGAATGATTTGGCAGCTGAGCGCATGACATCTTTGGAACTTCTCAGGGAAGTCGTGGTTACTCAGATCCAAACCAACTCTCTTATTTCCAATATGATCTCATATACAAATGACAAAGACAGTATAAGTTTTATATAATGTTTTAATAAAACGACTGTATTTTAGATATTAAGGCGTGAGCCGCAATAACCAGAACGATACAACACAGTAGGATTGTGATAGTTACCAGGAGAGTAAAACATAAAAACAAAGCTATCATATTGTCAAACAGTTTCTACTCTCCCTCTGCTTGTTCTATCTAGAGCACAGCATGTTAAGCTTCTAGCTTGCCTATTATAATCACTATGGGGATATCAGCCCTCATACCTGAGCAAAGACCTGTGATCTTGGTTCAGCGTCTGCAACGAGGCAGTCAGTGTCAAGTTGTGGTTCCCTGGTCGGAATCTCCCTCTCGCGTGTACTGGGACAAGGAAGTGATTTTATAACTAACATGTCAGAGAGATCACAAAATGTCCCTACGCAGGAATGCCGAGTCTAAACTCTTACCACGTCTATCGGCAATGTACCAGACTGTATCCTTGACTGAAGCACAGAGTAAATATGTTATGGAGAACTCTAGTGCAGAGTAGGCAAAACAGTGTGATATGAATAAAAAACAACACCGTAGAACTGGCTATTTGAAAAATAACAGTACGAAGCCTAATAAAAAGCATGTAGAGCAAAGTGCACAGAGGCTCTAAGCTATTAGCAAATGAATAAAATATATTCAGGGCAAAATGCACAAAGGCCTAAAGCCTGAAGCTAAAGCGCAATGAATACGTAAAACTAACCACACTACAGGACCATACCTGTTTGGGACTCACTTCCGGGTTCAGACAGACCACAGACCCGGCAGATGGCTCATGCAGATGAGGGGCAAGAATCCTAAACTCTTGAGGTGCTCCATTTCCCTACAGGGGATGGACTTTACAGTGGAGCATCGCCCGGGGATTGACCACGCCAGCGCTGATGTTCTCTCCAGATACTTCCGCCTTAGCGATGAGAGCTCTCAGGAGGTTGGGTAGCTCCCCCCACTTTCATCTGAGTGGACACATGTTAGACCTGACAGCCTTAGGGTGGTCGCCCCTAACTTTTTGCCTCCCTCCCTCCACTTTTTTTGACACTGTTTTTGCTGGCTTTAGGACTCTGCACACTTTACCACTGCTAACCAGTGCTAAAGTACATTGCTGTCTCCCTTAAAATATGGTGACACTGGATCATACCCAATTAGATTATTTAATTTACTTACAAGTCCCTAATAAAGTGCGCTATATGTGCCTAGGGCCTGTAGTTTAAATGCTACTAGTGGGCCTGCAGCACTGATTGTGCCACCCACTTAAGTAGCCCCTTAACCATGTCTCAGGCCTGCCATTGCAAGGCCTGTGTGTGCAGTTTCACTGCCAATTCGACTTGGCATTTAAAAGCACTTGCCAAGCCTAAAACTCCCCTTTGTCTACATATAAGTCACCCCTAAGGTGGGCCTTAGCTAACCTCTAGGGTAGGGTGCTGTGTAGACAAATGGCAGGACATGTACCTGTATAGTTTACATGTCCTGGTAGTGTAAATCTTCTAAATTCATTTTACACTGTTGTGAGGCCTGCTACTTTCATAGGCTAACATTAGGGCTACCCTCATATATTGTTTGAGCGGTAGCTTATGATCTGAAAGGAGTAACCTGGTCATATTTAGTATGGCCAGAATGGTAATAAAAAATCATGCTAACTGGTGAAGTTGGATTTAATATTACTATTTTAGAAATGCCACTTTTAGAAAGTGGGCATTCCTCTGCACTTAAATCCTCGTGTGCCTTACAATCCACGTCTGGCTAGATTTAGTTGACAGCTCCCTTGTGCATTCACTCAGACAACTCCCAAACACAGGATGCGCAGTCACACTTGCACACATCTGCATATTGAATGGGTCTTCCTGGGCTAGGAGGGTGGAGGGCCTGACACTTACATGTCAAAGGACAGTAGCCTGCTCTCACACAAAGGATTGCGACACACCCTACTGGGACCCTGTCAGACAGGGTGGAACTGAAAGAGGACCTTGTGCACTTCTAAGCCACTTCAAAGGCACATTTGGGTATTTAAACAGGACCTCTGCCTCTACCAACTCCGACACTTCCTGGAGAAGAAACCCTGAACCAGAACCTGCAACCTGCCAAGAAGAACTGCCTGGCTGCCCAAAGGACTCACCTGGACTGCTCTTCTGAGAAGGACTGCTGCCTTGCTGTTGACCTGCTACCTTGCTGCTCTCTGGCTGTTCTGAGAAGTGCTCTCCAAGGGCTTGGATAGAGCTTGCCTCCTGTTCCTTGAAGTCTCAGGACCAAGAAGACTTTATCTCTGCAAAGAACTCCTTGTGCGGTGAAAAATCGATACACAGCCTGCAAGAAATGACGCACAGCCTGGATCGCGGTGAAAAATTCACCACCCGCTGAACCTGAATGACGCAGCCCAACTTCGCATGGAGAAGATCGACGCAGCGCCAGCGTTGCGACCGTAAATTCGGCCCACGGCCCACTGGATCGAGCTAAGAAGAGCTGGAATGACGCAGCCCGACTTCTTGGGAGGAATTGATGCAGCACCTGCTGTGCGGTAGAAATTTCCATGCAAACGCCCACCGGATCGACGCAGCCCCTGTGACTTCATCCTGCAAGTGCCAGATTTCAACGCATCATCCCCAGGGCGTCTGAAAACCCCACAAACCGAAAAGGATCCAAGTCTCCAAGCTGGAAATCGACAAAAAAGCCTTCCCTGCGTGAAAAATTAATGACGCATCGCCTGTGTGTGCCAGAAAAATTAACGTACACCTCACCGTTTTCCACGCATCTCCTTCTCTGCGGTCCCTTGCAGAGAATTTGAATGCAAACCAAGTACTTTGTGCTTGCAAGAGACACTTGTTGCTTTTTAAGACACTAAAGCCACTTTATATAATTTTTTCAGTGATATTTCAACATATACTTATTGCATCTTAATCGGTTTGACCTGCATATTAACAGATAAATATAATATATTTTTCTAAACAATTTGTGGTGTAATTTTGTGGTGTTCTACTGTGTTATTGCATGATTTATTGCACAAATACTTTACACATTGCCTTCTAAGTTAAGCCTGACTGCTCAGTGCCAAGCTACCAGAGGGAGGGCACAGGATAATTTGGATTGTGTGTGACTTACCCTGACTAGAGTGAGGGTCCTTGCTTGGACAGGGGGTAACCTGACTGCCAGCCAAAGACCCAATTTCTAACATACTGTCATTGCAAGCCACCAACAATGAGCATTATTGTTTGGCAGGCAGCAAGTATTCATGTAATCAAGGACACTGATAACATGCCTTTATAGTGCACGCTGCCCATCTGAACAACCCGCAGTCAACTTTCAAAGGTAACGAGTAAGAAGCCTTTCAAGCGCGTTACCACCTTTTATGATGCTAATCTTCTTGTTCTTTTCTTTTCTAGGATCGGCATCTGCAACACTGGGCTGTGGAATAGACGATCCAGGAACAAGCATGGAGGAGCAGAGAATCCCACTCTGCATCTGAAGTCCTCTGACAGCAAGCAATCACCTCAATACCGGTGTGGCTTTAAATACCTGCTGCACCTGGCCACACCCAGTCTGAGTCAATGGCCACACACAGTCTGAGTCATAAGGCTGCTGTACCTGGCCATACCCAGTCTGAGTCATGAGAATGCCACAAGCTCAGGTAACAAGTTAACACATGCCCCAGATTCCTACATGAGTATTAAACCAAGCCTTGGCTCAAGTAAACATTTCTCAAAGGTGAGAATAAGTGGCCCATTTATAAGGGCAGGTGATTTACTTTAGAGGCACACTTTACTAAGTGCCAGACGTGGGTTCTGGAACATATTCAGGTCTGCAGGCCTGACAGTACACCCTTCCCAAGGTGCCCCCAATTGGATTCGGTTTGTTTGGGTGTCTGTGATGGAACTGGTGAACTAATCGAGGAGCATGTACGTGTCCTGCTGGCTCCCAGGAACGATCTTCCAGTCCGTAACCTTTCCAATCCATCAAGTAGTGGAGTTTGTTACACACTTGTTTGGAATCTTATACCGCCCTTACCTTGTACTCTAGTTGATTATCCACTAGAATCGGAGAGGGTCCCATTGGGCAGTGCATGGTGTTTGCTACCGGTATTAGCAAGGAGATGTGGAACACTGGATGAATCAGCAGAGATGTGGGAAGCTCTAGTTTAATGGATACTTCAATTATGTTCTCCATTATGGTGAAGGGGCACACAAAAACATTGGATGAAACTTTTGTGCCCCCTTCAGATTTAAGTGTTTAGTTGACAACCATACCCTTTGTCATTCCTTAAAATCTGGTCCCTGGTGTCTCTTTTTGTCTGCATATGTCTTATACATTTGTTTTGCCAATTCCAGATTGTCTTGTGCATTTTGTTGAATGTCACTGAATTGTGGTAAAAAATCTTGCACAGCGGAGTGGGTAACTGAGGTACTACATTTAAATCCAACATACAAGGATGATACTCATAGTTACAATAAAAAGGTGCATATTCAATAGATGCATGGATTACATTTTTATATGCAAATTCAGTGGCCCCAAACACTTTGCCCAATCCACTTCAGAGCTTAGAAGATAACAAGGTAAATATTGCTTCATACACTGGTTGACTCTTTCAGTCTGTCCATCTGATTGTGGCTGATGACTGGACGACAAGTGGATATCCATATCCAATTCCTGGCAAAGGTATTTCCAAAATCTGGATACAAATTGTGGTTCTCAATGAGAAACTACCACTGAAGGAAGCCCATGGAGACAAACTATGGATTGTAAGAAAACTTGGCCTAATTGTAAGGCAGAAGGTAAGGATTTTAGAAGGATAAAGTGTGCCATTTATGTCAAGTGATCTACTACTACTAGAACAGTAGTAAACCCAGCCTGGAAGTTCTGTA
Organism: Pleurodeles waltl; assembly: GCF_031143425.1. Classification (NCBI taxonomy): domain Eukaryota; kingdom Metazoa; phylum Chordata; class Amphibia; order Caudata; family Salamandridae; genus Pleurodeles; species Pleurodeles waltl. Next base: position 444,239,655 of record NC_090448.1, on the reverse strand, counting down.
ATTCTACCACAAAGTCTAATGATACCGTGTGCCAGGATTCAGGTGGCATGGGAAAGGGTTGCAAAAGTCCAGCCGGAGCTTGGTACAAACTTTTCCTTTGTGTGCAAGTAGCACAATTTCCTACATAAGCCTTTGCATCCTCAGATATGGATGGCCACCGCAAAATGTAATTGGAGGATCTCTAGGGTCTTTTTCCCCCTGGGTGACCAACAAGCTTACTAGCATGGTGCCACTGACAGGCTTTGTCTTGTAATTTTTTGATGGGTAGCTATAACTTCTGTGCTACATACTTTAACCCCTCATGGCTAGTGACATCTGTAGTGTGGTGTTGCAGGGTATCTATGGCTGCAGTACCTTCCTGCTCTAGTTGCACCTCTTGTGAAAAATCTGAATCAAGGATAATGGCCCCCACAGTTTTGTCTGAATAGATAATAAAAGGTGGTTTTTCCACTTGTACATTAGTGGACCGGGTTAGTCTAGAAAGTGTGTCCACTTTTTCGTTCTTACAACCTGGTTGGAACTGGATCAGAAAATATTAATCACTGAAGAACTGGGACTACCTGACCCGTTGCGCAGGTAAAGCGTGTGCGGTTTTAAGGAACTGTAAATTCCTATGATCTGTCAGAATGGTGACTGTATGTAAACTCCCTAGGAGATAATGGCCCTCATTACAACATTGGCGGTATATACCACCTATCGCTGCGGCGACGGCTGCCAAAAGCCATCGCCGTGGGTTCCAGCCGTCTGCCAAATTATGAACATAGCCGGAATTCCCCCAGATGAATGGCAGAAATCCGGCTATGGCCATGGCAGCGGATGTCGGTAAGGTGGCACTGCTGCCGACAGCAGCTCCACACCAGTAGACCACCGCCCACCATATCATGACACATGATACAGCCTGGTGGTGTTCTGCTGGAGGACCCCCTGCAATCAGGTAAGTCGGCTGCTCCGACAGGGGAGGGGAGTGGGGGTGTGTGTGTGTGTGGATGTGTGTGTGCATGTATGTATTTCAGTGTGAATGGATGTGTGTATGTATGGATGTATGCATGTGTGTATGGATGTGAGAATGAGTGTGTGAATGTGTGTGTGCGTGTGTGAATGAAGTTCCATGAATGAAGTAGGGGGTCTGGAGAGGGAGGGGGTAGGGGGAAACAAGGGGGGCCAAACCTCCAATGTCATATTATGGGGAAAGTACCGCCAGCCTGTTGGCAGTACTTTTCTCCATTTTACTGCCGTCCGCCAGGGTTGTAATGAGGGCCAAAGTCTCTATTTCTCAAAGGCTTGATGTTATTGCTAGTAATTCTCGGTCTGCTACTGAATTATTTGTTTTGGCTGAATTCAATTTGTGAGAGAAGCAAACCACTGGGTGTAGCTCACCGGTCCCATGATCACGCTGAGATAAGACTCCACCCACCTCTACTTGAGAGGCGTCTTCCTCGACAAAAAACAGCTACGTAGGGTATGGGGTCGTAAAATGGGAGCTGTACTGAACTTGTCTTTTAATTGGTGCAAGGCCTTATCTGCCTCTTCTCCCCACTGAAACTTCATTCCTTTATGGAATAATTTAGTGATGGGAGCAACAATGTTTGAAAAGTGATCAATAAAATGCGTATAGAAGTTGGCAATGCCCAGGGTGACCTCTTGTGTCTCCATTGTGTCCGGGCGAGAAATGAAATGTGGGCTTATTGAACTGTCATGCACTAACCTGTTTGTCCCATGGAGACACAATGCTGTGAAACATGGACATCGCCTGGCAGAATTAGGATGGCTAGCAGTGATCTACGAAGAGCAGATATATCCTATGATGAATTAAACATTAGTCAACTATCACTTTTTATGTAACCAATATACTAAAATTACTCTCCGCCAAATCCCTCAAAGTAGGTGTACCTGTCTGAGTCCCCTCACCCACTTTTGATAGCTCTCCCCTCTCTCTCTAGGGATATCAATGAAACAGTATGGAACCTACAATCTGATACAATGTTTAACCTTCTATATTATCTACAAGTATTCCCACCTTGTTCCAAAGCCAATGTGGCCGCACTGGAAAACCTACCTGAAGTGTTCCAGAAATTCAGTGTACGTCTTGCTCGTTGGGTCTTGATGAGACTTTCTAAAACACAGTCACACTCACTATCATAGACATATAACAGGCGATAAAGAATGAAAATCAATTCTTAAGTAATTTTGTTTTCTCAAATATTCAGGGATTAAGCAGAAGAGTGTTAGTATCAGAAAGAACACAGTTCAGTGTTTTAACCACACTGACAGCATAGGGTTAATATACTAAAGCTCACTTTCGTATGTAATTGGTACCATCACTGTGACATCACAGTGACAATTGAACATGGAAATAACAGACCTTTGATTCACGTTTTGAAACTAGTGTGTGCCAAGCACTGAGTGTTCTTTGTCATACGCAATGATTAGTATCACAGAAATGCTACATAAAGCTCAACTATAGCAAACATGTTCATAATACATCGTTAAAATAACAACTGTCCAACATGCACTCAAATCTGTACTGTCATTGCAAGCTAACAACAATGAATGTTATTATTTAGCAGGCAGCAAGTATTCAAGCAACCAACGGCACTAATAACATGCCCTTCTAGTGTGCGATGCTCCTCTGAACATCAGGCAATCAACTATCAAAGGTAACCGGCAAAATGACTTTCAACCGTTTGCAGCACATTACCGCCTTTTATGATGCTAATCTTCTAGATTTCTTCTTTTCTAGGATTGGCATCTGTAACGCTGAGGAATAGATGATCCAGAAACAAGCGCAGAGGAGCAGAGAATCCCACTCTTCATCGGAAGACCTCTGACTGCAAGCAATCACATCATGACTGGTGTGGCTTTAAATTCCTGCTGCACCTGGCCACACCGAGTCTGAGTCACCTGGCCATCCCCAGTCTGAGTCATAGGGCTGCTGTCCCAGGCCACACCCAGTCTGAGTCGTGAGGATGCTACAAGCTCAGGCAACAAGTTGCGACATGTCCCAGATTCCTACACGAGTTCTAAAACAAGCATTGGCTCAAGTAAACATTTCTCATAGGCAACAACAATCATTGACTCATGCAAGGGCAGTTGATTTGCTTTAGGGGCACACTTGACTAAATGTCAGATGTAGGTTCTGGAGCATTTTTGGGTTTGCAGGCCCGACAGTTGTCAATTGGATCAAGTGGGTAAAGAGCGTCTTATACCAAGTGCGAGTTTTACGACTTGTACTGTATGGCTAAGTACCTGGTTATTTTTATCCACTCCACACACATGCTTGTTGTAATCAAGTGTACAGGTGCACTTGTGAATTAGATCCAACTGAACTCAAACTGTGAACAGGGAAATAGTCTCATCATGAATTGTAGTGAGCAAGTACACATCCCTCCAACTGGAGAACTGGACTGCAAGCAGTTCAATTGAATCTAATCCAATATTCAGAGATTTTTGGAGCTTCTTAAAAACAGGCCCCCTGCAGGAATCCTTTGTATCAGCATCAAACTTTTCTACATGCAATAGTGACAGCTTTGTACAGTTTGTTGAATAGCTCTACTCTTGTATAGAGGTTGTCCACCTAAAGGTTATTACACTAATGAAGGAATGGGTGGACAAGCTCTCATACAATAATTTCTGTAACTCCTAGCATGGAACAGCAACCTGCAGGATTTAGAGTGGAGTCCTTCCTAGGCTAGATAAAAAGTAGATCTTTGACACAGCATGCACATTTTGGTGCCACAATGAGCTCATTTGCTCGGAATGTACTGCCTGAACAGAAGCCACCCTCCATAAAGGACTGATCAGTGAATTTATTCTTTCCAGGAGTATTAATCTCTAGAAGCCTGGCAGAAAAAATGTTCCAACCTGTCACTGACTGTTTGGTCCTGAGGTAATGCTCCTGAATAATCCACAAAATGCAGCATAAGCTGCAATAGGAAAACCGATCTCTGCTCATGAGCTGCACAAAGCTAGTTGCTACCCAAACAGTGTGACTAAACCAGTAGGACAGCAAGCTTAGGCCCATATTTATACTTTTTTAGCACTGCATTTGCGGCATTTTTTGTTACGTAAAAGCGGCGCAAACTTGTAAAATACAATTGTATCACAACTGCCATGAACATGTTTCTTAGAATCACTGAAAGACAAGTCATCAGATGGAACTGAGGCAATTAAAATCTCTCTTTAAGATTCCATTTTAATTTCTTCTCTCTAATGCTGAGTGTCCTCCATAAGTCGAGCTACTGTCTTTACCAAGAGTTAAGTACCACAAGTGTGATGGTGCCACTGGAGTGATGCATGCAGGCTCACTCATGAAAAAGTTCTGCTGCTGTTTGCTTAACTCACTCTTGGCCTTCATTAAGTTAGTATGTAGTTCTGTGTATGTGCTGTGTTCCTGTTTGCCTTCGAATGGTACAATATATGGAGGACTCTGGGTTTTATTTTGGGAGCACCCGGATTATCTGTAGGAGGAGCTAGTAGAGGACTCCCAACAAACAGAATTGTGAATTGCTACATTCCTGTAAACTGGGTGGGACTCTCATCGGAAGAAGAAGAACAAAGCACTTCAGTGCACTTCAAAGGGTGCTCTTTGATTTAGAGAGACAATGATTGGGCCATCACCCGTGTGCAGTTTAAGTTGGAGACCCTGTGTGCCAGAGGAGACTGCCATGAAGTTAGCCAACATTGCACCAATCGGGCTGTAGCTTGTGTGCAGGGTGAAGTTGGTAACCCCATTTGTTCAAGGGTTCCATTGTGAAGATGACTACTGTGCTGACTGGGCCATAGCCTGTGTTCAGTGTGAAGTCAGCAATCAGGTATGCCAGAGGGGAGTTGCCATTATGAGAAATTTACTGCTGTGGTGATGGGGCCATAGCCCATGTGCGGAGTCAAGACAGCAACCCTGCATTCAAGTGGGGGCAACTGTAAAGAGGAAACTACTGCTTTGCTGATCTAGCCATTGCCTATGTGCAAAGTGAGGCCAGCAACCCTGTATGCCAGAAGATGTCACTGGAAAGGATGGGGATGATTGTCTGGTTCCAGAAGTCATCAAGAGGAGAGGTTACAGTGTTGACCGATGCTGGCCCAAGCACCCAACTGTGGATCAGGGCCAAAGACGTCAAAACCCCCTACCTGTAGAAGTATCGGGGAACTTACTGTCTCACCAGAGGATGAGCCATGGATGCGAGCCACTACCCCTGCACAGCCACAAGAGATACTCACCAACACCAGCTGCTACAGCCCCTGTTGGCATCCACAAGTGAAATGCACTCCTGTTGTGCAATCCATGCAGGAGCGAGTAAGACTGATCAAAATACAGGAAGGCCCAGGGGAACTTGTTTTGTCACATAGCACCTTGGGTGATGGAACACTTTTGACTTTTAAAAGAGAGGAGTGGGACTCCTGAGACGCAGACTACTAATGGGGTATAACTCAAATGTCACTTATAGTGAATGGGGAACAACCACTAAAGTAAGCAAGTGGGAAGTGGGATTAAAGGGCATGCCTAGTAAACACTAGAGCCCGATGTCAAGGAACTATGTGTATTGCTTATTGATGCCATATTTTACTTTCTGTTTTATTTATACATATTTGACTGGCCAATCATTTATTGCTGCAATTGAATGTATTTTGAGTTGTAACCCTGTGTTCAACACCCTGCATCTACCTTCCCCCCGAGAAGCCTTAGACTTCTCGACTGAGAGTAAAGTGCTAAAGGTGTACTTAGCCCACTTGCTTATGGTCCATAGTAAGTCATCCCTAGGGAACAACTCTACTTGGCAAATATTGCCTCTCCACTTCATCACTAGTTGCTGCATGACCAGATGAGCAACATCTGTGCACTTGATGGAGACAGCTAATTTATGAAAAAGTATGGACGACTTGTGAAAAAAACAATACAGTGATATACATCACTAGTTGTCACATGACCAGATGAGCAACATCTGTGCACTTGATGTAGAAAGCTAATTTATAAAGAAGTATGGATGACTTGTAAAAAAAAACTAAAAAAAACACAGTGGTATACAGGAAAGCCATATTGTCCTGTTTTGCCCAGGACAAGTATTGCATTGCCCTTCTGCAGTAGTCTGCAACAGTTTGCTGAGCATATTTTATTCACTGATAACTAATGCTGGCAAAGGTGAAATTGGGTTTTGGTTGAGAGGAGGTTTAACTCTTCTCAAGCAACAATTACAATCTCTCTCAGGGTGAGCCACAGAAAATCACTAAAGCAGCCTGCTCTTAACCCTCTGGTAGCTTGGTACAAAAGCATTCAAGCTTAATTTAAAGGCAATGCAGCACTCAAACAGTAGTAAAGTGAAAACACAACACAAGAAAAATCCCACACCAATTTAGAAAAATTTAGAAAAAAATGAATAAATAAGTTGAGATTAAAATGACAAATATCCAAGCAATAGAACCATAGTTATGAATTATTAATGCTTTTAGTAAAACTAATGCCTGAAAGATCAAAGTACCAACTGCCGGTGTTTAGTCATGCAACACCGGGGCAAAGTCAAAAGTTATGGCCGATGTGATGGAGTGTGGTTCAGCTACAAGAAATGGATTGGGACTAGTCTTTGCTTCCTCTTCGGACTTTGATGACTTTTTCATGTCTTGCAAAGGTAAAGTTCTGAGGGGCAAGGCAACCGTCAGTTTCCGAGGAGGTTGTGCTGTTGCCAGAGGCTGCTGGATGTAGTCACCAGGAAGATTCCTATGTTTTAACTTTGTCACTTTTTTGGAAGCCAAAAAATCTCCAGCCGGGCTAAGCTGCAGGTTGTAGCCAATGAGAGCTCCACAAGGCCGGACACCTTTTTGAAGAGAAGACAGTGAACAGGATTTGCTGCTGCAGCAGAGAACGTGGCAGGAGCCACCTCAAAGTCAGGCTGACTGGCGATGCACCTTGAGGCAATCGCCAACCAGGTAAGTCCCAGTCTTCTGTCAGTTCTCAGGTCACTTTTGGGATGCAAAGTACTAACTCTTGGGTTTTTGCTGTTTGGGCACTTTTAGTGCCACTTCCAAATGTCCAAGACTGAGTGGTACTACCTGGAGGGCGGGACTCACTTCACATTGGGTCCAGATGTGAGGTTCAAGTTTGTGGAGCTTTTTGGTCCTCTGTAGCTCACAACAGAAGACTAGAAACTAGCCCCCGAAGCCACCATGGTAGTCCTGGGTTCAAACACTCAAGCAAAATGCAGTTCTCTGAGGGCACAAGGCAGGAGTCAAACAACAGGACAGTCCTTTGCGTTACAAAGCAGGACTCAAGCAGAAAAGCAATCCTCTGAAATACAACACTAATCCAGAATTGTACTGAAGAGGTGGTCTGAGGATCCACTATTTATACCTGTTATCAGCATTTGAAGTGGGAGAAACTTCGAAGTCCTTCTGTCGTCTTGTGCTAGAATACACAAGGCCCTCTGCCTAGGCTCAAAGAGGTCCGAAGTAACAAAAGAAGGATTCCAAGGTCTTTGTGAGTGAACTGAGCCAGCTCATTTGACATATAAGTGGACAGGGAAAGCTCACCCCTCCCATCCTGGCAGGATTGCCCAACTTGTCAACACCTAGCCCTCCTTTGTCTCACTGTCTGCGAGGAATACACAAAGGCCAACTGCCACTCTAATTATGTTCATGTGACCCGGAACACAGGCTGGGGCAGCAAATGGTTAGGAGAATAAAATTACAACTTTTTAAAAGTGGCATTTTCAGATCTCTGAGTTCAAATCTCACTTTATCATTGAAGAAGATTTAAAACTACAATTTATTTGAGACCAAACATGACATTTCTAGCTGTTTCCAAACAAAGCTTAGCGCTTCTTAAATGTATTGAGGTAACCCAATGGTATCCTGTCAGAGACATAGACCTTGCAGTAGTAAAAAAACAATTTTGGTAGCTTTTCACTACCAGGACATATAATGCTTAAAAATACATATCAAACTTTTTAAATACAATGCACCTTGCCCTAGCAAATTCCCAGGGCCTACCTTAGGAGTGACATATGTTTTAAAAAGGAAGGTGAGGCCTTTTATTTTGCCAAGTCGAATTGGCAGTCTAAAACTACACACAGACATGTTTTGAAGGGCTTCTTGAATATTTAATTTACAGGACCTAGGTAGGTGTAGTATGTATGTATGTATATGTATGTATGTATATAGGTATTTCTAAAGCGTTCCGGCCTTAGCATTGAAGTGCTAGAGGGGGTACAGTGAGAATCCAACAAGAGAGCCAGCAGCGGAGTTAGGCCAATTAACGCGGAACCAGCCAAGTTTTCACCAGCCTCCTGAAAGTTAGGAAGTTCTCCTCCTTCCGGATATCCCAAGGAAGCGAGTTCCAGTGCTTAGCCGCCGTCACAGTGAAAGCTTTGTCTCCCCATCTTACTCTGCGCATCCGACAGACCTGGATCAAATAGTCATTTTTAGATCTAAGTTCACGCGTGGACCTCTATGTATGGCCTTAAACGTTAAGCATAGAGTTTTGAAAGTAATACACTTCCTGACCGGAAGCCAATGAAGACGTTTAAAACTATAACTGGCCGAAGGTGAGCGAGGAAAATCCAAAATCAATCGGGCAGCATTGCTTTGAATCAATTGAAGCTTGCTCAATTACATTTTATCCAGGTCCAGCAGCAAAGAATTGCAATAGTCCAATCCGGACATAACCAAAGCCAAAATAACCGCAACTCTCTCTTCCTGCTGCAGATATGGCCGGATTTTCCTCAGTGTTTTTAAGATCCAGTAACTGGATTTAACCATGGCATTAACTTGAGGCCTAAAGCATAAACAATTATCAAAGATAACTCCCAGGTTTCTGTTGGCAACACTCGGGAGGGAAGCTTCCCACACTCCGAAGGCCACCATCAGGAGTTCCACACCTCATTGCTAAAACCATACAACACAATTTCTGTTTTGTTAGTGTTGAGCTTTAGCCAATTCTGGTCCATCCAGCGATTAATGTCATGCATACAGTTACAGAACTGATCGGCCACTTCCTCCCAGTTGTTCCTGGACACCGGGATGGTCAGTTGGGTATCATTCACGTAAGAGGTGGGAGTAAAGCTGTATGAACAGATCAGTTTGGCCAAAGGGGCAACATAAACATTAAACAGAGTAGGACTGAGAGCTGAACCCTGTGGAACCCCACATGGCAGACAGAAGGCAGGTTCCTTAAAGTTGGCCCAGCTCACAGTAATCGGTCTGTTGCCTAGAAAGGACTCCAGAATTTTAAGAGCAGAGTCTCTCATCCCTGCTTGAAAGAGTTGAGAAACCATAATCTGCGGGAAGATTTTATCAAATGCCGCAGAGAGGTCCAGCAGGGCCAGAACAGCACCTTGTCCCTCATCCAACAACCGACAAATCGAGTCAGAAGTCATCAGAAGCGCAGATTCGGTGCTATGGGCCTTCCTTAATCCATGTTGCAACTGATCTAGGCTACCAGCATGATGAAGAAATGTAGAACGCTCATGGTTAATATGTTTCTCAAAAATGTTTGCCAGCATAGGAAGTAAGGAGATGGGTCGCAAATTGCTCAACTCAAGTGCCGCTTTGTCTAGTTTCAGGCAGTAATGGCAAAAAATTTGTGAGCAGTGGAATATCAGAGTCCGCAGTAGGGTTCAGGACAACCGGGAGGGCATGCATTGGAGCAGACTGAGGAAAGTCAGACTGAATATGTAGAATTTTGGTTTCAAAGAAAGAGCCAATTTTATCGCAAAATTCCTGAGAGTTATCTATGTCGTTGGAAAAAGGGTGTGTGGTCAAAGACCGAACCACTTTAAATAATTCTCTTGGGGTGTTAGCCACATCTTTAATCCTCGTAGTAAAATAGTCTGATTTAGCCTCAAAACCCGCAACTTTATAAGCCTTTAACACTATTCTCAGCTTATCCTTCTACGCTGAGTTAGGAGATAGCTACCAACATCTTTCTTGTTGGTGATATCTCCTTTGTAACAACTTCAGGTCCTTATTGAACCAGGGCCAGCTAGTTTTTTTATTCCCTAATGGATTCCTCTTCACAACGGGGGCGAGTTGATCCAAAGCAAAATAAATACCAGAATTAAATTCATCTAAGGCAGACATACGAGAGCTACCTGCTGCTTCCCATCCAGCAATTAATGCTGGGCACAGCTGATCCTTAGTGATCTTATTCCAATAACGCGAGGCCTTGCGACACATCCTCTTATGTTGGCCAGGAAACAGGTTTCTGCATCTAAAAATGTAAAGGTGGTGATCTGACCACTCTAGAGGGATGTTTGTCACTGTCACTTGATCTTGAGGGTGAGCGAAGATCCCATCTAATATATGCCCGGCCCGATGAGTGGCCGTGGTAACTATGAGTTCCCCTTCAAAAGTAGCCATGAAATTTACCAGGTCCTTAATATGAGTGAGTTGGCTATCATCAAAATGAATTTTAAAATCACCCAGAATAATACAATTTGTCACAGTTGCCAGTGGCTCGACTAAATTAGGCCAGTCTAGCAAGAAAGTGGCAAACGGGCCAAGGGGTACCAGTCTACCAGGGACTGATAACTAAATTAAATGTGCCAAATAGGTGTGAGTCAATGTTACCATGTTTAAAGGTGCACAGAATCCTAAAGTCAACAAAATGAGTTCAGAAAACATGAGGGGTGAAGGCAAAAAGGTTTGGGGATGACCCTGTTGAGAGGGCCTGGTCCAACACAAGATTTATATTTTGACCTGCCATTTGAAGGTTATAAAGCAATAGATATAAGGTGCCCTGGAAGCATAAGTTATGTACCAGGGCTACAACTGAACTCTGAAAAATCAAACTATAAAGTTTCATTTCACATAAGTGTGGAACACCTTACTGTCTAATGGAATATCAAGCCTCCCATATCTAATATATGTTTCCTTTAAACGTTTCTTTCATCATTTGAATAAATAGAGGCATAAAGTATGCTATACTCTTTTCAAGTGAACTGTAGTAGATTACAGAAACACAACACAACAAATATATCACCCCTTTGAACTAATCTATTTCATGCACACTAGTAGAGCAAACTGGGTAGTTGTACCAATAAGAAGTAGCTTGCTTACACTGTGTACATTTTAAAAATAAGTTATAGAAACAGGTTTATCCTGACAGGCCACTTTAGATTGGACTTAAATTTATGAAGATTGCTTTACCTGTGGCTGAGGGAGGTTTAGTACTCTGTGCCTTCAAAGTAATTCACACTCAGCCTCATCTCAAATGCAGTCAAAGTCGCCATATTTCACTATGACAATGTAATCACAGATTCGCATTAAAAAGTCATTACTGTTTAGAGTCTAGCTTAGTTTGAAAAACACTTACTATAAAACCCAGCTGGCTTTGTAAATTACGTAAGAATTTACGCAAGAATACAAGGTGCGGTGATTTAAACCTCGATCGTATATCTTTATTGATTGAAGGGATTTTAGGGCACTGCATTTACGTGAAATGATTAGCGAATAATCAAAATAAAACAGTCCCCTGATACGAGTTCATAAATAGTTCCGGACTAACTTGTTTTATTTTTTATAAAAGATGTTGGTGCAAAGAAATTTATGTGTAGCTGTTCTGAGATATATAAAAATATCATATAATCAGTTGTTTTGAATATATTCCATGCTATATATAGACTGATCCGTTTGCCATTAGGCAATGGTTTCAGATATATGCTCTGTGTCTTTTTTATACAAAATTATGTTAGAGTGTTAAATATATAAATTGCAATATTATCACTATTGTCAGCAAAATCAGAAGAGTATCAATGATTGCCTAAGATGTATCTGTTGAAAACCTAAAAGCTTAGACAGCACAATGAAGTCACTTTAATTTTTTATTTATTACATTATTATTGGGATGTTTAATGCTTCCTTCAGGACGGGGTGAAAGGGTTCAGCAGTATGAATTTATGTCACAGGTTACTCAATTGTAGTATATGAATGTCTTCCAAGTACTTTTGGTGCATATTATTCTCTTCCTACATATACAGTCCAGCAGAGAGGAGAAGAATGGTTGAAAGGCAAAAATAAAAGTGGAACTCGGGGCACTTTTGAACTTTTAAAGTCACGCTTTATAGGTGTTTTGCAAGGTATGTGAGAGTCCATTCATTTGTGCTTTCTGCAGACAACGTTTGTGGTAATCTCAGGAAAATTAATTTGAGAAAAACAGCTTATCAGACCTTAAATCAGACCCACAAACAGACAGCCACATTGCCACATAGGCCACCCCAAACCCGACGACTGACCAGTTGGACATACCCAACTGGGATGACTCCTAAGAATTAGGTTTTGGTAACTGTTAGTGCTCAGTGAATGAGAAGGACTTAGAACTAGGCCTTGGCAGAATTTCAGTAACGCTGCAGTAATCAGAGTAATTTTGGTAATTACTCTTTAATGCGGAATTACTGATAAATACGCAGTTACTTCTGCTCGTGTAATTAAAAGTAATGTGGGGGATAAATCCTACCACGACAGCACTTTTATGTTCTACTGCATTCAACACTGTTTCTTAGCACAATGCATTCTCACATCCGTTTTGAACTCAAGGATATATTTTGCACTAAGAAAGTAGCACTAAATGCTGGTAGCAAATTGGGGGAAAGTCCTACCCCCAACAGCACATGTAGCAATCAGGTGTCTGTCAGCAAAGATTGTTTGGAGCCTGAAGCACTTTAGTACCTTCAAATAAAGGTAATTAATATATTTTCTGGCATGCTAGGGAAAATGAAAGGATTCTGTTTCTATGTATGAAATTTCAAAAGATTCACAGAGTTTATGCACCATTGTTTGGTGCATTCTCACTACTTTATTTGCATATGTAGAAAATCCAAGATGCAAAAATTATCATGAGAGACCTCTATGAACCAGGACAAGCACCATTATTTATTGGAAAACTGGGACAGAAATGATAGCTTTAGGATCTGTTTTCTATTAGGACTTTATTATGAAATGCCTTCACATTGGGAAATTATGAACTTGTGTCTGGGTAATTTTGCACAAACACTTGCACTGACCAGAAAAAAACAGAAAATCAAGGGGATTATTTTCAAGCCATTTGTGCCACCGGTGCGTTACTTTTTATATGGGAAAAACTGATGCTCCGGTGGCGCAAGGGACTTGTAAAGAAGCCCTGTATGTAACTTTCAGGCAGAGAAAATATTATTCTTGTGCCACTCAGTGAAAGGCGGATCAGCAAAAGTACAATGCAAGTAATCCAGTACACATGGTAGTCAATTATGGACAGCCAGGAGTAGCATCTGTCACCACTAACACAACCATTGCTCATCCTCATCTCAGGGACCATTATGTACGAGAGGGCCTGAGATATCAAATAATTTTACCCTTACTGTGCCTATGGGGAAATGTGTTTATACATCAGACCCAAAATTGCTTTGAAAACGTTCTTCTCCACCCCCTTACCATAGCTCTAAGTAGAAAAAAGTAAGTTGCTGATGGGTTAATGGCAAGGTGACCACCGTTGTGATTGCACTGGGTGGGGTCAAAGTGTGCGTTATATCACGTCCACTACCCCAGGCATTTTGATAATTAGCATTCTTGCTAGTAGGTGGCTTGTCAGTTCATGTGATTAGTTTGTAAAACAGTGCAAGGTATCTTTAAAATTGAGATGGTCAGTGTCTGTAGAGATACCACCTGCAAGGGATTTCAAGTTTATTAATCATGTACCAAAAAAAATGACCTCCTGCCTTAAAAAGAAAGGCTCCATTTAGTTGGTGGTGAAGCATTTTAAACTTTGCCTCACAATTCTAGTTGTGGTGTACTAATGCACACAAAATCTGATGAAATATTATACAGCATCTTGTTTATTGCCACTTAGGGGCTGCATGTTTGTGCTTCCCTAGTTTGGATGAGATTTATGTTTTTTAGGTGTTGTTTGTAATAAGTTATTTAGAAGTGGAAGATTTTAAAGATGAATAAAATAGCACTTCAGTTCAATTGAATGATCTCTGATTCATCATGACTTTACAGTACGTCCTGACGGGTAGTAGTTTCCCTTTCGCTGTAATGTTCCTCTGCTTAGCTTTTGATTTGCAAACATTCATATTCATTTGATTGGGACCTACAGTTGAAATAAGTGTTGTCCACTGACACAGTTCATGCTGCATGAGGTCCAGACGTCTGTTCCTGGGGCTCCTTTGCCCATTATAGAACAAGGAAGTCTGGTCTTTTGCAAAGGCATACATTTTGGTAGTGTTGGTCTGTAACACTGAGTGCCCAATAGACCCTTTGGGATACCTCAGTATTATAAAGTTCATGTGCAGTGTTTCCTTAGTGAGACACATGATCATGAAACTACCCTGTCTCCCTTTTTGGTTAGTCAGCAACCATTCCTAAAATGTGCCTTCCATGATCCTATGTTACAGTAAAATATAGGACACCTGGGCTACATTACGGGAAGTATTTCATTGGTGCAATGGGCATATGTACCTAATCTGCAGACTCTTGGCATCCCCTTCTATACTACTGAGAGCACTGACGCACATGTAGCACCAGAGCTATCTCAAGAGGGCATTCCCTCGTTTTGCATGGGGATGTGGCTTCAACCAAATAGGACAATCTCTTTACCTCTGATCCAGCACCATATTATGTAGGCAGGTGCAAAAGCAAAGAAGCTGTCAGGAACAGCTCTCCTTCCTCTGGAAGGAGAAAAGGGGTTCCATGGACACCCCATACATCCCAGAGTAGGTGGGTGTAATCACTTACTACACCCACCTGCAAAAGGATCACTAATCCCTCCTCAAATTGCAGGCAGGTTGCTGCCGCACTCTGAAGCGTGGAGCAGCTTTGTAGCTGCCACTCCATATTTGATTTGAATGCCGTGCCCCCATGGCTGTGCAAGTTTGCTTATGCCCTGAGGGCAGTGTATTTTCTGTAATAAAGCACACTCTCCCTGTTTGCACAGGGCAAAACTATTTTAAGGAGTATTGTGGTGCAAACAAGAAAAGTGCACCCTATGTGTCCAGAGCCCTGGTGTATTTGCCACAGGAATATAGTAGTGTCTGTCACTTTAGCAACATTTTTCAAACTGCATCTTCATCCCAGCATCCCTCTTTAAATATTTTGTGCTATAATTATACAGAGGTCATGGGAGGGTGGGGGGTTTCTGATGAGGTTGGGGTGGGGAGGGTCCTACATGGAAGGGGGTGGGGAGTCCTGCAGTGGTGACAAGAATGAGTATTCCTGTTGCCAGTATAGTTACTGCCAGGGTTTCCGTGGTGGGGCTGCCTCCAAGGAATCCCTGGCGGTAAGGATACTCAAAATACTGTGGGCGGTGTTAGGTGGATTGCCGGGTCGAAGGTGGTCAACCTTCGGCCAAGCAGTCCTACCTCCCTGGCGGTACAGGTGGTGAACTGGCTGCAATACAGCCAGTTCACTACCATTGTCATAATTTGGAGATGCTGCACTGCCACGCTGTCGGTGGTCCGGCCTTCACCACCGGCGTGGCAAGGCACGACTGCCAGGGTCATAATGACCCCATTAATGTGCAAACTTCTTTGCATGGACACAGTTTTACAAGGGCAGGCTGGAAAATTAGGAAACGAGGTGTAAAGTGTTCAACCAACGATGTGTTAACTAAACCCTCTACTGAACAGACAATAAATAAAGTTCTGTGCCTTGTAAGAGTACCAATGCAGATTGTTCCTTCACCACTAATTTCAGATTTTCTCACAATATCGTTTGGGCCTTTGATATTCATAAATTAAATGTTTCACTCTTAATTTAGTGGACCCAATATTATGTTCAGACAACTCTAGAACCCCCAAGGTTCATAATGTTATCCAAAGGCAAACAATCCATGATACATGTCTTAGATAACCCTGTTTCAGATTCAGCACAAATTGATACCCATAACAAAATGTCAATGTTATAGGACAGACCAATCTCAGAGTGGCAGACAAAAATGAGGCAACATTTTGGAACAGACAATAGGCTATGTATGAAGTTGTTCTCAACCCTCTGAAGGGGATCTGGATGTACACAACCCCAATCTCTGGGCCCAAAGGTACCCACAGAGATACATGTAGATTGAATATCTATGTCATAGCTGTAATTGGCGTGGTTCCTGGTTTAGATGCTAACCTAAATACAACCTCAGAAGAACTTAGCAGTTGTTGGGTTCTCGTGGTGAGCAAATGCTGCCAGTCTAACAATGAGGCAAAAGGAATACACAAATAAGAAAACTAAAAACTCTCCTTAGTGCTTTGTTAGTTATGTGGTGGGATCTAATTTTGTTAGCCTTAGGACCAATGTCATAAAATAGATTTTAGTGAGGGTGACAACCAAATTTAGGTAATTCATGAAAAGGGAAAAAACATCCAATAAGCATTGGAGGCCGTTAGCTGGCCTAGAAAGAAGCACCTTATCATCTGCTTACAAAAGTACCAGAACTAGGCATCTTCCCGATCAAGGGCAGTATTTCCCAAGGCTAAATAAAATCTTTTCCAGACAATTAATACATAGAAAATATCATAAAGGTGCAAAAATACACACCTGTTTGACCTCTTTTGACAAACCAATCATATCCGTACAAGCCCCCTTGGTACCATACCAAACCTTGGCAGCAGTATCATGATGTAATCTCCTAAGGATGGAAATTAATGGCTTTTAACCCCATTTATCCCATTAGCTGCCATTCTTTTGAACGGTTCACTAGATCAAATACACTGGTTAAGTCTATAAAACCCATATGTAGTGAATCATTTTTATCTTTAATGTATTTCCTACGTAGCGAGTGTAGATTGAGCCAATTCTCTCCTGTGCCCAATCCCTGGTATCAACTTTATAGTATCGTAGAAAGGGATTTACTCCCCTCAGCCCAAGTCTCCAGCGTAGTAAGTAAGTCTCTTCTCAATGTTTTCAGCGTTTAGTAGGGAAGTGATATTTGGCGATAACACGTAGTAAGCCTCTTATCACCCTTTTTAAGATTGGGTACAATAATTGCCTCCAACCAAGATTGTCAAGTTGGGCCACTAATTGCAGCACTCATCACATTTGTCAACAGATGGGCCTTTAGAATGACACTGGCCTTGAACAGATTGACCAGAACTACATCCGAGTCAGTGGCCTTGCATGATTAGCTAATCATTGGACACTGAAAGGCATTGGACACTTCCTGAAACTGGACGGGATCAAAGAAGAGTGCCAGTCCTTCATTGTCAATCACAACTTCCCATGATTCTAAGATGCCCTGACAATCTCTTGACCGAAACACATATGACCTGTTCCACCACTATATCAGTAGGGATTATGGTGTCTGAGATAGACATCAGGGGCCAGATGTAGCAAAGGTTTGCGACTCGCAAACGGGCAGAATCGCAATTTGCGACAGTGCAAAATCGGAAATGGGATGCAAAAAGCCCATTTCCGACTCGCAAAAAGCAATGGGACCCGTTTGCGAGTCGCATCCATTGCAACCCCATTTTGCGACCCGCAAATGCCAAGTCGCAATTTGCGAGTCGCAAACCTTATGCAATTGCAACTCGCAAATTGCGACTAGTCGCAAAAAGGCCATTTTGCATGTCCCATTTACCACTAACTCAGAGCAGGTGGTAACCATTACCAAAGTATAAAAGGAGACCCAGAAGGCATCTGGGTTACACAAGATGGCGGAGATATACCTGATAGCAGTGAGAAGGAGAGTCCACGCAGCCCAGCAGAGGAGGAGGAGGGGCCACAGACAGGAGAAGATATATAGAACAAGGCAGACTCTTTTTCAGCAAACTGAGGATGAGATCTATGACAAATACCGCCTTAGCAGCGCAGCCATCCTAGAATTAATAGATTTACTCAAACCACAGCTAGAGCACCAAACTCTGCGTGGCTGCGCCATCCCTACGCATGTGCAAGTGCTATGCTCACTGCACCTCTTGGCCTCAGGGAGCTATCAGGGGGTAATTGCTGTGGCAGGTGAGGTATCCCAAAGTGCAGTGTCAAGGTTCCTCAGGGCCTTCCTAGATGCCTTAGTCACGCACATGTCCCACTTCATATACTTACCAAGGAATGAGGCAGAAATGAACAGCACCAAGCTGGACTTTTACCGCATTGCCCACTTTCCCCATGTCATAGGGTGTGTAGATGGGACACACATTCAAATATGCCCCCCTTCTAATCTAGAACACATTTTCCGCAACAGAAAGTGTACCCACTCACTCAATATTCAGGTTGTTTGTGACGCCCATTATGTCATCACTGACATTGTAGCTAAGTTTCCAGGCAGTACCCATGACTCATACATTTTTAGGCATAGTGGGATACATCAACGCCTGGAACGTGGGGAATTCGGAGATGGTTACCTCCTAGGTAGAGCCACAGACACTTGCAGACATACACACAGGTCACTGTGCACGACAATCTGGACTTCCTAACAGTGTACTTTTGTGCCCAACAGGTGACAGTGCATATGCTCTCAGGCCTTGGATCATGACTCCGTTTTTAACACCCAGCAATGATTCAGAGAGGCAATACAACAGTGCACATAAGAGGACCAGGAACCTCATTGAGCGCACCTTCGGACTCCTGAAGGCAAGATTCAGATGCCTCCACCGCAGTGGAGGTGCCCTCCAATACACCCCCATTACCGCATTTTAAATTGTGGTCGCATGCGCCATCCTCCACAACATAGCCACCCGACGTGGGCTACCTATCACCCCTGCAGACCCAGATCCTGATGATGAAGAGCAAGAACAACCACATCGCCGTCATGGGGATAGGAGTTTGGCAAATCAAGGCAGACTGAGACGGGAACACATTGCAACACAATATTTTGGACGGTACGTGTCAACTCCAACCATACTCACCTATTAACCAAAAACTCCATTTGTTAAGTGGCAAAAAAATAACTGTTTTATTAGTGTATTAAATAAACTATTCACAAGTGAAGATTGTCCATGGGCAGTAAAATGCCAACCAGGCATGTGGCACATTAACGTCATGTGCCACATTTAATGGTCCAGGGTGATCTCTAAGACCTTCTGCCCCTCCTGCCAGCCTGGCTGGTACCTGCTGCTTCCGTGGTGCTCTGCCTGCCACTCCTGAGCACCCTGCTGTCAGTGACAGAGACACTGCTCACTGTTGAGCCCTCCTCACTGTCCTGGGGTGTTTCCCCTGTGGCCCTCGACATTTCCCGTGTCTCCATCAGTTCGATAATGTGGGTGAGACGTCCCAGGCCCCTTTCCACATCCCCAGCGAAATGGCCCATCTCCACTTGCAGCCCAACTGTCCTCCTCGACAGGCCTGTGGTATTCATGGCGAGCCTGCCGATGGATGTGGCCATCCTGTCCAGTCTGTGCATGATCTGCCGATCCCTGCGCCGCCCACCCTCTGCCAGGGTCAGTAGTCCTCCCGCCAGTTCCCTCATGGCAAGGGCAAGGTCCCCAGTGTTACTGCAGATCATGTCCATCCGTGTGTTGAGGTGCTGCATGCTGGCATGGTTGTTGCGCACAAAGCGGTGCAGCACACCACTAATTCTGCCCAAAATTCTGTTCTGCAGGCGCTGACCACGCAGCAGATGTGCCTCACTGGTGGTTGGAGGAAGTAGCCCGGATGCAGACTGCAGCCCAGATGGTATTGACCTGCGACGCCTGCGCAGCGGTGGCTGCCCTGTGCTTCCACCTGTCTCCTCCCTGCCTGTTGCTGGGGCAGCCTCTTGCGGAATTGTTGCAGCAGGTGTGGCTACTGCAGGGATGCTGCTGACCGTGCATGTGGGGGTGCTGGGGGGTCCTGGGGTGTCCTCATGGGCCTGGGTGCTTGGAGTGTTGGTGGTGTCTTGCTGGAGACCTGTGGGACATGGGGAACAGACTGTCAGTGTCTACTATCTATTGCACACTTCCTAATAAACATTTGCCTATGAACTGCCTACTTGACTACATTTCCCATAATGCATCATTCTGGCATTTGCTACCCTGAAATGGAGCTATTTTGGTTGTGCATGCCCCTGAGTACATGGTGGGTGGGGATATGGCATTGATAGGGGTACAGGCATATCACATGGTACTCACCGGTTGATGTGCTGGGCTCTGAGGTGTCCAGGTCCCCAAATCCAGACACTGCCTCCTGCTCCAAGGTTTCTTCCACCCTTTCTTCCAGGGGTGTGGGTGGTGGCACAGACGATGGTCCCCCTCCTGTGCCTCTCATCTCCCGGAGCCTTTCAGCCACCCTCTCCTTGGTCCGGGAGCGGAGGTCATACCACCTCTTCTTGATGTCGTCGATGGTCCTATGGCTCACCCCCAGGGAATTGATCTTGTCCTGGATGTCCTGCCACAGTTGTTTTTTTGTGGCCTCAGGAACATTGTGGGCTGCTCTCCCAAACAAGTCATCATAGTGCTGACAGCATTCCTCTGTCAGCTCCCTCTCAGAAAATGTGAGCTTCCTCTTTCTTGGGGTTCCCTCCATGGCAGCTGCTGTTTGTCCTGTGTGAAATTCAGCAGTTATAAAAGGGTGTGGTCCTCGCTCCTCCCAGGTGTATTTGTAAACTTCCTGGCTGTGATGTCATCATCATGTGCCAGGAAGTGTTTCCAGAGTGTTCTGGTGTGGTTTCTGGAGTGTTCTGCTGCACCTGTAAGCAATTTTCAAGGTAATCGCAATTTGCGACACCTACTCGCTAATTGCGAGTTCGTTTTTTGCACACTCGCAAAAAGCGACCTCGCAATCTGCGGACTCGCACACTGCGTTGCGAGTCCGGGTGCGAGTCGCTATTTCGGAACGTTTTTTTTTCCTTGCATTACAAATTGCGACTCGCAAAATGCGAGTCGCATAAACTCGCAAAATGCGAGTCGCAATTTTTTGTTTTGCTACATCTGGCCCCAGGTTATTAAATATCGTTTATTTACTACCCTCCAAAAATCTCCACTGTCCTTATGTTTGGCAGAAACTTCAAACTCTTCCCAAGCTATTGCACTGATCTCATCCTTTCTCTTTTTGAATAAGGTTACAATTATGAAGCCTACATTTTGCAATTTCATTCCTCAATCTTGATTCCTTTTAAGGCGCAGCTAAAAGATGTTTGTGATCAGTGGAACAAGCATGAATAAACCAACTACATGTCGTTTCCCATTGTCGATGGACATTAATAGGTAATCTATGGGGAATGACAGTACAGAGGGAATGGAATGAGCAAATTATGTCAAGAAAGTCTTTTTCACTGTCCAAACATAATTCAAACTAATAATAGATGACAAAAGTGAAATAAAGTCAATAACACTTCCCAATCCTTTCCTTGTGAATGTCAGGGCCCTAGGATCATCAGAGAATATATTATCTTGATGAGGAAGCACTAGTTGTATTTCATAATGATATTGTTTATTGAGTCATCATATGTCATACTTGAAATGGGACAAACCTACCCAATTCATATCAGTAATGCCACTAACCTTTTTACTGTGTTACCTATGGATCATAGCTTTAAAATCTCCAGCCCACATGATTGGTAGTGGGGTTTGAGATTTCTTCAACTGCTTGTCGAAGTCGAACTCTAGGGATTCAACTACATGCGTTCACAACGGATTACAAATATTGTGATAAAAATTAATTAATATCAATTTACATTTTCCCCAAAAGTTTGCAACAATTGTTAAGAAAATGTGACAGATAATAACTTTATCAGAATGTCTGATCGATCAACTGACACTAGCACAGCCTTCCCTCCCTTAGCTCAAACCGTGATAGGGTGTGCAGCATGTTTACAGAAAGTATAAAAACTATTAACATAAAATCTTCTGTATGCACAGGAACTAATAAATGATAACCAATCTTGGTTAGCCTGTTTTGAAAGCAAACCTGCAATATTCCATCTTAAAAGGTTAATTTCATCCTAAGGTGCATGCTTCCTTACATGGTGAACAGCATCACACATAAGGGAACCATCATTTCCTGTGTGCCCCATAAGTTAAAAAAAAAATACCCACTCTGACGTTAAAAGATGAGGGGAGTCAATCAATTTTATTTACTTCTTGGAGAGGTTCAAAGGCGTTAACAAGGGAAATACTAAAAACTTCTGGAAGAATGCTTGAGCCAGGGTCAGTTGACCTGACTGTGGGAACCATCTGCAATCCTTAAATAGGGTTTGTAAAAAAAAAAAGCCTAATGCATGGCCTTGACAGTGCTGTGAGTAGAGCCCTCACAATGTGCCCTGTGTAGCAAAGAGGGTGGACTTTTTAAATTGACAACCACAATCCCTTGAAGAAGATTTAGGCCCGTATTTATACTTTTTGACGCTAAACTGCGCTAACGCAGTTTAGCGTCAAAAAGTTTTGCGCCGGCTAACGCCATTCTGAAGCGCCATGCCCGCGCCGTATTTATTGAATGGCGTTAGCCGGCGCTACCTGGTGTGCGTGGAAAAAAACCACGTACACCAGGCAGCGCCGGCGTAGGGAAAAATGGCGTTAGGGCGTCTTAAAAATGGTGCAAGTCAGGTTGACGCCAAAAAATCGCCTCCACCCGATTTGCGCCATTTTTTATGACGCCCAGACGCCATTTACATGACTTATGTCCCCTGGGCATGGTCATTGGGCATTGAGGCATGTAGGGGGGCACAAATCAGGCCCCCCTATGGCAAAAAAAAATATTTAAATTTTTTTTTTATACTTACCTGAACTTACCTGAATGTCCCTGGGATGGGTCCCTCCATCCTTGGGTGTCCTCCTGGGGTGGGCAAGGGTGGCAGGGGGGGTCCCTGGGGGCATGGGAGGGCAGCTGTGGGCTCATTTTGAGCCCACAGGTCCCTTAACGCCTGCCCTGACCCAGGCGCTAAAATCCGGCGCAAATGCGGTGTTTTTTGCCCCGCCCACTCCTGGGCGTGATTTTTGCCCGGGAGTATAAATACGACGCATTTGCGTCGCAGTCATTTTTTTAGACGGGAACGCCTACCTTGCATCTCATTAACGCAAGGAAGGCGTTCACGCAAAAAAATGACGCTCTTTCCTCATACTTTGGCGCTAGACGCGTCTAACGCCAAAGTATAAATATGGCGTTAGTTTTGCGCCGAATTTGCGTAGAAAAAAATGACGCAAATTCAGCGCAAACGGAGTATAAATATGCCCCTTAATCCCGTAGCCATTCCAGGGTACCCCTCTGAACATATTGACCCGATCACAGACACGGCCAGCCACAATACATTTTAAGCCAGTGTGCTGCCTTATTCCTTAATTCGATCCAACTCTCCTTATGACCTTTAACCAGGGACTGTACATTTTCTAGGCTGATGATCTAAGGGGTACAATTTGAAGGTAATTGTAGGTTGGCCATGGATTTCTACTGAGGTGAATAGTGATGAACAGGCCTGCCATTTCGATTCTCAACTGCAAACTGCTTAGTTGGACTACGGGTATGATTTCCCCTGAATACAGTACGTACCTCTGTACACATTGAGGATTCACAATGATTTTCCTATTCGCAATGATCAAGTGACAAATGAAGCTGCAATTCAACACTCTTTCTCCCTCTCCTAAAACCTTGTGAGCCCCGTCCTCTTTATTCGGTTTGAGTCACCCAAGATTCCATGCAGTGTTTTTGCAACAAGTGTTTTCCCACCAAGGTAACCTGTAGGGTACTGGAGGTGGTCAGATGGTGTTATTTGTGTGTCCCTATTTGTCGGACACATGTGAAAATTGTAGAACCATAGCCTCTACCATCACAATGGTTTCTGCTGTATGTAATCTACCTTGAAACTAGCTGTGCTCCTACTTCGCAGACCAAGGTGCATGTCTGCATGGACTGACACAGGCGAGTGGCAAGCGTACAGGTATGTGATCAATGTAAGTGTAAGATCCCTGGACTGGGCACATCGCTACTGATATCTGGCTGTACCGTTGGGTATGAATATTGGGAAGCTAAGGTATGGGTATGTGACAAGGCATTACCAGGTGATATAATAGACCAATCTGTATGCCTCCTGGCTTGTAGGAAGACTGATATCTCCCTAGCTTCTGTATCCTGTGGTTTAGCAGTGTCTGCCACCTTAGCAAACATTCTGATGTTACTGTCAGTTATACTCTTATGTGCACCTCCCATATCTACCAATAAATGTGTTTAGATGTAGTCTACAACTGTTTTGGGCTCTCTCCATGTTACAGTCCTAATGTACTGAGTCTCCTGCTGATAGAGTCCACATGTGATGTCCATAACAAAGGTTGTACAATACAGAGGGGCACATTGATAATAGAGTTGGCATGCATAACAGTTGTACATGGTTGATAAATGACACATACACAAGACCTGCGTTTAAGTCTAATTTATTGTGGACAGTAAAACAATATGTGTGACTAGAAACTTAAATACACACAAAATAAACGGTGAAGAGTCCAGTCATGGTAGCAGGAATCATGAGGGTAGCAGCTACACCATTAGGATATACAAGTCCAGTGACCTTGCACCATGGGAACATTGAGGTTTCGGATTAGTCAACAGGGTGTATCTGTGGCAAGCAAGGGGAACAAGTCGGGAGAAGTTCACTTCCTGGCAGTGGGTTTGGTATTGACATCTGCTCCTCCTGAATGTCTGGGTCAACATCCATGTTTGCGAGGGGGGATCCCTCTGCTATAGAGAGTTGGGTGTCTGAGGTATGTCCCTGGCAGGGTCTCAATTCCACTAGCAGCCACAGATGTTGAAGGGCCTGAAGATTCATTACTAGTGGAAGAGGCCTGATGTTGTTTTGCAAACCTACTCAGGGTAGTGTTGATGTCTCTCAGCACCCTAGCAAGGGAAGCCAGGATGGCATTGTGTGCCTGCCATTTCTGCATGACTTCCTGGTGGTTGTCCCTCTGCAGCTGCTGGATTTCCACCATCATGGTGATTACCTGGCTCATCATGCCTTGGGAACTGTGGTAGGCTCCCAAAGACTTGGGAGATGGTTTCCTGGTCAGTATTGTCCCTTTCAGACCCCACCCTCTGGTACACAGCAATCCTCCCATGCACCCTACCCTGACACGCTTGTGGCCCTGGCACACTGTGCACACTCTCAGTGGTGGGAGGACAATAATTGTCAGGGGTGAAAAGAGGAGACTCAGGTACCTGAACTGTAGGGCTTACAATGGATGAGACAGTCCTTGGGACACAGGTTGGGGGGCGAATGGTTGCCTGTGATGTAGATGCAACTGGGCCAGGAGTAGTTGATGTGGGCAGGGTGAGGCTGACAGTTGTTGAATGACCAAGTGTCCCTAATGGGCCAGCTTCCTCTTCAGTGTCCACACAACAAGGGGTGTTGTCCTCACTTGGCCCTTCATCCAGAGGGTTAGTGACAGTCTCTGATATCCTGTCCATGGTGACATTGGTAAGGTAACCTTTGGGAGAAGTGGAACACAGAGTTGTTGTTATATTTAGGGTATAATTGATGTGTGAGATGAAGACAGTGCTTTACCATGACACCCAGAAATTGCAATGACAGCTACTGTACAATCTTGCTTTGTACAACATAAGACTCTGGGGGTCATTCTGACCCCCGCGGGCGGCGGTCGCCGCCCGCCTGGAGGGGGCCGCCATATGGCCGCTCCGCGGTTGAAAGACCGCGGAGGCCATTCTGGCTTTCCCGCTAGGCTGGCGGGCGAACGCCAGAAGGCCGCCCGCCAGCCCAGCGGGAAACCCCTCCCCACGAGGAAGCCGGCTCCGAATGGAGCCGGCGGAGTGGGTATGTGCGACGGGTGCAGTGGCACCCGTCGCGTATTTCAGTGTCTGCAAAGCAGACACTGAAATACAAAGTGGGGCCCTCTTACGGGGGCCCCTGCAGTGCCCATGCCATTGGCATGGGCACTGCAGGGGCCCCCAGGGGCCCCACAACAGGATGGCGGTATGGGGTGTTAGAATCCCCATGGCGGCGCAGCTGGATTCTGCAGGACAGCGGAAAACCGGCGGGAGACCGCCGGTTTTCCTGTTCTGACCGCGGCTGAACAGCCGCGGTCAGAATGTCCTGAGGAGCACCGCCAGCCTATTGGCGGTGCTCCCGCATCCCCGGCCCCGGCGGTCCTTGACCGCCGGGGTCGGAATGACCCCCTCTGTAATTTCAATACCATAGAACATGCTTGAAGCTGTTAAATTATGGGCCATATTTATACTTTTTGACACAAAACTGCGCCTACGCAGTTTTGCGTCAAAAAATTTAACGCCGGCTAACGCCATTTCCTTGCGCCACCCAAGTGTCAAATTTATACTTTGATGCTCGGTGGTGCAAACCACTGGTTAGAGTAATTTTTTTTATTCAAACCTTTGCTCCACGCATAAAGAAAAATGACGTTAACGCGGCGAAAATGACTTTAATCCGATTTACGACGTCGCAAACCGGATATGCCCCATTTTTCACCACAATAGCATCAAAAAGCAGCGCAAATACAGCAAAATGTGAAAAGGAGCCCCAAAATGGATCCAAGAAGCCATGAGAGACCCCAGGAAGATGACAAGCAACCAGGAACCAGCCGGGTGGACCCACACAAGACCTAGGAGAGGGCGAAGAAGAAAAGGAAGTGTTGGTTCAGTGCAGAGGAGCATGAAATACTGGTGAAAGAGGTGATGGAACACCAGCATCAACTTTTTGTCACCTCTAAATTGCCAATTGGTAGGAGAGAGGCAATTTGGCAACAAATTGTCGATAAGATTAACAGTGTGGCAGAAGTACGGAGAACAGTCACTGAGTGCAAGAAACGCTGGCATGACTGCAAGCGCAGAACCAAGGAAAAAATGGCAAGGAACAGGAAGGCAGCACTGCAAACTGGAAGAGGGAGTCCAGCACCGCAGGAGGCCCTGGACCACATGGAGATGGTGGTAGCAGCTGTTATCCCTGAGGAGATCATCACAGGGATTCAAGGACAGGACAGCGCAGACTACCAGGATGCAACACACATGCAAGGTAAGTGGCATGGGGAACAAAAATGCCTAATTGTTAAATGCAAGCAGAGGGGGGACATACCTACTACACAATGCATGTCAGCCATTATGACAGGTAGGGGAAAGGGCAAAGGGGCACAGGGGCATAGGCTGTGCAGGGCAAACCTGGGGCACAGCACAACACTTAACCAACAACCTTTGCATGGGGCTACTCTGCCATGCCAAGGATGTTGGAAAAGCAAAGCCATTTCAGGAGGGTAGGGTACAATGTAAAACTGGCCTGCTGTCACACAACAGCTGTTATTGTCGCTACATGAACTAGGGCTCAATTTCCAGTCTCAGGCCATATCCACAAGTGGTATTTAACAATGACAACAGTTGCCACTACCACCCCTGCTGTGTGTGCAGGTCAAGTAGCTAATGGCAGTTACGTGCCCATGGTTCAAACACACCCAAATTAAGGGTTCAGGATGACAACGTTATCAATCCCCTGTAATTAATAAAAATGTGCAAAATCTTGTCAAACGCTCATGTCTATAGGTGCTACAAACATTAAGTATTGTATGTAACATTATGAGGTACACAGCAGTAATATCATACCCATGCTGCACATGTCAGGGTCTACCCTGTGCCTGTGTCACAATAGCTGCAATGCCACCATGCAACATCTCAAGTGTCATAGTGCTAAGACAACAGCATTGAGGGGGAGGACATATGTTTCCAGCTAGTGAAACACACCTGCACAGTCATAAGAGGAAATGGAACACTGCTAGGATCATCAGTGCAATCCAATGTAGCACACATTCCCCAACATCAGCAGTACACACTACCAATGCTGACACTTGTATCGTGCCATGCCAGTGTTATACATATTATATGCTAGGTCTCAGCAACATATAGGTGGATGTGAAATATCAGAGTCTGGGTCAGTTCCAGATTGTTAAGTGTGGTGCAAGTGACATCAGAACACCCACAGCCAGTTCAAAGCCACACCATGATAATGGAAGTAGAAGGAGGGTTGAGTAGGACAAGAAGGTGGAAACATACAATTTGGGCAGAACCTACACCTAGAGGATGTGACGCAGACATTTCCCCAAACTGCCCATACTACATGTGACATGCAGGTGGGGCAGAGGCCTGGGAGAATGCCTATATTAATGACAGGAACAATGAAGAGGAACCAAGATCACAATGTACAAATAATAGGAAGTCAGGCACGTCACATTACAAATGCCACAACACAGACACACTAATTGTACAATATCTCTTGCAGAGAACGATGGGTCTCCTGGGGATATGCCTGTCCTGGACTTATCTGATGACATGGATGACAAGCTGACAAACATTAGCCAGCAGATCCTCCAAGATGTCCTTGGAACCCTCCAGACCCCACCTTCAGTCACAAGGAGGAGCACAGAAGTAGCAGACATCACAGAGGACCCACCCACCACCCCAATTGTACGACCTGCCAGCTCCAACCCAGCTGAGGACTCTGATGACACTGGCACCAGCTTTGAGAGGACTGTAGTTGGAGTACAGCGGGAGCTGGCCAAGGAGGTGCGGGTGGGGATGCAAAATATGGCAGCCAGCCTTGAGGGGATATGTTTGTGCATGATTTCATCTGCAGAACAGGCAGCAGCCATGCAAGCGCAAACATCTATCCTGCAAGAGCTTCAACAAAGTGTAAGGAAATCAGCACTGCAGTAAGGGAGTTGCTACAACACCTCGCACACCAAACCTTTCACAGCATGCACAAATACAATAATGACCTCCACAGGGCCGACCTGGCTGCCTACCACAGTGATGTAGATGCTATACTTAAGAACCAGCAGCTCCTTCTTGCTGCAGCACTGCCCTTAATAGCCCCACAGTTGGCAGCTACCGCGATTTCTGACTCCACGTCTTCAAACACTGAAGTGTATGTTGCCCCTTCAAACCCACCACCACCAAGGGCAGAGGATACGACACACAAATCAGAAGATGAAGATGTGGAACAGACCGCCTTCACCCGTAGGAGTACCCGGGAGCACAAGTCCATGCCAAATGGGCACTTATATCCTAGGATCTGTTCTTGTTAACGTGTCAGTCTTGCAACAGCTGCTCACATGCACTGTTCTCCAGCCCACTGTTTACCTTGACACTATGCTCTGTGATTGTCCCTCACTACCTCATTGGCAATTCTTGTTCTTCTGCACTGTATGACACTTCACCCCAGCATGTCCAATGACATGTCCCATTGCACCTGTGTGGTATCACAATAGAAGGCTTCACACTAATGGACTCACAATCCTGGACTATGTAAATATTGCACTACAGCACTTTCAAATAAATAGCGCTTACACAACCACTTTGTCTCTGTGTAATGTGACACATCAACCGTATAGGGGATTAGAGATGTTTGTCACATGTCAATGTACATAGAATGTCAATACTACTGCCTTGAAAGATTGTGGACTGATAACTATGCACTGGATTGTATCATCATCTGCGCTTCCTGAGGGTTATTTCTGAAGTAAATAGAAAACTAACAGTATAAATCTGTGTTGGACTGAAAAAGTCCACTTCAAGGGATGTTTAAGCAGAAAATTAATGTGTTCAAAATTCCCTTTTAGACAATCTTTATGTATGTGACATCTGACTATAAACTTTCATCACATACACACACCATACAGCAGGAATGGATGTGTACGAGTGTATGGACAAATATGTAACCTGGGAGTACAATGTAAGAACTGATAGTTGTGAGTTATGCATATGATACTACATAAGATTATTCCATCACTCACCTTATCAGGGTTCACTTAAACATCAGGCTGCAGGCAAACGTACTACAGTGCCCAAGATTCCAAATCTGGTCTCAGACGATGACAGATTGAAAACACACATCCAAACTTAACAACACATTGGGAACCATAATTACCTTGAGTGGTGGGTGCAATGGATGGCAGATGCATTGAGAAGTAGCTTTGGTGTAGCTGCCAATGTGACAGCTCAGTTGGAATTGGGAATAAGCATGTCAATAATGGGATTTGGATGCAGGATGGAACACAAATGCAAATTCTTAATTGACACTGTTCACCCATGCCAAGGCCCTAATCCCCAAGCATATGACACATACTGTAAAGGAGTACCTAAATATTTATTTAACAGTAAAAAAGGATACTAAAACTAGTGGAAACACCTTAACTAACCTAACCTATCCTAACTACACATTTCCCACAACTGCCCTAATCTAAAAATACTTATCACATTTAACTAAACACTAACCTAACACATACTATCTTATCCTAAACAAATATATATATATATATATATATATATATATATATATATATATATATATATATATATATATATATATATATTTTGATATATTTGTTTTTGTATTTTCTTTTTTTATACACATAAACCCCAACATCATCCCCCACCCACCCACAAAAAAACTATGTAAAATTATAATCTCCTCCACCCCCAACCCACTTATACTAACTTAACTAACAGCCTATTCTAACCTAACACTAAGCCCCCTAAACCCACTAAATATAAGAACCAGGAAAGAGGAGGGAGGTGAGAGAATCATGGCTGAGGGTCACAAAGTCACAGGTTTGCCTTCCTCAGGATCTTCTTTATCCCACGCAGACTCCTGCTATTCCGGGACACCTCCTGCTGCAGCCTGTCCATCCTGCGCAAAATCTGTTGCATGTCACGTCTCACGTTCATAAATTTGGCATTGCCTATGACTGCAGCAGGGGTTGTCTGTGTGCCACTAGTGGATGGTTGTGATATTCTAACACTTCCTCAGAATTAGCTTAAACTGTCCAAATCACAGTACAGATCATAGATTGTCCCTGAGGAATGACATGCCAACGGAGCCTACACATCTCCTATCTAACACACAGCAATGCTCAAAAAGGTGTGTACCTACTTAAATGATCTATGCATCATTGTTCTGCCATTAGTCACTTAACAAATGCTGCAAGTCCTCCACATGTGACAGGCCAACTAATGACTGTCTTCTGGATGACAATCAAGGGCCACAAGATCTGCGATTTGTAAATCGAATTGCCAGGACGGTATGCAGTTGCTAATCATGAGGGGGAATCCTAATGTTGGAACAAAGGAATGATGGAATTACATGTCTGTCTGCCACACTGGGATCCTCAGTCCTAGGTACACATATTTCATAAACCTAACCATGTGCCTCAGAGGGTTGGACATGCAACACATACTTTCAAACATCAAGGACAGCCAGGAAGCTTTGGACAGCTGTCCATGGGTTTAGTCAGTCCACCACAGGTTAGGAGGGCTGCCAACTAGGATAGACACAAACATTGGGCAATCACATCCACATTTATGTTCCTAATTGCGGACAATTGTCAACATCATTTGATCTCACTAATACCTTTCCAAAAACAAACACCTAGATGCAAGCACCCATCTGGGATTGAGCTGCATGCACACCTATGACATTTTACTCAAGTACCACAGAAACGTAGCACAACGTGTGGAGCTAGATGCTGCTAGGAAGTCAAATATACAGTCCTACATGTTCATTAGTTAACAAGGAGGCTCAAGTCTGTGGGTAATACTTCGGCATCACTGGACTGTGTGAATCAGGGTATGACTTGCTGACTAAATCAGGAAAATGGTTATCTCCAATAATTTAATTGGCATAAATGTAGCAACAAATATCACCTTGTTCACCTGCCCATGCCTACAGCGCAGCACTAGATTCCCAAAATATGTCTCTCCGCCACTGATTGTCAAACTCAAAAATGGAACAAAATGTCAAACTCCAGTCAACTCACATATCAGATCTTGTGCCAGCACATCATACTTTGCTATGTGTCAAACACACATGAGTCAATCACACAACAGCTGCAAACACAACACAGAACTAACATATCATCACTTACTGGATATGTCTGGGTCCGCAATTGTGATAGGGGCTGGTCCACCTGTAAAACATGGAAGGGTGAAATGTGCTCAATGTCTGCTCACTGTACAAAACTTGGAACAAAAACTCATTGTGTGTGACATTTTATATGATAGACAAGCATCCTCAGGCATGTAGCACCCCAACAGACATACCACTGCAAACATGTATTGACCCTGTCACTCCAGTGAGTGATAGACAAACATATGCACACATGCACTGGCCCTAACAATCATGTGGTGACAAACATGATTACTCAATTGGGTGCAGAATTATTTATAGAGGGTACTCCATTTCTTCATTTGTTGTTATGAGGGACATGCAAAGCCACATTCCTGGTGCACTGCAATACCAGTCACTCAGGTATTGTGGCTTGTGCATTAAGGGACAATCAGTTACTGTGTGATGCTCATGTAGGTTGAGTTTTACTCATGAAGTATTATGCTTTGTATGGGGGCCTGTGTTGTTTGTAGGTTACATATGCCACATTGCCAGTGTACCCAGAAGCGTAGATGCCCCCTATGACACCATGATTCCAGGGATCCTGTCTGTTACTTGATGACAATGTTACACTAAAAATGGATTGGCCGTTTATCTAAATCAAAACAACAAACAAATATATGCAGGCAGTGTCTAATTTGATCATCTGTGACAGAATGCATGGGCACAGGTGTAGTAATTGCACCTGAAATGTGTTACTCATGGCCCTGTGTACCTATATCCGGTATTGTAAATCACAGGTAGCCACATTCATCAACTTACATTTGCCAAGTTGGGTGATCTGTGGTTATACAACAAACTGTCTCTGTCCCCTAATTCAAATATGGTTTAGCAAATGTCCTACTATGGCAATATTGATGAGGTAGGTCTCAATTTGTATGCACCTTGGGAATGGCAGCAGTCACAGGAATGGTGGTCTGCTGATCTTAGCATACACCCATGTCTGTGATAGCCTTCATACTGAGAAGTTAACTATTGTACATATGCTGCACTAGATCAGCAGGGGTGTACCAAACGTAAACTAGCAAACTATTTTGTCACTTTAAATTTATTATGGAAGCAGTCAGGGGTCCCTTGCACAACATCATGCAAATAAAGAATTTGTGACCATGCATTCACCAAGTTCAGGGATCCCATGAAGACCCATTAACTTATGAAAATTGCTTGGCTGTAAAGTGACACAGATGGCAAATGCATCAGCTCTGTACCAGCAATTGTGCCCAAGGCAAATTAAAACACACAGGAACAATGAACATAGGTCCAGATATTCTTTTTTTGTGTAGCATTTGCTTTATGTTTTTACACTAGAGCTATGGAAGGTAGCACCAAACATTTAGATATTATCCTGTGTGCATTACCATGGCATCCATTTCTAATTTAAATGCTGCACAAACCAAGTCAAAGTATCAGCCTAAGATATTACCAGAGGTTAGGGAGAACTTTGTACGTATGGCCATGAATACAGTTCAGACATGTATTCCAAATAATTGGGGACTACATTCATTCCTTACTTTAGCATGTGAAATATATCTCAATCCTGTTACACTCACAGACATGAATAAAACATATGTTTGAGCCGCATTACCATCATCTATTGACGTCAAAGCAGCACTAATTTACAAGATCAAGTTGTGTTTTTTAAGTTTGTGCAGCTTTTGCATCAACAAATGATGGTAATGTGTAGCAAATATTGTATAAATCAGGGCCACTGTATATTTAACTTGCATTCCACATGTCCACAAACATTGCATGCAGCATGTAAACAAATCTGCTACTGTCACTACAGAGCATTTGAATATGCACATTAGTCTCATTTGTACTCACCAACAGGGCCACCAATCACCACACCCAGGTGGTCCAGCAGGTCTTGCTCTCTGGCCACAAGGTCAGTCCAGCGATGCTTGAGTTGGTGGTCGTTGCGCTGGCTGTTGAATACTCTCTTCAGATGGAACAGCACCTTGGACCACCTGAGCCTCCTCGCTTCCGTGTCATACCCCTGTATCACCCTGCCACCAGCCTCTAACATCAGGGGGAGGAAGTGGCACACCAGCCAAATGAAAGCCCCCAGCTCCTCCTCACCCATTCTCCCCAGACGTGGCCTTACCAACATGACAAAAATAATAGGGATAGGAATGGGTAAATAGGAAAATACAGGGAAAGGAGGTAGGAAAATGAAACTTAAAGAACTCACAAACAGCCCAAAAACACCCCAACTAACAATACCCACTACGCACTCCCAACAGTACAAAGACAAAATTAGACACAAGAAATTACAAAAACACACTTACACTGATTTGATGAGACAATTACAAAAACAACAGATGACAATTGGAATGGCACACAGGAGACAAAATCACAATTTGGACAGACAAAACTCTCAACACATCCACACAGTCTAGAAGAATCACAGACTGCAAAGTGAAAGTGAAAGTACACCCACTGTACCATTTCTGTAAACAGGATATCCTATTACATCACTTCCTATCTCAGATGCGGTGCGTTTATATTATGATGCGTTAAACTTTTATGACGCTTTCGGCCTTTGCGTCAACATTTTTTTACGCAAATGCTTAAAAATTCCCCCGCATTCAAAGATCAATACATTTTTCATGGATAACCAATTTCATGGGGTGCAGTGTTGAAATTACCGCTAGGGACCAATGGATGTATAATGGCTGTGAGTGTCATTTTTCAACGCATATGTGGCAAAATGTGACGCGTTTGTGTC
Source organism: Pleurodeles waltl (assembly GCF_031143425.1). Classification (NCBI taxonomy): domain Eukaryota; kingdom Metazoa; phylum Chordata; class Amphibia; order Caudata; family Salamandridae; genus Pleurodeles; species Pleurodeles waltl. Next base: position 444,205,192 of record NC_090448.1, on the reverse strand, counting down.
AAAATATCTGCCTTTCACTGTGTTTGTGTCATTTTTCTAATTTTTTACGTACATGAAAGCTGTAACTATACAGAGATAGGCTGTTAGGGCCTGCTGTGTGTGTTCTAGTGTTTGGGCACATGTGGCAGACCACACTACTGCAGACCATAATACTCATGTTGTTGTGTCGGATTAGCACTTTTAACTGATGCAACAGCAACCCAAACATTTGGAATTAAAATTGGTATTCCCTAGTTTGAGCAGGTGGTGCGTTAATAGAGGATAGCAAGGCTACTCATCTTAACACATTCACTCATGGCCTGTGTGTATATGTCTGTGAATTGGCTATTTCAATTGTTGTTGTACCTCTGTGTGAATGTTACAAGATGTGTTTTGCATAATGTGCTTGTATGCATGTGTTGTAAATGTGGATAACCATCAGATGCCATTCATTGAGGTACATCAGTCAGGATGTGTGTTTGGCATACCCGTAGTGCCTTATGCTGTGTGAACTTCCCTGACTTTGGGGACAAAATATCTCCCATGGCAAACTATGCACAGGATAGATAGAGGACGGTTGATTATGACAATGTTACAAGGGTAAGCATCACATGTACAGGAATGTTGGATACCACTTCCTGGTCACTTGTTTGTATACTACCCATGAGTCAGGCATTTGAACATGCTAAGTAGGCACAGTGTTTGTGACACAGAGTCCCAACAGTAATCCACAAAAGTTATGGTACACCACAGTTTGAGTCATATAAATGACCGATGTTTCTCCTGTGGCAGTGGAGGATCAGCAGACCATGCTGCATGTGTTCACATATTTCCATTGGTTCATTGCACAAAGGTGTCCAGTTCAAGTGTGTAGACATGTGTACCCTGTGTCAGTATTGGCCTCCATGTTGTCACAGTTACATTCAGGTCTACTCATGTGTCTGTGGAGCCATTCCATGCATTAACAGAGTATCCTTCAAAGCAGAATTGACCTAAAGCCAAAGATAAATTGACGACACACATGGGGATAGTCCAGCTATGGCACTGCAGATCTTTTATAAGGCTGACGACAGGGCAAAATTGGGGTGCTCAAAAACTTTATTGATCAGTAATAGGAAACAGGTAGGTTTCATCACAACATTTGTACACAGGGTGGCCTCTAAAATTCCCACTGCAACAGGGAACATCAGTGCATGCAGCCATAGTACACTGTCACTGTTTGGCACTCATGAATACATGAAACCCAGACAAGGGTTGGGGGTTAGATTAGGAAATTTGAATACATAGCCCAGACCATAATACGATAAGTAAACTGATTAAACTATACTATACATTTGAGGATACATCGTAGACCTACCAGGCACAATACCCCAGGAGGAAAGAGAGGGCATGGAAAGCAACTATTAGACAAATGTAGCCTAATGGAACCTCTATGGTTAACACAAAGACAGGAACCAGTCAGGCTAACAGGATGCAGGCTCTGTCAGGAACATACATTAACAAGGCAAATACACAGTGAGCAGACTCTGACTGGGAAAAGCTGGAACAACACTGTGGGAACTAAAACCTGTATTTGTGCAACGTTACACAATCCCCCAAGGGCTCTGTTAGACAAGTGATTTATAAGGCAATGCACAACATGGATATTCGGAAAATTTCAGCTTCTAAGCAGTTCCAGGGAGCAGCAATGGCAGTGCAGGTTCAAATGGCTGGTCTGCATGGAAGTGCTCACAGGTGTGTGCACCTTCAGTCTCTCACAAGTCCTGTAGTTGAGAATCAAGTTCAAAAGGCCAACTGGACCTTTCACATGGGACGAAATGGACAGCTGATTACAGGTCCTACGGACTACCAGGCAGTACATTATCGGACCTGAAGTCCATGCAGACTGATAAACTATGACTATGCCATGCCATACTGAAGAGGGAAGCATACAGGAGTCAGATTGGGAGTCTGGGTGTGTGTAGATGAAGGTTATCAGGATACAGATAGTCCAGTTACAGGGCCCCCTAGAGAAGGGTGGGGAGAGACTTAAAACATGGCAGTGGCAGGACTTATTACCTGGGATGGACTGCGCAGGGCATGTCTTGTGAGCAATGCTTGTCATATCTGGGGCACTTGTGCTATCCATTCTCAGCGTAGTTGGACTCCTTGTCACACATGGTCCTTGCGAAGATAGCTGATGTCACACTTACTGCTGTCAAGGGTCTGGTCATACATTCCTGTTACCAATGCAATAGCACATCCACTGCCTCATGTATGAATCACTTTTTAACCTTATAATTGATGGTGTATTAGTTGTCTGTCATGTGCTGCAATGAACCACGTTGGCAACATGGATGTGTGTCATAGCTGTGGTCCTCTGATTTTGCCCTTCACATGAAATAGACAGGACATATGTCATTTCCACTGTTTGTGATGTTGGCTGCACATTCACACCCATCAAATGTGATGTAACTTTTTCAGTATCCAAATCTGTATTTCTGCAATGCTCCATGAGGCTAAACTCTGATTATGATTCCTAGGGATCATATGATGCATAAATAATTACCCAGACCATGATTGAGTGATGAAGTGATGTGCTTAATGACATCTGGTAAGAAAGTAGTGATGGTGACTAGAGTTAAAAAAAGTTTTGTACAATGTGTTGTCTCCGACGCAGTCCTGCTGCAGTGTTGAGATGGTCTCCCTCATATTGACGAACAGCATCCTCCCCTTCCGCCTCTTCAGGCTTTTGTGGGTCTGGTTCCTAGAGGGGAATGTTCCTCCTTACACAAATGTTGTGCAGGATGGCACAGGTCAAAATGATCTCGCAGACCATTTCAGATGAATATAGGAGGCTGCCTTCAGTGATCTCGAGGCACCTGAATCTTGACTTCAGGATGCCAAAAGTCCTCTCTACTTTGGTGCGTGTCCTCCGTTGTGCCTCATTATAGGCACGCTCTGCTGATGTTCTTGGGTTTGCAAATGGGGTCATGCTCCATGGTTGGATCCCATAACCCTGATCAGCTGAAAGAGAAAATGAGTGTAAATATTTGGATGTTGCTTGTACCTTTTATTATCACTTAGCATGGAAGTTATTATCTTGTGTCGTCTGTGACTCATCTGTGTTTGTGTTATTGTGTGGGATTCTAGGCTTCTAGGATGTTCTTTCAGCATTGGGTTGTTTATTTATCTAAATTGGTGTTTGGCTGATTGACCAGATATCAGCTGTATATTTGTAAACTTGCAGTTCATTGTGTATCTCCCATGCATTATGTCATGTGAAAGAAGTGTCCATGTGCCTTCACTGGAGGTGACATGATACTTCCAAATACACACTCAATTCCACTGTGGTGGTAACACAGTTGCACTATGTGGCCTGAACATCCCATCCAATTGAACATATGTAATAGCATGTGAAAAACAACAGTGAGGCCCTTTGATTTGGCTAGGTGACAATGTACAACAATATCCATAAGTTTGCAGCACTGAAGTGTTCACAATTGACAATGCACAAATATCACATGTGTGACATGTTCTATGCAAACCTATTTTTGTGCCCTCACCGAGTTGGCTCATGTACCTACACTACTGAACCTGGTCCAGGTAAGCTGGCTAACTTTGTTGTGAGGGTGAAGGTTTAAGTGTCAGAAGGTCCATATGCCTGTACATCTGTTGTGTATATGTGTAATTGTCTCAATCCGTATGTGTAGCAATGTGCACTTTGCAATATTGTCACATCAAGATTTGTTCTTAGCACAGTCCACTTCCATATTGCTAGCAGGCAATGTCCCCCCAGGAGTGATGTGAGATGTTGGTACTGCCTCAATGATTCCATGTCACCTTCATTGGAGACATCATCATCATGATATGTGTCTCATGGTGTTTGACCTGCAGCGAAACACATTACACACCCCTTATACAGTAGGTATTGCTTGGAAGGGTGTGTGATTGAGTGTTATTGATGTGATATTGTAAGATTTGTCTTCCAAGTTGTACTGCCAGTTAAGGCCGTGTCATTGTCACTGTGTGGTTTTAAATTGGTCCCTTGTGGCTCTGGAGTGGCATCTGTTGTTTTTTGCATCTGTCATTTGTCCATAGGTGTGTATCCCATTGGGTCAGGATATCAAACATGACTAGCAGTGTCACAACTTCAGTGTCTTCCTGGCCACGTGTCAATGTAGTGGTGTATGTGTTGTGTGTCCTACAGGGTTGGTGTGCTGTGTGTATATAACTAGGTTTCTGTACTTACCAACAAGTAGGCCATTTCCATATCGTCCACCCTGGAAGTGTTGATTGATGGTGCAGTGGCGGAAGATGAATGAATCATGTACACTCCCATGATACTTTGCCACAATGTTGGTGATCAATCCCCAGTGATCCACAATAGCCTGCACATTGATGGAGTGTGTGTGCTTCCTGTTGTGGTATAGATGCTCGGTTGCAGCAGGTGGCACAATCCATACATGTGTGCAGTCAATGGCTCCAAGCACGTGGGGGAAGTAATTGATTTGATAGAAGCCCTGTTTGGTCTCCTGCTGCTTCAGCTGTGTGTTGGGGAAGCTAGTGTGATGGGGCGTGAGGGAGATGATGGCATCTAGTACCTTGGGTAGGAAGGCAGAGAATGAGGGCTGTGAGATCCAAGAAACCAGGACCCCAGTGGTTTGAAAAGAGCCACTTGCCAACATATGGAGGTCAGCTAGCAGCTTGGTCTCTGGTGGAATGATGTGGGGTGTCTGCATGCTGGGTGCCAACTGTGGCTCAATGTGGCGCAGCAGCTGCTGTATGGCTTGCCAGTTTAGTCTGTACCTCTGGATGATGTCATGTTCCCTGAGGCCATGAATGGTTGTCCTGGTCCCGAATATCCTCTCCTGCCTTTGGTGTTGCCTTTGGGGTCCCTGCTGGTGTGGTGGAAGCTACTGCTGTTGGTCCTGTGCTCTGTGTCTTCGTGCATGCTGGATGAATAGCACCTCCATGTCTTCCTTTTGGAGCTCTGATGTTGCTTCTGTGTGTTTTCCTTAAGTACTGGTGTATTTGCCCCCTTTTAATGCATGCCCTGACCCAGGTGTTAATTTTTTACGCAAATCGGGAAGTTCGCCATTTTTCGACTCTGCCTCCCAGCTGTGCAGGATTTTTGCGCGGTTGGATAAATATGGCGCACAGGTGTTTAAGTCATTTTCTGGAAGGGAACGCATACATTGCATGTCATTAACACAAGGCAGTTTCACGCATCCAGAAAATGACGCACACTGAGATATTTTTACATTAGCGGGGTCCAGCGTCAAAATATAAATATGGTGTTAGTTTTGCACCAAATTTGCGTAAAAAAAAGACGCAAATCCGGCGCAAGCAGAGTATAAATATGCCCCTATGTTGGTAGTGATTGGACTGCTGATCCCATCTTATGTTGTCTGATTATTGATATGGGTGCTCATCTTTGTTGACATGATACATGGCTAAAAAATAGTGGTAGTAGAATGCATGATAGTGTCAGAGTAGTGACACAATATGGGAGTAAGAAATAGACTTTGATCTTTAATTGGATGTACTGCATGTGCATCCATTTTGGCATCTAGATTTCTACCCCAGATGGTTATGTTTCATTCTTAGGAGTCTTTATTCTAAGGGCATTGTGATTGGGCACTCAGCTATATCTCTGTTTTGCTAGTGATGGTAGTGGGAGTGGGCCATTGCATTTCTATCACTGGCATTAACTGTTTCACAATTGCACATACAAGATGGGTTTGATTGGTAGTTAGTTTCACATGCATGACATCTCACATTTGGTGAACTGTTCAGATTGTCACAATGGTGGGATATTGCATTCTGGGAATGGTAGTGCTATGAGTTGCCAGTACTTCACTTGCCATTTTCAAGGGCTGTGGAGCCAGGTGTGTTTAGTGTGACATGTGGCATGCCAGAGAGGAGTATTGGAACAATTAGATAGGGGTGTAGTGGGTTGTATGTTAATTGGGGTGGGTTAAGGTGGTGAGAGAGCATGCAGGACATGTATTCCTGTCAGACCCTCAGGATGCAGTATGTCCAAGACCTTCTCCTTCCAAGATGTGAAAGTAGGAGGAGGAGGTGGGGGCCCACCGCCAGTCTTGAGTACCTTTAGCTGGTGCCTGGATGCCATGAAACGTACCTTCCCCCAGGGGTTGCTCCACCTCGTCCTGATGTCCTCCCTTGTGCATGTATAGGTGCCTTCATTATTGACCCTGTTGACTGTTCTTTGCCACAACTCTATTTTCCTGGCAATTGATGTTTGCTAGACTTGTTCTCTGAACAGGTGTGGCTCGAACCTGACAATTTCGTCCACCCTGACCCTCAACTCCTCATTCATGAAACGTGGGTGTTTTTGTGGGGGTATGGTAGTGGTGGTGAAGATGGTGAGTGTTAGAAATGGGGTCTTTGTTTGGCAGTCAGGTTACCCCCTGTCCAAGCAAGGACCCTCACTCCCATCAGGGTAAGTCACACACAATTCAAATTATCCTGTGCCCACCCTCTGATAGCTTTGCACTGAGCAGTCAGACTTAACTAAGAAGGCAACGTGTGAAGTATGTGTGCAATAAATCATACAATACCACAATATAGCACCACAAAAATACACCACACAGTGTTTAGAAAAATATATAATATGTATCTGGATATTTGCAGGTCAAAACGATCAAAGATGCAATAAGTAAATGTAGAGATATCACTGAAAAGTGAAATAAAGTGTCTTACGTCTTTTAAAAGCAAACAAAGTCTCTTTTTAGCGCAAAGAACCTGGTTCGCGTGAAAACTCTCCGCAATGGGACGTAGAGGAGAAGCGTGGAAACAAAGGGGGTGTGCGTCGATTTCTGGGGCCGCACACAGTGATGCGTCGTTTAGTTTCCACGCAGGGACAGCTGTGTGTCGATTTCCAGTGCTCGGTCATGGATCCTCTTTGGGTTGCGGGGTTTTCAGACGCCCCGGGGTCTGTGCGTGGAATCCTGGGCTTGTGGAGCGGAGTCACAAGCGCTGCGTCGTTCCAGTGGGCGCTGTGTGGAAATTTCTTCCGCACGGCAGGCACTGCGTCGATTTTCCCTCTGGATGTCGGTCCGCGTCGTCCCAGTTTGGCTGTGCGTCGATCCAGTGGGCCGTGCGTCGAAGTTACGATCGCAATGCAGGCGCCGCGTCGATCTTCTCCTTGCGAACTCGGGCTGCGGCATTCCGGTTCGGCATGCAGTGAATTTCACACCGCGGGGCAGGCTGTGTGCCATTTTTAGCAAGCTGTGCATTTAATTTTCACCCCACAAGGAGTCCAGTTGCAAGAGATAAGAATTTTTGGTCCTGAGACTTCAGGGAACAGGAGGCAAGCTCTATCCAATCCCTTGGAGAGCACTTCTTCACCACAGCCAGGGAGCAGCAAGGCAGCAGCAGGCAGCAGGGAAACAGCAAGGCAGCAGTCCTTCACAGAAAGCAGTCAGGTGAGTCCTTTGGGCAGCCAGGCAGTTCTTCTTGGCAGGATGCAGGTTCTGGTTACAATTTTCTTCTCCAGGAAGTGTCTGAGTTGGAAGGGGCAGAGGCCCTGTTTATATGCCCAAATGTGCCTTTGAAGTGGGGGAGACTTCAAAGAGTGGCTTAGAAGTGCACTAGCTCCCTTTTCAGTTCGATCCTGTTTGCCAGGGTCCCAGTAGGGGGTGTGGCAGTCCTTTGTGTGAGAGCAGGCCCTCCACCTTCCCAGCCCAGGAAGACCCATTCAAAATGCAGATGTATGCAAGTGAGGCTGAGTATCCTGTGTTTGGGGTGTGCCTGAGTGAATGCACAAGGAGCTGTCAACTAAACCCAGCCAGACGTGGATTGTAAGGCACAGAAAGATTTAAGTGCAGAGAAATGCTCACTTTCTAAAAGTGATATTTCTAAAATAGTAATATTAAATCCAACTTCACCAGTCAGCAGGGTTTTATATCACCATTCTGGCCATACTAAATATGACCTTTCTATTCCTTTCAGATCAGCAGCTACCACTCAAACAATATATGAGGATAGCCCCAATGTTAGTCTTTGAAAGGAGCAGGCCTCACAGCAGTGTAAAAACGAATTTGGGAGTTTTACACTACCAGGACATGTAAACTACACAGGTACATGTCCTGCCTTATGCCTACACAGCACCCTGCCCTATGGCTTACCTAGGGCATACCTTAGGGGTGTCCTATATGTAGAAAAAGGGGTGTTTTTAGGCTTGGCAAGTACTTTTAAATGCCAAGTCGAATTTGCTGTGAAACTGTACACACAGGCCTTGCAATGGCAGGCCTGAGACAAGGTTAAGGGGCTACTTAAGTGGGTGTCACAACCAGTGCTGCAGGCCCACTAGTAGCATTTAATCTACAGGCCCTGGGCACATGTAGTGCACAGTACTAGGGACGTATAAGTAAATTAAATAGTCCAACTGGGTATGATCCAATGTTACCATGTTTAAAGGGAGAGAGCATATGCACTTTAGCACTGGTTAGCAGTGGTAAAGTGCGCAGAGTCTAAAAACCAGTAAAAACAGTGTCCAAAAAGTTGAGGCAGGCAGACAAAAGGTTAGGGGTGACCACCCTAAGGCTGTCAGGTCTAACAGTGTGGTAGTGTTTGAAGAAAAAGTCTGGAGAAAAAGGTAAATGGTGAGGTGTAGGTGCTGTGATGTGAGTGGGTGATGGTTGATGTGGATTGTGTGTGGCAGTAAAATGTGTGTTGGTATGCTATGCAGGTGTGTGATGTATGAGTAGTGAAATGTCAATGGGTGCCTATTCTTGATTTTGGTCCCCTTCAAAAATGGTTGTTGTCTGTGTGTGGCATTCTGTTTGCAAAAGATTGTGGGTTGTGAAGGTGTGTGTTTTACAGTGAAGTATGTAGGTTTGTCGGGTGTGTGGATGTGTGTCAGGAGTAGGGTATTTAAACTATCCAATGTGGTAATTGTGTTCAGTGTGATGTGAGTTGAGAGTGCCATGGTTTGCACCACCAATGGTTTTCCGCCATGGAAGAACCGCTGTCATGATTTGTGAATCGCAATATGATGGGAGGATTTTTGTTGGGCTGGCAGTGCTGATGGTGAAACTGCCTCTCTTCCATCCTCCAGTGTCCTGGTGGTTTTTGAAAGTTGGCAGTTACTTGGCAGACTTCACAGTGTGACTCTTAATGCGGCGGTCAGATTACTGCCAATATGGCGGTTTTATGGCAGCCACCATCGCAGCGGTCTCTCCATCAGACCACCAAAGTAGTAATGAGGCCCTTCGTGTTTAGCATAAAACTTCACACTTGGAAAAATTAAAGGAAGCAGAAAGTCTGTCCACCTCAAAAGCTAAATAAATATGCATTGGCTTCTAACACCATAAACATTAATTAAATCAAACAAAACTTGTACATGAAGGTTATGTCTTTTTTCTCCTCCAAGAACCAAACAACTTGTGGTTCGTCTTTTGCATTTGCAATACCACCTGAATTTCTCATCCTACATAACTCGGACAGTTACTGCAACCTTGAACTTGCCTTGTTCCTGGTACGGGATGAATAGGAGACTTCAGCTGCTCATTAGATCTTCATGTCTTGGTAAGATTTGTCTTTTCAGGCCTTACTATCAGCAAACTAATACATCCAGCAATCCTCCTTTTTACTAACTAACGAAGCCTTGAATGCACCTGCAAATGAAAGACCACACAATCCAAAGTACGTTTTAAATTAAGAGGCCCAATTCACAAAGATAAACTTAGATGTTTGGTCTAAGAGTGCGGACCTAAATATACTACTGGTTAATGCCCTTTGTGAATTCCAAAAGTCAGAAACATAGACGTTTGGTTTAAGTTTAGACCAAACATTTAAGTTTACCTTTGTGATTTGGGCCCAACACATTTGGAGGGTCATTCTGACCCTGGTGGGCGGCGGATGCCGCCCGCCTGGCGGGAACCGCCAAATGGCCGCTCCGCGGTCAGAAGACTGCGGAGGCCATTCTGACTTTCCCGCTGGGCCGGTGGGCGCCCGCCGGCCCAGTGGGAAAGGCCCTGCAACAATGAAGCCGGCTCCAAATGGAGCCGGCGGAGTTGCAGGGGTGCGACGGCTGCAGTTGCACCCGTCGCGATTTTCACTGTCTGCAATGAAGACAGTGAAAATCTTTATGGGGCCCTGTTAGGGGGCCCCTGCACTGCCCATGCCAGTGGCATGGACAGTGCAGGGGCCCCCAGGGGCCCCACAACACCCGTTCCCGCCATCCTGTTCCTGGCGGTAAAAACCGCCAGGAACAGGATGGCGGGAAGGGGGTCGGAATCTCCATGGCGGCACTACTTGCAGCGCCGCCATGGAGATTCAGCCCATGCAGGGGAAATCCGGCGGGAAACTGCCGGATTCCCTTTCAGAATGGGCTGGGAAGCACCGCCAGCCTGTTGGCGGTGCTTCCGTGGTCGCATAATGACCCCCTTAGTCAGGCTAACTTTACCCATCATTGAATGTGCATTTCGAATAAATTATTATATATGCATGCATATATGCTTGTTAAACCAAATGCTGATCATGAATAAAGAATACATGTTTACTTCTACAAATACAACTTAATGTGTAAATATAAAATGTAAATCATGAATGCATTTGAGCATTTTAAATGAACATTACTGCACACATTTATAAAGCTTCAGTCTTTAATGGTCATTCATGAATGCATTTACATATCCATCCACATTAATAATATTAACACACAGTAAATATAATTTTAAAGGTAAATTAGTATTTGCGCAATGATGATGTGTAAAGTATGTAGACTAAATTGTGCTGCTGCACCTTTAAGTTGTACCTTCCCTCTTCTTCTTTCCTCCTGCAGCAGCAGGATATGAACCTTGTAGTGCTGGCCCTCACAGTAGACAGCGGACAGCAGGATAAAGTCCATCCTGTGCTGTGGGCTCCAGGAACCCTTATATAACTGGACTCCCCACCACCCCAGCACCAGTGGTATGGACCTTGCCCCTACAGCATACAATAGACAGTGGGAAAAAAAATCACCTGCTGAGGGCTCCAGGCTTCCTTATGTAGATTCTCTCCTCCTCTCCCCTCCTCCTCCACCACTTACTAAATAGTGTAAGTTACCTTTGTCAATCAGGCCATACGTTATTTTAAAATATTGAATTAGGAGGGTAAGGTGGTGCAAGCTTTGTTTAATTTTGCATAGTTGTAAGTTAGATGTGTTTACAGAACATGTTGTGGCAGTTCTATTTTTAAGATCGCAATTGCCTACATTAATAACTATGCCCTTGTTGTTTATTGAGAACATAGTTATTAATGGCTCTGCTATGTGTATAATGGCATGCCACTATGGCAACATGCTTCACGGCGGGCACCTCAAAAAGGCAAGGTAAGAGCTCCACAACTAAATGGCCCTAAATTACAAGAAAAACACTGAATATGTCCCTTTTATTAACCCCTTCGCTGCCAGGCCTTTTCCCCCTCCTGTGCCGAGCCTTTTTTTGGCTATTTGGAGCAGTTCGCGCTTAGGCCCTCATAACTTTTTGTTCACATAAGCTACCCATGCCAAATTTGCGTCCTACATCCTACATTTTTCCAACATCCTAGGGATTCTAGAGGTACCCAGACTTTGTGGGTTCCCCAGAAGGAGGCCAAGAAATTAGCCAAAAAACAGTGAAAATTTCATTTTTTTAAAAAAATTTGGAAAAATGGGCTGCAGAAGAAGGCTTGTGGTTTTTTCCCTGAAAAGGGCATCAACAAAGGGTTTGCGGTGATAAAATCACCAGCTTCCCAGCTTTCAGGAACAGGCAGACTTGAATCAGAAAACCCAATTTTTCAACCCAATTTTGGCATTTTACTGGGACATACCCCATTTTTACGATTTTTTGTGCTTTCAGCCTCCTTCCAGTCAGTGACAGAAATGGGCATGAAACCAACGCTGGATCCCATAAACCGCAACATTTCTGAAAAGTAGACAAAATTCTGAATTCAGCAAGGGGTAATTTGTGTAGATCCTACAAGGGTTTCCTACAGAAAATAGCAACTGAAAAAGAAACATATTGAAATTGAGGTGAAAAAAACATCAATTTTTCTCTAAGTTTTACTCTGTAACTTTTTCCTGCAATGTCAGATTTTCGAAAGCAATATACCGTTACGTCTGCTGGACTCTTCTGGTTGCGGGGATATATAGGGCTTGTAGGTTCATCAAGAACTCTAGGTACCCAGAGCCAATAAATGACCTGCACCCTGCAGTGGGTTTTCATTCTATGCCGGGTATACAGCAATTCATTTGCTGAAATATAAAGAGTAAAAAATAGCTATCAAGAAAACCTTTGTATTTCCAAAATGGGCACAAGATAAGGTGTTGAGAAGCAGTGGTTATTTGCACATCTCTGAATTCCGGGCTGCCCATACTAGCATGTGAATTACCGGGCATTTCTCAAATAGACGTCTTTTTTACACACTGTCTTACATTTGGAAGGGAAAAATGTAGAGAAAGACAAGGGGCAATAACACTTGTTTTGCTATTCTATGTTCCCCCAAGTCTCCCGATAAAAATGATACCTCACTTGTGTGGGTAGGCCTAGCGCCCGCGACAGGAAACGCACCAAAGCGCAACGTGGACACATCACAGAAAACAGACCTGTTTTTAGCAAAGTGCCTACCTGTAGATTTTGGCCTCTAGCTCAGCCGCCACCTAGGGAAACCTACCAAACCTGTGCATTTCTGAAAACTAGAGACCTAGGGGAATCCAAGATGGGGTGATTTGTGTGGCTCGGACCAGGTTCTGTTACCCAGAATCCTTTGCAAACCTCAAAATTTGGCTAAAAAAACACATGTTCCTCACATTTCTGTGGCAGAAAGTTCTGGAATCTGAGAGGAGCCACAAATTTCCTTCCACCCAGCGTTCCCCCACGTCTCCCGATAAAAATGATACCTCACTTGTGTGGGTAGGCCTAGCGCCCGCGACAGGAAACACCCCAAAGCGCAATGTGGACACATCACAGAAAACAGACCTGTTTTTAGCAAAGTGCCTACCTGTAGATTTTGGCCTGTAGCTCAGCCGCCACCTAGGGAAACCTACCAAACCTGTGCATTTCTGAAAACTAGAGACCTAGGGGAATCCAAGATGGGGTGATTTGTGTGGCTCGGACCAGGTTCTGTTACCCAGAATCCTTTGCAAATCTAAAAAATTGGCTAAAAAAACACATGTTCCTCACATTTCTGTGGCAGAAAGTGCTGGAATCTGAGAGGAGCCACAAATATCCTTCCACCCAGCGTTCCCCCACGTCTCCCGATAAAAATGATACCTCACTTGTGTGGGTAGGCCTAGCGCCCGCGACAGGAAACGCCCCAAAGCGCAACGTGGACACATCACAGAAAACAGACCTGTTTTTAGCAAAGTGCCTACCTGTAGATTTTGGCCTCTAGCTCAGCCGCCACCTAGGGAAACCTACCAAACCTGTGCATTTCTGAAAACTAGAGACCTAGGGGAATCCAAGATGGGGTGATTTGTGTGGCTCGGACCAGGTTCTGTTACCCAGAATCCTTTGCAAAGCTCAAAAATTGGCTAAAAAAACACATGTTCCTCACATTTCTGTGGCAGAAAGTTCTGGAATCTGAGAGGAGCCACAAATTTCCTTCCACCCAGCGTTCCCCCACGTCTCCCGATAAAAATGATACCTCACTTGTGTGGGTAGGCCTAGCGCCCGCGACAGGAAACGCCCCAAAGCGCAACGTGGACACATCACAGAAAACAGACCTGTTTTTAGCAAAGTGCCTACCTGTAGATTTTGGCCTCTAGCTCAGCCGCCACCTAGGGAAACCTACCAAACCTGTGCATTTCTGAAAACTAGAGACCTAGGGGAATCCAAGGAGGGGTGACTGGCGGGGCTCGGACCAGGTTCTGTTACCCAGAATCCTTTGCAAACCTCATATTTTGGCTAAAAAAACGCATTTTCCTCACATTTGAGTGACAGAAAGTTCTGGAATCTGAGAGGAGCCACAAATTTCCTTCCACCCAGCGTTCCCCCAAGTCTCCCGATAAAAATGATACCTCACTTGCGTGGGTAGGCCTAGCGCCCGCGACAGGAAACGCCCCAAAGCGCAACGTGGACACCACCAAAATTTTGGAAGAAAACAGAGGTGTTTTTTGCGAAGTGACTACCTGCAGATTTTGGCCTCTAGCTCAGCCGGCACCTAGGGAAACCTACCAAACCTGTACATTTCTGAAAACTAGAGACCTAGGGGAATCCAAGGAGGGGTGACTGGCGGGGCTCGGACCAGGTTCTGTTACCCAGAATCCTTTGCAAAGCTCAAAAATTGGCTAAAAAAACACATGTTCCTCACATTTCTGTGGCAGAAAGTTCTGGAATCTGAGAGGAGCCACAAATTTCCTTCCACCCAGCGTTCCCCCACGTCTCCCGATAAAAATGATACCTCACTTGTGTGGGTAGGCCTAGCGCCCGCGACAGGAAACGCTCCAAAGCGCAACGTGGACACATCACAGAAAACAGACCTGTTTTTAGCAAAGTGCCTACCTGTAGATTTTGGCCTGTAGCTCAGCCGCCACCTAGGGAAACCTACCAAACCTGTGCATTTCTGAAAACTAGAGACCTAGGGGAATCCAAGGAGGGGTGACTGGCGGGGCTCGGACCAGGTTCTGTTACCCAGAATCCTTTGCAAACCTCATATTTTGGCTAAAAAAACGCATTTTCCTCACATTTGAGTGACAGAAAGTTCTGGAATCTGAGAGGAGCCACAAATTTCCTTCCACCCAGCGTTCCCCCAAGTCTCCCGATAAAAATGATACCTCACTTGCGTGGGTAGGCCTAGCGCCCGCGACAGGAAACGCCCCAAAGCGCAACGTGGACACCACCAAAATTTTGGAAGAAAACAGAGGTGTTTTTTGCGAAGTGACTACCTGCAGATTTTGGCCTCTAGCTCAGCCGGCACCTAGGGAAACCTACCAAACCTGTACATTTCTGAAAACTAGAGACCTAGGGGAATCCAAGGAGGGGTGACTGGCGGGGCTCGGACCAGGTTCTGTTACCCAGAATCCTTTGCAAAGCTCAAAAATTGGCTAAAAAAACACATGTTCCTCACATTTCTGTGGCAGAAAGTTCTGGAATCTGAGAGGAGCCACAAATTTCCTTCCACCCAGCGTTCCCCCACGTCTCCCGATAAAAATGATACCTCACTTGTGTGGGTAGGCCTAGCGCCCGCGACAGGAAACGCTCCAAAGCGCAACGTGGACACATCACAGAAAACAGACCTGTTTTTAGCAAAGTGCCTACCTGTAGATTTTGGCCTGTAGCTCAGCCGCCACCTAGGGAAACCTACCAAACCTGTGCATTTCTGAAAACTAGAGACCTAGGGGAATCCAAGGAGGGGTGACTGGCGGGGCTCGGACCAGGTTCTGTTACCCAGAATCCTTTGCAAAGCTCAAAAATTGGCTAAAAAAACACATGTTCCTCACATTTCTGTGGCAGAAAGTTCTGGAATCTGGGAGGAGCCACGAATTTCCTTCCACCCAGCGTTCCCCCAAGTCTCCCGATAAAAATGATACCTCACTTGCGTGGGTAGGCCTAGCGCCCGCGACAGGAAACGCCCCAAAGAGCAACGTGGACACCACCAAAATTTTGGAAGAAAACAGACCTCTTTTTAGCGAAGTGCCTACCTGTAGATTTTGGCCTGTAGCTCAGCCGCCACCTAGGGAAACCTACCAAACCTGTGCATTTCTGAAAACTAGAGACCTAGGGGAATCCAAGGAGGGGTGACTGGCGGGGCTCGGACCAGGTTCTGTTACCCAGAATCCTTTGCAAAGCTCAAAAATTGGCTAAAAAAACACATGTTCCTCACATTTCTGTGGCAGAAAGTTCTGGAATCTGAGAGGAGCCACAAATTTCCTTCCACCCAGCGTTCCCCCACGTCTCCCGATAAAAATGATACCTCACTTGTGTGGGTAGGCCTAGCGCCCGCGACAGGAAACGCCCCAAAGCGCAACGTGGACACATCACAGAAAACAGACCTGTTTTTAGCAAAGTGCCTACCTGTAGATTTTGGCCTGTAGCTCAGCCGCCACCTAGGGAAACCTACCAAACCTGTGCATTTCTGAAAACTAGAGACCTAGGGGAATCCAAGGAGGGGTGACTGGCGGGGCTCGGACCAGGTTCTGTTACCCAGAATCCTTTGCAAAGCTCAAAAATTGGCTAAAAAAACACATGTTCCTCACATTTCTGTGGCAGAAAGTTCTGGAATCTGGGAGGAGCCACAAATTTCCTTCCACCCAGCGTTCCCCCAAGTCTCCCGATAAAAATGATACCTCACTTGCGTGGGTAGGCCTAGCGCCCGCGACAGGAAACGCCCCAAAGCGCAACGTGGACACCACCAAAATTTTGGAAGAAAACAGACCTGTTTTTAGCGAAGTGCCTACCTGTAGATTTTGGCCTGTAGCTCAGCCGCCACCTAGGGAAACCTACCAAACCTGTGCATTTCTGAAAACTAGAGACCTAGGGGAATCCAAGGAGGGGTGACTGGCGGGGCTCGGACCAGGTTCTGTTACCCAGAATCCTTTGCAAAGCTCAAAAATTGGCTAAAAAAACACATGTTCCTCACATTTCTGTGGCAGAAAGTTCTGGAATCTGAGAGGAGCCACAAATTTCCTTCCACCCAGCGTTCCCCCACGTCTCCCGATAAAAATGATACCTCACTTGTGTGGGTAGGCCTAGCGCCCGCAACAGGAAACGCCCCAAAGCGCAACGTGGACACATCACAGAAAACAGACCTGTTTTTTGCAAAGTGCCTACCTGTAGATTTTGGCCTGTAGCTCAGCCGCCACCTAGGGAAACCTACCAAACCTGTGCATTTCTGAAAACTAGAGACCTAGGGGAATCCAAGGAGGGGTGACTGGCGGGGCTCGGACCAGGTTCTGTTACCCAGAATCCTTTGCAAAGCTCAAAAATTGGCTAAAAAAACACATGTTCCTCACATTTCTGTGGCAGAAAGTTCTGGAATCTGGGAGGAGCCACAAATTTCCTTCCACCCAGCGTTCCCCCAAGTCTCCCGATAAAAATGATACCTCACTTGCGTGGGTAGGCCTAGCGCCCGCGACAGGAAACGCCCCAAAGCGCAACGTGGACACCACCAAAATTTTGGAAGAAAACAGACCTGTTTTTAGCGAAGTGCCTACCTGTAGATTTTGGCCTGTAGCTCAGCCGCCACCTAGGGAAACCTACCAAACCTGTGCATTTCTGAAAACTAGAGACCTAGGGGAATCCAAGGAGGGGTGACTGGTGGGGCTCGGACCAGGTTCTGTTACCCAGAATCCTTTGCAAAGCTCAAAAATTGGCTAAAAAAACACATGTTCCTCACATTTCTGTGGCAGAAAGTTCTGGAATCTGAGAGGAGCCACAAATTTGATTCCACCCAGCGTTCCCCCACGTCTCCCGATAAAAATGATACCTCACTTGTGTGGGTAGGCCTAGCGCCCGCGACAGGAAACGCCCCAAAGCGCAACGTGGACACATCACATTTTTTCATTGAAAACAGTGCCTACCTGTAGTTTTTGGCCTGTAGCTCAGCCAGCACCTAGGGAAACCTACCAAACCTTTGCATTTCTGAAAACTAGAGACCTAGGGGAATCCAAGATGGGGTGACTTGAGGGGCTCTGACCAGGTTCTGTTACCCAGAATCCTTTCCAAACCTCAAATATTGGCTAAAAAAACGCATTTTTCACACATTTCGGTGACAGAAAGTTCTGGAATCTGAGTGGAGCCACAAATTTCCTTCCACCCAGCGTTCCCCCAAGTCTCCCGATAAAAATGATACCTCAGTTGTGTGGGTGGGCCAGGTGCCTCCAACAGAATAAGGCCCAAAACTTGTAGAGATACAGGGGATAGTACTGCGAGTTTATAAGGACATATTCTTTTATACATCTTTAGACTGACTCTGCTTTGGGGACCCACATACGTGAGGTGTCATTTTATTTGGGAGACTGAGGGGAACACTGGGGAGTAGGAATTTTGTGCTGGAGTGGTGATCGTACGAAGAAAAGTCAGGAAAATATGCTTTTTTTAAGCACATTTTGAGGTTTACAGAGGAGTCTGGGTAAGAAAATGTTGGGGGATCCACGCAAGCCACTCCTCCCTAGACTCCTTGGGGTGTCTAATTTTAAAAAATGTCTGGGTTTGGTAGGTTTCCCTAGATGAAGGCCGCACACAGGACCAAAAACATAGGTGCCCTCTCCCCCCCCAAACACAGGTAGTTTTGTAATATATCGTTTTGATGTGCCCACATACGTCCGTGATGTGCCAAACACTAAAATTTTGAAAAGAAACACACTTAGGTTATGTGAAAAAGACCCCTCACCCACCAACCAAGTTGGTGGCATGCTTCATCATCGGGGTCCCACCTGAGGCACCTAGCGTGTCATAGGTGTGCTGCGACGCCTGATTACAGCGGAGCAGGTTTGGTCATTTTTACCACACATACTGGTTGGATTTGGCACGAGGGTGAGTGATGGTTCAGTGGATCAAATTTTACTAACAAGAGCTTTCACAAAAATGAAAAGCACTGTTAGTAACTGAAAGGCAAAAAACTGAACCAATGACTCACAGCTCGTGAGCTGTAAAGCCGCGACAAGGCACCAACCGCTTTACAGTCCATTCACACAACTTTCATACATGACACACACAAGGCCATTCACACCGCCAGCCACGGGCCCAGCACATTACAACACTCACATCGACAGACAGCGCCACTCAAGGGCCCATCACTTACATACGCCCACATGCCTGATACAACAATCACACCAGCTGATGGGAGTGTGTGGACTGGTGTTTGGCTTGCAGTGTGTTGCAGTAGCCAACATCAAGTCAATATGTACAGTCTCAGCCAAGCCCCACTCCACACACAATGGCATCATATTTTTTTTTTTTTTAACAGAGGAACCCCTAACTAAGTAGAAAGAATTACAAAACAACAAACACAAAAGCTCTAACTAACAACATGACAGAAATGCTAACCATGAAACTAAACACATGAAAATACAAAACAGACATGAGTTTACACTCATGGTTGTTCCCAGAAATTCTTCTGGGTGTGGTAATTCTTAAAACAAGCACCGACACACAGCCCAGGCTTTGAAGGACAATCTGGGCAGTACATTCGAGACTCCCTCCGGATACACACTCTACATTTCTTAGCTGGAAAGTCTTTTTTGGGTGTGGGAGGAATGTGCTCAGCAAAGTGGCGATCTTTCAATCTAGCCACATCCTCCACCACTGCTTCTCTAGGAACTCTGGCCTGTTCCACCACAATAAGGCGGGGTAGAAATGGCCAACAGGCGCGCTGACGTCATTATGGGGGGGTGGGGGGGTCGGGGGTGGAAGGGGAAGGGCTTCCCCTTCCATCCCTGACTTTGGGGGGGTGGGGGGAAGCACACAGAGGGAGCGAGAGCGCTCCCTCTGGGCTGTGTGCCGAGGACGTAGTGGTTACGTCCTCGGCACAGCAGCACTGTGCCGCGGGACGTAACCACTACGTCCGCGGCACAGAAGGGGTTAATAGTTTCAGTGCACTCCATCAGCAAAGTAATATCTTTCGTGTGGCACCCAATATTTTTGCACTGTTCCTGAGTTTCCTCTCAGCACTGAGAGTTGTTTTGCTATCAGCTGCTGCTACCCTTAACATTTAGTTGTCATATTTGGCAGCATGAAAAAGCTGCTGCCAGTGACAGTGGTTCTTTACAAGTCTGGAGAACATGCCATACTGCCCACACTTTACAGCAAGGCACTAGGGGGCATATTTAAGAAATGTGGTGATGCACACAGTGCAAAACCACTTTTCTTGCACCCTTTAGCATCCCCCTACTGCCCACATGTGTGTGCCGTATTTAAAATATGGGGCACCATGGTGCAGGGTAGCTGGCAATATTGTCCTTTTTATTTACGCTATTGATGTACTCTGCAGGAGTAGCAACAAAATGTTGGTGCTACTCCTACAGTGTACATAGGGGCCCAGTGTATTTAATGGCATGCCTCCTTTTAACGCCTGCTCTTAGCAGCTGTTAAAAGTGGAGAGAAAAATGATGCACAGTGTAGGAAAGCCAAGCAATGCACATGGTCTCCATGCCTAATTCACCTCAGGTAAAAGGGGGTGGGCAGCTTTACCCCCACGTTTCATCTTGGAGTGTCCAGTGGTGATGGTTCCAGCCGTGTGAAACAACCCAATTTTGTGTCCCACGCTCTAGCCATGTAAATAGAGCCTTGGACTCTCTGAGCTTCTTGTAACAATATCTCCCCCTCATATCCTGCCCACCTTTCAAACTCTTTCCTTCAACCTAGTATCCTAGATCCTGTTGAGGCTTTCCAGTTGGACATTATTTCTCATTTTGCAATCAGGAAGGCCAAGTCATTAAATCTGTTTGTGCCTTTATGTTTTGCACTGTGGGGAACCAGTGGAGCAGGCAGTGCTGTCGAGTGCAAGGGACCTCCTGTTAACTAATATAAATAGGGGTATTTGGGAACCTGCTCACAGAATGATGTAAGCCATGGGCACTCTCACATCAGATGCAGTAGTTTCCCCCCACCTCACCACATCTAGGCCATAGTGCGTTAGTCCTCTGAAAGTGTCCATTGAGCTGACCCAACGTGAGATATACCCTATGAAAAACATAGAAGTGTATCAGTTGCAAACGGGCATTCCTTGAGACCTTAGGTGCCCTCTTCAAAATAGCTTCCCAATCCTTGTCCGGTACAGGGAACCCAAAATCCACTTCTCACTTGGACAGCAGATTATTCATGGGTACTTATAAGTCTTCTCCAATTGACCTGTAAAGACACATGACGGCGTTACCCCACCGAGTGGGGGTGACAGCATACTGACAAATTTTATAAAGTTGTGGCTCAGCCCCGTCTTCCAGTTTTTTTTTTACTGCAGTCGTCACTGTTCTATGGAACAGAACATTTCCTCGCATAAGGTCATAGTCAGATCTAAAGTCCTCAAATGGCAGAAGGGTATAGTCTCTGTATAAGTCTCACAAAGTCAGAGCTTTTGCATTCATCCATGCCTCTAACCCCCTCCAGTTTCCCCTCTGTGGCAGTGCCAGTAGAGCTTGCATTGGAGTACCTGGTGAGTATGGAGCAGTCATGTGTGTTTTCTGTAGGCAGGGTGCCCAGCAGCATTATAGTACCTGGACCTCTGCTAAGTCTTGTCCACTTGGGTACCTGTAGGAAAGTCCTTTTTTTTGCCTGATCACCCCCACTCTTTCTGGATAGGTACTGGTGGTTACTGACTCTTGGCTGTGCCCTGGGTACTGCTTACCAGTCCCAGGGCCAGTGCTCTGTGTAAAATGGATATGCAAATTAGGCTAATTATAATTGGCTAAGTTAACCTACCTATAAGTCCCTAGTATATGGTAGGGCATGTAGGTTTAGGGACCAC
This sequence comes from Pleurodeles waltl, assembly GCF_031143425.1. Lineage (NCBI taxonomy): Eukaryota > Metazoa > Chordata > Amphibia > Caudata > Salamandridae > Pleurodeles > Pleurodeles waltl. The sequence goes on along the minus strand of NC_090448.1, from coordinate 444,183,841 downwards.
AGCATAGGTGGTGCACACCTAGGTGCATTGCTGAGGTGCCCAGTGTCATTTTAAAAGCAAGCCTGCATTGCTGGCTGCTTTTAAATTAAAGTTATATGCAAATTCGACTTTGGAATTAAAGGTACTTCCAAAGTTTTAAACTACCTTATTTTTACATATAAGTCACCCCTAAGGTGTGCCCTATGTGCCCCTAGGGCTGGGTGCCATGTAACTATAAGCAGGGACTTTATAAAAATAGATTTATAAGCCCTGGTGAGGTAAAAACAGCCAAATTCGTTTTTCCCTCATTGAAGTAAATGGCCTTCATAGGCTAGAATGGGCAGACTTTATTTTAAATTTTAAAGTCTCCTTAAATGTTACATACCAAGAATTTGGTATCAAATTGATTGTTATAATAAATCCCACAACTTCCAGTTGTTGGATTTAATATAACTAGTGCAGGTAAAAAGTTTAGACTTTACCTAAAAAGTTGCCAATTTCAGCTCTGCATTGTTTTTGCTGCTGTGCTCTGATTGGCCAGCCTGCAGCAGCTTCTGCCAGGCCACTTTAATGAGGTGTGAAGTGGCCTGGCTTTACACAAAGGAATGTGCTTGGGGGAGAGAATCTCCCCTCAGCAGATGGGGAAGCAGGAAGGGGGAGGGCTGCCAAACTGGTCTTCAAAGGCAGAGAAGGACATCTGGAGCACCCAGCAACACCCCCACATCCTGCAACCCCAGACAGCTAGGTGCCCCCTTGATTAGATTAGGAGAGGGCAGGAGAGGGGTGTGTTTATGATTTTTAGCCACACCAGTGGGTGGGCTCAGCCAGATCTCTCCTCCAAAAATCAGATTCATCCATTTTGGATTTTTAGAGACTATTGCCTTCTGGGATGGATTTTTGCCACACTTCCCAGGAAGTGGTCATCACAGGGGGACGACCCTGTCCCTGATTGGAGGACCAGGGCCCCCCTGCTTTTCACCCAGGAGCAAGGATAAAACTGGCAGACCTGCACCCACGCCTCAGATCCCCACCAAATTTCAAGAAGAAAGAACTACAAGGAGAAGAAGGACTGCCCTGATGGACCCCTGGCCTGCACCTGGACCCTGCACTCAGAAAGACTGCACCAGCTGCACACTTGGGCTTCACCACAAGAAGGACTTTGCCTGGCTTCCACTGGTTCAAGGAGGGACTCCCTGTTTGCTACAGGTGAAAAATTGCTAACCAGAGTCCCCTGCACCAACTCCTGAAAAAGTGACCAGCTGACCACTGTCCAGTGGCCAAAAAGGAGTTTGCGCCAGGTGCATTCTGGGAGTTGAAGTCCGCACTTCCCAAGGACCATCACAGAACTTCTGGACCCTTGGGGTGAGCTGTGGACCCCAAAAGAACCTTAAAAGAACATCTGGGTGAAGCCCCAGAAGTTTGGAAAAGATTGGAGAAATTTTGGAAAAAAGCTCCATAAAGTGACCGACCCGACGCGGAAATTCTAGCCGGCTTGCCTCAACCGCGACCCGGCCTGACTTCGTGGTTCGTCCCGGTAAAGAAAAACATCCAAAAAAGAGACTAAGTCCGAACGTAAAAAGTTGACCGGGACCTTCCAGCCATCGTATCCGAGAAGGGCTCCACGGACGTCGGATCAAGATCCAGGTTTACCCCGGTCGAAGGATTTTCATCTCGAAAAAACGACTAAGTCCGAAGGTAAAAATCACCACCGAGGAAACCGACTTCGCGTATCCGGACAAGGGCTCCAGGAGGTCGGATCCAACTGGCAGGTTCGTCCCGGAGAAGAAAAACTTCAAAATAAAGACTAAGTCAGAAGGTAACTTTTTAACCGAGGCTTCCCGCGACCTGGGGGCAGGGCTCCATCGCGGTCGGCCTGAAAGTTTGACTTTGTCCCGGTCCTGGTGCAACCAGATGACCCGATTGGCGCTTTTTGTTTCTATGCGCTAGAAAATAATAATACTTTAAAAATTCATATCTCCGGTTCCCCTGAACCGATTTTAATCGTTTTTGTGTCATTTTAAAGATAAAAATATAAGCTATTTTTATAAATTGGTTTTGGATTTTTAAACTGTTTCCTGTGTTTTATTTAATTACTGTTGTGTGATATTTGAATGCTTTACACTTTGTCTCCTAAGTTAAGCCTTGACGCTCGATGCCAAGCTACCAAGGGTAGAGCTGGGATTAATTTACTGAGACCTAACTGTACTTTTGTGGAGGTTTGTGGCTTGTTGCTAGGTGTAGGTACCTACCTGCCCTACCAATAACCCATTTTCCAACATAATTGGAAGCAGCGACGGGATCCTGTACTTGTGTTCAATATCACGTTACAGTTTTAGATAAAACAAATTAAAAATCCTTTAAATTGTCCTAGTGCAAAAATTGTTTTTAATTTTTAATTTTAATTTTTTTTTTTAAATTAATTTGGATTAATTTCAATTATTGAATTTTTGTAATTTTTCTAAATTCTTGTTTCCAATTTTTGCAAAAAGTTTTTGTTGACACAAAACTAGGGAACCATGGAGCTTGATCTGGCTAGCCTACCCACACTGACAGTAGTCCAGCTTAGGGGGTTGTGTATTGAGAGGGGGTTGCCTGCAACCACTAATCTCAGGAAGGAAATCCTGATTAAATCCCTGACAGCATGGGCTGAGGCCCAAGAGGTAGAGACAGAGGAAGCTCCAGAGGAGGAACCAAAAGAGGATGATGCTAACTCTAACCACTCAGGGGAGGAAAGGCATCAGACCCCAAGTGAGGAAGAGGAGGAACGGTCCTCACTGGACACAGTCACTAGGGGCAGACCCAAAGCTAGTGGTAGGAAGAGGGTCCTTTCAGGAGGAGAGAACCCATCCATCAGGGAAAGAGAGCTGGAAGCCCAGCTAGCCTACATAGCTTTGGAAGCAGATAAGCTTGCCCTAGAAAAGAAAAAGTGGGCAAGCAAAGAAAAAAAAGATGGAGGCAGCGAGAAAGAAACTGAGGTGTCCCTGGGTGGGGGTTTTGCCCCCAGATTACCCAAAGGGGTGGTTCCTGCCTATGTAGAGGGGGATGACATAGATAAGTGGCTGGGGGCCTTTGAGAGGGCCCTCCAGATGAGGAAAGTCAAGCCTCAGTACTGGGGTTCACTCCTTTGGGAGTTAGTTCCCAACTCTGGGAGGGATAGGCTCCTAACCATGAGTGGGGAGGATGCAGACTCATACCCCAGTATGAAGAGTTGCTTGACTAAAAAGTTTGGTCTAACCCCAGAGCAGTATAGGCTTAAGTTTAGGGACACCCAAAAGACAAGCACCCAGTCCTGGGTGGACTTTGTGGACATTTCAGTAAAAGCACTGGAGGGCTGGATACAGGGCAACAGGGTAAGTACCTTTGAGGGGCTGTACAATTTGATTATGAGGGAGCACCTTCTAACTAATTGTGTCCAAGAGAGGCTCCGCCAGTATCTAGTAGACTCTAGGTTGACCAACCCCAGAGAGCTGGGGGAGGCAGCAGATGACTGGTTAAGAACTAGAGTTAACCAGAGACCCCCAGGGGGTGATCAGAAAAAGGGAGGACATGGTTCTTCTCAGGGGAAGAACCAGGGGAAAGATGACAAAAAACCCAAAGAGTCCTCACAAGAGTCCCCAAAAACTTCTCAGGGAGGGGGAGCCCCGAGCCAATTCACTTTTAAAGGGAAAGGGTATCAGGGAAAGAATTTTGATCCTGCTAAAGCAGGAAAGTTTCAGGAGCTTGCTAAGGCCGGCAAGTGTTTTGACTGTTATCAGCCAGGACATAAAAGAGGAGATGCTATCTGCACCAAGAAGCCCCCCACTGGTGGGCAATCCCAGGGGATTGCTAGTGTAGGGTTGGGGGTGGAAGTTGGCCCAGGGGTGGAATCAGGGTACACTGAAGTCACCTTAGTATCCGTGGGTGGGGTGGACATTGCAACTATGGCCACCTTACCTCCCATCATGCAGAGGTATAGGCAGAGGCCTAAAGTCAATGGGACTGAAGTGGAAGCTCTGAGAGATACAGGAGCCAGTGTGACAATGGTTGCAGAAAAGCTGGTTTCTCCAGAGCAGGTCTTACCTGGTGTCTTCCACCAGGTGACTTATGCAGATACCAGAACCAAACTCCATCCCATGGCTATGGTGAGTCTGGAATGGGGAGGTGTGACTGGCCCTAAAAAAGTAGCTGTAGCTCCTGCCCTCCCAGTAGAGTGTCTGCTGGGAAATGATCTTGAAGCATCTGAATGGTCAGAAGTGGAGAGAAGGGTCCATGCAAAGATGCTGGATCTCCCTGAATGGGTGTGTGCTGTGACCAGGTCACAGGCAGCACAACAGGGAAATGCTGGACACTTGGACCCTGGAACAATGGGCCAAGCCTCCAAGAAGAAGAGAAAGGGCACTGGGTCTGGCTTACCAGCCCCAACAAGTACAGAGGGTCAGGAAGAATCCAACCCTGAGGGGGAGGATCTGAACTCTGAGGGAGGGACACCTTCCCTGCAAACTCTGCCTGACTTGGCAGAACTGCAAGGGGCAGGTGGGCCCACCAGAGAAGATTTGTGCCAGGGACAAAGAGAGTGTCCCACTCTTGAGGGCCTGAGACAGACTGCTGCCAGGCAAGAACAAGGGGATACCAGTGGTACCCACAAGGTTTACTGGGAGGATGGAGTTCTCTACACTGAGGCTAGGACCCTCAAAGAAGGGGCTACTAGGAGAGTAGTGGTCCCCCAAAAGTATAGAGAATTCCTCCTTACCTTAAGCCATGATATCCCCTTAGCTGGTCATTTGGGACAGACCAAGACCTGGAACAGGCTGGTCAACCATTTTTTTTGGCCTGAAATGTCAGAAAAAGTCAGGGAGTTTTGCAGCTCCTGTGTCACCTGTCAAGCCAGTGGCAAGACAGGGGGCAAGCCAAAGGCTCCCTTAATTCCACTGCCAGTGGTTGGGACTCCCTTTGAGAGGGTGGGGATTGACATTGTTGGTCCCCTAGACCCACCAACTGCTTCAGGTAACAGGTACATTGTGGTGGTAGTGGACCATGCCACCAGGTACCCTGAGGCAATACCCCTCCGGACAATCACTGCACCCACAGTGGCTAGGGCCCTACTTGGTGTGTTCACCAGAGTGGGATTCCCAAAGGAGGTGGTCTCAGATAGGGGCACAAACTTTATGTCAGCCTATCTGAAAGCCATGTGGGAGGAGTGTGGTGTTACTTATAAGTTCAGCACACCCTACCATCCACAGACCAATGGTCTGGTGGAAAGATTCAATAAGACCCTGAAGGGCATGATCATGGGTTTGTCTGACAAACTCAGGAGGAGATGGGATGTCCTCCTCCCATGCCTGCTGTTTGCCTACAGGGAGGTGCCACAGAAGGGGGTTGGATTCAGCCCCTTTGAGTTACTGTTTGGGCACCCTGTAAGAGGCCCATTGTGCTTGGTGAGAGAGTCTTGGGAAAAGCCTCTCAAGGAAGCCAAGGAGAATGTGCTGGATTATGTACTAGGCCTGCGGTCTCGCATGGCTGAGTATATGAAGAAGGCAAGCAGGAACCTGGAGGCCAGTCAGGAGCTCATGAAGCTCTGGCATGATCAAAAGTCTACCATGCCTGAGTATCACCCAGGACAGCTGGTGTGGGTTTTGGAGCCCATGGCTCCTAGGGCACTACAGGCCAAATGGACTGGGCCCTATCCAATCCTAGAGAAAAAAGGTGAGGTCACCTACTTGGTGGACCTTGGCACCCCCAGGAATCCTCACAGGATCCTGCATGTTAATAGGATGAAACCCCACCAGGACAGGGCAGACATGACCATGCTGATGGTCACTGATGAAGGGAAGGAGGAGGAGGGTGAACCTCTGCCAGACCTCCTGTCCTCAAAGGAAAAAGATGGGTCAGTGGAGGGAGTGGTACTCTCTCCCAAACTGACAGATCAGCAACAACAAGACTGTAAGCAAGTCTTGGGACAGTTTGCTAGTCTGTTCTCCCTGACCCCTGGACTCACCAATTGGTGTGTCCATGATGTTGACACTGGTGACAGCTTGCCTGTCAAGAACAAGCTGTACAGGCTGTCTGACCAGGTCAAGGCCAACATCAAAGCTGAAGTGGCTAAGATGTTGGACCTGAAGGTAATTGAGCCCTCTGATAGTCCTTGGTCCAGTCCAGTGGTACTGGTGCCCAAAGCTAATCCCCAAGGTGGGAAGAAAGAATTAAGATTCTGTGTGGACTACAGAGGTCTAAATGCAGTCACTAGGACTGATGCTCACCCCATACCTAGAGCTGATGAGCTCATTGACAGGTTGGGGGCTGCCAAATTCCTGAGCACATTTGATCTGACCTCAGGATATTGGCAGATTGCCTTAAGTCCAAGAGCTAAGGAGAGGTCAGCATTTTCCACACCAGAGGGCCACTTTCAGTTCAAGGTGATGCCCTTTGGGATGAAAAATGCTCCTGCCACCTTCCAACGGTTGGTGAATAGAGTCCTATCTGGGTTGGAATCTTTTAGTGCAGCTTATCTGGATGATATAGCTGTATTTAGTTCCACCTGGAGGGACCACCTGGTCCACCTGAAGGAAGTGCGTCAGGCCCTGCTTTAAGCAGGCCTGACTATCAAGGCAAGCAAGTGCCAGATAGGGCAAAGTTCTGTTGTGTACCTGGGCCACCTTGTTGGTGGAGGCCATGTACAACCTCTCCAGCCCAAGATCCAGACTATCCTGGATTGGGAGGCTCCAAAAACCCAGACTCAGGTCAGGGCCTTTCTTGGCCTGACTGGGTATTACAGGAGGTTTGTTCAGAATTTTGGGACCATAGTGGCCCCTCTGACTGAGCTTACCTCCAAGAAACAACCCAAGAAGGTCATTTGGACCCCAGAGTGTCAGAAAGCTTTTGACACCCTAAAACAGGCTATGTGTTCAGCACCAGTGTTACTGGCCCCTGACTATAGCAAGGAATTTGTAGTGCAAACAGATGCTTCAGAGGAAGGGATTGGGGCAGTGTTAGCACAAGTTAATGAAGAGGGCCATGATCACCCAGTTGCCTTCATCAGCAGGCGACTACTCCCCAGAGAGAAAAAATGGAGTGCCATTGAGAGGGAGGCCTTTGCTGTGGTTTGGTCCCTGAAGAAGTTGAGGCCTTACTTGTTTGGCACTCACTTCCGTGTACAAACTGACCACAGACCTCTCAGATGGTTGATGCAGATGAGGGGGGAGAACCCAAAACTGTTAAGGTGGTCCATTTCCCTACAGGGGATGGACTTCACAGTGGAGCACAGACCTGGGACTGCTCATGCCAATGCAGATGGCCTTTCCAGGTTTTTCCACTTAGCTGATGAGGACTACCAGGGTGTAGGTTAGTACCCATCACCTTTCATCTGGGGGGGGGGGCAGTGTAGGAAAGTCCTTTTTTTTGCCTGATCACCCCCACTCTTTCTGGATAGGTACTGGTGGTTACTGACTCTTGGCTGTGCCCTGGGTACTGCTTACCAGTCCCAGGGCCAGTGCTCTGTGTAAAATGGATATGCAAATTAGGCTAATTATAATTGGCTAAGTTAACCTACCTATAAGTCCCTAGTATATGGTAGGGCATGTAGGTTTAGGGACCACAGCATAGGTGGTGCACACCTAGGTGCATTGCTGAGGTGCCCAGTGTCATTTTAAAAGCAAGCCTGCCTTGCTGGCTGCTTTTAAATTAAAGTTATATGCAAATTCGACTTTGGAATTAAAGGTACTTCCAAAGTTTTAAACTACCTTATTTTTACATATAAGTCACCCCTAAGGTGTGCCCTATGTGCCCCTAGGGCTGGGTGCCATGTAACTATAAGCAGGGACTTTATAAAAATAGATTTATAAGCCCTGGTGAGGTAAAAACAGCCAAATTCGTTTTTCCCTCATTGAAGTAAATGGCCTTCATAGGCTAGAATGGGCAGACTTTATTTTAAATTTTAAAGTCTCCTTAAATGTTACATACCAAGAATTTGGTATCAAATTGATTGTTATAATAAATCCCACAACTTCCAGTTGTTGGATTTAATATAACTAGTGCAGGTAAAAAGTTTAGACTTTACCTAAAAAGTTGCCAATTTCAGCTCTGCATTGTTTTTGCTGCTGTGCTCTGATTGGCCAGCCTGCAGCAGCTTCTGCCAGGCCACTTTAATGAGGTGTGAAGTGGCCTGGCTTTACACAAAGGAATGTGCTTGGGGGAGAGAATCTCCCCTCAGCAGATGGGGAAGCAGGAAGGGGGAGGGCTGCCAAACTGGTCTTCAAAGGCAGAGAAGGACATCTGGAGCACCCAGCAACACCCCCACATCCTGCAACCCCAGACAGCTAGGTGCCCCCTTGATTAGATTAGGAGAGGGCAGGAGAGGGGTGTGTTTATGATTTTTAGCCACACCAGTGGGTGGGCTCAGCCAGATCTCTCCTCCAAAAATCAGATTCATCCATTTTGGATTTTTAGAGACTATTGCCTTCTGGGATGGATTTTTGCCACACTTCCCAGGAAGTGGTCATCACAGGGGGACGACCCTGTCCCTGATTGGAGGACCAGGGCCCCCCTGCTTTTCACCCAGGAGCAAGGATAAAACTGGCAGACCTGCACCCACGCCTCAGATCCCCACCAAATTTCAAGAAGAAAGAACTACAAGGAGAAGAAGGACTGCCCTGCTGGACCCCTGGCCTGCACCTGGACCCTGCACTCAGAAAGACTGCACCAGCTGCACACTTGGGCTTCACCACAAGAAGGACTTTGCCTGGCTTCCACTGGTTCAAGGAGGGACTCCCTGTTTGCTACAGGTGAAAAATTGCTAACCAGAGTCCCCTGCACCAACTCCTGAAAAAGTGACCAGCTGACCACTGTCCAGTGGCCAAAAAGGAGTTTGCGCCAGGTGCATTCTGGGAGTTGAAGTCCGCACTTCCCAAGGACCATCACAGAACTTCTGGACCCTTGGGGTGAGCTGTGGACCCCAAAAGAACCTTAAAAGAACATCTGGGTGAAGCCCCAGAAGTTTGGAAAAGATTGGAGAAATTTTGGAAAAAAGCTCCATAAAGTGACCGACCCGCCGCGGAAATTCTAGCCGGCTTGCCTCAACCGCGACCCGGCCTGACTTCGTGGTTCGTCCCGGTAAAGAAAAACATCCAAAAAAGAGACTAAGTCCGAACGTAAAAAGTTGACCGGGACCTTCCAGCCATCGTATCCGAGAAGGGCTCCACGGACGTCGGATCAAGATCCAGGTTTACCCCGGTCGAAGGATTTTCATCTCGAAAAAACGACTAAGTCCGAAGGTAAAAATCACCACCGAGGAAACCGACTTCGCGTATCCGGACAAGGGCTCCAGGAGGTCGGATCCAACTGGCAGGTTCGTCCCGGTGAAGAAAAACTTCAAAATAAAGACTAAGTCAGAAGGTAACTTTTTAACCGAGGCTTCCCGCGACCTGGGGGCAGGGCTCCATCGCGGTCGGCCTGAAAGTTTGACTTTGTCCCGGTCCTGGTGCAACCAGATGACCCGATTGGCGCTTTTTGTTTCTATGCGCTAGAAAATAATAATACTTTAAAAATTCATATCTCCGGTTCCCCTGAACCGATTTTAATCGTTTTTGTGTCATTTTAAAGATAAAAATATAAGCTATTTTTATAAATTGGTTTTGGATTTTTAAACTGTTTCCTGTGTTTTATTTAATTACTGTTGTGTGATATTTGAATGCTTTACACTTTGTCTCCTAAGTTAAGCCTTGACGCTCGATGCCAAGCTACCAAGGGTAGAGCTGGGATTAATTTACTGAGACCTAACTGTACTTTTGTGGAGGTTTGTGGCTTGTTGCTAGGTGTAGGTACCTACCTGCCCTACCAATAACCCATTTTCCAACAGTACCCTAGTCGCAACAGTACTTTGATTAGCACAGGAGTATCTCGGACCTGTGCTCCCACCTCATGTCCGGGCGACAGTGTACTCACCACCCACTGTGTCAACCACTTCTGTTGCACTGCCAAACAGTAATTCTCGAACTCTGCAACTGCCAGCCCTCAATGACTGCTAGGGCATTTCCGAGCTGCTAAAGCCACTCGCCTGTACCCCATTCCCCAGAGAAATTATACCACGAGGAAGTCCAGCTCCCTGAATACAGCTAATTATAATGGCAATTTGCTCCAGAACTTTGAGATCCTTCTAAGTTCCCTAGTTGCTCTCCCTATGTTCCCTTCTAATAGGTTAGTAGTGTGATGATATATTTTAACCCCTGGAAATTGGAAACAGTCCGGTTACCGTAACAGCCCTTGTAGGTTAGTCGGTCTGGGGCGGCCCAGTAGAGTGGGGAATTTCCCTGGGACTCCCTCAATTTACTCTCAGGCCAGATGCTGACCAAATCTTCCAGCAGGGCCCGAACACCAACAAACACTGTCAAAGAGTTCTTAATGAACATCAGCAGATCGTTGGCACCAAGAATAAAGGAATGGGTGTACCCACCACATTCCAGTCCCCCAAATACTGCCTGAGTCCTGGCATGAGACTCAAAAGGCTCAACGACCAGTGCGAACAGCAATGGTAACAAAGGTCACCTATGCCTGGTCCTCCTGCCCACTGGGTCCGTCTCCGATATACAGTGTCCCGTATGCCCTCTGCTCGTGGGGAGTGTGTATAATAAACTAGTTCATCTAACAAAATCCTCTCCCAGCTGAAATTTTCCCTTCACCGCATACAGAAAGGACCATTCAATGCTATCAAATGCTTTTTCAAGATCTACACTAAAGACTACTGCTTCTGTGTGATCATATGTGTCCACCCTCAAAATACCGAGCAATCTCCTGATATTAAGAGTTGTGTTTCAGCTAGGGATAAACCCCGCTTGATCTGGGTGTATAAGTATGGCCATATATTGGGTGAGCCTGATGTCGAGCATCTGACTCAGTAGCTTATAATCAGTATTTAGCTTTGTAAGATCTCTTATCTTGTACCGGCTTCCCTGATTACAGCAGTGGCCCAACCATGCCCTCTACAGAGGATGTCAGCAGCTTTTCCATTCGCCTCGCTGCATTATAAAGCTCTGCTAGTTTTGGAGCCAGGTCCGACGCATATGTGGCATAGACCTCAACTGGAAGGCCGTTGGTACCAAATGTTTTGCCACTGGCCATTGCCTTTATTGCTATCCATACCTTCTGCACCATGACATCTGCCCCATGATACTGTGCAATTCAGTACACTAGTATGTAGTGTGGAGTAGAAGTCCAGAAACTCCTTGTTAATCTGACATTGCTGATATAGCTTATCGCCCCCCATCAGTCTCCATTTCAAGTATCATGGACCCTCTCTTCCCTGGGTTGCTAGCCACACCAGCAGTGTGCTTGTGCGGTTTCTCTCCGCATGATATTTGTTTTAAAATGTTTGTTATCAAAACAGTAAAGCCGCTCTATCTGCTCCACTGCCGCCACTTTGGCTGCCAGAAGTTCCGTCTGTGTCTCTGGGTGGCCCGGTCTTTGTAATCCTAGTCTACCTAGTAACCCCTCAGCTGCAGCAGCCTCAGTTAGCAGTGTATGTCTGACAAGCCCCACTGATTCTAGCATTTGCCCCGAATCACTACTTTGAAAGCATCACACTCTACTTTTGGTTAGGAAAAGACCCCTCATTGTCTGCAAAATATTGACATATGGCTCTCTCTATTACCTTGCGATATGCAACATCCAAAGATTCTGGCTTAAGTCTCTACATCTGGACACATGGTCTCTCCCTGTCCCACTCTAAAGATAATAACACCGGATTATGATCTAAGACCATATGCGCAAGGTATTCTACTTTCCTAACAGCGCTATGAAATGTGTCTGACCACACTTGCAGGTAGTAAAGGGGAGAAAAAAGGAATAATCCTTGGTCCCCGGGTGCATTGTGCACAGAGTCCACCAAGTGCCAGTCTGACTGCCAATCTGTTAATATGAGGGTTACTCTCATTACTGGGATGGGAGCGGTCCAACCCCACATTGGCAATGCAGATAAAGTCTCCTCCGATCATCACACTTCCAACTAGGTAGGGAGGCAGAACTCGGGATAAGTCAACAAAGAACCCTCTCTGGTCTGTGATAGATCCATAAATAATAATCAGTGTAATGTCTGGCCCACTTAAGTGCACCATGGCCACCACGTATTGACCCTGTGGTTCTGTTTTGCCCCCATTACATTGAAAAGGAGTTCCATGTTTAACCCAAATAAGCAAACCATGAGCAAATGCTGACTATGTGGTGAAATATACCTGGCCAATCTCCCTCCTCCACAGGGCCGCCCCCTCCTGTGCTGTTATGTGTGCTTCTTGGAGAAATGCTATGTGAATCCCCCTTCTGTTTAGGTACAAGAAGATTTTATATCTCTTTGACATGTTGTGCATACCCCTTACATTCCAGGATGTAGGTCTATATGTATTAGGCAATGTCATGTCCCTCATCTCTGTGCTCCCTCCTTCACCTGTGAATCTCCCCATCCCACCCCTCCAAGCGGGATAAAGCAACATCTTTGCACATAAAGTGCATGCTGGATGCAGCAGTTAAAATACAACTCCAATAACAAACAATGAACTTCTCAACTCCACACCCCAGTACAAGTAGGCAACAACCCCCCATCCAAACTTCCACTATAAACTCCTAGATGCAAAAAAGGATTGTTAGTGGAGTAAATCCACCCGGAGCCTCCCTCCTGGGCCCCACCATCCATTACTATGCAAATATGTATGAGTGTCAGTAGCAGTGCAGGCCTAGAGAGCCTCATTGTTCATCATTCAGTTCCACAGCATTCCCTGGTTACATGTATAGTTCAATCTGTTAAGGTGAGTCCCTTCTAATATATTATAGCATTCTTACTTCACCATGTAATCTTTAGATCAGGTAATCTGCTGTGCTCTTTGTGACTACAAGCATTGGGGTATCAGAGTCCATGGGGACATCAGTGCTCAGCTCAGAGTCAAATCTAGAATCTGCTTTGTCCATATCATTAGTAGGTGAACTCATTCCGCCAGCTTTCAGTGAGGCTGCAACCTTCAACGCTTTCCTCTGGTCCCGAGACACCTCCTCTTTTGATAGGGCTCCCTCATGCGGGCTGTAGTTCCATCTATTCACTCTCCGTTGGTTCTTTTCTTCATCCATAGGGCATTGATTTGTGGTCCCCTGAGGTTGTGTTTCAATCCATTCCCATACCGCTTGCAGTGTGCCAAGGAACTGCACTCCACTGAGAGTCTCAGCTCTCAGCTTGGCAGTAAAAATCATTCAATAATCAACTGAGATCTGACAGAGATCTTTCTTGGCTTCCACAAAACTCGCCATGTGTTTATGGACATCTATTGTGAAATTTGGACAGATCAAAATCCTTCTAATCTCCAGTGTGAGTTCACTTCTCTTCCTGGCTTGTGTTAATATGTGTCTGCAGTCCCTGTAATGCAGCAACTTGGCAATGATGGGTCATGGTACTACCCCAGGTATGGGTGATCTAACTGGGACCCTATGGGGCCTTTCTAGCCCCAGAGGGAAAGACCCTCTGGAGCTACCTCCTCCATCAGCCATTTTTTCAAGGAATGTTAGCATGTCTGTCCCCTCTACTCACTCCTGCATGCTCAAGATTTGGATATCATTTCTTCTCAAGCAATTTTCAGCATTTTCAGCTCGCGCCTCCTGCGTTTGTACTTTCCCCTTCAATCCCATACATTTTTCACGTAAGCTAGCCACATCCCCTGGATTTATCTCATCTCTCTCACACCAATCGTAACTCTCTGCTAGTCTGGGACAATCAGCCTTGAGGATGCTAAATTTTGCCCCTTAGGGAGTCTATCTTAGTTTCTAAGGCTTCCTAGTGGTTTTGATGGCTTAGAGGGTGTCCCTCAGGGTAGGTCTCTCAGCAATGTGATTGGGGGTTGTTTCTTTGGTGCCCTCATGCGGCAGCTCAGGGTCAGTTACCAGGTGCCCTGATGTCCTAGAGCCTTTCTTTTTTACTGCCTTCCCCATTGTGAGTGTCCAAGCTCTGCTGGTTATGTTGTGTGAGCGGGGTATGGGGCTCGCAATGTGACGTCTCTGGTGGCTTGCGCCAGGCCACCCTTAGAAAATCTCTCAGGTTAGGTCTCTCACTCCTTCAATTACGTGGGTCTGGGTGCCAATGAGCTATCCAGACCCAGCTGGTGTAGGCCCTCATTATGACATATGTAGTAAATTCCAAATACCGCAGTGGTGACTGCCGCCAACATACCGCCGCGGAGGCGAATATCCCTCCGCCAGATTATGCCACACACACAAAACTGACAGAAAGCAGCCACAACCACAAATCCCCCAGAACCACTGAATGTGATATGCCCTCCAAATAATGACCCACAAATCACCACAGCGAACATTCAATGATGGTAAACCACTGGCTGTGAACACCGCTGCAGCAGATATGGCCACACAAATACTAAACAAGACAACATTGGCCAGAACAAAAAACCCACACCTGACACAAATACACACACTCTACACACCCACCAACTGCACTATAAAACACCAACCCACAATCCTTTGCAAACATGAAAAGACCGTAACAGCTAGCCACGAAAATCACAGAGACAACTTCACAAACACACCACAACTACCCATTCATCCGTCACGCACCACACACCCCACCACATTACTCAACATCCTCTGCACAACACACACACCAGACTACACCCATGTCCCCACAAAGGCACTCCCGTTTCACCGATGTGGAGTTGCGGGTCATGGGTGAGGAAATAGTCAGAGTAGAGCCACAGCTATTTGGAGCACAGATCTAGCAGATATCCATTGCCAGCAAGATGGAGCTATGGCAGAGGCTTGTGGACAGGGTGAGCACCGGGGGACAGCATCCACGAACAAGGGACAACATCAGGAAGAGGTGGAACGACCTATGGGGGATGGTGCCTTCCATAGCAGCAAGGCACCAGCTCGATTCCCAACATTCCACAGGACGACATCTTCACTGCGTGTGCTGCTGTGACCTGTGTCTGGGAACCTGCCATGGCTCATGCAACAGGGGAAAGGGCCCCAGCCTTCATGTCGGAGTGCCTCATGGATGGGGTCCTACCCCAGTATGGGCAGTTGTATGGGCCTCCAGACCAACAGGTGAGTACACCATGGGTACATTGCATGCGACATGGTTGCAAGGAGATGTGTATGTGTGCTGGCAGTATGTCAGATGGGGGTATGGCTGGTGGCAGTGTAATGCAGGGGTATGGGTCATGTGTGTGCCTGATGAGGGGATACTGCTTTTTGTGGGTCATATGTGTGACAGGCTGGATTGTCTGGTCCATGGTGTCCCACCTTCTGTGTTTCCTCTGCAGGTCAGCGCCCATCAGAATAAGGGGTTGTGGTGTGCCATCGCTAAAGACATACGGATCCTGGGGATCTACAGTAGGCAGAGCACCCACTGCAGGAAACGGTGGGAGGACCTGAGACACTGGGCGTGGAAGACCAAGGAGGCCCAGCTGGGGACGGCCTTCCAACAAGGGAAGGGTGCCCATTGGAACCTGACCCCCCTGATGGCCCGCATACTGGCCTACCTAGAGCTGGAAGGGATCTCGAGGGCATTACAGCAACCAGAACGGTGTGAGTACAGTGTGTTTGTAAACTAACTCTGTAGCCTGGCATGGGATTTGGGTGCAAGGTACTAGTCAGTGGATGCCCCAATATGCCAGTTCAGACATTGCTGCGTTGTCCAGCTCAGGTTAATAGGGAAGAAAGCATGTATTAGATAGCTAGGTAGGTGGCTTCCCATCTCAGACAGGGCTTAGCTGGTCCCAGATGGTGTGTAGCTCGCAGTGTTGGGCTCCTACCTGCTGTGGTAATTAGCCAATGGTATGCCAGTGTGGTCCATACTGCCCATTCTCAGTCTCAGTGTGTGACAGTGATGTACCTACCATCTGTGCTGTTGGTGCTGAGATTGACCCTGTGCTCCCTTTCTTTTTCTCCCCCTCTCTCCTTTTGTCCACCTATCCTTGTGTACATTAGCATCGTCTGGCAAAGGAGCAGGGGCACCGGCGAATGAGGGAGCTGCAGCCCATGGGACCCAGGAGGCAGAGTCTACCAACGTCGAGGGAACCAGTGGGATGGAGGGCAGTGGGAGCACCACAGGGAGAGGAGGTGATACCACTGACTGATTTGTCCTCCTATGGAAGCTCCCTGGTGGTGGCAGACCCCTCTGGGACCTCCCCAGCTACAGGTTCTACGGCTACCCCTCGTACCAGCACTGCCCTCCCAGTAGCCCCGCCACTGGGTTGCCGTGCCCACTCACCCAAGAGGGTGGCCGTCTCCTTCGCCCCAGGCACCTCAGGTTCTGCCCCATTCAGCCCTGCTGCCCTCAGTGAGGAGGCTATTGACCTCCTGAGATCCACCTCTGTCGGGCAGTCAACCATAGTGAATGCTATCCAGGGGCTGGCAACCCAGATGCAGCAATGCAATACCTTCCTGGAAAGCATCCACAGTGGCTTGGCAGCCCTACAGAGATCGTTTCAAGCTATGACCTCATCACTGATGGCAGCCAGAGTCCCTGTTTCATCTGTCCCCCCTCCAAATACCATGACCCAGTCCCAGTCTCCTCACCCCGAACCCATTCCATGCACACATTCTGACAAGCGTACACCCAAAACAACACACAAGACTTGCACAGACCGACACAGGCAGGACACTTCAGTCCACAAGCACTCACACAGCCAACACACAGATACACTCACAACATCATCCACTGCCTCTACTGTGTCTCCCTCATCCTCCCTCACAGTCACATACTCACTCACACCTGCATGCATCTCATCAACAGTCCCAGAACCTGCCACCTGCACAGCCTTGCCCACAGTCACCACAACAGTAGACCCGCAGGCATGCACCCCACATACCACATGCACAGTCACCACCACCACCTCATGCAACACACCCACCTCACTTGCAGACACCACCACAAAATCCATCCACACGCCCTGTTCGTCCTCCCCCACCCTATCTGCCCCCCCTCTAGAGAAACACACATGCACGCACTCAGACCCCCAACATCCATCCACCTCACACATACAAACTGTTCATGCACTTTCACCCAAGTCCAGGACACCTTCTCCTCCTGCAACCACATCCTCTACCTCCACTCCCATCCTTCCTCTCACATCCTTCCCCAATGGCCCTAAGAAACTTTTCCTTGTCCGCCTTGACCTCTTCTCTTCCCCTCCCCCCTGTCCTGCCCATAAGAGGAAGCTTCCACCACCGCAGCCTAGTACCTCAAGCACCCAGTCTGACACAGCTCCACCCCCAAACTCTCCAGCTGCCACTAAGGGGCACATGAGTGGGACACCAGCCCCCCGCACCAAGGACACTACTCCCTCCGAAAGCGGAGGGCTAAAGTGCCGCCCCCTCCCAAACAGACTGGGAAGACCATGGGGCCACCTCCAAAACCTAGGGCCAACGAGGCCCCAACCAAATCCCAGGACAAGGAGGCCCCAAACAAATCCAAGGCCAAGAATGACACACCAAAACCCCATGCTAAGGAGGCCACACCAAAATCCAAGGCCAAGGACGCTGCACCAAAATATAAAGCCAAGGAGGGCCCACACAAATCTATGCCCAAGGAGGCCCCACTCAAAACCATGACCAAGGAGGCCCCACTCAAAACTGTGCCCAAGGAGCCCCATCCGTAACCAGAGGCCAAAGAGCAGCATCCCGAACCATAGGCCATGGACCAGCATCCCGAACCAGAGGCCAAGGAGCACCATATCCAACCAGGATCAATAACCAGTGGGCAGGCAGTCCCATCCAGAACCAGTGGGCTGGCAGTCCCCCTCCAGAACCAGTGGTCAGGAAGCCCCATCCAAATGAGTGCCTCCCAACCCCCGGACTCTGAGATGCCTGCTCATTTCCAAAATGATGCCCCAAAACAGTGGAGTTCCATTGTTGTCAGTAGTCAGGTTGAGGCTTGGACTTTGCCCTGTGGCCATTTGTGACTTTGGACTGGCCTTCGGGCCTTCATGTATTTATTTCTGCAGTTGTGTATGTTTTTGCATTTGACATATTCATACAACAGGAATACAGTGGGTGGAACGGCGTATATGTCCTGGGTTTCTTTACTCAGGGGTTCTATTACTGTTATTTTCCTGTGCATCTGGTTCTGGGTGTGTGGTGTGTGTATGGTGTGTGTGTGTGTCACTCTTCCTCCCTTGTGTGCTAGGCAGCTGTGCTCACTGCCATCGTCTTCATCTGTGTTGGTGCTCCACGATGGCCATGGCATGGTACAGCAGCGGGAAGACTTGCAGTTCAGGTTCCATGGCGGCCATGGACTCCCCTGTGTGCCTGGAGGTGAGTGTCTCCTTTTATATGATGTGTTTCAACCAGGCTTTTGGTGCTGTTGCTACCACCCCAGAAATCCTGGCCGTGTGCTATGTCAAAATATGGTGGGCGGATCCTTGTTTTCCACCTGCCTCTTGGTGGCTACCGCTGTGTTCAGTGTTTGTACTGCACTAGCGGTTGGTGTGGTACATTGGCTGTCTATCGGAGGGCTCACCTTCATGGTCATTATTTGGCGGTCATTACCGCCATCCTGTTGGCGGTGGTACTGCCACATTAACCCTGGCGGACAGAAGACCACCAGGGTCATAATGACCACCATAGTCTGTTGGCAGTGGCACAGTATGTGTATATTCTATGGTTCTTATTCAGGGCTACTGAGTACTCTCTAGTATGCTTATGGTGAAGCAAAGTGGGGCTGCATCAGTCTTGAGCAGCAGAACAAAGCACATTACTGACAAATCTTTGCAGTAAGGTAACATTGGTGGGCTCTACTCTCCAGATGGAAGTCCTGTAATGGGCCCTGTGGCATGCACCTTTGGGACATCGCTACTCCTCTCTCCCACCGCCTCGCACAGGGCTCCCTTCCATGCCCACAATCAGTTTGCCATTTTTCTCTGGCCCAGCAATGCCCTGCAGGACAGATATATCTGTATTATGGACCGTTAGCCTAATCAATGTCCCCAATTTAGCAGTCGGTGATCGTTTCTCCTGCCAAATAAACATTGCAGCACTGCCAGAGGGGGCAACGTGTTGCACTGCTACTCAGGTGCAGCCTCAAACTATGCAACTGTAATCAGGGGAGTCCACGTCCAAATGCTCGCCGATGGGGAAATGAGCAGGCAGATGTGCAACCCATGTTTGTTCCTTGTCTTTGGGGCAAGTGGCGCTTCAGTGCCTCTAAGTCCAGTGCCCTTGCGCATGCCGTGGGTGTGCCTCCTGTGCGGATCCCTGCTATTGCTTTCCTGGGTCTAGAAAGTACTGCAAATGTAAGCCTGTGCAAAGGCCTGTTACTGCCAATCCCCAGCTCCAACTCTTGGGTAAGCCATGCAGTGCTCCTCCAACAGGTCTCCTGTCCAAATTGAGCCTGCAGTTTACATCTTCTTTTATGCCTCAGCTAGGTCACGGTTACCTCTTCCAAACCGTGTCCCCTTCAGCAATGACACAAGGTTTAGGGGAATATTCAGACTCTCCACTAGTGGCGGCTCCGGAATTCTTTGCTCCGTGGCTCCATCATCTTGGGCCACTCACAGACAGGCTCAGCAGCCACAGCAATCTCTCGCACCTTGCAGCTGCTGTAGTCAGGAGTTCTGGGTATCAGCTGCTACATTTGGGGACCCTCCAGACCCTTCTGCTCATTCAAATGGGACACAAATAGGGAAATCCCGGGCAGGAGCTCCTAAGTGTCGCTCCTCACACCATTGCAGCTTGGCTCCGCCCCTTTGCCCAAAACAATCCTTAACAGTGTTTTCATCTTCCTATGTGAGCTGTAAAATGAAATAAAGATATTTCTCCTTGTCACACCTCACTGGGGAAGGCAAAGCATTTCACGTAATTCCCAGGTTTACAACTGGGAGAGTGAAATGTTTAATTTGCATAATTAACACATTTATAAGTAAATTGTGATTTGCATTGCTAAATAACAGGTGCATAGCAACCCTATAATTCAAAGTATGAGACTGAATTTAGCCATTATTAGCAGCATGGAGATATCATATTAAATAGTTAAAGTTAGCCAACTTTTTCTATTGCCATTTTGAATGTCGACTTTACACGTGAAAGGCCTGCACTTTTTAATATTTATTTGTTTTTTGCACAATATATTTTTCCATTGCAAATGCTATGTTTTTCCAGATGCCTTTTATTAGCTAAATGTGAGAGAACAGGGCTGATTGCAGAGACCCCCTAACTTTTTCCCCCATTTTCCACTTTTTGCTGGTGTTTTCTTGACTCTGATGGTGCCCTGGGTACTCCTAACGAGTCCCAGGGCCTGTGCTCTGTATAAAATCAGTATGCAAATTAGGCTAATTATAATTGGCTAAGTCCATCTACCTATAACTCCCTAGTATATGGTAGGGCATGTAGGTTTAGGGACCCCAGCATAAGTCGTGCACCCATAGGTGCACTGCTGAGGTGTCCAGTGTTATTTTAAAGGCAGGCCTGCCCTGCTGGCTGCTTTTAAATTAAAGTTATATGCAAATTCGACTTTGGAATTAAAAGTAGTTCCAAAGTCTTAAACTACCTTATTTTTACATATAAGTCACCCCTAAGGTGTGCCCTATGTGCCCCTAGGGCTGGGTGCCATGTAATTATAAGCAAGGACCTTATAAAAATAGTTTTATAAGCCCTAGTGAGGTAAAACAGCCACATTTGTTTTTCCCTCATTGTAGTGAATGGCCTCCATAGGCTAGAATGGGGAGACTTTCTTTTAATTTTAAAAGTCCCCTTAAGCAACAGATACCAAGAGTTTGGTATCAAATTAATTGCTATAATAAATCCCACAACTTCCAATTGTTGGATTTAATATAACTTGTTCAGGTAAAGAGTTTTAAACTTTACCTGCAGTGTTTTTGTTGCTGTGCTCTGATTGGCCAGCCTCTGGCAGCCTGGCAAGGCTGCCTTGATGAGGTGTGAAGTGGCCTGGCTTCACACAAAGAGATGTGCCTGTGGGAGGAGATCTCCCCTCAGCAGATGGAGAAACAGGAAGGGGGAGGGCTGCCAAACTGGTCTTCAAAGGCAGAGAAGGACATTTGGAGCAACCCAGCAACACCCTCACATCCTGCAAACCCAGACAATTAGGTGCCCCCTTTGTCGCGTGGGCTCTCATTATTCTAAATGAGACTACTGGATTTCTAGGTAGCAGGATCGATAACGGTGTGGGGGACTGAGTCTGACCCACGTGTAAAGAACTCTGTCACCCTAAATCCGGTTTTTGCACCGGCTAACTAGCAGTGCCCCATTTCTCCCATGTGGAAGGAATGATTTGGCAGCCGAGCGCATGACATCTTTGGAACTTCTCAGGGAAGTCGTGGTTACTCAGATCCAAACCAACTCTCTTATTTCCAATATGATCTCATATACAAATGACAAAGACAGTATAAGTTTTATATAATGTATTAATAAAACGACTGTATTTTAGATATTAAGGCGTGAGCCGCAATAACCAGAACGATACAACACAGTAGGATTGTGATAGTTACCAGGAGAGTAAAACATAAAAAGAAAGCTATCATATTGTCAAACAGTTTCTACTCTCCCTCTGCTTGTTCTATCTAGAGCACAGCATGTTAAGCTTCTAGCTTGCCTATTAGAATCACTATGGGGATATCAGCCCTCATACCTGAGCAAAGACCTGTGATCTTGGTTCAGCATCTGCAACGAGGCAGTCAGCGTCAAGTTGTGGTTCCCTGGTCGGAATCTCCCTCTTGCGTGTACTGGGACAAGGAAGTGATTTTATAACTAACATGTCAGCGAGATCACAAAATGTCCCTACGCAGGAATGCCGAGTCTAAACTCTTACCACGTCTATCGGCAATGTACCAGACTGTATCCTTGACTGAAGCACAGAGTAAATATGTTATGGAGAACTCTAGTGCAGAGTAGGCAAAACAGTGTGATATGAATAAAAAACAACACCGTAGAACTGGCTATTTGAAAAATAACAGTACGAAGCCTAATAAAAAGCATGTAGAGCAAAGTGCACAGAGGCTCTAAGCTATTAGCAAATGAATAAAATATATTCAGGGCAAAATGCACAAAGGCCTAAAGCCTGAAGCTAAAGCGCAATGAATACGTAAAACTAACCACACTACACCCTCCCCTTGTCGGTAGCAAGTGGTTCCAATAACATAAAAGGATGCCCTAAATATAAACCAAATCTAAAACAAGTATTTCGACAAGGTGAGAAGACAATAAAGTCATAAATTTAGGTAACATGTGAGCACAACCAAATTCAATATAGTGTCAATTTTGTAAAAATCCAATCATCAGACAGAAGCAATAGAACGTAGGAGTTCCTCCACCTCGATATATGTCAATATCGGAAGATCCACGCCACAAAGTACCATGGAGCAGGTGTGATCCAAAGCCCCAAAACCACTCAGGGCGGCACCCCGTGCAGGGCCTATGAAAGAGACAATACCATCTTCCTCCAGGAAGGGAATCTCATAAACTGCCTCACGAAGCAAGCGCATCCGTAGTGCACAAGTCTGGGAATGAGCCCTCATCGGGAACATCAACAGATCAGTATCGACCATTGGAGGGCGCTGCAATGAGAGACAGAGAGCCAGTGCATGTTCAAACGAGCACCAAAGGCACCGAAACACGGGTTGCACACAATCCAAAACCGGTCTGAATGACAGAGACCAGTCGCACTCCAAATGTCCCAGGAGTGTTGCTCCAAAATGCCGCATCATGCGTTCACGACACAGCTGCGCTGATGGGAGCAGCAGTACAGGAACTCGTCGTGACGGGACAGCCATTGCGAAAAAATAGCAATAACAGCAAGACTCCAGCCAATAAAGCCAAAGTAATCGGGAAACCCCCAAAAATGCTTCCGAAAATAGAATGTATAGCCGAAGGTATCAAACCGAATATGGAAGAGAAGGTATTAGCAAAACCAACACCAACGACTTTGAAAAAATGTGCAATACCAGCAGTGCTGGATGCATTAAATATACGTCCCACAAGTTCACCGAAGTGAGTCGGAAAGTTAGTATTCAAAAGGGACTGTATCTCCGCCGATGACCTTGCCACCTGAAGTGCGTAGGTCTCGCTAGCAGATGTAAGGGCCACATGCTTTTGAAACAATAAAGCTTTTAGCCGACTCAACTTGTCGAAATCAACCTTGGAAGTAGCAATATGAGGCCAGATGTCCGCTACCTCCCTAATTTGAGTGGGGGGAAACAACACATTCCCGCAGCACGTAACGGCCTTGTTGACAACGACGATGTAAACTATTCCGGCACGCATGCCACAGCAGCGTTCGCTGTTAAGAACAATGTAACTGCCGTTAGAAAGCACCTGGAAAGTGTTTTTAATAACCGGGACTGGAACTCCCTTCAGATAACAAGCTAAGTTAGCAATCGAAGCATTACACGCCCCGTGCAAGGACAGCTGTTTACAAACCATTGAATGGCTGACAGAAGCTTCGCATTTGCTGCCGCTAAGAAAAACCTCCTTCAAACCATTAACACATCTGTACTGAAAGGGAAGGTCCCACACCTCGTGTATGTAACTGTCTCCCAATAGTTCATATCTACCCACCGGAATGTGCTTCAAACACGAAGTAAATTGCAAAGTAGAGATAGGCAAATTAATAACCCCATGGATCAACCATTCAGCTGACGGAATCTCAGCTACTGTGAAAGGCAGTTTCTCTAATTTTTCAATATTTAACATAACATATGTCGCTTCCTTTTTAGCCATCAGTTGTTGTTGACGAGTCAAATTAAAAGAGATAAAGAACTCCTTGGCACGAACGTGCTGCCATGGAACGCGACCCGCCTTCAAGGTCTGAAGAGTCCAACCCAGCTGCATGATAGATCGTGTCTGACTCTGCCCATGACATAAAGAAGACATGTCCGATTTAATAATGTCTATAGCAGAGGACACAATGCTGTCAATCGTGTAAACACGTTCAGAAAGGGTATGCATGCCATTATCAACAACAGACAAAGTCTGCATCAGATTTGCTTGATCAATCTGCCTCAACCGGGCTGCAGCCTCTTGTTGTGAAAGCTTCCAAATCTCATTATAAACCTCGTATAAGAACCTTTTCTTCCATGGTACTCTGGGACCTGACAAAAAATCTTGTAAATCAGTATTATTAGACAGTAACATGAGATGTGACTTAACTGCATCCAGCGTGGAGGACTTCAACCATTGCTGACAAAGCTTCCCCACACTGTATGTAGTTATAATATCAGCATGTTCTGGTGAAACGTAACGAGGGTCTGCCCTACTAGTCCTGAACCCCCCTGAAGAGGTGACAAAACGTTGATGACACATATTAGTGTCTATAGGCCATAATAACCACCCGCCTGGATGTAACGATGAAGTGTTAAGTGTACCATTCTGGACCCAATGTGTAAAGTCACTGAAAGTAGCATTCACATAGTGCTGCCAATTTTTTAATTTAGAAGGGACAGGTATACTAGGCAAAGTTAATTCCTTAATCGTCGCTAAGCCCAAACAGCTAGTCTGTTGTACTGTGTCATTGAGGAAAATCATCTGCACAGGGATAATACATGCTCTAAATAACGTGTCCCTGCCTCGCATTTGCCAATTTTTCGTACCCCAAACACTTTTCAAGTCAACAGTTTTTAACCAGTATTCATATCCCTCGACCGACAGTTTAGATACAAACAAATTAGAATACAGCAATTTAGTATCGGTCAATAACATTTGCTTATTAGAATACGGTGTAACTTTAAAATAGTAGGACCTAGCATTACGCGGATCATGCCCAGTAAAATATGCAAATTTGTCATAATACGTTTTTGAACTCCCTTGTGGAGGAGTCGAGCAATGTTCCCATTGCACATAATTAAACATGGACTTAGGGCTACTAGCTTTATGAATAAAGTGGTGTCCATAATAGTTGTAACAAAACATGTCACCATGATTATCTCTAAACTGGTAAGCATCTTCATCGTCATAGACAGTATAATATTGCAAATCCGTTAGCATAGAATCTACTGTCTTCACATCCCAATCATCAGAAACAATGCCTGGTATAACAATATCATTCATAGATAATTTGAGGACATACGGTATTTGAATCAATTCAGTGGGACCATATATATCAAACATTACTTTATCCCACACAATTCCATCCGGAACTGGTATAGCAGAAATGTTCACTGTGGACAAGTCTCTTCGAACCATATGAGACGAAAAATGTGGTTTCAACACAGTCTCCACGTGCTCAATGTCAGATCGATCAGGAAGAAAATGACCATGTATTATCAGAAAAAAAGTAACCACAAATCCCAACCATAATAATATAGTCATCACGGCCAAAAATAGCCAAAAATAGTTCCAAGGAAAAACAAAATATGTTCGTTTAAGCCATCCCAGCAGCCGTCGTGGACCGTGGACACAAGACATCGAAGACGAGGAGCCGGACCCATTATTATCAGCGTCGTTGAAGCAGCCAGAAGCAGTTCTAGCAAAAGGTGCAACTCTGAACGAAGAAGCAGACGGAGGCTCCCGTCGTGGCACGCTATAAACCACATGTTCAGAAACATCAGTAGAACGTACAGCAATTTGATCACAAGATTCCATATTAATCGCCGTCGGTGGAACGATCGCAAGATCATCATCCACCCTCCCCAAGCTCGGAGAGGAAACAGTGTCGGTGAAAATCACCTGCAGCGGGACCTCATCCCCAGTAGTGAGAGGGATTCCGGAACTACTGGGTGTCCCTCTTGGTCTGCTGTGCAGAATCGGCCACATGTTGTAACTTGACATTATCAATGGAAACAAAGCGATTTCCTTTGGCCCCTCGCAGCGGCGGTAAAATCACAGTTCTCGTGCCGCTTACCCCTAACACAGGGACAGGTTCTCGATAAGAAGGACCAAATTCTTTTTTAACTGCGATCTTTTCACGCACCAGATCCCCAATCCTGGGTATCCAACCAGTAGGTGTTACTGGCTCATCCTTAATTCCTGAGGAGGCAGCATTGGCAGAAGAGTTATCTTCACGGAATTGTTGTAAATCCTGCAAAACAGTGAGACGATCATTTATGTCAAAGGGCGTATCTGCCGCCTCCACACCAGGACCATCTAGATCAGGAACATACATTCGTGTTCCAAACAGGCACTCATATGAAGTACGACCCCCCAGTGACCTTCTAGGCAAGTTATTAAGTGCTCTCTGTACTCCATATAGGTGGGCTAGCCAACCACGACCCGTACCTATAACTCTGGCCGTTAAGGACTGCTTTAAATCACGATTTAAACGCTCCACGACAGAATTTCCCTCGGGATGAAATGGAGACGAGAATTGGAGTTGGACCCCCAACGAAGCCATGGTGTCCCTGAATGCCTTAGAGGCAAAAGCAGGGCCCTGGTCCGAATGAAAAGCCGCAACTGCAAATATATCGACAAAGATGCGCAAATCTTTAATAACAGTGCGAGCGTCAGCCGAGCGTTGTGGCCATACCCATACAAATCTGGAGCACGAATCTACAGCAACCAATATATATTTGTATGCACTATCTGGTGCCAGCGGACCACAATGATCCAAGTACACACACTGTAATGGTTTGTTGGAAATCAGAAGGGGCGTCTGCTGCGGGCGTCTAGCCGACAATGTCTTAATTTGTTGACAAATGTCACAACAAAGGACATACTGTTTCGTCTCTTTATAGAGACCAGGCCACCAGTAACGAGCCTGTAAAAGTGAAATTGTGGCAGCCACCCCAGCATGTGCAGAAGCCACCCCCTCATGTGCTGCAGAAATCAATCGAGGTCTCTCAATTTTATTGGGAATTTCACGTACACCAATGCCTGGAATTGTAACAGTAGCATTTAGCGCACCATTCAAGCAGTAACTATATTTTGAAGGAAATCCTTTAGGAAAAGGCGTGCCAACAGCAGTAGCTTTTATGGCAGCCGATATTTCTGTGTCTGGTTTGGAACTCGAACGAGTCACTGCGGCCACAGTGGCGACAGCCACTGCCGATTTCGCGGCTTCATCAGCCAAAGTATTCCCAGCAACGTGTATTCCAACGCGCTGGTGTCCAAGTGTATGCACAACATGGACTTTAGGAAGCGTATCCTTCAGATCCGCAACCTTACCCCACAACATTTTATGCTTAATGGTGTTGCCTTTAGAATCTCTGAACCCATTCATCTTCCAATAGTGTAAATATTTGTTGAAAGACTGCACACAGTAGTAGGAGTCACAGACCAGCAAGGTTAAAAGTGCCGGATCCGCATGCTCCAACGCTAACAATAGAGCTTTGAGCTCAGCCAGCTGTGCCGTGCAAACTCCCAAGGTTTTAGTATAATTATGTCGGGGGCAGAACACTTCCCCCTCCATAGTGCCGCTCACCACCGCACATGCAGCAGAATACTGTTGTTTAGTCCCAACCGCCGGTTGCGCAGAGCCATCGGTATACATGACCACTTCATATTGGTCAATAGGCAATGTACCAGCAGGAACAGGGTATTCTATTTCGTATTGAAGAAATTCTTGAGTCTGCAGTTTAGGGTCAAATACATAATCTACATCAGTGGCTGTCAAAGACGTAGCCCATTGTATCCATCGCGGGTGTAGAGCCTTCGAATTAGGAACACTCGGTTTGGTAACAGCCTCTAAGGCTGGAACCGGGGAAACGACAACAATGCGTTGACCCTGGGCCAGCGGTCTTTCTTTAATAACAGCCATCTGTACTGCAGTGAGAATTTTCTCAGTTTGTGCAAAACGTTGCTCTGCAGCAGAATACAAGTGAGATTTGTATGCAATCGGGACAGTCTCCCCTTCATTAAAGGTGACATAAGTAAACCCAACAGCCCCAGGTATTACCCTGATCACTAAATGTGTCTTATTGTCCCGAGTGTGCAAGTGATTAACTGCTAAAAGATCACTCTGTAATTCTCGCAGTATGTGTGTATGTTCAATCGTCCAAAGTTTACTCGAAAAATTCGGGCGAATCAACTCGTATAATGGTTTTATACGCGTTGCATATTCAGGAATGTAAGTTCTGCCAAAATTCAGAAACCCCAACAATGACTGGAGCTTCCGAACCGTATTAGGAGGCTGCAATAAAGCACATTTCTCCAAAAAATGTGGCGCTAAGCTCTTGCCCTCACTCGACAACTCATATCCCAGGAAAATGACGCTGAGGAAAGCAATCTTTGATTTCTTAAAATTGAACTTATAGCCAATATCAGCAAATCCCACAACAATGCGCGATACACGCCTTAGATGTTGCAGAATCTCATCATCTGTCAGATATATGTCATCAACATATGATAATGCTTGAGGGTCGAACTCATGCAGCATTTCAGTTACACGAGCCGAAAACAGTCCTGGGCTATTCTTATACCCCTGAGGCAAACGACAAAAAAATTTCTGAGAGCCAAACACACTGAAACAGGTATAGTCCCGACTCTCGGGCGCTATATTCTGGCAGAAAAATCCATTCGAGATATCCAATGTTGTTTTGTATTTTTTACGCACTATATTATTCATAAGCGCTGCGCTATGTGAATTCTGTATTGCATATGTGCGTGTATGACTATTCAAATGTCGGTAATCCACCACTATCCTATATGAATAGTCCGGTTTAGCAACCGGAAACAAGGGATTATTCATCGGCGAGACACAGGGCTCAATAACACCCTGATACTCCAATTCTGTAAGAATTTTCCTAACCGATGCCCTAGCTTCAAATTTGATAGGATATTGCGGTTGTGGCTGAGGTTCGCCCTTTATCGGTATTACATGATAAGGTGATTGTCTGTCCCACCCCACGTTATTTCTATACAAGGCGGGAGCCTGTGCTAGAGCCCATGATTTACTATAGGACTCCGCAAGTTCTCTCGGAACAAGTGGTGAGAAGGAAGGTGTAATAACCTCCTCCCCAACTGGACAGTCGCGAACAAAGTCAGGTGGCCAATCTTGTTCGGCCAACAGAACATCATATGATTTTACCACATGGTCCCAAAAAATGGCGTTTATAACACGGTCAATGTCCCCTTCCAATCACAGAGTTACTTCATATACTCTATCAGGATCAGAGACTCGCATATCCGCCGTTTTTACTTGTATGAAGTCATCAGTTGCTTTCACCTCCAGATGCTCTAGAAGACTCCGGCGAACTATTGTGACCTCTGCCGCGCTGTCTAACAGAGCTAACGCCCATGTCTTGTTCGTCAAGAGAACTCTCTTCTTGAGCGGCATGTCTAACTGAGACAGCTGCCACTTTCTTCTTTTTGAATTGCTGTTTCTGTTGCAGCGGTTTCTCTTCTTGTTTAATAGAAACCTCCGCTGAGCGTTGTGAATCCTGTCTCGGTTTCACGTACTCCGTCCTCCGCTCTGACCGCCCACCTCTCTCACTTCTCTTTTCCGAGGAGTCCTGAAAGGAACGAGATTGGCGTGTATCAGTATATTGATATCTATCAGGCGTCTTCAAAGTATCCCTATTCCTGAGATTGTACTTATTCTGTGGGGTCTCCGGTTGCGGAGACTGCCCATCATCCTTCTTAGGTGTTTGCTGTTTCTTTTCCCAGCGCTTTTTCGAACCCTCAGGTTGTTGCTGTTTAGCATTATCTTTATTATTTTTACCCTGTAACTGGGGTTTTTGTGGTCTAGCCCCTAGGCTATCACGACCAATACTAGAATATGTTTCCGCTATTATTCTCGGAAGCTCCCGCTCCTGTTGAAGCAGCGGAACATCCCGAAGACGCATACGCACTGCTAGTGCTACTGCCTCTCCTTTGAGATTACTCAAAATAATAGAGGAAACTGTGGCAAAATTGCCCAGCAACTGCATGCCCAAATCCAAGGCAGGGGCAGCCCCATATTCTTCCTGAATCTGCTTAAGTACGTCCGGTAAATTAGCTAATGTCGGTGTACCGTGTGCCGTAGTGTAGAGCGCGGCAAACACCGTGCCCCAGGTATTACAAAGGTCCACCGGAGGAACCATCCCGTACGGCAAACACATCGTCAAAATTCTATGTTTATCCTGAGGTCCCGTATGGGGAAATACTGCTTCCAGCGTATAAATTTTTTGCGCCAGCCAAAACGGAGTCTCCTCTCGTTTAGCCGGTGCTTTACCCATAACTGAGTGTACAGTGGCCGGATTAAGACCCGGAACCACCGCCTGTGGGTGCGCTGGAGCAGCACACGCTGCATTCGTGTTCAATGTCTGCATCACAAACTGAACTAATCGTCTATATGTAGCCGTTAATTCTGTATATAAACGACTAACTTCAACCACTGGCAATTGAGCAACCGCAGGATGTGGTGTATATGTAGCCAATAAAGGCTAGGTAGGACCATCATTACTCAGTGGACCTAACCTTACTTGTGCTATTGTGTGTGGGAGGGCGCCATCAAGCCAATTATGGTGTTCTTGATAAGATAGAGGTATTTCTAAATAAGCGTAAGCCCTGTATTGTCCAGGGGCATTCGCAACTGTGTATTCGTGAAAAGTATTTGTTCCCCCATCCACTGCTGGAAAAGCGACCCAAGAATAAAAAAGTTCCGTTCTATAGGCTGCATGGGCGTCCACCACAAAAGTGACTGGACCCCCCTGGACTGTCAGTCCATGTGTCAATAGATGTCCCGTGAGCGGATGTCGCATATTAATTGCTATGTTCACTACATTAGGATTCGCCATTTTATAAAAAACGGCTGCAGGTCAGAGAAGGCACACCAATATCGGGGTTTTTTCCTTTCAAAGTTCAAGCTTGAACAACCGACCACTAAGCAATAGGAAGCACCTATGCCGTGGTGGCGGAAACCCTCAGCCCCACGGACGTCTCCGTATACGGAACCGAGGAGTCAAAAAATATATGAGACCAAGAGAGTCAGTCGGACCTAATCATTAGAGCCAGACCAAACGTTGGCGGCGCTATGTCGCGTGGGCTCTCATTATTCTAAATGAGACTACTGGATTTCTAGGTAGCAGGATCGATAACGGTGTGGGGGACTGAGTCTGACCCACGTGTAAAGAACTCTGTCACCCTAAATCAGTTTTTTGCTCCGGCTAACTAGCAGTGCCTCATTTCTCCCATGTGGAAGGAATGATTTGGCAGCCGAGCGCATGACATCTTTGGAACTTCTCAGGGAAGTCGTGGTTACTCAGATCCAAACCAACTCTCTTATTTCCAGTATGATCTCATATACAAATGACAAAGACAGTATAAGTTTTATATAATGTTTTAATAAAACGACTGTATTTTAGATATTAAGGCGTGAGCCGCAATAACCAGAACGATACAACACAGTAGGATTGTGATAGTTACCAGGAGAGTAAAACATAAAAAGAAAGCTATCATATTGTCAAACAGTTTCTACTCTCCCTCTGCTTGTTCTATCTAGAGCACAGCATGTTAAGCTTCTAGCTTGCCTATTAGAATCACTATGGGGATATCAGCCCTCATACCTGAGCAAAGACCTGTGATCTTGGTTCAGCATCTGCAACGAGGCAGTCAGCGTCAAGTTGTGGTTCCCTGGTCGGAATCTCCCTCTTGCGTGTACTGGGACAAGGAAGTGATTTTATAACTAACATGTCAGCGAGATCACAAAATGTCCCTACGCAGGAATGCCGAGTCTAAACTCTTACCACGTCTATCGGCAATGTACCAGACTGTATCCTTGACTGAAGCACAGAGTAAATATGTTATGGAGAACTCTAGTGCAGAGTAGGCAAAACAGTGTGATATGAATAAAAAACAACACCGTAGAACTGGCTATTTGAAAAATAACAGTACGAAGCCTAATAAAAAGCATGTAGAGCAAAGTGCACAGAGGCTCTAAGCTATTAGCAAATGAATAAAATATATTCAGGGCAAAATGCACAAAGGCCTAAAGCCTGAAGCTAAAGCGCAATGAATACGTAAAACTAACCCCACTACACCTTGATTAGATTAGGAGAAGGCAGGAGAGGGGTGTGTTTAGGATTTTTAGCCACACCAGTGGGTGGGCTCAGCCAGATGTAACCTCCAAAAATCACTTTCAGCCATGATGGATTTTTGAGGAATGTTGCTCCCTGGGTTTGATTTTTGCCACACTTCCCAGGAAGTAGTCATCACAGGGGGAAGGGCCCTGCACCTGATTGGAGGATCAGGACCCCCTTGCTTTTCACCCAGGAGCAAGGATAAAACTGGCAGCCATGCACCCACACCTCAGATCCCCATCAGATTCCAACAAGGGAGAATTACAGGAGAAGAAGGACTGCCCTGCTGGATCCCTGGCCTGCACCTGGGCCCTGCACACTGAAGGACTGCACCAGCTGCACACTTGGGCTTCACCACAAGAAGGACTTTGCCTGGCTTCAACTAGTTCAAGGAGGGACTCCCTGTTTGCTACAGGTGAAAAATTGCTAACCAAAGTCCCCTGCACCAACTCCTGAAGAAACCAACCAGCTGACCACAGCCCAGTGGCCAAAAAGGAGTTTGCACCAGGTGCATTCTGGGAGTTGTAGTCCACCCCCCCCCCCAAGGATCATCTCAGAGCCTCTGGATCCTTGGGGTGAGCTGTGTACCCCAAAAGAACCTTTAAGGAACATATGGGAGAAGATCCAGAAGTTTGGAGAAGTTTGGAGAAATTTTGAAAAAAAGCTCCATAGAGGGACCGACCTGCCGCGGCAACTCTAGCCGGCTTGCCTCAACCGTGACCCGGCCTGACTTGCAGGTTCGTGCCCGACGAAGAAAATCTCCAAAAAAGAGACTGGGTCCGAATGTAGGAAGATGACCAGGACCTCCCAGCCAGTATATCTGAGGAGGGCTCCAAGGACGTTGCATCAAGATCCAGGTTTGCCCTGGTCAAAGGATTTTCACCTCGAAAAATTGATTAAGTCCGAAGGTAAAAATCTCCACCGAGGGCTCCAACGTGCGTATCCAGAGAAGAGTTCCAGGAGGTCGGATTGGATTGGCAGGTTCGTCCCGCTGAAGAAAATCTTCAGAAAAACAACTAATTCCAAAGGTAAACCTTTGACCGGGGCCTCCCGCAGGCTGTAGCCGAGCCGGGCTCCATCGTGGTCAGCCTTAAACTTTGACTTTGCCCCGGTCGAGGTACGACCAGATGACCAGATTGGTGCTTTTTTGTTTCTAGGTGCTAGAAAACAGTTATTCTTTAAAAATCTCCGGTTCCCCTTATTCGATTTTATTCGTTTTTGTGACCTTTTAAAGATAAAAATATAATCTATTTTTATAAATTTGTTTTGGATTTTTAAACTGTTTCCTGTGTTTTATTTAATTACTGTTTTGTGATATTTGAATGCTTTACACTCTGTCTCCTAAGTTAAGCCCTGTCGCTCGTTGCCAAGCTACCAAGGGTTGAGCTGGGTTTAATTTACTGAGACCTAACTGGACCTAAGGGGAGGTTAATGGCCTATTGCTAAGTGTAGGTACTTACCTGCCCTTACCAATAACCCATTTTCCAACATTAAAGAAATATTATTTGTTATGTATTAGATTAATGATTTTCCCATTCAAGTGCTGGCTCTGACTAATCAATGAAAGCACAGGTGAAACCTGCACTGCAATATCACAGCTATACCCAATCCCTCAAGCTGTAGAATATGTTGTTAAACATGGGTCCTGCTGCCCAAGTATCTGCAGGCACTACACTTACATTTGCTGTTATTGTGCTATGTTCCCTCTAGTCGGAGTAATAGCATCCTGGGAAAGCTTTTTCATGTACTAAAGCAGGTGGAGCACATGGTGTTGTGGAGCAGATGGTGCCAGCATGTGTCTTTTAGAAATTGGGCCTGCAGACCGCCTCAGCACGGCTCACCACAAGCCTGCCCTCTGCTTCATTGTCACCCAGTTCATTGCTAAAGAAACAGAGCAGAGGTGAGATAGATGGCTATGTAACAACCCAGTGCCGGGGCCTGAGCAGGCCCCTGAAAGCTTCGCAGCAGTCCCCGTCACTGCCAGTTTTCCATGGAACCAACTTGTTGCTGCCATGCCAACTCACCCCTCTTGTAACAATCGTTATCAAAGTGGTGCCTGTGCATCATCCAGAACTGGATGTGATGTGCTTACCTGAAGCTCAACCCAATCAAGAGAGAATTCCTGGTGGTTCTTGGCTCACCTACAGCAGGACTACATCAGACTACAGACTTAGAAGAGTAAAAAGGAAGAAAAAAAAAGCCAGCAAGCCTTTTCTATCAATGCATTCTGGATCTATAATAAAAAACCTGTATCCATAAGTACTGCCCAAATGCAGCTCCAATTTAGGAAAGAGTTGAAGACTTCCCTCTTTAAAGAACACCACATTACAATATATTGACTGTCCATAACCAAACCACTTGACCTATGGCTTATTGACTTTATGCTCGTCTTTGAGACTGGACAGCAGTCTGCTAGCTTTTGGCTAGGTTTGAGCAATATATGTATATATATATATATTCAAACATTTGCATACCAGTTTTGTAAATAGGAGAAAGAGGACGTCTGGGCTAGTGGGAAAGATCATCCCTTATGCTAGCTTAAACATTTATGGCAGTAATTTTGAGGTAGTAGCAACACAGTTGCAACACTCCTCTGTTATTTTGATATAAGAATGTGTTTATTTTATTCATTTTCTCTTCCCAATACTAGAAGCAATAAAGAAGCAATCAGTTGCATAGTTGTTGACTTGTTCCTTTTCATCAATTCAAGTCAACTGCAATTGAATGAGTAATATGGGAGAACCCCGGGCTTTGGTCGAAAATACCCTTCATCACTATCTGTGAGAAATTGTCATTTAAAATGTTCATACGTAATGAAGCATACTATGTAGAAAATAAGGGTCAGGAAAGGAAAAGTTGGGAAATTTTGACCCGGCAAAGGCAGAGTCGAACTACGACAAATAAAAGGGCCAGCACCACGGTGTGGTCCTCTTTAAATGACCAGGATGTAGCCCCCTATTTATGTTGCCCCCAAGAGCCCCAGTATTAAACCTAACATTAATATAGATTTTTTTTATGTTGCGACTGTGCTTGTTTTCAGCCATGGGTCGTGTTCTTGAATGATGAGTGAGGAAGATAGACTTAATCAATAGAGTTCAAGCAATCTATTAACCATCACAGTTAAGCTCTGCTTATGGCCCTATCATGGACAAGTTAAGTACTCTGCCAATGGTTTTAGCAAGCATTATGGATTTTGAAAAAGCTAAATCCGGTTAATGAATTGCCAAATAGCCATCAATCGTGAGATAATAACAAGCACCATCCAAACTATTAAGGGGACTCAAACAAGTCTCCACCAACTATTGAGTTTCAAAGGGACATCCCTGAAATGACTAAAAGACAAGAGCCTAAAGTGGCAACATTGACATATAAGCAGCAGCCACAAATTGAAGAAGTAAGCTTGAACGGATTTAACGCTGGTAACCAATCAAAGAGGCAGAAAAAACGGACCAGAAAAACAAGGAATAAAATTGTGCTAGCTGCATCAGGGGCAACATCTATTATATATCCAAAGATCAGAACTAAACACGCAACAAGGGACATTGTAGACTCTAGGGAAAGATGACCCAGTATGCATCCAAAGTTTAGTTCCATATAGGAGGAACGGAATACCAGTGAATCTTATGCTTTGATACAAGCGATGTCCGGAAATGCAACGCAAGTCTCCATGTGCACTGAACTCCCTTAACAAAATGGACATAATGGAAGATGATTTCTATGCTATATCTAATGAAATAGCACAAAAACCCTCAAAGGCAGTCTCTACCTTACCAAAAGTGCAATGCAAGGAGCACAAAATGCATATAAAAAGCAAAGGAGCCTTGCCTCCAACTTATCATCAAGGCACAGACATCCCAGTCTGCTCACATAATGGTCAAGAGGTAACAACAATCAGAAGTGGCCAGGAAATTAATTTGCAACAAGCCATTAAAGACAACTGGAGACCACTGGCCCATCTTAACTTAAGTGAATTAATCATCCTGTTTGAGCACGCCCACTGTATACAACCAGTGCGTCAAACTAGGGAGTCAATTCAGGTGCTAAGGATTTCACCAGCATTGGCCATTAGGTCACCCCAATTTGTAGCATAATTAAAAGCCTGTGATGCTAGGGAAATGACAATACTTTCTAGTCAATAACGTAAAGCAAAGTTATCTTTGCTGGCTGAAATGAGCATGGATCCAGAACAAGTTAACAAGGAAGGTGGCGGCTTAAGGGTGAACACAACATCTCTAAGCACCACTGTCCCAACAGGAAGAGCAGATGGCCAATGATCACATAAGAAAGAACCATGGACAAACCAGACACAAGAGGATACTGCCTCTTTGAGTGGCACAACAATCTTGCAAATCTGCTTTACACCCAAAAACGAATTGCAAGGCCCACATGATATTTTCAGCAGAGGTGATGTATTGAGACTTTTTGCAGAAGTATCAGATTTAGAACACTTAGGGGCAGATTTTGCACCCTTTAGCGCCCCCTACCACCACTATGTAGGTGTCTTATTTAAAATAAGGTGCACCATGGCACAGGGTAGCGGGCAATAGCATCATTTTTTATGTTATTGATATACTCTGCAGGAGTAGTGCCAGATGTTTGGTGCTACTCCTGCAGAGTACATAGAGACCCATTAAAAATAATGGTATGCCCCTTTTTAATGCCTGCTCTGAGCTTTTAGATTTCCTTGCACCATTTTTTCAGCCCCTGCTAACAGGGGAACACACCCTTGCATACATAATGCCTGGCACAAGCATAATGTGGCACAAGGGTTTACAAAGTGGCGCAATGCATGCATTGTACCACTTTGTAAATATGGCACTGGAAGAATACTCCACCTTAGAGTAAAAAACATGACACTATGGCGGCACTAAGGTGGCATTAGGGGCTCTTAAATCTGCGCCTTAGGATCCTCAGACCTCATTTCAGTGGAGTTCACCTCTAAGTAGAAGTACAAGTTGATGGATCAAACTTTAACAAGATGGGCATCAGAAGAAATAGTTCACCTCATCTGGAGCTTCAAACAACATTTTGAAGCATGGGGCATAAAACTATCAAAAAAGTAAAGTTGCAGGACACTAAACCTCTGTTACCAAAACCACCTACAAGGCAGTGCCGGAACAGGGATCCAGTCTACTCCTTCCTGAAGACTGCTCAGCATAGGAGGCAAAATATGGCCAAGCTGAGTGCGGTCTTAAGCAGTGACACAAGTTTGGAGCAGTGGAGCTGGCTACCTTAAACGCTCCTAAAAACAACTGACCTTGGTACTGGTCAAGGGGAGCGTCTCCAGGGGACAAGCAGAGCATCCTATAATGGAACATTGCAGGGGCCAAATCGCTGCTTCAAAAGGGAATGCCATCACGGAATTGGGAGATGTGTAACATCATAGCTCTCCAAGAGTCATAGGCATTAGAAGCATTACAATTGGATGGCTATACTTATCATTGTGTAAAGGCTGAAAAAACTGAGCATTATGGGAGATCAAAAGGTGGCCTAGCAGTCTATGGCCCTGATTTATACTTTTTGAAGCAAACCTGCGTTAGCGCAGGTTTACGTCAAAACGTTTAGCGCTGGCTAGCGCCATTCCTGGATGTCAGCCGGGCGTCACATTTAACGAATGATGCTAGCTGGCGGTAAGGCCCGTTTAGCAGCAAAATAAATGATGCTAACCGGGTGAGGAAGGCATAGGGAAAACAGGAGGTTTGCATCAAAGAATGGCGCTAGTCCGGTTCCAGTCAGAAAAAATTGACTCTAACCTGACTAGCGACATTTTTTGACGCACCACCCCCATGGACATGACTCCTGTCTAAGTAAAGACAGGAGTCATGCCCCCCTGCCCAGTGGCCATACCCAGGGGACTTATGTGCCCATGGCAAGGCCATTGGGCACAGTGCATGTAGGGGGGCCCAAGTTAGGACCTCCCTATGGCACTATTTCAAAAAATAAGCAAAGACTTACCTGGACTTACCTGGGATGGGTCCCCCATCCTTACGTGTCCTCCAGGTGTGGGTGGGAGTGGGTGGGGTGTCCCTGGGGGCAGGGAATGGCACCTGTGGACTGCTTCCATGGTCTCTGACCATGGAAATGAGCCCACAGGTCCCCTAGCGCCTGCCCTGACCCAGGTGTTTAATAATGGCGCTAAGCAGGATTAGCTCCATTATTTAAGGCCCTCCTCCTCCCATGCATGATTTTTGCACGGGAGGATAAATAAGGCGCAAAGGCCTTAGAGTCCGTTTTTGCGCGGGAACGCCTACCTTGCCTCTCACTGACACAAGGTAGTTTTCCACAAGCAAAAAATGACATTAACTCCAATATTTTGACGCTAGACGGGCCTAGCATCAAAATATTAATATATGGAGTTAAGTTTGCATCGAAATTGCGTAAAAAAATTCATGCAAATCCGGCGCAAACAGAGTATAAATATGGGCCTTTGTATTGTTAGCCTTGACCGTCCAAATGGAGCAATTGACTTCTCTGGATCCCTGATTGCAAATAATTAAGTTCAGCCAATGGCAGGAAAAAAGAGCTACAACCAGTTCTGATGCCAAATATTTGTGTGCACCCGAACGCGCAGAAGAAACAAGCCATCAATGTGTTGATAATCTCAACAGTAACGGAACACAGACTTGCCCACCCCACCTGGGACATAATTAAAACAGGGAACTTCAATGCCAATTTTATCTATACTCCAGACGAAGATATAATACTAACTTCTGAAAATATCTTTTGGAATGTGCAGCCACAGCTTAACCAGCAACTAGGTCAAATGGACCGCCTAGGCCAAAAATTAGTAATGTCCTTGGAGTATATAGGTTTGAGGGTAATAAATGGCAGAACAAATGATGACACAACCCCACAATTCACTTACCACAGTGCACAAACTCAGTCTATACTTGATTACACAGCTGTATCTCTTTTGTTAATCCCGTATTTGGTGCACTTTTCGATCAAATATACCACAATTAGTGATCACTGCCAATAAAATTCAGGATAAGTCCAACAAAACACACTACTGCTACTGTTGATCTTGGGTTCCTAAACTCCACAAATTTGAAGCGGTTGAGATGTTCCTAAAACACTGTAACAGGTTTGCATGGCGAAGCAAAAGAACTAGTAGAGGCAGCAAAATCCACAGTAAACAACTCAATACATACCTGGACAAATTTTACGATATTACATGTGATGACGCAGAAAAAGAAGGGCCAACATATATTCATATATCATGTAACCAAAATCGTATAATGTAGTGTGATTTTAGTAAAGAAAATAATGTACGTGGGAAATTGTGCCCTCGGAGTAGTTCACCATTGTTATAAACGAACTTAATTAATCATAAAGAATTGAAAAATGTAGTAATCCATCATAATTACAAATGTATTCTATGATTTCTTGTTGAAACTGTTTTATGTTTAGCTTTAATTTAGTAGAGGCTTTGGCCTAGTCGCCTGGTCTCAAATTTAACTGCGTGGTTTTACTTTGTTAACAAAAAGACATTATTCTGTATTTTTCCAGTAGAGATGACTAATACACTTATCTCCAAGGTTTCGTGCTAGGCCGGTTTCATCCCCTTTGATACAAGGTCAGCTCCTGCAGGTGCAGACAATAAAGGCTTTAAGATTAAATTAATTGGCAAACTTTGTTGCAACTTGTGTTCCAAGCCTCCAAGGACAATGTATGTATAAATGAGTACTAGGAGAAGAAAACTATTCATTGGACAAAATTAAGCCACCCTATGAACCCTCCAATGGAAGACCCTGCAGAATTTGGAATGTTTCATACTTAAACCCACCGGACAAAGAGGAGTCAGCCATTTTCCTTGATGCCAACTTTGAAGCCAAATGCCAGACGCCATCTTAGATGACATGTCAATGCCCTTTTCTCAATTCCAGAGAAAGAGACTTTAAGAATTCTCACCCTAGAGACTTTAACTTTAAACCTGCCCCGTCTTGCCCATGCAGTAACTTTGCCCCATTCTCCTTGCGGCAGCAAGGAAACTTGCCCTTAACTTTGCCCCTTGAAATCTGCCCCATGCTGATCGAACCGGTACCTGAGGGACGAAGACTTTCTTGAATGCTGATTGTATTTGGTAATTATGAAAGGATAATTGTATTATGCATTGTGTTTTTCCTTTTAGGTACCAACTGCTATTTTTATAGGGCCCAAGCTAGAAGTTTTCCAAATTTGTGTTGACTAAATTCGTTTTGCATGAAACCCCAAATGCTAATGCTAATCAGAGGTTAGTTGAGGTATTCATTTGATGCACCATGTTGAATTGAAATCTTGTTATGCTGACCGATGTATGCAATTAGTCAAATTCAGTTACTCATATTAGTGATTTGCATTGCTATAACCGAGTGTATCATAATCCAGATTTTGCGTAGATTGCGTTTCTTCCGCCATTATGGACAGCTAGTAATGTTCGTATACATATATCATTTGACTTTGAGACTCATATATATTGTGTTACCTTTGTTAATATAGGGAAACAAACTCATTAACTTTTAATAAACTGGTGTGGTTATTCATGACTGAAAGGTCATGGTGCGCCGAAATACCAACTGTTATTGATTCCTAATGTGTTATTTCGATCTATTAATTGAGTATTGGGTATCGATTACAATAGTTATTGATTATTGATCTAAGTGATCCGACTTTTCTAGGATGAGGAGAGCCCAACTCGGCTAAAAGGTTCACCGACCTCCAGCGTGTCCAGGTACAGGTAATTTATAAGGGCTGGACGCGTTATCACATGCCACATCAATGACTAACAACAGGTATGCAGCAAGCAGCAGGTCCACAAGACGCTCGTGAAAAAAGCCAAATCAAAAAGGCAGTTAAAACAGGTCATTGGGAAAGTAAAATCTACTGACATTCACCCAGCCTCTTGGGAAAAACTAATCTACAGTACTAAACGATCTAACACCAGGATATTCTTGGAGATCGTGAATGTATTGAACAAGCCAGTGAGAGGGATACAAGTACAATTTCGGAAAATTGAAATCTTTTGTTATACTTGCATGATACTGTTAAAAAAACAATAAAGGCTGGGGAGACGGAGAGCCAGGGCCCAATGGAACCCTCCAAGCGATCTTCAAATGGGACCTGGATTACAGGGCAAGCCAGCCATCGAGCCTTTGTAGAGAGGTGGAATCAACAGGCAGTATTCCATTGAGTTGGTGTGGCTCAATTATCAACCCTGTCCATAAAGTTGGTGGCCATACCAATCCAGCTAATTGCAGGCTAATTGCTTTATTAGATGAGGAAGAAAAATATTACATATCACTGATACTTGAGGACCTTTTAGAGTGGTTGGACAAGAACAACCTAATTCCACTCAACCAGACAGGATTTTGTAAAGGGCTCGGCATAGTAAAACATCTTGGCCGTTT
The DNA here is from genome assembly GCF_031143425.1 of Pleurodeles waltl. Classification (NCBI taxonomy): domain Eukaryota; kingdom Metazoa; phylum Chordata; class Amphibia; order Caudata; family Salamandridae; genus Pleurodeles; species Pleurodeles waltl. The sequence continues at coordinate 444,142,581 of NC_090448.1, read as the reverse complement.
TCCTAATAGGGGACAAATGCAAGCAAAAACAGCAAAAATGATATCTTTGTTTTGTAAACCTAAATTAGCTTTTGATTGGGTTGATCGTGATACACTGTGAAGGAAACTAAGAGGCTTGAACATCCCAGAAATACTTCTCTGAGGAATAGAACAACTCAACAAACAAACCTGTAATCTTGTCAAACTGGGGGTATTTTAAGAAAGATAGTCACAGATAACGGTCTGAAACAGGGGTTTGGCTTGCCTCCACACCTCTTTAACTTGTTTATAGCAGATGAACACCACAACTTGACAAGATCGACTCACACCCACTGCATTTGGGCCCCTTAGAACTGTCTCACCTCTCCTACACAGATAACGTCTTCTCAATCAGCCTAACAAAAGTTGGCCTACAAAGATCTGTGATCGAATTGAGGAACTATGAAAAGGGGTGCTGCACATAGTGCAGCGCCACTTTCTTGTGCCTCTTAGCACCCCCCAAATGCCACCATCTGTGCGCTGTATTTACAATACGAAGCACCATGGCAGAAGTCAGGGGTACTTGCGTCATCATTTTTTATACTAGTCCTGCTCTTTGCAAGATTAGCATCAAAAATGTTTACGCTAATCCTGCAAAGCACCCAAAGGTACATTGAAAACAATGGAAGCCTCCCTTTAATACTTGCTCTTAGCAGGCATTAAAGAGGCCAATAAAAATGACGGAAAGAAATCTCTTAGATTTATTTGCACCAATTTTTTTTAGCCCATTTAGCACCAAAACACAACTCTTGCATACATTATGCCTGGTGCAGCCATATTGTAAGCAGGGGGTTACAAAATGGTGCAATTCAAGCATTGAGCCACATTGTACATATAGCGCAGCATTTTTAGCTTTCCAACGCCACGTCAGCGTAAAAACAATGACGCTAAGTCGGTATTCGAATGGTGCTAGGCCCTCTTAAATCTGGACCTCTGTCTTCACAAAACAAACTGGAAATCAGTACAGTAAAAACTAAAACAATGGTAATCAGGCATCACTTTGGCCCACCCATTAAAATATGGCTGGACAAGGTCCTGTTGGAGAAAGTAAGCAATTACAAGTAATTGGGCTTATATATTGATAATAGGTTTAATCATCAAGAGCAGAGGTAATACATTTTAAAAAGGAAATGCCCTGGTGTTTGTGTCTTGTACCCTAGCCAAGAAACCTGAAGCCCCTTCCTACAAGCCTCTCCTAGCTGTAATGGCAGCAAAAATGCTCCAGACGGTGGCATATGCAAGTGTCGAAATGTACGGAAACTACCCTGTCCTTTGGAATAAATTGCAGGTAACAGCTTCTAAGCGGAAGCAGGTGTTTCAGCTCCCTCAGAACGCTTCACCAGCACAGGAGAGTCTAGAATTAGGACTTACTAACGAGTCACTGCGGAGGATGTGCACATTCATAAAAAGTTGATATAAGATCAAAGTGACCCCCAGTCGACATATATTAAGGGCCATATTTATACTCTGGTTGCGCCGAATTTGCGTTGTTTTTTTCGATGCAAATTCGACGCAGAACTAACGCCAACTAACGCCATATTTATACTCTGGCGTTAGACGCTTCGGGCGCCAAAGTGCCCGGAGTGTGCGTCATTTTTTAGCGTGAACCCCTTCCTTGCGTTAATGATATGCAAGGGAGGCGTTCCCGTCTTAAAAAATGACTCCCAGGCCTTTACGTGGTATTTATACTCCCGGGCAAAAGAGACGCCCGGGAGTGGGCGTGGCCAAAAACGGCGCATTTGCGCCGCTTTTTAACGCCTGGGTCAGGGATGGCGTTAAGGTACAAGTGGGCTCAAAATGAGCCCAGAGTGCCCTCCCCTGCCCCCAGGGACCCCCCCTGCCACCCTTGCCCACCCCAGGAGGACACCCAAGGACGGAGGGACCCATCCCATGGACATTAAGGTAAGTTCAGGTAAGTATTTTTATTTTTATTTTTTGTGGCATAGGGGGGCCTGATTTGTGCCCCCCTACATGCCACTATGCCCAATGACCATGCCCAGGGGACATAAGTCCCCTGGGCATGGCCATTGGGCAAGGGGGCATGACTCCTATCTTTACAATGATAGGAGTCATGTTGATGGGGGATGGGCGTCGAAAAAAAATGGCGCAAGTCGGGTTACGACGATTTTTTCGACGCAACCTGACTTGCCCCATTTTAAGACGCCCATACGCCATTTTCCCCCTACGCCGGCGCTGTCTGGTGTACGTGGTTTTTTTCCACGCACACCAGGCAGCGCCGGTCTGCTAGCGCCGGCTAACGCCATTCAATAAATACGGCGCCCGCATGGCGCTTCAGAATGGCGTTAGCCGGCGCTAATTTTTTTGACGCAAAACTGCGTTAGCGCAGTTTTGCGTCAAAAAGTATAAATACGGCCCTAAGTTTCTCCCAAAAGCACTCAACCAGACGAGCACAATAGAGCTTTTGAACAATACCTTACTTTTCGCATCATTCCGGCAAACAATAAATCAGGGGCCATATTTATACTCTGGTTGCGCCGAATTTGCGTCGTTTTTTTCGACGCAAATTCGACGCAGAACTAACGCCAACTAACGCCATATTTATACTCTGGCGTTAGACGCTTCGGGCGCCAAAGTGCCCGGAGTGTGCGTCATTTTTTAGCGTGAACCCCTTCCTTGCGTTAATGATATGCAAGGGAGGCGTTCCCGTCTTAAAAAATGACTCCCAGGCCTTTACGTGGTATTTATACTCCCGGGCAAAAGAGACGCCCGGGAGTGGGCGTGGCCAAAAACGGCGCATTTGCGCCGCTTTTTAACGCCTGGGTCAGGGATGGCGTTAAGGGACAAGTGGGCTCAAAATGAGCCCAGAGTGCCCTCTCCTGCCCCCAGGGACCCCCCCTGCCACCCTTGCCCACCCCAGGAGGACACCCAAGGACGGAGGGACCCATCCCATGGACATTAAGGTAAGTTCAGGTAAGTATTTTATTTTTTATTTTTTGTGGCATAGGGGGGCCTGATTTGTGCCCCCCTACATGCCACTATGCCCAATGACCATGCCCAGGGGACATAAGTCCCCTGGGCATGGCCATTGGGCAAGGGGGCATGACTCCTATCTTTACAATGATAGGAGTCATGTTGATGGGGGATGGGCGTCGAAAAAAAATGGCGCAAGTCGGGTTACGACGATTTTTTCGATGCAACCTGACTTGCCCCATTTTAAGACGCCCATACGCCATTTTCCCCCTACGCCGGCGCTGTCTGGTGTACGTGGTTTTTTTCCACGCACACCAGGCAGCGCCGGTCTGCTAGCGCCGGCTAACGCCATTCAATAAATACGGCGCCCGCATGGCGCTTCAGAATGGCGTTAGCCGGCGCTAATTTTTTTGACGCAAAACTGCGTTAGCGCAGTTTTGCGTCAAAAAGTATAAATACGGCCCCAAGTTGCAAAACAGCAATCATTTTTGGTCGACAAGAACAGTTTTAGCAGGCCATCTCATGCATGGATGGTGCTTAAATACTATGAAAGTTTGAAGCAGGCGCCTTACCTGAGTCTCACTTTCTCAGTGCATATGAAAAGGAAATGGGTGGCATTTTATTTTGGTCAATTCCCGACTTTAGCGGACCAACTGTCTTGGAAATAAAGTGGTGTAATAACATGCAGACTCTATGGCTACAAGGAAGAGGACTTTTAACATCTATATGTCTGTATCTATACATGGCCCATTTTAGCCTGTTAAAAACTGATTTATTGTTGTGGTATCCGCACACGTAGGGCAGCAATAATTAGGGCCATATTTATACTTTTTGACGCAAAACTGCGCTAACGCAGTTTTGCGTCAAAAAAATTAGCGCCGGCTAACGCCATTCTGAAGCGCCATGCGGGCGCCGTGTTTAATCAATGACGTTAGCCGGCGTTAGCCACCGGCGCTGCCTGGTGTGCGTGTAAAAAAACGACGTACACCAGGCAGCGCCGGCGTAGGGGGATATGGGGCTTGGGCGTCAAGAAATGGGGCAAGTCAGGTTGAGGCAATTTTTTCGCCTCAACCCGATTTGCGCCATTTATTTCGACTCCCAACCCCCATAGAAATGACTCCTGTCTTAGCAAAGAAAGGAGTCATGCCCCCTTGCCCAGTGGCCATGCCCAGGGGACTTATGTCCCCTGGGCATGGTCATTGGGCATAGTGGCATGTAGGGGGGCACAAATCAGGCCCCATTATGCCACAAAAAAAAATGAAAAAAAACACTTACCTGAACTTACCTTAATGTCCCTGGGATGGGTCCCTCCAGCCTTGGGTGTCCTCCTGGGGTGGGCAAGGGTGACAGGGGGTGTCCCTGGGGGCATGGGAGGGCACCTCTGGGCTCCTTCAGAGCCCACAGGTCCCTTAACGCCTGCCTTTTGCAGGTGCTAAAAAACGGCGCAAAAGCGGCCGTATGTCATTTTTTTTGACCCGCCCACTCCTGGGCGTGAATTGTGCCCTGGAGTATAAATCCGACGCACATGCCTCGGAGTCAATTTTTTAGACGTGAACGCCTACCTTGCATCTCATTAACGCAAAGTAGGTGTCCACGCAAAAAAATTACGCAAACTCCATGGACTTTGGCACTAGACGCGTCTAACGCCAAAGTATAAATATGGAGTTAGTTTTGCGTCGAAATTGCGTTAAAAAAACTACGCAATTCCGGCGCAAACGGAGTATAAATATGCCCCTAAATGTCTTGACCCATATGATCCACAACTGAACACCAAACTGATTGGTATATGAACAAACAATAAGTAAGCTCAGTAAGGGGGATACAGACACAGCGAGCCCGGTGCATTATAGTTGATGGTAAACTACCCATCGTATTTTTTAGATGCAGTTATATTGATATGACATTGCAATGTTTGTTCGTTGAAAACATTTTATAACACAACGGGAAGGGAAATGACAAAAACATTTTAGTGCCTCTACACTGTTTTAACACACCTGAAAGTATCAACTATTGTTTAAGAGTACTCCGCTGATGGTTTTATTGATATAATATATTGATACCATGTGTTTTAATAACTACTAATATTTTTAAGTGAATGAGTAACATTGTTTTAATTAACCAAACAATAAAGGTGATTTTAATTTGATTTGATGAGTGAGGAGGGCATGCGGGTGGGGCTTGAAAATGACTGCCAGCACACTTAAAATCCAGGTTTAACTGGGTCGACACTCCCTCTTCAAAGGTGCACAGGGTGAACGGCTGCCTTTCAGTGACCAGCCCGACATTCTCACTAAGGCCCATATTTAACGGAAAATAACATAGCGCAACACTGTGCCAAAATTGTCAGCGCCGCTCTCCGCCATTTTCACAACGCAGGGGTGCACTGTATTTAATGAATACGGCGCACCTCTGTGTTTTCCCCTGCGCTGGTGCTAAATTGAGCTGCCTAGCGCCAATGCTGGAATCCTTTCACCATCATCCAAGGATGTCTGTGTTAAGAGGTTTGATTTTTTATGTGTGGGAAAGTGCCCCTTCTTGCACCTAAACAATCACTAATGGTGATTTGGCACTTATGTGTGTGCTGCAGAATAGAACACACACAGAAGTGCCAAAGAGTCATTTTGAAATGATTGTTTATGTGCAGGAAGGTACACCTTCCCACATATAAACAATAATGTCTGGCCTTTTGCTCTTTCTATGCGTGCTGCAGAATGCAGCACACAGAAAAAACTAAAAGCGAGGAGGAATACACGTATTCCTCCTCGCTGCACCTTGCTAACGACACCCCTGGGTTGGCGTTAGATTTTGGTGCTGCCTCAGATTTACAAAAACTCATAAGCCTGAGGCAACATCAAAATGCATTGGGTGTTGCTGTGGAATGCCCACAACTACACCCATTGCACACCCCATCCACGCAAAGGGCTGCGTGTGAAGGGGCCGTATTTACAAGGTGGAGTTAACCCACCAAAAGTGCCTTAATGCCACCTTGTAAATACGGTGCAGGGCATTGCGCCACTGGAGCGTCACACTCCATGACACTCTAGTGCCACTAGGGGCTCATAAATATGCCCATAAATGCATCTCCCCATCTGCTCAATTACAATTGCAAGCTCGTGGACTCCTAATACGTGCAAGGTTTCTCTATTCAGGCCAGTCCTGGCACTGCTGTCAAGCTGTTTTGGTAACATAACAGCAAAGGAGCAGTGTCTGGATTGGCTCAGGACACACTGTTAGGCCTCTGCGCCAGTGGTCGGAACATGGCCAATCACACCATGGCTTTCAATGAAGCCATGCAGTGATTGGTTATTTCTGTCCCTTGCTCTCTTCCCTCTTCATGCGCAGTACTTATAACAGCATTGTGCACGACTTTGGAGACAAGACTTATTCCTTCCAAATTCTGAAGTTCCTGACCTCGCAGGCCGAAAGGTACAGGCAGATGATATGCCAGACCACGGTGTAAAAAAAAGACTAAGAGGTATCTAGCACTTCCAAACAGGATTGGTTTCTTCACAAACATTTTTTATCTGGACATGCCTCTAAGATTTTTTTTATTTACACTAAAATCGAAGTCTAACTCAGTTTTGAGCTGAAGAGGTAGAATCTTACAAGACCAGTAAGAAAGCCTCATTATCGAGCACTAAGCACCTCACCCAGAATAGGCATTATAATAATACAGCCATTTGGAAAACGTGCATACCATGTCCAATGCATCACAATGATGAGCACCTAAAAGTGCAAAATATAGCTGTGATTGTTGAACATATCTGATCTAAATCTACAATGTCAAGTTGAAGCAACCATGCCTTAACACCAATTTATGAATGGAAAACAATTAAAAATTCACCCCTTCTGCTTTTTACTGAACAGTGTTCCCCACAAACATTAAACGGATGTACAAAAGGTTGCTTCTGTGAGGCTCCTTTCACAGCAAATTACGCTGTATTCTAGACTCATTAATGTTGTTACATTTTTTGCTATATATTTAATGTAGTGATATGAATCTGAATTACATGTTTGAGACCCTAATATTTAGTCAAAATCCGGTATCACGTTATTTGTTTGCCCATATTGCTAAAGGAATTGCTAAATGAATAATTGCAGATTTGTAGCTCGTTCCTGTGCAATGTGAACATGTGTGCAAGAGGCATTTCACCAGTATATCTTTGTAGCAGTTATAATATTAGAGGCTACGCGTTTCCCATTGACGCTGTCATGATTCATAGCCTGGTGGAAGCATGGGCGTGTAAAAAGTTGATGTTGTTAACCTGAGAGTACTAGCTAGCTATTGACTTTTATGCAGTCTCTGACTTGCTGTGGCCCCTTTCCAATTGTAGATTTGTGCTTTTAGGGCCTGGTTTATGAAAAGTTTCCGCCGCCTTAAAGTCATTTTTTTACATAAAAGCGGTGCAAACTTACAGAATATAGGCCCATATTCATACTTTTTTTGCGGCACATTTGCATCTTTTTTTTATGCAAATGCAGCTCAATCTTACAAAACACAGGCCCATATTTATACTTTTTGACGCAAACCTGCGCCGGCGCTGGTTTACGTCAAACAATTTACTGCCGGCTAACACCATTCCTACATGCCAGATGGGAGCCTTATTTAAGGACTGTCGTTAGCCGGTGCTGCGGGCTGGTCAGAGTAAAAAAAAATGACTCAAACCAGGCAGCGACGGCGTAGGGAAAATTGGGGGTTGTGCGTCCAAAAATGGTGCATCAGGTTTGAGTCAAAAATCATGGCTCAAACCGGACTTGCGCCATTTTTTGACGCACAACCCCCATTGAAATGACTCCTGTCTTAGCAAAGACAGGAGTCATGCCCCCTTGCCCAATGGCCATGCCCAGGGGATTTCTGTCCCCTGGGCATGGCCATTGGGCAGAGTAGCATGTAAGGGGGCTCAAGTTAGGCCCCCCCTATACCACTTAAAAAAAACTATACTTACCTGTACTTACCTGGGATGGGTCCCCCCATCCATGGGTGTCCTCCAGGGGTGGGCGAGGGTGGCAAGGGGTGTCCCTGGGGGCAGGGAAGGGCACCTCTGGACTGCTTCCATGGTCAGATACCATAGAAGTGGGCCCACATGTCCCTTAACGCCTGTCCCACCCAGGCATTAAAAAACAACGTACATCAGGCTGTGCGCTGTTTTTTAAGGCCCGTCCCCTCCTGTGCGTCAAAATGACGCGGGATTATAAATAAGGCGCACAGGCCTTAAAGTCATTTTTTAGATGGGAACGCCTACCTTGCATGTCATTAACGCAAGACGGTTTCCTGCATCCTGAAAATTACGCACACGGAGGGATTTTGACATTCGCTGGGTCGGGCGTCATTGTATAAATATGGGGCAAGGTTTGCGCTGAATGTGCTTCAAAATATTTGACGCACATTCGGCGCAGACAGAGTATGAATATTCCCCACAATTTTGTAAGTTTGCACCGCTTTTGCATCACAAAATGGCGCAAATGCATCGCAAAAACATTTATAAATATGGGCCATAATTATATTTTGTGAATTTGCACCTCCTTTAAGTCAAAAAATGACATTAAGGTGGCGCAAACTTTACATAAATCAAGCCCCTCGTCTGCTAAACTGGCCTGCACATGTGGCAAAGACAATGGGTTCACTGTGTACCATTGCACTGGCCGCATGCCGATAGGTCCATCACCTTTCTTCAGGCTATGCTTACTAATATGTAGGAACTGAATGTCAAAGGTAAAGAACATTTTTACATTTACACTTTCTAGTTTGTTTACTACTTTCGGTACTCACAAATAATTCAGATTGTAAACTAACTGTGAAAGCATAAGTTACATATCGCTTTCATCAGAGTAATAGAATTGGCTTACTCTTGGGTGGGTGGGGGACATGTGCCCCTAACACCCTCCCTAACCCTCCCAAAACCCTTCAGTAAAAAGTCTCCCCTTTTTCCCACTTACCTGTGCCCCACCACATTTATGACTAAAATCTATGGGGCTGATTTAAGAGCTCCTAACACCTGCTTGCGCCACTTTAGCACCATTTGTTTTACGCTAGTGTGGCCCAACGAGGTCAAAATCGCCCTGCCAAATTTACAAAGTGGTGCAATGCATGCATTGCACCACTTTGTAACCCTTTGCGCCACATTATGCTGTGCCAAGCATAATGTATACAAAGGGGGCAGTCCCCACTGGGGAGACGAAAATTTGACACAAAGAAATCTCTTAGATTACTTTGTTCTGCACTTTTAACACCTGCTCAGAACAGGCATTAAATGGAGGCACACCATTTTTTTTAATAGGCCTCAATGGGCTTTGCAGGTTTAGCATCAATATTTTTGACGCAAGGTCCTGCAAAGCTCCGAACTAGCATATAAAATATTGACACTAGTTTCCCTAACTACCGCCATGGTGCACGGTATCTCAGATACGGCGCTCACATGGTATCGTTAGGGGGGCACTAAGGGGAGCAAGGAAAGTAGCGCTGTTTTCCTTAAATGAGGCCTTATATTTACTGACCCTTCGCAGTCAGGGTGGAGAACTTTAAACATATATAAGGATAAGCAAAACGTACTCTTTGAATTATGTTCTCTAGAATGTTTAGTAGTGCTACAAAACATACTACAAAGTGCAATTTATAAATCAAGTCCAATGACTCCAAAAGCAACCTTCAAACAGCTTAAATGTGGCAAAATGTACAATGCAGAATTACTGCTGATTAAAGGATACAGGGTAATAATGGTTTGCTGTTCTCTGCCATATTATTGGATTGTGCAGATTACCAATAAAACTCAAGCCACAGAAATATTAATGGAAAACATTTTCAGACGTTTTATGAAAATTAGGGCCCTGATTTATACTTTTTGGTGCAAAACTGCACTAACACAGTTTTGCACCAAAATGTTTAGCACCAGCGTGCACCATTTATGTGCACCAGCCATTTATGGAATGATGCAAGCCGGTGCAAAGGGTGGGCTAGTGTAAAAATATTGACATTAGTTGGGTGGGGCTGGCGCTATGGAAGAAGGGGGTATTGCACCAACAAATGTCGTAAGGCAGGTTAGAGTAAAACAACATTAATCTAACCTGCCTAGAGTCATTTTCTGATGCAAAACCATCCATACCACATGACTCTTTCTTAGAAAAGACAGGAGTCATGCCCACCACCCCAATGTCCAGCACAGGGGACCAGGGTCCCTTGGGCATGGTCATTGCACCCAGTGCCATGTAGGGGGCCCATTTCAGAGCCCCCATGGCACTTTAAAAAATAAAATGCAATACTTACCTGTACTTACCTGGGATAGGGTCCCCCTTCCTCTGAAGTCCCTCTGGTGTGGGGAAGTGTCCCTGGGGCCTGCGGAGGGCACCTGTGGGCTTAGTCCATGGTGTTCCACCATGGAAATAGGCCCACAGGGCCCCTAACGCCTGCCCTGACCCAGGCGTTAAAAAATGGGGCAAAGCAAGCTTTGCACCATTTTTTGACCATTCCTTCCCCCTGGGCACCAGTTTTGCAAGGGAGTATAAATATGGCGTTAAGGCCATAGAGTCATATTTTGCACGGGAATGCCTACCTTGCATCTCATTAAGGCTGGCTCTTTGCTCTAGGAGCCCCTCTTACTGGGTGCCTGGTGCTCGTACTACAACATGTTCATCTTTTCCTTTATGACAAAGCTAATGTTGCAAATCCACTAGGTGAAGCAACATCCTGTGATTGTTCTTTTCTCGGCATCACTGTTTCTCAAAATTAGTATGGAAAACCAGTAAGGACCCTACAAAGTGTTTTGGCCCACAGTTCCACCAAAGCATCTGACGATTCCGCCTAGGTGTAATCTGAATGCAGTACCGAAATGATATGAATAGTGGATGACAACAAGTACAAAGATAAGTGTATAGTATTTGCCAGTCACTACATATTACTGGTTTATCTTGTAAACATGTATCTAAACCAAAGCTATGATTTCTAGTGTAGCCACATATGTCTTTTAGACGATTTATCTGCGTCCATAGCTACCAATTGATAATAAAATAGTTATTTAAGAATGTAAAGTGACTATCCAGAGTCTACAGTTAAAAAATAGCAGTTTCCGATTAACTGTTTAGCATGCAGTAAAAATATTGTTTCTTTCATAAACACCCTTTATAACAAACGTGCATCCACTGCAATTACTTCAGGTAAATGAAGCGTGAGCATGAGGCACACACCAAGCATAAATAGGATTATTAAACGCATTGTAATGAACAAAACCGGTTATGAAAGGATTTTAGGAAGCAGATTTGCACATTCTTGTGTGAATATTTTATTTGATCATAAGCAATGTTTTCACACAAGTATAGTCAGTAGTTGGCCGAAACTGGCCATTCTATATGTGCAATACAGTTTATTTCATTAACATGATAAGACTGTCAGACTCTGTCAGCCGTTAATCAAATCAACCTTATTGTTTTTCATATCCATAAAGAGAGATTTAAATAAATTGGGGGTTTGTGGGGGCATTTAGCTTTACACACCTGGGCTTTTAGGGAGGATGGCATTAACGTCAATTCACCAAAATGCCAGGGGTAGCGGAAGTGATATCACATGCCATTTAACCTTTCCTTTCACTCATACATGCATGCCTACACTTACACACACATTCGCACGTACATAGACTCGCTCTCTTATTAACACACTCTCACCCACAAGCAAAGCACGCACACAACATACATTTAAACGCGTTTTTTTACTAACCTCAGCCGCCTGCAAGGATCAAATTCCAACTAATTGTAATCCATTCTTTATTACAATAATAGTGAATAATAAACTATTATTCACTATTAGTGTAGTAAAAAATTGTCAGAAAGCAAGGAATGTGCAGCCCTAACCGATGTCCATAAGGACGACCTGCCCTTGTGCGCCTGGTACTGATTTTGCCACTACTGAGGTCAGGGGTTGCAATAGAAGTGACAGGGGTCACGTGAGGCAAGCCAGGGGTCGCAGCTGCGACCTCTGGTGACCCATAAATGATGACCATGGCTGGTGGCATGGTCCAGGGAAATGGCGAGCCAGGTATTGGAGGGCACGTTTATGGGCAGGGCTAGGTTTAGTTAAGGGGGTTGGGTTGTGCTGTGACTGTTCAGCGTGAAGAGTATATTCAGAAAGAAATAATAATCAAATAAGTGGGTAGTGGAGGCCCTACTTACTTTGGAGGAAGAAGGGAGGTCTAACCTCTTAATGCCTGGTGTGTTAAACCAGGCTTGGGCCCCTAGAAGGGTGTGACTGGAGGGCCAGGAGTGCCTCCTGTGGGCACTGATGCAGGTGACTTACCTAGTGTTGTGTTGGACCCTAGTTAGGTGCTGCAGTGAGGTGTGTGGGTGAGGAAGGTGCTGGTGTGTCGATACAGGCATCACATGTGGGAAAGCAGCACCAGGGAGGCCTGCCCGTGTGGTGAGCCCACTCCACTGAGAGGTGGCACTTCTGAATGAAAGGGCGGGACAGATCATGATGGGAGCCTGCTGCTCAATCTTTTGGGCAGGAGCTGGCAGGCCCATGAGAGGAAAGCAGAGAAAGGCCTTGCCCAGTGGGGATTCATCAGACAGAGAGGCAGGCCTGATTGTTTCGTTGTGGGAAATCTCAGCCCCAGCGGAGGCAGTGAACAGGGATTTTTCAGTGTCAGAGGAATTTGGGAATGTTGGCTTGGGGCAGGGTTTGATGGACAGCTGGGAGCATTCTGCCTATGAACAGTCAGAGGAGGCAGCCAGTGTTGAGGGCAGAGGCAGGCAAGTGGGAGTCTGGTGGATTTACTTGGAGTGTACCAGGTGCCGTCTGGGATGGTAGAAGTTTCCCTCAGGCCATGTGTCAGGAGTGGGCACCGAGCAGAAGGATGGAGGGTCTGGTGGGAGTTGGATGTGGGTGACAAGCGAGGAGGGCAGGAGTGCTGTGAAGGGGGTTAGGGTAGTAAGATTAGCTGACCAGATAGGACAGGTAGGCAACCTCGGTAGGCATATTGGAGTGGCACATTTCCAGGTGGGAGAGTTTGGTACAACTCAAAAACCCGATCTTAAGAAAGAGTTTGGCCCTGTGCGGCTGGTCCTGGGAGCACAAGGGACAACAGTGGAGATGGCAGTAGAAGGTTTTATGCCGCCTCCCCAAAGCTCATAGAGTCCGTTGACAAACTTTAGGATGCTGAATTTAGTGATGGTGGTGTTGGGGATGGTGCAGTGGCAAATACAAGTGCATGGTTTCTTTGAGTGAGGAACGAAAGAGACCACGTTGGATTATGATGAGGAAGATCTCGAAGCGGGAGGATTACAAGATTCTGAGAACAAGGAACAGAATGATTTATGTCATGGATGTCCAGTGGCTAAGGGTAGCAAAGGGGTTGGTGTTTTTTTCAGGCCAGGAGGAAGCCTGATGTCAAGAAGGAGGTGTCAATGCAGACGGATAAAAGAATGGCATTGGGATGGCAGGCTTCTGAGCGGGCCACAAACTTGAAGCCAGGTAAGGAAGTTGTGCTAAGGCCAAAAAAGGCATGTCAGTCAGTGCTGGTGGGCATGGGTGGAATCCTGGATGAAGCAGGGCTGCATCTGGTGAAGGCTGAGTATGTTCAGGATCAAATGACAGGTTTAGAGGCTGGTGACCAGGACGCAGGCCCCAGGAAATCAGCAGGATCCAGTTCTAGTGACCACTTACATGGGGATTATAAAGCCGCTTGAGGGAGCATCTCATGGCCGTTACTAAAGAATGTATTTGGAAAAGGGAGTATATGGAAGTGTTGAAGCTATTACAGAGAGAGGTCGGGGTAAAGAAGGGTCCAAAGTAGAAGACTACAAGCTCTAAGTGTCCGAGGGTGCTGGTTACATAGAAAATTGGATGGCAGCCTTCTTGATGTATGTTAGCCTATATTGTGAGAAATTCCCAGAGCACTGTGTGGGATTGTTTAAATACTTGGACACAGTGCAGAAGGCTCTGACAACCTTTAGGGGCTGGTCTTGGATGAGGTATGATGAGGAATTTAGGGCCCATTTAGTGGAAGACATGGATGGAGTCTGGGGGCAGACAGACAATGAGATGTTTCTCCAAACTGTGACACCCACCAGACCAGTCCAGACAGCGTATACAGCAAGTGGGTTGCCGGTAATCTACAAGCCCTTTCACCCAAGGCGGGGTAGGAACAGGGTCAAACACAGGAGCATTCTGGGACTACATCAAAGGCACATTCAACAGAAAGCATTGCAGTTTTCAACATGAATGCTCAAAAATGCAGTGGGAAGCATCCAGTCTTGCAAGGTGGGCTGCAAGGGAGTGCAGGGTCAATGGATGGAGAAGGGGGCAGGGGGACAGGTGAACCTAACAACATGGGGAAAGCCTTGTACGCCAATTAAGATTGAGAATTTAGTATACTGGTTGTCTCAGAATCATATTCTGGGGGACAAAGCTTCATTGTTGGAAGGTTTTGAACACAGTATTATGTTGGGCTATGAAGATCGGCGTGAGCTCAGCTGGGCTGCAAATCTGCATTCTGTCCAGGGATATGAGGAGCTGGTGTGGCATAAGCTGATGAAAGAAGTTGGTGGGTTAAGGATGGCAGGCCCTTTTGTTGACCGGCCTCTGCCTAATTTGATCATATCCCCTATTAAAGTTGTCCCTAAGAAGGAGCTAGGGAAATTTCGGCTTCTCCAGCATCTTATCTGGTCCAGGGCCAACAAACGATTTTATTCCTGAAGAAATGAGCAGACCAGGGGTGACTCCTCCATAATGACGGAGGAGCGTCGCCCCCGTGGTCAGTTAGGCAGTGACAAATAACATGATTTTTAATTTTAATTTTAATTTTAATTTTATTCTCATTTTATATGTCACTGTCTGACAGCATGTCTAGTGAGGGGCAGGGCTGCGCCGTGGGGTGGAAGAGTAGTGGGCACTGTAAAGTGTGCATGTCGGTTAGGCCAGCTACCTTAGGATGACCAAACTGACATGCACACTTACATTTAGCCAACGCAGCTGTGTTACACAGCTGGGTTGGAGAAATGGCACAGGCTCCCTGTGCCTGAAGAAGCAACCAACCAGCCCACTCAGGCCAATCCTGGTGCTGATCTCATGCTTGCTTTAGCATGAGAGCAGCATCTGGATTGGGAGCATGTGCCTCAGTGACTGCTGGGAAGAGAGGAGTGACGGAGATGGCCGGGAGGGACAGGCAGGTACTTTCTTTCTTATTAATATTTTTAGCCCCCCAACCCCCTCCACCCTTGATCGGCGGCAGCCACCACTGGAGCATAGTGCATTATGTGTCACTGTAATCTGTTATTGCTTTGATATGATGGGTTGGGCCTGGTGCCCTGATGGCGAAGTGCAATGTTAAATCAGCATTTCAATTTTTGCCGGTTCAACTAAATGATTTTGAATTGTTGATGATTCATATTATATTCATGGACAAGGCATTACTGATGGGTTCCTCTTACTTGTTTGAAGCCTTTAGCACATTTCTGCAGAATTTGTTTAAAATGGTTACCTGTTCAGAAGCTATGACCCATTACTTGCATGATTTTTTCATTGTTGGTTCCTCATACTCTACAGAATGTGTTTGTTGAGCAGGTTTCAGGAGTTGATGGAAGATATAGTGATACCAATGGCACCCGAGAAGACATGTGGTTTCTATATGTGGAACAAAGGCCCATATTTATGGGAAAAGGATGGAGCGCGACGCTGCATCAAAATTGGCAGCACTGCACTCTGTCATTTTCACGATACAGGGAATACGACTAATTCAAGTGAATGCAGCATACCCCTGTGTTGTCCACTGCAGTGGCGCTAAATTTAGCTGCCAGCGCTAACGCAGGCATGCTTGCACCATCATGCAAGAATTTCTGCATTGAGGGGTGTGATTGTTTATGTGCGGGAAAGGTGTCCTTTCCTACACATAAACAATCAGTAATGGCGCTTTGTGTCAGAGTCACCAGATCCTCGGGGTCTGTGCACGTTCCCAACACTTCCATCACAAGACAGCTCCAATACTCTGATTAGAATTGTCACAGAGTCTAAGAGAGTCCAAGTGGGGAAAAGGGGATTAGGAAGGGAACAGCTGGGAAGGAGACCAGTAGGAAGCAAAAAGGTTAAACACACAATATTAAGATTATATCATATTAATCAGTACTAGGCTATGACTCTAAGCATTGTCATTCTGAAAACATGGGTAACCTAAGCATAGACTTAAATAACTAGGCTTCAAGATGACTGGATACCTGTGAGGGAATCAAGAAAGGTTAAATGCAACTTTCAAATTCAAGTATTATCTTTTGTATGAGGATCAGGAAATAATTTGAATGATTTCTAAACCATCATATGAATCGTGTTTGAGGAACTTATTATGTACATACAACATCACATCTAGAACTCTAATTAATCTCAAAATTGCCGGAACACGAATTGCACACTTTGCAGATTTTCACAAAGGTTGTAAATACCATGGAATGATTGTGCACCATGAATAACATAAGTTAGACTCGAGAAATAAATCACGTGTCTTGCCGACTCAAAAGCCACCAAGTAAATGCCATGAAGTGGTAGCGCATAATGAACACTGTGATTTTAAACACAAGAAATGAATCATGCGTGTTGCCGATTCGAGCACCCCTCTTCGTAAATATGGAGCAGTGGTTAGTGCCACTGGAGCGTCACATAAAGTGACGGTCCAGTGGTGCTAGGGGATCATAAATATGCCCCGAAATTTGGTGAAAATAGAGGTGAGGCTGCCATTGGACGAAAAAGAGAAGTTGTTGTCCTTGTTAAGTACGATGCTAACTAAGAACAGGGCACAAGCTAAGGAGATTCAGGTATTGCTAGGACACCTTAATTTAGCTGTCATTGCAGGCTGCACTTTTCATAGAAGACTGGGCTTGACCTGTCAGGGGCATCTTTCTCTCATCACAGGATTCAGCTAAATTCAAGTGTGAAAGCGGACTTTATGATTTGGCAGACTTTTTTGAGGGATTTCAGTGGGGTCCCAATGACAGGGATGGGGAAGAAGCAAAGTGTTCCTGGGAGCTATTTTCTAATGCAGCAAGTGGATCTGGTTTTGGTGTGTTTTGGCAGGGGCATTGCTGTGCTGAATTCTGGCCAGAGCAAATAAGAGGTGATGGGCGGAGAATACAGTTTTGGGGGATTTTTTCCCTGGGAGTGGTCTGTCTTCGGAAACATCATTTTTTCAATAAGAAAATGCTTTCCACATAGACAATATGACAGATGTTAACATTTTGAATACTCGCTCTCCTTCTCAGTAGCAGAGTTTCCAATGGCTAACACCTCGTGTGGATGTGAGGAAGACACCTATGCCAGGGCATCTCTAGACTATTGGAGCGAGTGCATGATGCATCTGGTCCCAGATTCAATGTCAGATTCCACTCAACTATCTTACAGTCAGGCAAGGATAGAGTACTTGGCGTCTGGTGCTCAGTGGAGAAGTATGAGGATAGAGAAGAGTTGAGCCGGCCAGTGCAGCACCATTTTCCTTGCGTCCCTTAGCGCCCCCCTACTGTCACCATATGCACGTCATATTTAAAATACGGCGCACCACGGCACAGGGTAGGGGCAATAGCGTCATTATTTTTGATGCTATTGATGTTCTCTGCAGGAGTAGCGCCAAAGTTTTGGCACTACTCCTGCAGAGTACATATGGGCCCTTTGTATTCAATGGAATCCTCCATTTTAACGCCTACTATGAACAGACGTTAAAAGTGTTGCAAAAATGGTGCAAGGAAATCTCTTAGATTTCCTTGTACCATTTTTTCGCCCCCTTTGCATACATTGCGCCTGGCTCAGGCATAATGTAGCACAAAGTGTTACAAAGTGGCTCAATGCACGCATTGTGCCACTTTGTAAATATGGAGTGGCATTAGTGACACTAATCTGTTAGGATGGTGCTGGGGGCTCTTAAACCAGCCTCATTATGCTTGTGACTGGGGTCTCTCGGCAGTGTCAAGCTTTGGGTAAGTTGACTGTTCTGGCTTTTTTCAGCAAGATGTATTGGGTCTATGAACCAACAGCAGGTGAGTTGGATAAGAGGATTTTGGAAGGTTGGGCTAGAGAAGGAGTACTTAGGTAGCAGATTAGGAGGCCAGTGACCTTCCAGATTCTGAAGAGTTTGGTGGACATTCTTCCGTAGGTGTGCCAGGACATTCAGGAGAGCAGACTGTTTTCTGGGCTGTTGGTGTGGTTGTTTTTTTAGGGCATTTTGGGTAAGGGAGTTAGTTGGCTCAAAAACCAGGGGTGATTGACAGGGCATGAAGGAAGTGTAAAAGGGACAGAAGGAAATTCTTACTGCTTACTACAGTTCAACAGCCCATTAACGTTCCAGGACAGGACCTGGAAATCTGTCAGGGCAGGCATGGGAAAGCAGGCAGACCAAATAAGAAGAGCAACCAACACTTGCAGAGGGCAATTAGGGCCCAGGATAGTTGTAACTGTGCATACAGATGTGGACAATTTATTATGTGCAGTGATGTGATTTGGTGGCATTGGTGGAACAAGAAAGAAAGACTTAAACCATCACAATTAAACAAAACAGAGCTCCCAACAACCCCAACCCCATACTTCCAACCTTGCAGCATCTGTCACCCATTTAACTGTAACATACATCACAAACATTATACAAGGTAGGCTTAGAGTGGAGGACCACCTCCTGAAAGGATCTCTGGCTAGGTATTGTGTAATATAAGGTTTTGTACAGTGTCATTTCAAGTTTGTCATCCCCTGTGTAGGCCATTGGGTGGGCCTGTGTCAGGGCCGCTGGATGACATCAGCGTGGGGGTCATCAGAATGTGGGGGGGGGTGAATCCCTAGAAGCTGCTGTGTGCATTGTGGAATTGAGGGATGTCATCTTCTGCTGGGCCACTTGAAGCAGACCTATGGTTTTGATCTGGATGTGTCTTCTCCTGAGAAAAATGGGCAGGCCACATTCTCTCCCCAACACTTGCAGGATCGGGTCTGGGCCCTCTGCTTCCGAGGAGGACTTGTCAGTCTCAGCAGGGGAGGTGGGCATTTCTGGAGACCAGGGTGGATTCAGTGGGCTGCCAGATGTCTCTTTCTTCAGTTAGCCAGTCCTCTTCATCCTATGGTGTATCAATGAAGGTAGTTTTTCTGTTGAAAATCCCTGTTAGGCATACTGGGAACAGCAGCATGTAGGACAGATTCATGGCCTTTAGTTTCTGTTTGTCCTCTGTGTATGACCTCCTTTTGCTTTAAACCATTCTGATGTAATTTGGGAACACCATTATTTCAGAGATTTGGTAATACACCTCCTTGGTTTGGCAGGCCTCACGGAGGATGGCACCTCTATCATAAAAGTTTAGGGTGCACGTGATCATGGGCCTGTGTGAGGCCCATAGATGTTCTGTGTGGCAGTTCAACCACAAACCAGGAGGATAACTTGTCTAGTGGCATCCAGGATTCAAGCCGTGATTCCAGACTTTCTGTGGGATTCAGCGTCCCTGAAACTTATGGAAAGCCATCCCGGATAAGGTTGTTGAGCTGGGATGAGTTTTCAGTGCCTTTGGCACACTCCTGTAATTCCATTGTTTGAAACATTAGTCTTGGAGACTTTTACTTTCCATTCAAAGGCATCCTCTTACTGATATATGGTCTTCAGCCACTGTGACTCTTCCCACTATGTTGTGCATGTCTTGGCGTAACAGTGTCACATCAATATGGACCTCTGCCATTTTATTTTGCACTTCAGCCTTCGATGTGTGGCTAGCCTGAAGCATTGTAGATAGGTCTTCAGTTTCTGGGCCCAATCGGGCTCCCAAGGCTTTTCCTGTAGCTCCATGCCACCTGCCGAATCTGTGGTGAACTTGTCAATGCACGTTTGGTAGCAGTGAGCCTGGTGGGTCTTGTCTTTCCCCATGGTCCCAGCTATGATGTTGTCTGGTGAGATGGAGTGTCTAACATCTGGCCTGCTTGCCCCACAGGCGTAGGGCAGCATAAGCAGCCGGGTTCTTCAGGGCCAAAAGAGGGGTCTGGTAGTCATGCGAGCAGAGTCCAACATGGATAGGAAGATTCTAGGGCCACACTCATCCCCAACTCAGCAGGGACTGCCTGTCTGCCCCCTCTGGAGTTCATCAGAGGGATTGATCATGGTGTGCCACAGGAAGAGAAAAAAAGGTGGGGAGAGCTGCTAGCCTCCACCCAAACCTCCCCTTGCCACGAATGTTACCAGTCATTCACTGCTCATCTGTTCCCATCCGGTCTACCCCAGGGCTGTGCATCCAAAGTTCAGGCGTATTGCATGCTGGTGGAAGAGAAAAGGCAGGGTGGTAGTCAGTTTGACCAGGGAGCTGCCACCAAGCAATCATGACAACTGGCCTGCCCCCAGGTAATGCCCCCTCCTCACTTCCCTCATTTGCATGGCCTTGTGGGCTGACGGTTAGAGGGGGAGGGGTGGAATCAGTGCACCAATCTAGACACCATGATGGCCCCTGCTCTGTTGCAAATCCTGGCCGGGCAGAGCCGCAGCAGCAGACCCTTCAAATGCAGCCCGCTCCAACCACCCCCAAAGAGTCCTTTCTGATACCAAGACCCTCCTGAATGCAAGTCCTCAGATCTTGGGGAAAGGCCGTTCACAGTGCCATTCTAGACCAAACAGAGAGGGGATTCCAGGTGGAAGCATCAGCAGTCAGGCGGGGAGTCCAAAGGGGCCGCCATTTTGAATGCAGCTGGAGTCCACTCCTCGACCAGACCCACAATTCGGAGCTCTGTGCAGGGAACCAGAGTCTCTTGTCTGCTCCCTTTAGAAGCACCTGACCTCAGCTAGTCTCTGGAGTTAGGAGAGTCTTGGAAGATCTGATAAGGGGTAGCTTTTGGCAGCGGATGATAGAGGGTGTCTGGAGCACTTTTACAGTACGACTGCCATCTTTGAGCCCAAAGCCATTTCCCCCCAAGACCCAGTTGAGCGATGCAGAGGGGGCAATTTTAAAGGCAAGAGGAAGGAAAATGTTTGGAGGAAGCCCAAGAGTTTTGGATAGGTGCTGTTCTGAGTGAGGAGAGGCTGGAGACTTTGTGTTTGGCATGGAGATTTCAGGGGCTTTTTAGGGGAGGGGGAGTGCATGGCTAGTTTCTACAATGTATAGTGAGTTCAGGTCTAAATATTTATATGATGTGAGGGATTGCATAACTAAGTTGGCCCCTGTCTCATTAAAGTGCCATTTCCACACACATTGGATGGCTCATGTGTATACTGGATGTGCTGTCCCTTTCTCAGCAATTTACTACTGTGAGTGGCTGCAGTGAAAAACAAAAGCTGTTTTTCACTGATGTGTGAATCGTCGTGGTCCAAGGAGGCCAACTGCTTGACCTGCCTTACCCCATCATTCCACCGTCTCCAGGAAGCAGGGGGTAGCGGATGAAAAGTGGATTCTATTTCACCTCTTCCTCCAAGTGACAAGAGACAAAAAGGAGGTGGTGGAATGACAGGTGAAACTGAGTTGGCAATGTAAGAACTTTGGTTGTTGGTTGACTGGGGTATGAGCCCTGGTCAAGCAGTAACCCCAATCCTTGTCAGGATGAAGCACAGGACAACCCTTAATTAACCTATACTCAGTCCTCTTGTAGCTTGGCACAGAGCAGTCAGGCTTCACTTAGAGACAATATGTAAAGTAACTGTGCAACACTTCAAACAGTAATAAAGTGAAAACACCACACAAAAATGATCCCATTACATATTAGATGAATAGTCATTTTTAGTAAATTAAACCAGACCAAAATACCAGCAATCCAATCAGTAGAATAGGAGAGGAGAAATTTTAAAGAATTTAGAGAAAATAGTGCCAAAAAAGCACAAACCGCCAACTGTGGATATCTGGTTGCACTGGACCAGTGTATAGGCCGGCTAAATGGACCAGTTAGGCCCAGTAACTAGAGTACTTTAAATACTAATTTGCAGAGCGTTTGGAAGATCCACCTCAAAAGATGTGTGGTGGTAGCCATAGCAAGGTGTTGGGTCTGAGATGTTGTGAGGCAGCAGTGTGAGGTCCTGCATTGTCATTGAAGATCCAATCAGTGAGGGAGTGCGGTGTGAAGTTCAACATTGAGGATGAGTTGCGCAGTCGGGCGATGCGTTGATTCAGAGAAGCTGTGAGGCTGCGATGAAAAGTCAGAAGTTACCGGGACTGCTGTCGATGAGAGACGCCAGGCCCTGCACCAAGGATGCATCACGCAGTAGCATTTCTGAAGGAGGTTGGGGACTGCTGTGGCGATGCAGGTCTTTGCGACAGGTCCAATCCAAGCAGCAACAGTGATGTTTCGACTCTGCTTGGTGTTGGACTGTGCAGCAGGGAAGATGCATCAGTTCTACTGACTCTACAAAGGCTGCTAGGACCTTAGGACCGCTTCCAAGGATCCAGGACTGGGGTGGCACCACTTGGCAGGGCAGACTCACAGATGGCAGAGTCCAGGTGGCCAATTGTTGGAAGCCTAACATGTCCCTGAGGCTTCAAATCAGGAGGCCAGCCACCTAGCCCTTGGAGTCACTCTGGGGTTCTGGGATAGTCCTTCTTATCCAGGCAAGAGCACTGCAGGGCAGCATGGCAGCAGTCCTTAA
Organism: Pleurodeles waltl; assembly: GCF_031143425.1. NCBI lineage: Eukaryota > Metazoa > Chordata > Amphibia > Caudata > Salamandridae > Pleurodeles > Pleurodeles waltl. Next base: position 444,120,091 of record NC_090448.1, on the reverse strand, counting down.
GAGCAGCTGTCCAGCAGAGTGGCAGTCCTTAAAGCAGCACAGCAGTCCTCTTCCTGGCAGAGTATCCACAGGTCCAGAAGTGTACTGAAGAGTTGGTGTCTGAGGTTCAGTATTTATACCCAGTTGTGCCTTTGAAGTGGGAGGAACCATTTATATGCTGGCAGTTAAAGTGCCTTCCTGGCCCTGGCCTAGACTAACTGCAGGGGGTATGCAACCCTTTGTGTGGAGACAGGCCTCAGCCTATTCAAGTGTAAGTGGGGCCGTGCCCATTTCCTCCCTCCAATCCTGCCAGTGATGGCCATACAGGCATATATAAGCTCCCTATTGTATGTGGCTGTCTAGGAGGAATGCACAAAGCCTAACTGTCAACTACATTTAGTTCTGTGACCGGCTGCAGGCACCAAACGACTAAGGCAGAAAAACGCCAATTTTCTTAAAGTGGCATTTTCAAAATTGTAATTTAAAATCCTGCTTCACCATAAGTTAGAATTTTTCATTACAATTCCAAAGACACCACCCATGAACTGACCGTTGGTCCCATTTGGAAATTATAGCTTACTCAAATAAATAAGGTAACTCCTCCGTTATCTAATGGGAGAGGTAAAGGTACATGTCTTACTTTCCAAATACATTGCACTGTGCCCTCTGCGCTGTACCAGGCCTACCCTAGGGGTAACATATGTATTAAAAAAATAAGTTTTTGGCCTAGGAGGAGGTTTATTTTGCCAAGTCGATGTAGCAGTTTACAATTGCACACACACAGGCTACATAGCAGGCCTGAGACATGTTTAAAGTGCTATGAAAGTGGGTGGCATAATCAGTGCTGCAGACCCACTGTGGATTTAATTTACAGACCGTGGCCACCTCACTAGGGAATTACAAGTAAATAAATTAATTAGATATAAGCCAATTCTACCATGATTTAAGGAGAAAGCACAATCAATTTACCACAGGATAGCTGTGGTAAAGGGTGTACAGTCCTTAAGGCAACAAAAATGAAGTTAGTAAACAGGAGGGTTGAAAGCAAACGCGGGAAAACCACCCCAAGGACACCAGGTCTAACAGGCACCATTCACTATTGCTAAGCTGTTGACTTATGTTCCATGCATTTCACTTGCCTGTATTTGTCCTGCTCCTGAGCTGCAAAATTGTTGTGCTCATAATGCTATTTTCAGCTAGTAGCCTATCTCTGCTAAGATTTTTCTGACATAATTTGTTTGTATAGCTTCAGTTCATTGTCTTTAAGCTTCAGTGTTCCGTCAACCCCTTCCTGTTCTGTTTTCCTGCGACCAGATATGTGATCATTGCTGACTCGCCCCTAATAATGGCAGAGTTAATGCATATTTTGCTGACAACAGAGGTCATAAGTAGAAAGAGGTAATTAATGCCCTGCATTTCCTCTCTCCTGTCAGCACCACAAGCACCAACTCTGAGATTTTTTGATTTAATGTATGCGCTGAAGGCTAAAAAAAGATGTAGAGGCCCATTCTGCAACAAATAAAACAGAAATTCATGAATGAGGAAGTCTGGACTGGTTCTATAATACAATGGAATCCCTGATAATAGCAACATAAGCCCCATGTCTGTAGCTTGTTGTTTTTCTGTTATCTGAAAGGGGACCATTTCAATTGTATTTCACAGTATCTTGGACGTAAGGCTTTTGGGGCTCATCTGTTCCGCATAACGTGTAGGTTTTAATTCCTAGTCTTTTCTGTGATCTAAAGTGCACTTCAAACGAGGTATTCGCTCTCAGTCCTCTTCCAATGTCACAAGGCGTTTCCCAAACAAAGCTCTTTTTTGGGTAGACCGATAGTGCTCACACTTCTCACAGCTCTCCAGGAGTTGAAATAACCAGCCACAGCAAGAATACCGATAGAGGGGCTAATTAAGACAATGTTCCAGTAGAGAAACATCCGGTCAGATATAGCTCCAAAGTTAACTGCTGAAAAATGCAAATCTTGATCCTTTTTTACAGACTAAATACAGACCAATCTCTCTCTTGACTATCTTGGACAGAGTGTTAAAAAACACACGAATTAACAGCTTACATCCTACATTGAATTAAATTGCTTACTCTACCCCTCACAATCAGGCTTTAGAGCTGGCTCTAGCACCGATTCAGCTCTGCTCAGTGTTTCCCAATATTTGAGGCATCAGATAGACAATGGTGGTACTACTGCGCAGATTCTTTAAATCTCAGTGCCACATTTGACACAGTAAATCATACCATGCCTCTACTAAGATTAAGGGAACTCGATGTGCAGGGCATGGCCCAGTCTTGGTTGAGATCTTTTCTGCAAGACCATGTCTTCCAGGTAATTACACATCAACATCATTCAAAGCCCTACCCTTTTGCAGCTGGGGTGCCTCAAAATTCCACCCTTAGTCTGACCCTTTTAAATCTCAATGTGAGGCCACTGGTATAGATTGGAGAAATATGTGGTCATTTCACATATGCAGGTGATGCTCATATCGTGGTATCTCTGTCATCTAAAGAGAATTGCAATGCAGAAGCTCTAAACATCTAGCTTTCTCAAGTTTCACTTTGGATGAATGCCAATTCACTAAAGCTAAATGGGGATAACAATTTAGATTCTATTGGTTGACAACCTCCCCCACCTTTGAGGACCTCATTTATGGCCTGCAGCCCTAGGTAATATTCCTACACTGAGAAACTGTGGTCAAGAATCTGGGGCCTGGCTTGATGACAGGCTGTCCATGAGTCATCAAATCACCAAGGTTGCTGTCACCTGTTTCGGTATTCTTAGATGCCTTCGAAAACTTCATATATGTCTTCCTGTCACAGCCCTGAGAACTGTAATCCAAATCTTGGTTATTCCCAGGCCGGATTATGGCTCTATCCTCAAATTGGGTGCTGCTAAGACTTTGCTTAAGGAGCTCCAAATACTACAAAATGTTGCTGCTCGTCTCCTACTTCATCCCCGTAAATTTACTTCCACAACCAGGCTGCTCCATGACTTATACTGGCTACCAATTGAAAGCGATATGCACTTTAAAGCTTTATGCTACATTCACAAATGCCTATCCAACTCTGCACCCATTTATCTTACATATTTAGTGTCTTTGTATTCATCCAAGGGGCCTCTTTGCTCAAGCAAACCCGAGTTGGCCACAATTCCCAGAGTAAAGAAGTCCCATCAAAGATGTTGAGCGTTCTATCTGGGTCCTGAACAATGGAACTCCCTGACCTTGAGAGCTTGTTAATCAATTTCAGTCTTCTGTAAAGTGCTGAAAATGTAGCGGTTCTAACCCTTCTGATAGTGAATAGGTTTGACATGTTATCGTGATGAGCTTAGCGCTGGGAAATCTTTTTCAGATAGCCATTCACTTCATAAATGTTGTATTATAATAATAATATTAATGATAATAATAATAACAGCAACAATGATGGCTGGGGACCTATGGTAGGATCATGGCCACAGCAGTGATCAAAGCCCCCTAAGAGATGTGAAAAAAATGATGTAGGTTGGACAGTGTGAACAAGCACAGGTCTAGAGCTAATCACTTTAACACTCTTAAAGAAGGCACCAAAGAATAACAAGCAGACTTCCCAGTATGTGTACACTCACAGTGCCAGGGAAAGGCCCACTGATGAACGGATCTGTCTTTCTTGCATTTCAGCAAATATACCTCTGCACTTATCATCAAACATTTCCTTCAACTTTTCCAATCATTCATGTTGCACTGCAAATGCTGGATCCATCATCCACATGTTGTCCTTCTCTGCCGGTGTTCTGTTCTACATTTGTTTCTGTGATTCATTGAGACTCATGCAACACTGCCCACTCCAGCAGCATTCTGTGTTTAGGACTGCCCCATACTGCCTGGGGGGACAGGACTCATTATCATAGCATTGCCACTGGGTGTTAGGGGGATACAATGATTCAGCATCACCAGCCCAGCCCTGCTGCCCTCTGTGGCCTCAAGTAATGACAGGAATTTCTCCCACTTCTGCAATGGGCAGCTGAAGCAGCCCACACACACACTCTGTTTGCGTTATGTGCCTTACACATTATGTGTAACACACATAACACAAATTGATAATGCACAGATTTGCAGAGCCCTGGTTTAAATATAGCTTTGATGTGTGCAGTGGACCATAGACTTTTCTCCTCCCCGGTAGATACAGCTTTGCAGCTTCCTGTAAGAGAATAGGGAGGCCGAGTGACTGGATGCGTTTGGCTTGCTGGCTGTGGCAGTTCTTACCTTCCTGTAATATAGCAGTTGGAAGAGGTCATGCTACTTGGAGGTGCAGCGGTAGAGGAGTGGGTCTAATATTTTTACAGTGCTAGCACGTTGCAGCACAGGCACATGTATTGTGTCTGGCAGTAGACTTAAATGTGAAATCAGAATGTATTGTGGTGTGCTGTACATGACTTGAAGCTGCATATGAGATTATCAGTACATACAATATATGTGTGAGGTTTGTGGCAGTAGATTAGTCCCCTGGGAGCCATTCAACACTTCTAATGTGTCTTATCTTGCATATTATGTCCCCTGTCACTCTGGTCTTTTGTGCCATGGATAGCAGGTTTAACCTGTTAATGCATAATACATTCATTTTATTAAATATGTATAATATGTATTTATGCTGGTTATTTGTGCTTGTGTTAAAATATGTGTATTATGTGAAGTGAATGTGAGAATACTTCAATCCTATATAGACCTTTTTAGGAGTTCCGAGGGGTAAATGGAGTCGAAATCAAACAGTGTAACCTATTTGGTCATACATTAAATCTTGGAATTGGGGATTAAAGTTCAAAGGTTTATTGAAAATTTAAGGCCAAATGTATGTAAATGAGTTTAAAAAACATGCTATATAAGTACAGAATCACCAAAGGTGAAGTAAAGCATTGAATCAGATTAAATCTTACAAGCATAAGACACACAAGAATCTCAGTTGCAGTAATACAGAAGATGAAAAATAGATTCTGATGGTCAGTATGCAAGTCATGGTCCTCTTGTCTAATCAGTTGAAAACAAATTCAATCTGAATATCCTAACTAAGCTATAGGGGAAATCCTAATTATCTCTCAAGAAATGTAGGAATATTGAAACTAATTGGAAAGTGTCAGCATAATGGAAAACTCAATAGATGTTCTGATAGTCAGGTGTGCTCAGGTGTGCGTGGCATAAAGCAACTCAACCAGATTAGGAATAAAGAGGTGTGTACCTCCCTAAGACTCAGGGGCTCTCGGCAAATGGTAACGAGGTCTGCTCACATCTAACTACATGAATACCAAGTTAGACTTTGTAGAACCTTCCAGACTCCATGTCATCAAGACCAGTAGTTTTCCATCTTCTGTGCTTAATTGGAATTACCAACTCCCATCAGACTTTCATCCCTCGAAACAAACATCAGAACACCCTTTGGTATTTCCCAGATCCTGGTGCACACAGGGAGTCTTTTTTCTTCAGTTTATTAGCGCTCCTTTTCCTTGACAACATATCCTCGCGTACCCGACCATTAATTGCAGAGGCACCTGCAAATAAAGAATAATACACTGCAAGCAAAACTCTACTTTGAAAGTTAAGTATAGCAAAACAGCAATTCAGGCCTTCACTTGAGCTAACTTAGTAGATGATTCAGTACAAATTTGGGATTCATAGTCATTAGTGCATTTCCCTTCATAGATGTAACATAATTACAAATAACTGTGATTATGCATCTTTCAATCATAATACCATAATCCAGATACATGAAGATAAATGGATACATGTGTTATATTTCAATCAATTAAAGTCATTATTAGAACACACATGAAAATATATTTCCTTTCTACTTATGAGTGCACCCTGAATAATATGATTTTGATGCACCGCTTGACGTTCACAACATTAAAGAATATGATAAATGTATTGCTGATTACACTTTTGTATCATTCATACAGCGCATAATGGCACAGCCACAATTATGTGTTCTCAAATGTTACTTTAGCTTTTACTACTTGCCATGTGTGGAAAATGTGCAACAGCTGCAGTCCTAATCAATGCGTTCTTGCACACTTGCACAAATCTGTAAAGAAGGGGGGAGATTTCTGTGAGGGTTACGTTTTTCCGAGGGTAGTAAGGTATTCATGCATCTAATTGAAAAAGAGACATCATAAGGACAGGGCTGCCGGGGCCTGTTTGTATTAAGGCATCGTGTTGCTATTGCAAGTACATATAAAAGAAAGCCAGACTTATTTATGCAAGATAAGTCAGTAACTCCAGCCGTTACTATGTGGCGCTATATATTAGTTGCTACCTAGAGCTCGCAAAAAACTTCAGACGGGTCTTTAATGAAATTATTACTTTCTATACATAGTTTTCATTTATGTGCACGTTTTATTGTATTTTGCCTTTCGTAATATACTGTACTTGCTTTATTGCTTTATGTGGTCTGGCATGGCATGGCTTGGCATAGAGCAATTTATTCTGAGGGATGTGTTTGTGGGTTTATTTTACATCTATAATCACTACAACTTTGTTGTGTTTTGTGATGTTTGCATTTACTTTGTGTGGGAATAGTTTATTTGGTTGATTGCCTCAGCACATCTTTTGGACTTGGTACTCCATTTTTCAAAGGTAATTTCCACAATTGCCAGATTATCTCTGATGTCAATTTTGAGGCATCTCTATACAATCTTCTACCTTTTTAAGTAAGCATATAATGGTGTAATGGAAGATTCGAGTACTGACTCAACTATACGAGAATGTCATTGGCAGAAATACAACACCAAATTCCATAAATTAAAATAGAGGTTAAGCAGAGAACTCTAGAAGATCTTTTCTTTTGGTAGCAAGTCAAAGTTGTAGGCAAACTCTTGAAAGGAGTACTGGAGAATGGAAGGTAAATAGTAGAGTGAAGGAATAAATAACTGTCGGTCCAGAAAAACATTTATGAATATTTTGCCTCAATAAACACATATTATAAGAGCACTGTGAGGCCTATGAGGTCTATGATTGTTGAAGCTAACAGCTTTCTGAGTGCATCCATAGAAATCCACAAGTGCTGTTACTATGATCTGAATAAGGACAGACCAAGTCATGGGTGGCTAGGTTAGTGTTTGGCACTAAAGTGCACTATAGTCAAAGCAGGTCGCATATGATGTCCACACCTAGATCTGCAGCTTAAACTCTGGAAAAAAGTGCTGTAGGTCTTGTGTGCAGATGTAAGGGCCACATGCTTTTAAAACAATAAAGCCTTGAGTCTGCTCAACTTGTCAAAATTCACATTTGAAGTAGCAATGTGAGGCCAAATGTCAGCTACCTCTTTCATCTTAGTGGGTGAAAAAGTACATTCCCGCAGCATGTAACGACCTTAGAGACCGAAACAACATAAACTATTCTGGCTTGCATTGCACAACAGCCTTCACCGTTGAGGAGGACATAGTTGCTGTTTGAAAGCACCTGGAACGTAGGTCTAATCAAGAGAACTGGAACTCCTTTCAAATAATAAGCCAAGTTTGCTGCAGACACGTTACATGCCGCATGCACGGACAGCTGTTTATAAACCATCAAATGGCTGACTGAAGTCTCGCATTCACCACCACTAAAAAAGACTTCTTTCATGCCACTGAGACATTTGTACGAGAAGGGAAGCTCCCACGCCTCATGGATGTCTCTATCTCCTAGCCTTTCATATCTGCCTACCAGAATGTGTTTTAAATAGGAGGTAAATAGTGTAGAAATAGGCAGATTGATGACTCTGTGTATTAGCCAGTCAGCAGATGGTATTTCAGCCACAGTAAAAGGCAACGTTTCTAATTTCTCGATGTTTAGCATGACATAAGTCGCTTCTTTCTTAGCCATTAGTTTTTGTTGTTGCGTTAAATTAAAGGAAGAAAATATTTCCCTTGCACTGACATGCTGCCAGGGGTCATTATCCACAACAGCTAACGCTTTTTTTAGATTTTCCTGGTCTATTTGCCTTAACCGGGCAGCTGCTTCTTGCTGGGAAACCTTCCGAATTTCATTATATACTTCATATAAGAAACGCTTTCTGCTGTGTTTTCTGAGGCCTAACTGGAAATCCTGTCAATCAGTATTATTAGACAGGAGACTTAGGTGTTCTCTAACCGCATCTAGTGAGGAAGTTCTTAACCATTGCTGGCATAGTTTCCCTACACTGTATGTTGTAACTATACCCCAATGTTCGGATGATATATAGAGAGGGTCCGGCCTATTAGTTCTAAAACCTCCAGAGGAGTTAATAAAATGTTGGTGACACCCATTGGTATCTACTGGCCACAATAACCACCCACCAGGACATGTCAGTGAAACATTAAATGTACCATTCTGGACCCATTCGTCGAGCTGATCTTCAGTTGCATTAGTATATTTTTGCCACTTGTAAAACTTTGCAGGGGCAGGTATACTGGGCGTGTTTAATTCCTTAATCTTTGCTTAGCCTAAACAACTTGTTTGTTGTACTGTTTCATTTAAGAATATCATTTGTACAGGTATCAGGCATGTTCTGAATAAAGCTTCCTTCCCCCTTATTTGCCAATGTCTAGTTCCCCATACACTTTTCAGGTCAATCGACTTCAGCCAATATTCATAGCATTCTATAGTCAACCAGGAAACAAAGGATTCTGAATATATAAATTTCGTATTCGTCAATAATATGTGTATATCTTTACTATGTGGCAATTTAAAATAATACGACTCAGCATTTTTTAGATCATGCCCAGAAAAAGAAGTACATTTTTTAGAATATGTTTTGGAACTTCCTTGTGGTGGAGTCGGACAATGTTCCCATTGTGTATAATTAAAAATAGTTTTTGGGCTGCTCGCTCTATGTATGAAATAGTGTTCATAATAATTATAGCAAAACATATCATGATAATTTTCTTTAGATTGATAAACATCTTCGTTTTCAAATACAGTATAATACTGCAATTCACTCATCATAGAATCAACTGTTTTCACATCCCAATCATCAGAAACAATGGCTGGTATTATTATATCATTCATTGATAGTTTGAACACATATGGTATTTGAATAACTTTGGTGGGAGCGTATTTATCAAATATTACTTTATCCCAAACAATCCCATCAGGAATTGGTATTCCTGAAATGTTCACAAAAGATAAGTCTCTTCGGACCTTGTGTGATGGAAATGTGGTTTTAGGGCCTTATTCACCAGTTCAACGGTTGATTTTTCAGGAAGAAAATGACCATGTATTAATAAAAAGAAAGTGATAACAAAACCAATCCAAAGTAGGAAAGCTAGTACAGTCAAGGAAAGCCATAGATAGCTCCATGGAAAAATAAAATATGTTAGTTTAAGCCAGTTCATTAGCTTAGGTGTTTTTGACAGTTCAGGTGTCAAAGAGGCAAATGAGTCAGAGACGTCATCATTGATGTCGGCAAAATATCCAGAAGCAGTTTGTGCAAAAGCTGGAGTTGTGTTCATTGGTGGAGTTGGTGTTTCTCGTGGTGGCACAGAATAAATAGCACCATCCGTTTGGGTTTAAGTTTTATTGAATCTATCAATTATTTCTGTATTGTTTGATGTTAGTGGAACCAATGCAAGATAATTTTCCACCCTCCCCAAGCTTAGAGAGGTGTTGGTGTTGCTGCTTACAACTTGTAGAGGAACTTCCTGACCAGTAGTGAGAGGGATTCGGGAACTACCGGGTGTTCCTCTTGGTCTGCTGTGCAGGATCGGCCACATAGTGTAGTTTGACATTGTCGATAGAGACAAAATGATTTTCTTTGGCATCTGCCAACGGCGGTAGAATTACAGTTCTGGTACCGTGTATCCCAAAGACTGGCACTGGTGCTTGATAAGAGGGGCCAAATTCCTTTTTCGCAGCAACCTTTGCACGTACTAGATCCCCGATTCTAGGAATCCAGATGGCAGGCATTATAGGTACATCCTTGATTCCTGTGGAGGCAGCACTGATAAAAGAATTATCATCACAGAACTGTTGCAATTCCTGTAAAACAGTGAAATGTTAATGTATGTCAAAAGGTGTTTCTGTTGCCTCCACACCAGGACCATCAAGATCTGGAACATACATTTGAGTTCCAAACAGGTACTCATATGAAGTACGACCCCCCAGGGACCTTCTAGGCAGATTATTAAGTGCTCTCTTAACTCCATACAGGTGATTGAGCCAACTATGACCTGTACCTAAGATCCTGGCTGTTAAGGATTGCTTTAAATCACGGTTTAATCACTCCACGACACTATTTCCCGCGGGATGAAATGGAGACGAGTACTGGAGTTGGACCCCCAACGAAGCCATGGCGTCCCTGAATGCCCTTGACGCGAAAGCAGGGCCCTGGTTCGAGTGGAAAGCCGCAACCGCATATGTACTGATAAAGACTCGCAAATCTTTAATAACAGTCCGGGCGTCAGCCGTGCGTTGTGGCCACACCCATAAAAATCCGGAGCAAGAATCAACAGTGACGAATATATACTTGTATGCACTATCCGGTGTTAGGGGACCGCAATGGTCAAAGTACACACATTGTAATGGTTTATTTGAAATCAAGAGGGGTGTCTATGGCGGGCAGTGTAAATTTTAATCTGTTGGCAGATGTCACAGCAAAGGACATACTGCTTGGTCTCTTTGTAGAGGCCTGGCCACCAATAGCATGCTTGTAAGATTGAGATTGTAGCCGCCATACTAGCATGGGCAGATGCCACCCCTTCATGCGCTGCTTTCATTAATTGTGATCGTATGTCTCTGTTGGGAATATCTCGTACCCCTACGCCTGGTATCTTAACCTCAGCGTTCAGCATACCTCCCATTAGGTAGGAATATTTGTCAGGAAATCCTTTTGGATAGGGCGTACCATCCGCCGTAGCTGTCACGGCAGCCCATATGTCTGTGTATGGTTTTGAACTCAAACAAGTCACTGCAGCAACAGCAGCCACTGCTGACTTTGCGGCTTCATCAGCCAATGTATTCCCAGCAACGTGTATTCCAACACGCTGGTGTCCAAGTGTGTGTACAACATGGATATTTGGTAGCGTTTGTTTTAGATCTGCTGCTTTCCCCCACAGAACTCTGTGTTTAATGGTGTTGCCTTTAGAATCTCTGAACCCATTCTGGTACCAGTAATGCAGGTATTCATTGAAGGATTGGACACAATAGTACGAATCACAAACAATCAGCGTTGGCTGTGCAAGATCCGTATGTTCCAGTGCCATCAACAGAGCTTTTAGCTCTGCCAATTGTGCTGTGCAATCCCCTAGGGTTTGCGTAAATGTATGTAGGGGACAAAATGTATTGTCCTCCATACAGCTGCTAACGACAGCACAAGCAGCAGAATATTGGTGCTTTGTGCCAATTGCAGGTTGTGCAGAGCCATCAGTGTACATGACTCTATGATATTGTTCGATAGGCAGTGTGTTTGCTGGAACTGGGTATTCTAGTTCATACTGCAACAATTCTTGAGTTTGTAATTTCGGGTCAAATATGTAGTCTACATCAGTGGCGGTCAAAGACGTGGCCCATTGTATCCAGCGGGGATGTAATGCTTTTGAGTTTGGAATGCTGGCTTTTGTAACAGCCTCAAGGGCTGGAATTGGGGAAACAACAATAATGCGTTTGCCTTGGGCTAGAGGTCTTTCTTTAATGACGGCCATCTGTACAGCAGTGAGGATTTTCTCAGTGGGAGCAAAGCGTTGTTCTGCTGCTGAATACAAATGTGATTTGTATGCAATCGGGACTGTCTCACCTTCATTAAATGTCACATAGGTGAAACCGATGGCACCAGCAATTACTCTGATGACCAAGTGCGTTTTGTTGTCTCTTGTGTGTAAATGTTGTGCTGCAAGCATGTCTGTCTGCAGTTCTCTGAGAATGTGTGTGTGTTCTATTGTCCAAAATTTACTTGAAAAATCAGGACGTATCAAATCATATAAAGGTTTTATGCGTGAAGCATAATCTGGAATGTATGTTCTGCCAAAATTTAGGAAACCCAATAGGGATTGGAGTTTTTTCATCGTGTTTGGAGGTTGTAGTTGTGTGCATTTTTCTAAGAATTGTGGCGCTAGCCTCTTTCCTTCACTTGACAGTTCATATCCCAGGAACAGGACACTGAGGAAGGCAATTTTAATTTTTTTAAAGTTGAACTTGTAGCCAAATTCAGCAAATCCAACAATAATGTGGGCTACCCGTCTTAAATGGTGTAGTAATTCTTCATCCATAAGATAAATATCATCTACATAGGACAATGCTTCAGGGTCAATCTCGTGTAAAATTGCAGTGACACGAGCTGTGAACAGTCCTGAGCTGTTCTCATACCCCTGAGGTAAACAACATAATTTTTTCTGAGAGCCTAGTGCACTGAAACTTGTTAAATCTCTACTCTCAGGCGCTATATTCTGGCAGAAGAAACCATTGGAAATGTCCAGTGTTGTTTTGTATTTTTTACGCACTATATTGTTCATCAGTGCTGTGCTATGTGAGTTTTGTGTAGCATATGTGTGTGTATGACTGTTTAAGTGTCTGTAGTATAAGACTATTCTGTATGAATGGTTCGGTTTAGCTACTGGGAATAACGGATTATTCATTGGGGAGACACAGGGTTCAATTATGCCCTGGTACTCTAATTGTGTGAGTATTTCCCTCACAGGTGCTTTTGTATCATGTTTTTTTGGATACTGATGTTGTGGTTGGGGTTGATTTTTAATAGGAATTACATGGTAGGGGGATTCTTTATCCCATCCTACTTGATTGTGATATAACGCAGGTGCCTGTGCCTGATTCAGCGAGTTCCTCCAAAAAGGGGCGAGAAAGAACGTTTAATAATGTCTTCTCCATATGGGCAGGTATGGACAAATTCAGGTGGCCAATCTTGTTCGGCCAACAAAACATCATATATGTTTACCACGTGATCCCAAAAGATTGCATCTATTATGCACTCAATGTCTCCTTCTAACTGTAGTGTTACTTTATACACACCCTATCAGGCGTGGAGACACGCATGTCCACAGTTTCTACTTGTATAAAGTCATCAGTTGTTTTCATCTCCAGATGCTCTATCAGACTCCGGCGAACTATTGTGAACTCTGACACACTGTCTTGCAGTGCTAGTGCCCACTTTCTGTTCTTCAAGAGGACCCTCTTCCTGAGTGGCATGTTCGACTGTGACGGCTTCCACTTTTTTCTTTTTGAATTGGGGTTTTTGTTGGGCAGGTTTCTCTTCCTTTTGAACAGAAACCTCCGATGAGCGTTGTGATTCCTGTCTCGATTTCACGTACTCTGATCTCCGCTCTGATTGCCCACCTCTCTCATTTCGTTTTTCCGATGAGTCCTGAAAGGAACGAGATTGCTGTGTATCAGTATATTGATATCTATCAGGCGTTTTTATATTATCTCTATTTCTGCGATTATATCTATTCTGTGGGGTCTCCATACATGGAGATTCTCCCCTCTCTTTTTTAGGAGTTTGTTATTTTTTTATCCCAGCGTTTCTTATTACCCTCAGGAGCTTGCTTGGAAAAATCTTTGTTAGATTTGCCCTGAAATTGTGGTTTATTTGGTCTGGCCCCTAAACTATCTTGATCAATGCTAGAATAGGTCTCTGCGATAATCTAAGGCAGCTCGCGTTCCTGATCCTGTTGAGGAACGTCACGGAGCTGCATGCACACTGCTAGTGCGATTGCCTCCCCTTTAAGATTACCTAAAATAATTGAGGATACTGTGGCAAAATTGCCCATTAGTTGCATCCCCAAGTCCAGGGCCGGGGCAGCCCCGTATTCATCTTGAATTTGTTTCAACACTTCCAGCAAATTGGCAAGTGTTGGTGTACCGTGTGCGGTTGTATAGAGCACAGCAAATACCATGCCCCAAGTATTACAGTTATCTACTGTAGGGACCATCCCAAATGGCAAGCACATCGTTAGAATTCTATGTTTATCCTGAGGTCCCGTGTGGGGAAATATTGCTTCCAGCGCATTTATTTTTTGTGCTAACCAAAACGGAGTTTCCTTTCGTTTGGCGGGGACTTTGCCTGTGATTGAATGTACAGTTGCAGGGTTTATACCTGCTGTGACTGCATGTGGTTGTGCTGGAGCAGCACGTGCTGGGTTTGTATTTAATGTTTGCATCACAAACTGTACTACTCGTCTATATGTCGCTGTTAATTCAGTGTATAAGTGACAAACCTCAGCTACTGCTAAATTCACTACTGCAGGATGTGGTGTATAGGTGGCCAATAAAGGCCAGATAGGACCATCATTACTTAGAGTGGGGTATGGCGCCATCAAGCCAATTATGTTCTTGATAAGATAATGGTATATCTAAATATGCATATGCCCTGTATTGTCCAGGTACGTTTGCAAGTGTATAATGATGAAATGTGTTTGTGTTCCCTCAACTGCTGGAAATGTGACCCAAGAATAGAAGAGTTCTGTTCTATAAGCTGGATGGGCGTCCACCACAAATGTGACTGGAACACCCTTGGCCGTTAGGCCATTTGCTAGTAAGTGCGCAGTCAGAGGTTCTCTCATATTAACTGCTATTGCTATCTGCTGTGGATTGACCATACTAGATTGAAGAAGTGTTCAGAGAAGGCATACCAAATAGGGTTTTTCCTTTTAAAGTTCAAGCTTGAACAACCTCCAGCCTCGGAGAGGATAGCCTATGTAGCTGGAGTGGAAATCCTCAGTGCCACGGACATCTCCGTATACAGTACTGAGGCATCATTGTATATAATGAGACAGAGATACTCAGGAGGACCCGAAAATTAGAGCCTGACCAAACGTTGGCAGCGCCATGTCGCGTAGGCTCTCATTATTCTAATTAGACTACTGTATTTTGAGTGGCAGAATCGCCCGCGGTGTGGGAGACTAAGTCTAACCCACTGCGGGCGACACCTGTCGCTCCAATCCGGGTTTTTCTCCGGCCAACTATCAGTGCCTCATCTCTACCCAAGGATAGGGATGACTGGGCAGCCAAGCGCATGACATACTTAGTTTCTCAGGGAAGCCGTGGTCACTCAGGTCTCATCTGTTTCTCTCAGTTACATTTAGTCTATATATATATGACAAACAGAGGCAGTATATGTTTCAATAATGATTTTAATAAAATGACTGCATCTTAGATAGCAAAGTGTGAGCTGCAATAACCAGGACGACACAGCACGACAGTATTAAAATGGTGACAAGGAGAGTGAAGCATAGAAATAACGCTATCATATTGTCACTATGGTCAATGGGCTAACTCCTACCTAGGCTATAGTAGAGCACAGCATGTTAAGCTCTAATTCTTCCCTTCAGGTTCCCCTGGGAAAGCATCATCCCCCATACCTGAGCAACGGCTTGTGGTCTGCGTTAGCATCTGCAGCAAAGCATTCGGCAATCAGCTTACAGTTGTGATTCTCTGGCTGGAATCTCCCTCGAACGTTTAAGGGACAAGGAAGTGTTTTTAAAACAACACAGATGATGTTCTGAGAAAACGTCCCTACGTAAAGATGTATGTTTTCTACAAATGTTGGAGACTAAACTTCTACCATGTTCACCGGCAATGTACCGTGCTGTAGCCTTGAAAGAAGCACAAAGTGAGCAAGAATGTCTTGTCTGAGAACAGAGTATGGCCTAGGCAAAAACAGTTAGATAAACAGAAAATAAAACAAGTCCGTAAACGTGGTTATTGTAACAATAATAAAATAAAGCTGAATAAAATATATTCAGGTTAAGGTGCACAGCGGCTTGGCCTAGTGTGTTAAAATAACATGCATGGAGCTATAGCTAAAATGGCAACACATCAGTAGCAAGTCAAAGTTGTAGGCAAACTCTTTAAAGGGGTACTGGATAATGGAAGGTGAATAGTATAGCGAAAGAATAAAGAACTGTAGGTCCAGAAAAAGATTTATGAATATTTTGCCTCAATAGAAACATATTATAAGAGCACTTTGAAGCCTATGAGGCATATGATTGTTGAAGCTAACAGCTTTCTGAGTACATCCATAGAAATCCATAGGTGCTGTTACTATGATCTTGATAAGGAAAGACCAAGTCATGGGTGGCTAGGTCAGTGTTTGGCAATGGATTTTGTCTCCCGAAAAAGTTTGTTTGCAAATAATGGACTACCAAAGCTCAGTGCACTAAAGTCAAAGCAAGTCGCATATGATGTCCACACCTAGATCTGCAGCTTAAAGTCTGGAAAAAAGTGCTGTAGGCTTCCAGAAAATTACAGAAGGTATGGAATACAACAGGGAGATGCTGGCTCATCACAATGACAATCTTAAGCTTGTCCTCAGTAATTTTGTAAAGGAGGTTTTCTAAGTTCAATTCTATCTGGCTTGTTCACAAGGTCCTATTAGTTCTTGAACAACTGAATCTCTTAAGACCAACTCAACTCCACACAAGCTTCAGTCTACTGCACTTGCTTTTTTCCTGTCTTTCAAGTTGGGAGTCTGCTACTATTCTCACTACTCTGTGTTAGGTCTCTGAAGCAGGGGCTCCTTGAGAATATAAGACTTGCTCCAATACTGTGTTGGGAGATAGCATAGCTACTACAAAAGTCCTGTTCTTGATTTGAAGTCATTCTCAATAGATGTGGATTAGTTCCTGCAGAAAATCTGATATATTCAACCAACAATGTCACCAGGAAGATTATTTATTTAAAACTAGGGACCCAGTGAAGAAAGCTATAGACAATCATGTTAGGTTGCAGTTTCAAAAATCATAAGCCCGTCAAATAATTTACCCAGTATCTGCTGGCTTCAAGTAAGGGAGAGAGGACAAGCACCAAAAGAATGTCTATTACAGGAAAGACTAACCAGAAGTCAGATTTGGTGTCTCTTCTCTTGGTGGTCAACTAATTTCCTTGCATAAATATGTGGATTTTAGATAGCATCGGTGAGACAGTCCAAAGATTGTGTAAACTGTCTCATGGCACATCTAGAGCTAAATATACCAAAGCCTCAAAATGTGATCCGCTCACTTCCTTACCTCGCCAGCAGCTCCTGCTCTAGCAAGAAGCAACTGAAATTTCCCTGCACCTTTCCAAATGGGTAAGTAGGTGGAGTACAGAAGTATTTCACATACACCGTAAGGAAAGTACACTGGAGTGAAACCCACATTTTGTGGAGCAGTCAATGTGTCCTTGTGGAAGTCACCATTCTTTCAGCACTTGCATCTCCAAACCAAGCGTACCACTGATTATATGCACCACAGGGGTGGTTGCAGAGAAGTACACCAGTAAAGAGGGGGTGGCTTGATTACCAGGGTGCACCTGAAGGCTTCCTCATGGTCAGTAGTAAAGGTAAAAGCTACCCCACTATATGACAAGGTGTAACTGACTGACACTCAGCCCTGGGCACTTCAGGACTTGAAGCTAAAATGCCCAGGTCCAGGGTAATCAGTGACGCTCCCCCTCATCACAAGGGACTTTTGTCAGGATGAGAAGGTCACACCCACAGGGTTGTAAATCCTCAGCCTAGCAAAGTTCAGCTCAGGCAACCAGGAGCCTGCACATTTAGCGCATGTCTAGTTCCTGGCTGAGTGACCTGAACAAGAAGAGTATCTGTCAAGCTGACCTTTACTTAGCCTGATAGACACTCTTCTTTTGCAGGAAAAAGTTGATGGTGGTGGCCCCTTCTCCCATATGGATGGGCCTCATTTGAGAGAAGGACTTCAAAATAATTGTCACAGAACGAGAAAGCAAGAGTGCAAAACATCCTGCAAGCGTGATATAAAGGGGCAGTAAGTGTCTGTGGAGGATTAAAGAGGAATGAGGTGGATTTGAAACTAGGCAGCCTTGGCATTCAGTGCTCCAACCTTTATTAGCACCAGCCGGTGTTCTGAGCTCAGATTTAGGCACCGTCACTCCTTCTTTCACAAGTTAAGCCCTGTGTATGACTTTTTATAAGTGAGCACATACCTCACCTAAGAAAAGTCTTGTGAAATTATAGTTACCTGTTCTGGATTTGTGAACAAAGCTTGTTATGTTTCTGCCCAGCAGCACCAACTCTGTGTATTTGAGGGAACCTTACAATGCTACCACCATGCACTACCTTTTCATTAAATGAAGAAAACTTTCAATGCTGCGGAGGGAGGCACTAAGGGACGGATTTAAGGCACCGACTGCAGCGCCACTTTCCTTGCACCCTTTAGCACCCTCTACCGCCACCATGTGTGCACCCTATTTAAAATACGGCCAAAAATATTGAGGCTAATGTGGCTCAAGGTGGCGCTAGGAGCTCATAAATATCCTGCTAAATGTTTGAATTAGTGTAAGTAGGGACAGGGGGGTCATAGAAATGAATTACTGCCCTGCCTAGATAGCATACATTTCAGAGGAATGCCTATTGTTAAAAGCAAAAATATTAACATCAGCGAAGTGGTACATGTTCTGCAACACAGTAACTTATTTGGAGCAAGTGGGTGCCACATGATGTTTGCCACTTTAGCCTGATGAAAAGAAAATGGAGGAAGTAAATTAGTTAGCACCATGCATTGTAACTGCAGTATGTTGTTTCCGGGTCCCTGAATCCCACTTCCAAATGTTAGTGGCCATATAAGATAATGCTTTCCTAGAGCTGTACCATGTTTTGAATTTCACATGGTATCTCTTTAGCATGAACCTTTCCCTTATGGTTCTTAAAACACTCACCAAGATAGCTACTTAAACAATACACCATACCGGAGGAGGAAAGTTCAAGTACGCCATTTTGTAAATTGACCATTCTTGGTCCTAGAGACCTCATCCCCTGGGTCCGATGCAAAACAGGAGATAGCTCCAAAACTCTAAATGGTTTAGAGTCCCCGGGGAGGCGAAAAACTAAACAAACAATGACAAGTAACGGGTAGTTACTTGTGATTGTTTGCTATGTTTTTTAGTCACATTCATGGTGCTTTTAAGTTTTATACAACGGTAACTCAATCGGCACTCCTGCTGTATAAAACTTGAATATTCCATAGAGGCAGGAAACAAACAAAACATTCAAACAACAGAATATCAACCCAGGCGTAATTAAACTGCACTTGGCCGGTGCTCCTCAGCCAAGAACAGGAAGTGACGTATTGGCTGCCAAGCCAGTTAGGAGTCAGCAAAACAAGAGCGACACTGCCTTCAACTTATGGTAAGCGGCAGGTGGGAGCAAAGTTCTTTACTCATTCAAACAGGTCTTGCAGACAGCGCATGCGCGCTGTCTAGGCTCTACCTAAAAATTTTACATTTCAGAGCTGACTTCCGAGGCTTTGATGACAAACATGGAAGCGAGGCTTTATATTTCAGAGATGGGAACAGCTTGGAAGTATTGATTTAGCATTAAATAAGAACATGGCTGCAACGTTTACAGCTATGCTAAGTCAAATTATTAAAATTTCAAATACAGAGCGCACTACATTGCGTCGAGGAAACGCTAAAGGAAATGCAAAGCAAAACGTCTTCTACCATAAGGATAGAGTGTTGAATTAAAGTTTAGGTATGACAAACCCTAAAACAGGCATTTCCTACTAACGCAATGACTATAGATTTATGTTGGACCATTTAAAATTCTGATTATAAAACAGAAATCGCATTAAAGTGCAGGCTCGTTATTATGAGCCACAGAGATCTCCAGTTAGCGCATGAGCTGTCACTATTGAATACCCTAGCATTACAATAAAACAAAGATTTGTTTAATTCCAGACAATACTTAACCAGTGCTAAATGGAAAGGAATGATTGTTTTCTAATTATGCACAACGAAATCCTCTTTTGTGAAAAAACATCGAATGGGCAAATTATGCCAACTCGTTAGAGCATTCTCATTACTGCTACTGTCTGGCTAAGATAATGCCATCAAATATATATCCATTTTTTCTACACTATGGATATGATTATTTAAACTTGGATGTGTCTAATTAAGCTAGTCTGTGACGGTCATCTATTCAAAATAAAAATAAACTCTGTACTGTAAGTTCTCATTAAACTCATGAAAATAAGTGGGAATCCCACTCCCAAACTGATAAAGCTGACTGTTTAAGAGCAAACCATTTGTAAATCTAATGCCTAAAGTCTCTCCTCCCCACTCTGTAGCTCGTGAAACTAATTTTGCAATGTAATTACTTATCAAAGCCTAAGTTATAAAGTTAAAAGTTATTAAATTGCAGAAAACTATAGAACTGATGCTGTCTTTCTGTTTCATTATCACTGAATTATGTAGCGTAGGAGTTTTCATAATTGGGCGCTGTGGCCGCCATAAAGTTCAAACGTTGGTTGTTGCAAAGATAAATGAAACATCATAAAGGATTATACACATGGACAAAGTCAAGAGAGAGTGAAAACTCTTTCCTGAAAATAAGTTAGTTGACAGACGAGTACAGCCTTTGGTTGGTTTACAGAAGAGAAAGTGAGAGTCTATGAGTCAATTAAAACCATGCCCAGTCGAATGACTATGGGTTATTTTCATCTGTTTTAGTTGAACTTCAAATTCTGTACCGCACACACAACCCTATGGTGCCTTCCTTGTTATGTCTCTCTACAGAGACGTACACTGATCAGGAAGACCTCGTTCTGAATACTTTAGATGGTACAATAAGAAATGCATAGAGAGAGTGGACTTTGGATTAGCTGCAATTGTCTGTCGTAGTTTTCAAGGTGTGCCGCTGCTCTGAATGAGCTTTACTTTACGTCAAAGAATTTTCTTGCAAGGATACACTGTTTCATTACAGGTCCTTTATTGCATGACTCATTTGCTACTCATCCTTATTTTCTCCCTTTTCACTGTTCATCTTCCCGGCTTTGGTCCTTGCTTGCTCTCCCATCTTATCCCTCTTTGTCATCGCTTGCTCCCCCATTATATTCCATTCCCCATCCCTTGCTTCCCTCTCAAATCATTAACCGACACACTAGGCACAGAAACTTCTAGAAAACAGAGCTACTCCAGCTACATACATTTTGGATACAAGTGACTGGTTATACATTTATTTGTTAGGGTGACTTCTCCCAGAATACATAGGAGAGGCACTTGGACCCTTCATAATGACTTTCACCACCATATCCCAGCATACCTAAATTTATTTAAGACCTATTTCATGTGAACTTCTAACACACATCTACCATGAGAGCTTAATTTCTAAGCCACTTTTCTTAGCTGTTTCAGAAACCCCATGTCATACATACTTTAAATGGTGGATTAAGAAACATTATAGAAATACAGTGGACTTTGTTTCATCCCCTTTAAGGAATTATCTCTCACACAATTCAGAAGGTTTACCTTCAGTTGGGCTGTGCTTCAAGTGCATGCTATTTTGTGGCAGGTTTTCCTCTTACTGTTCCCATTCGGCTTTGGCGTTGGGGCTTCAGGTATTCTTGTGCACCTTCCTTGATGTTAATCCCCGCTCTCTTGCCTTTCTGCCACTCCCTCAAAATTACACCTACCTGCTTCTTGTTCCCGACCTCCTCCCACTCTCATTCCCATTTTTCCTGCCAATTTCTTATCCAGTCTTTCCCCAGAAAGCTCTTTTACAATCTGTCATCCCCACCTTTTCTTGCTTCTTGTCTTGACTATCTCCCTCACTTTTTCACCTGTCCCTATGCTCCTTCTAATTACTTGCACCTTCCTCACTCCCATAATCCCTGCCTCTAGTTTTTGCCTGCATACTGATCCTGCTCTTCGTGCACCAGTAACCTCCACTTATGACCAGCAATGTGAGAGCTGCACTTTGTGCCACAGCAACGACAGCCCACGGTGACTGACAATGCCAAGCTCCAGCAAAGACCATTTGTGAGGCCCTTTTGGATGTTTGTGCTACAGGGATGATTGTCCATGATGCCAGGTCTGCTCTTCTTGCTACAGCAACAACTATCTGTGACTCTCTCCCTAATCCTCACTGCTTCCTCTGCCGCAAATGGAACTCTTTGCTCCAGACTATGAGAAGGTAACTTTTTTCAGTATGTCAAGTCTGGTCCCTGTATTAAGGCCACTCTGCATAGCGGTCAGCCTGAACTTGTGACTTTTCCCCAGTCAATTGGAGCTTTGTGCTTTTACGTGCTAGATCTACCTAAATCTTTGAAACTGATTATCGCTGGTTCTACTGATTGGATTTCTGTCATTTTTTGTTAATCATATTTTTATTAAAACTTACTCTATTTTTCTAAGTTGGTGCTGGGTTTTTTCTACCTGTTTTGTTTTCATGTTATTGCTGCTTGGGTGCTGCATAAATACTTTACACACATTGCCTTTGAGTTAAGCCTGCCTGCTTTGGACCAAGCTACCAGAGGGTTAAGCAGAGGTCAATTTGGTTCACCTTGACAAGGATTGTGGTTTCTCTGAGTGTGGTGTCCACCTCCTTCAACCACTAACCCAATTTCTTACAGCCTCCTTCCACAAGATACAGGAGATGCACTAGACCCTTGATTATGAACACCAGCACCATAACAGCATTCGAATATATAATTTGGAAAACAAGCAAAAAACGTTCGAATAGCAAAAGTGAATATGAAAATGTCTGTGAAAGTCATGCTCTTTAAATCTGTTGTGCTCAAAGCAAAAATACATTTAAAATACATTTACATTTTTTTGCCATTGATCTTTTCTCCTTTCAAATAAAGGAGTCATTGATGTGATCAGTTCATAATTCTCTGGTAATCTGAGGGACAATTTTGGACACCATCAGGATGACTTCTAGTAGCGTAATATACTGCATCCTACTACATCATGGACTTTTATCTGACTCAATAAACCTCTAGTAGCAGCTTAGCGACTGTACCACGCTACAGCAAGAGACTGTGTTAGATTCAAGAGACCTCTTGTAATAGCCAAGACATTGCTTCATGCATAAAGAAAGTGTTGGTTGAACCTTTAAAAAATTCGAGATGAAAATGTACTTGTCACATTTTTGCTGACGTTTTTTTCATATTTGTAGTTGATGTAAATTTTCTGTCATTGGCAGTTGCAAAGTAGAAAACATAGTAATTAGTGGGACTGGCTGTATAAAATGAACGAGCATTAGCAAATTCAATAGAAGTGGATTACATTGTGAGTTACAAACCAGACCTATTTGCTTTGGCAATACCTGTTTACATAAATTAGGCTTACTGATTTTGCCAGTGCTCATATATGGCTTCTGGGGTTGGAGTTTGAGAAGAATCCCTGTCGATTTAAATGTGGTTCTATCACTTTGACTATGTCTGAATTTTTTACCTTGCATTTATTCCTAAACATTCTTTAGTTTGACCCTCAAGGGTCAATTGTATTTATTCCCATTTTGTTATAACATTAAATATTAACAATGCTTACTTGGTTTTAAAATCATGTCATTGGAAGCACAAACTTGGTATAGAAGCATGTTGTCCACAGCAGCACCTTCATCATATATCAACAGGACAAAACACCTAGTGATGTTCATGTGTCTTCCCATTAAACTGAGAGTTGAGAATGATTTTTATGACTGCAAAACTATCTTTAATTCTGGGAAGGTGAAGTAAAACATGCTATAATGTAAGACAATGTCGCTGTGCCAACACATAATTTATGCAGGTCTGAGGGAGGTCCAGGAAGTAGTAGACAAATGAGACTGAATTGGATACAACAAAGGGCAGTGAAAACATAATGGGAATTGTAGAATAGACTATAAGAATTTGGCATTGCACTATTGCAGTTAATCAGTAACTGGGAGAATGTAGAAGGTGACACATCATCGATTACCAGCCCAATCATTTAGCATCAAAGTACATCTTAAAACAGGCCTGTAAGAAATTGGGTTAGTGGTTGATGGGGGATGAAGCCCTACTCAAGCAGCAATCACAGTCCTTGTTAGGGTGAAGTCACAATCAAAACCCCAAATTAATCTTTGCTCAGTTTTCTGGTGGCTTGGCACAGAGCAGTCAGGCTTACCCTAGAAGCAAGGTGTAAAGTATCTGTGCAACACTTCAAACCGCAGTAATGTATAAAAACACACCATGAGAAGAATCCCACACCAGTTTAGAACAATAGAGTGCAGTTTATTAAATAAGTCAAGACCAAAACAACAAAAATCCTATCAGTAGAACTGGAGATATGCAAGTTTAAATATTTCAGCAAAATAGTGCCAAAAAGCACAAATTGCTAATTGTGGGCATCTGGTCATGCCGGACTGGGACAAAACCACAAGTTAGGCCTTCCATGATGGAGAAGGGCCGGCTACAAGGCCCCACTTAGGCCTACTGGGCGGGATCCTGGAAAGGAGATGTGTTGTGTAGTGGCAGTTCCGGAAAGCTGTGAAGTGTGATGCAATGTCCTTGCATGGAGATGGTGTGTGCAGTAGCGGTTCGGATGGGCTGCGTTAGGAGAGGTGATGTCTTCTGATGGGCTGCAATTAGCATGCAAAATCTTTGCTTCAAAGAAGTCTGCACAGCAGAGGTGCTGTGTCAGTTCTGAGGACGATGTGTTCAGCAGCAGAGGTCATGTGCCAGTTCTGCAGGAGCTGCACCTCACCACGGAGGAGAATCGTCAGTTCTTCTGAATCCACAGATTGCCTGGCAGAGCACCCTCAGGTTCACTCCTAAATGTCAAGGAATGGGTTGGCACCATTTGGGGCAGAACTCACAGATGGCAGAGTCCATGTACTGGATTCAAGGTTGTTGGAAGCCTGTTGTGTCCAGGAGCCTTCTGATCACAAGGTCAGCCAACTAGCCCTTGGAGTCATTCAAGGGTCCTAGGTTTAGAGATGCAGGTCCAGTCCTTCTCACTCAGGCAAGAAGGCAGCAGAGAAGCAGGTCAGCACAGGGGACATCAGTCCTTCAGTCTGGCCGTTCAACTGAGTGACGGTCCTTTCTGCAGAGTCCACAGGTTCAGAAGTGTACTGAAGAGATGAGTCCAAAGGTCCAATATTTGTACCTGATAGCCACTTTGAAGTGGAGGAACTTTCTAGAAGTTTTCACCCCTCTGAAGTTCAGGCATCCTCTTTGTCCCGGTCTTAGCCCCAGCTTTTCAAAACCGGCACAGAGTAGGAGAGCGGCGCCGGTTCTGAAGTCGCTCTGGAGTCGATGTGCTTAGTTTCTTTTTTTGCACCAGAGGTCACTTTCAAGGGACCATGAACTGGATTTGGCATCACTTGGTGATTCAGGCTTTCAGCAAGAGAGCCCAAGGGCTGGCAGGTTAAGTCTTTGATTGACTTCTATACCAGAGGCAAGCTCAGTTCAAGCCCTTGAAGAAACTTGGAAAGCAGAATGTAGAAAGCAAAGTCCAGTCCTTTCACTCCCAGGACAGAAACAACAAGCAGCAGGCCTTCGCAACAAAGCAACAGGCAGAGGGGCAATCCCTCCTGCAGCCTCCTGCTCTTCTTGCTGGCAGAATGTCCGGAGTCCAGACGTGTTCCAACAATGTGGTGTCAGGTTCCAGTACTTACTTACAGTAGGCAAACTTCAAAGAGAAGTCTTTGTAGTGCACAAGACCCAGCCTTTCCCTGCCCTGGGCCCGGACACACTCCAGGTGTTGCAGACTGCTTTGTGTGAGGACAAGCACAGCCCTATTTAGGTGCACGTGTCATCTCCTTCCACTACTCTAGCTCAGAATGACCCATCAGGCTGGTGATGGGCCATCAGAATAGGCAGGCACACCACAGCTCCCTTTGTGTGACCGTCTAAAGTGAATACACCAACGGTCATCGCGACCCAGATGTGTATTCAGCAGACAGGCAGAGGCACACAATGGTTAAGCAAGAGAATGCCCACTTTCTAAAAGTGGCATGTTCAAACTTACAGTTCAAAAAGCAACTTCACCAAAAGTTGTATTTTTAAATTGTGAGTTCAGAGACCCCAAACTCCACATCTCTATCTGCTCCCAATGGTAAATTACACATAAACCATATTTCAACCAATGGAAAACGATTTATAGAACACCAAACATATAAAAAAAAAATTAAGCCTTATTTTTAAGGTCTGTTTCTAACATATAGGACTTGAGTGTAAACTGTGTGCTTGCTGGCTTAAAGTGGTGCTTACAATATGAAGAAGAAAACTATGAAGTCTTAGGTTGTTCACAATAATTAGTAGCGGTTCTACAATACCACCAAAACTATAAATCTGCTCACCTCAAATGTCTGGTTTTGTTTAACACAGTTTTTAAGCATAGGGTGAACCCAATAACTTCCACAAAGAGCTATAAAATTGACAAAATCTTTTGATAATTTTAGCAATACCTTTAAGCACAGAATTAGCAAGTGGTACTATTCACTTTGAGCCAACACTGATATTTTACTATTCCAAATATATTACAGCTTTAGATTGATAAAATACCATCCAAGCCAAATGAGAATAAGTAAAAACAGCTCCTGCAGCGTGTTTTACTTTGTTTTACATTTGTTAGAAATCATCAGAGAAGCATAGCTTTGCCTATATACAGTGGAGCGTGCAATCCAAACCATGCAATGTCAGGCTCACTGTGTAACTAATGTAAAGGAGAGGTAGCAAACAACACTAAGTAGTTCACAATATTTAGGTGGAAAGCTGTAGTTCCATCCATGCTCTAAATCTGATCACCTCAAAAGTATGTTTTTCTAGCAGAATTTTTAAGCATTCGATAAGCTCAGTGTCTTCCATGCTAAATTAGAAAATTGATAAAGAACCTGATTTAGCATGTGTCATATAGGTTACTCCTTCCTTGTAAGGAGTATTCCAAGGGCATTACATCTTATTGCACTTCCAATAAGAAAGATGGATATTTGTCACATCTGACAGAGTAATTCTCCTCCAAGCTCTAAATCAAAGTCCATAAAATCAATTATATCAAGTAAATAAAAATGATTAGTGTAGAAGAGTACTTGTATGAAACATTAATACCACAATGAACTAAGGGAATAAAATATACTAATATTAACTGGACTATTGCATGGTAGATTACACAATTATTTGTCCTTTTTCAATCTGCCTTCTACAGTTGGCGAATTGATATCAATGATCTCTGTACTGTCAACTAATGCACATAAAAATACGATATTGAATATACTGTAAAACATTGTCTACAACTCATGGCTTTGGTGTATATATTCTAATACAGATACTGTGCTTTTCAATTTTAATAATCAAACTCCCAGAAAATTTATTCCTCTGCTATGTAATCTATGATTAGGCTATGAAATGCTACATGTAGTGAAATAAAAAAAAATATATACTTGGCTATAATGATCATGTTATATTAAACATCCGCCTTGAAAGTCATGAGTCAGAAGGTCAATGGGCCCTGCGCCATTTATTTACCATTAAAATATTGTCACGTTTTCCCATGACAGACATTCAGTACACCACATCACATAGAGCTCTGTTAGAGCTAAGTAATCAAAAAAGAGAATTCCAAGAACTAATGGGCAAATAGAAGGTTAGCAGTATTTTGAATGTAGCAGATAAAAGAATGTTTTGAATAGATTCTAATCAAGTATTTTATCAGCCTATATCCTTGACACTCTAACTGCAAAAGACAGTTATGGATAATTTATGTGGATCCCTTTAAAGCTCTAAGGCCCTTGCTGCAAGTAGCCCACTTAATTGTGATATGTGCAGCAGCTCATGTTACTGCAGATATCACAGTTAGGAGTGTGGCAGCTAACACTGTCCTACTGCAGTTTTTGCCCAATGAATTTCGACAGGTCAAACGTACTGAAATGTATAGGGGAAAAATGCCCAATAATGACCAAAACATGCAGATTTTGTTGTGTTAAGCACCAAAATATGTTTGACAGTTCCCATTATCAAGACAAACTCATAATTGGGATTTAATTGAAAGAGCTGATAAATTCTAACCCGGCCAAGGCAAACATTTTCAAGTCTGATAAATATCAGCCCAAATACTTGCCCACTCATAATGATGGTCTAGATTTCTGTGCTATATAGACAAGACATCAAAGGGTATGGACCTCTAATGTAATGAACGCTAAATTAAATTGAGAAAGCACATGTAAATACAGCCACTATTGGGCTAGGCTCATTGCTACATCCCCACTGTGGTGTACTAAATCCACCTGCAAGTTAACAGTTCTCTGACACAGGGTTGCGGTGGCTATACCCAACGTTTCAACAGAATGTCCAAATGTTGGAAGGTGATTGTTCATGTGTCCCTGTTGGCGCAGTGGGCTGCAAAGTCTTGAACCATTTGCCTGGCCATTTGCTTTAGAGCTATTGATAAGTCTGCAAAAGCCTGATCGAATGTCTGCCTTTCATTTAGTGATGGTTCTGTCTAATTCTTCTACTCGCCTACTTAATTCAGAGGTAGGGCTGTGCTGCTTAACTTTGATTTTCAGTTTTTCAGTGTTGATTGTTCCAATGCATTGAATTGTGCTGCAATAGGGGAATTTTCTCAGGTTTCTCTACTTCTGAACCTTATAGTTGGCCCTAAAGCCCTTCTTTCTCCTTCTAAAATAGGAATACGTGGTATTGGCTCACTTTGAGTTAGTACAGAGGAAGTGATAGTTGTAACTGTGTCTCCTTAGTCATGGTTAGTGTTAGGTGGACTTTCAGTCTCTGCAGGAAAGGCAATCATGGCATCACCAGTTTCTACCTCTGTGTGACAGGAGGAATCACCAACATCCTCTTTTTCTAGTGGTGCTGTATGAGTAGGTTTAGCTGCTGTAGGTTGAAACATAATGAAAATAGTTTTGAATATTAGTGATGAGCACGTTTTTTTAAATGTTGCTTTAGTAAGTCAATATAATTTCTTTTAAGTATGAGTCATATTTTAAATACATATGTATCATTAACAACATCTTTTATATAGACCATCAAAGTAAAAATGTATTTTTTTATTGTAAGGGTTGGTGTTATGCTGACGCTTACATTACCCATAATGCATTGTTTTGAACACTATGAAAACCTGAAGTGGATTAATTTGACAACTTTTATTGTATTTTTATGTATCGGATAAAGTATCCCCTTCCTTACGTTGTAAGGATATTGCAAGTCACCGAGAAGTTCCATGATCATATATAGGTTATGGAACTCCGAGGTGACTTGCAATATCTTTATAATGTACGGCGGATACTTTTTTCCTTTTAATAAATTACTTTATAGAGGTAGGTGAAGGCTCTGTACTGGCCTCCCATCAGTGCCTGTAAACTCTTGTGTTGTTGGCGCTACCTTCTTCTTGGTGCGGGAACACAGGTTGCTTCCTGTTTTCTTCCATCGACCTCTTTTTGACACCCACAGCAGAATTCCTTTACTAGTCCAGTTTTTATAGATGCCTCCGGAACAGAAATGAATGATTTTCCAAATAGCTTGTAATGTACAGAAACACAATTCACGATACATATTTGCAGTTCTTGGTCGCTACATTTGCATTCCTTCTTCCTGCCTACCTCCTATTGTGGCTCCTAGCTGGACATGGTGCTTAGGTGAGAGGTTCTATGCTGGATGAGAGGTTCTCTTTCTGTTGCACGTATGAATTCAAATGTACTTGCTCAAGTGGATGAGGGCATCATTCTTTGCCAGGGTAACAATCCCAATTTGTAAATCACATTGACTCACAAATTCAGAATCGGTCTTTAGAAAAATATGAATCATTCTTTGCTTGTAAGAAAGGTACACAAATCCTATTTACCATATACTTATTTATGATTCAGCATTTGTCACAATTGAGGATTCACTAAGTATACTTTTCAAACATCAGGCGATCTGTGTTTTAAATGCTATTGCCACTGAGAGCAAAATCATCCACATCACCGTGCAAAATGCAGGGAACATAACTGCAGAAGGCAACGAGCACTTGCAAAGCCAATAGGTCTGGCATAGTCTGGCAGCTTTTTGGCTTTACCAAAGCCTGTTTTGTTTTGCCGTGGTTTTTGTTGGGTGAACTGAGGGGCATACACCAACATAAAAATAAACATTGGCTAATAGCAAAAATATTGATTTGCTCTCAAATAATATGAATTGTAATAGCAATACTTTTTTATGAAAGAGAAGAGTGGCATTACTTAGAGCAAAGTTAGCCAGTGACTGAAGTGGTGGCCCCCGATCCCATAATCTATGCTGCAGTGAGCGGAAGAAAGATGTGAATGACACAAGAACAAACCAATGGATGAAGAGGGACGGCTAAAATCTTATATGTGTAAGTATTTTATATATATATTATTTAAGCAAAAATCTAAAGATATTGTCTAAATCCACAGATAAAAGAGAGAGGCACAGAATTCAGAAAGGAAGGAGAGAGATCAAGAGGCACAGGACAAAGGGGCCCATGCCTTTTTGTGGGAAGGAAAGATGTACATGAGTCAAGGGAATACAAGCATTGCCAAAGCAAATAGTCGTTGCCTACAAGAGCTATTGGTTTTGGAAATGTTTTGTGGCCATGCCCTACGGCAGCATGGCTGCTGTACAATATGGCTAACACTAATAAAAACAAAAAAGTGCCATGATACACCTAGTGCTAATGCATTTTAGTGCTGGATGCATCATAGCTTTTTTATTTTTAGTTATGAGCTCCCCCAAGACGACATGGAGGAAGTGATGGCAGGAGAAAGGAGATGGGATGCCCAGGACAATGGAGGGTGGGGATAGAGGCTGGAGGCAGGTAGATGAACAATGGAAGGTGGGTGGAAGCAGTGCTCAATTTGTAAATAAAAACATGCCAGCGGCAAAAGCCCTCCTCTTAAACACACGGATGCTGCAATTAAATGTGGGAACACGGAATACTGAAGCAGTGTAATCCTGAAGCCATCTCAGGCCTCTTCTATACATTTAAAACTACTCCCTGCCCCTTCAGCTCACTCTTTCAGCATTCTGCTTTCTCTCATTGTGACGCTTTTTCATTTTTCTCTTCCTCCGTCTTTCCCAAATGTGTCTTTTGCTCGCAGCAAATGCTTGAGGCAGAAGAATAAGCACCAGCCCTCAAAAATAAGTGCTGGTGCTCAGCACCGGAAACAACAAGTACAAGTTAAGCACTGGGTGGAAGGCTCTTAGGGAAAGCAGACAGACAACAGAAAATGGGTACGAGGGGTAGGACCAACCACACGGAAATGTGTATCAGATGGGAGGGGTGGATCAACTACACAGACTATAGAGACTATTTGGGAGGGATAAGAGCAACTGTACCAACAGTGGAGGAGTGAGGGCAACTACATGTACAATTGGGTGGGAGTGGCAGGACAACTACATGACAATGGAAATTGGGTGGTAGGGCAAGGACAACCACTCAGATAACAGAGAATTGGTAAGAGGGGCAGGGACAGTCACACAGAGAATGGGAAGGAGTGGTGGGGAGTAAGCATTGGGGCAAAGGAAAGTGAGTGGGAGGGTCCTGTCAACAGAGATTCAGTGTGAGGGCTTGAGGGCAAGTCCCACAGAAAACAAGGACAGATTTTGTCAATCACATGGATAACAGAGGGTAAGCAGGAGGGGTTGGAGGCAAGCAGATTGACAATGGGGGGGTGACTGTGAGGGACTAAGGCACGCAGATGGACAACAAAGGGTGGGCAGGAAGGGCTCGAGTTGGCACATGGACCACAAAGTGTTAGGTGGGGGACTGGAGCAAGCACATTTGAACAGAATGGGGTTGGGGAGAAACACAGATGAGGGGGAAGTACATGAATGATATAGTTTAAAACACACACATTCTAGCAGAGTGCTTAAACAAACACAAAAAGGTAGCATCTGCAAAATTGAGTAGTGGAAGTGTCACGTAGGGTCTCATTATTCTAATCAGACTACTGGATTTGAGCGGCAGAATCGCCTGCAGTGTGGGAGACTCAGTCTATCCCACTACAGGTGACACCTGTCACCCCAATCCGGGTTTTGCTGTGGCTTACTAGCCGTGCCTCATCTCTACCCACGAGCAGGGATGATTGGGCAGCCGAGCACATGACACAATTGACTCCTCAGGGAACTCATGGTCACTCAGATCTCATCCATTTTTCTCAGTTTACATTAGTCTCACATATACAAGGACAAACAGAGGAAGTATACGTTTCAATAAGGTTTTAATGAAGCAACTGCATCTTAGACAATAAAGCATGTACTGCAATAACCAGGATGATAAAGCATGACAGGATTAAAATTGTGACAAGGAGAGTGAAGCATAGAAATAACGCGACCATATTGTCACTAGCGTCAATAGACTAATTCCTACCTAGGCTATATTAGAGAACAGCATGTTAAGCTCTAGTTCTTCCCTTCAGGTTCCCCCAGGAAGAAATCATCCCCCATATCTGAGCAAAGGCCTGAAGTCTGCATAAGGACTAGGGACGGGATGTGTTTTTATAATAAAACAGCTGATGTTCTGAGAAAATGTCCCTATGTAAGGATGTGTATGTTTCTATGAATACCAGAGACAAAGCGTTACCATGTTTTACCAGCAACCTATCTTACTGCAGCCTTGAGAGAAGCACAGAGTGAACAAGAATGTCTTGTTTAAGAACGTAGTGCTGGCCTAGGCAAAGCACAGGTAGATAGAGAGAAATAAACAAAAAAGCAAATGTGGCTATTGCTAACATAATAATAAACGAGGCTGAATAAAATATATCTAGGTTAAGGTGCACAGCCGCAGGCCTAGTGTGCTAAAATAACATGCATGGAGCTATAACTAAAATGGCTACACCCTCCCCTTGCCGGTTTAAAGGTGGTTCAAGGCCTATTTATGTATAAAGGATACTATATATATATATATGTATGTATATATATATACAAATATATATATAGATATATAAGATATCAATAATGACAAGTCAAAAAAGACTCTTGAGCATATATAAAAGGACAATTTAAAAAATGATAACTTCTGGCATAAAAAGGTTGAATTTCAAGAGGCATAGTCATTTTGGAAGTTGCCAATCAAATCTGGGACAATTGAAGACAGGAAATCTTCAACTTCGGCAGGTGGCAAAGTAGGAAATGCTTCGCCAAGAAGGACCAAGGAGCATTCATGTTCCATAGCCTGAGCTTCAGCCAAGGTAGCAGCATTCTGTGGTGTGCCTAATAATGAGTTCAAAGCTGCATCCTCATGAAGGGCAACTCATAAGCAGCTTCCCGTAGCAAACGCACCCTCAACGTGAACATCTGGTAAGGAGCCCTCAGCGAGAACATCAACAGATCAGCATCCAATGAAAGCAAGCATTGCAGAGAAAGACAAACTTTCAGTGCACATTCGAACGAGCACCAGAGGCACCAAAACACGGGCTGCCCACAATGCAAAACCGGTCTGAATGACAGGGACCAGTCACACTCCAATCGCTCCAGGAGTGTTGGTCCGAAGTACTGCATCATACATTCACAACACAGCTGCGCTGGTGGGAGCGCTTGCATTCCTCCTTGTTGCGGCGGGACAGCCATTGCGCAGAAAAAGTAGCAATAGCAAAATGCCACCTATTATAGCCAAAGTTATCGGAAATCCCCTGAAAATACTGGAGAATATCGAATGAATGGAATTAAACCGAATATAGAGGAGAAGGTGTGAACAAAACCAGAACCAACAGCCGTAAAGAGGTTTGCGATTCCAGTAGTACTGGACACATTAAATATTCGTCCCATAAGCTCACCAAAGTGTCTCAGAAAGTTGGTACTTAAAAGGGACTGTATCTCTGCTGATGACCTTGCCACCTGAAGTGCGTAGGTCTCGCGTGCAGATGTGAGCGCCACATGTTTTTGGAACAATAAAGCCTTGAGTCTGCTCAACTTGTCAAAATTGACATTAGAGTTAGCAATATGGGGCCAAATGTCAGCTACCTCTCTTTGTCTAGTAGGAGGAAAGAGTACGTTCCCACAGCATGTATCAATCTTAGAGACTGAAACAACATAAACTATTCTGGCTCGCATCCCACAACAGTCTTCACTATTGAGGAGAACATAGCTGCCATTTGTAAGCACCTGGAATGCAGGTCTAATTAAGGGGACTGGAACTCCCTTCAGATAACAAGCCAAGTTTGCTGCTGAAGTGTTACACGCCCCATGCAAGGACAGCTGTTTACACACCATCAAATGGCTGACAGAAGTCTTGCATTCACTACCGCTTAGAAAGACTTCTTTCATGCCACTGGGACATTTGTACGAGAAGGGAAGCTCCCACACCTCATGAATGTAACTATCCCCCAGCCTTTCATATCTGCCTACCGGAATGTGTTTTCAACAGGATGTGAATTGGAGTGTTGAAATAGGCAGATTAATGACCCTGTGTATTAACCACTCAGCAGATGGCATTTCGGCCACAGTAAAAGGCAACTTTTCTAACTTTACAATATTTAACATAACATAAGTTGCTTCTTTCTTAGCCATTAGTTGTTGTTGTCATGTTAAGTTAACTGTAGAAAATATATCCCCTGCGCTAACGTGTTGCCAGGGAACGCAACTTGACTTCAATGTTTGAAGTGTCCAACCCATCTGCATAATGGATCTTAATTGACTTTGTCTGTGGTGTAACCAGGACATATCACTTTGTAT
Source organism: Pleurodeles waltl (assembly GCF_031143425.1). Classification (NCBI taxonomy): domain Eukaryota; kingdom Metazoa; phylum Chordata; class Amphibia; order Caudata; family Salamandridae; genus Pleurodeles; species Pleurodeles waltl. The sequence continues at coordinate 444,085,796 of NC_090448.1, read as the reverse complement.
TATGTCTATTGCAGAAGAGACAATGTTATTTAGGGTGTATATCCAGTCGGACATGGTATTAATCCCATTATCTACAACAGCTAATGCTTTCTGTAAGTTTTCCTTGTCTATTTGCCTTAACCGGGCAGCAGCTTCTTGTTGGGAAAACTTCCAAATTTAATTATATACTACATATAAGAGGCACTTTCTATGTTGTTTTCTGGGGCCTAACAGGAAGTCCTGTAAGTCAGTGTTATTAGACGGGAGACTGAGGTGTTCTCTAACGGCATCTAGCGAGGAACTCTTCAACCATTGCTGGCAAAGTTTCCCTACAATGTATGTTGTTACTATACCCGCATGTTCGGATGATACATAGCAAGGGTCCGGCCTACTTGTTCTAAAACCCCCGTGGAGTTTATAAAACGTTTGTGACAACCATTGGTATCTACTGGCCACAATAAGCACCTGCCAGGACGTGACAGTGAAACATTAAATGTGCCATTCTGGACCCATTCATCAAGGTGATCTTCAGTTTCATTTATGTATTTTTGCCATTTGTGAAATTTAGCAGGGGCTGGAATACTGGGCGCAATCAAATCCTTAATTTTTGCTAAGTCTAAACAAATTGTTTGTTGTACTGATTCATTTAAAAATATCATTTGAACAGGTATCAGGCATGCTCTAAACAAAGCTTCCTTCACCCTTATTTGCCAATGTCATGTTCCCCACACACTTTTCAAGTCAATTGACTTCAGCCAATATTCATAGCCTTTTATAGCCAACCGGGAAACAAAGGAATCCGAATAAATACATTTCGTATCTGTCAATAATATATGTACATTTTCCATTGATGGCAATTTAGAATAATACGACTCAGCATTTTTAACATCGTGCCCAGAAAAATATGCAAACTTTTCAGACTATGTTTTGGAACTCCACTGTGGTGGAGTCAGACAATGTTCCCATTGTGTGTAATTAAAACCAGTCTTTGGGGTACTTGCTGTATAAGAGAAATAGTGCCTATCATAATTATAGAAAAACATATCACCATAATTCTCTTTTGATTCATAAACATCTTCACTTTCAAATCCAGTATAATACTGCAATTCATTCATCATGGAATCAACTGTTTTCACATCCAGTCATGAGAAACAAATCTGGGTATTATTACATCGTTCATTGAAAGTTTAAACATATATGGGATTTGAATGACCTCTGTCGGGCCGTATATATCAAATGTTACTTTAATCCCAAACAATCCCATCAGGAATTGGTATAGCGGAAATGTTCACAAAAGACAAGTCTCTGCGTACCTTGTGAGAAGAAAAATTGGGTTTTAGGACCTCATCCACCAGTTAAACTGTTCATCTTTCAGGAAAAAAATGACCATGTGTTAATAGAAAGAATGTTGTGAAAAACCAATTCAAAGGAGAAAACCCACAAGTCAAAGTCACATAGTCAAAGAAAGCCACAGATAGTTACATGGGAGAATAAAGTAATTTATTTTAAGCCAGTTTATCAGCTTACGTGTTTTAGACAGTTCAGATGTAGAAGAGGCGAATGAGTCCGAGAAGGTGTCATTGATGTCGGCAAAGTATCCAGAAGCAGTTTGTGCAAACGCTGGAGCCGTTCTGTCTGTCTGAGAACCGGTGGGGGTTTCCCGCAGTGGTTCAGCATAAATGACGCCATCAGTCTGTGTTGAAGTTGTGTCAAATCCATCAGTTATTTCTGTATTATTTGTTGAAACAGATGTCAGGGGGACCAATGCAAGATCATTTTCCACCCTCCCCAAGCTCAGAGAGGTGTCAGTGTTGCTGCTCACAACTTGTAGAGGAACGTCTTGACCAGTAGTGAGAGGGATTCAGGAACTACTGGCTGTTCCTCTTGGCCTGCTGTGCAGGAACGGCCACATGGTGTAACTTGACATTGTCAATAGATACAAAGCGTTTTTCTTTAGCACCAGCCAACGGTGGTAGAATGATAGTTCTGGTTCCGTGTACTCCCAAGACTGGGACCAGTGCACAATAAGAAGGACTGAACTCCTTTTTCACAGCACCCTTTTCACGTACTAGATCGCCACCTTTAGGAATCCAGCCGGTAGGTGTTACTGGTACATCCTTAATTCATGTGGAGGCAGCATTGGCAGAAGCGTTGTTGTAGCAGAAATGTTGTAATTCCTGTAAGACAGTGACACGTTCATTTATGTCAAAGGGTGTTTCTGCGACCTCCACACCAGGACCATCAAGATCTGGAACATACATTTGAGTTCCAAACAGGCACGCGTATGAAGTACGACCCCCCAGGGACCTTCTAGGCAGATTATTAAGTACTCTCTGGACTCCATACAGGTGGTTAAGCCAACTACAAAACACACCTGAGACTCTGGCTGTTAAGGACTGCTTTAAATCATGGTTTCGTCGCTCCACTACACTATTTCCCTCTGGATGAAATGGAGACGAGTAATAGAGTTGGGGCCCTAACGAAGTCATGGCATCCCTGAATGCCCTTGAGGCGAAAGCAGGGCCCTGGTCCTAGTGGAAAGCTGTGAATGCATATATGCTGATAAAGACTCGCATATCTTTAATAACAGTCAGAGTGTCAGCTGAGTGTTGTGGCCACACCCATAGAAATCTGGAGCAGGAGTCAACAGGAACTAAAATGTATTTGTATGCACTATCCGGTCTTAGGGGACCACAATGGTCCAAGTACACACATTGCAATGTTTTTTTAGAAATTAGGTGGGGTGTCTGTGGTGGGCGTTTGGCGGTGGAACCCTTAATTTGTTGGCAGATTTCACAACAAAGGACTTACTGCTTGGCCTGTTTGTATAGACCTGGCCACCAATAACGTGCTTGCAAGAATGATATTGTAGCCGCCACACCAGCATGGGCAGATGCGACCCCCTCATCTGCTGCTTTAATCAACTCTGATCTTATGTCTTTGTTGGGAATTGCGCGAACCCCCATGCCTGGTATTACTACCTCAGCGTCTAGGAAACCTCCCATTCGGTAGGAATACTTAGCAGGAAATGCTTTTGGGTAGGGCGTACCTTCAGCCGTAGCTTTCAAGGCAGCCTATATGTCATCATCTGGTTATGCTCCAGAGTGGGTTACTGTAGCAACAGGCGCCGTAGCTGCAGCTAATTTTGCAGCTTCATCGACCAGTGTATTTCCAGCAACGTTTATTCCAATTCGCTGGTGTCCAAGTGTATGTACAACATGAACGTTTGGTAGCCTTTCCTTCAGATCCGCTACTTTCCCCCACAGAAGTCTGTGTTTAATGGTGTTGCCTTTAGAATCTGTGAACCCTTTCTGGTGCCAGTAATGTAGGTATTCATTGAAGGACTGGACACAGTAGTACGAATCACAGACAATCAGTGTTAGCGGTGTAGCATCTGCATGTTCCAGTGCCACCACCAGAGACTTCAGCTCTGCCAATTGTGCTGTGCAGTCCCCTAGGGTTTGCGTGTACGTATGCTGGGGATAAAATGTATTATCCTCCATGTAGCCAGTTACGACTCCACAAGCAGCTGAGTATTGATGTTTGTGCCTACTGCAGGTTGTGCTGAGCCATCGGTGTACATGACTCTTTGATATTGATCAATAGGCAGTGTGTTTGCTGAAAATGAGTATTGTAGTTCATATTTCAAAAATTCTTGAGTTTGTAATTTTGGGTCAAAACTGTAGTCCACATCAGTGGCTGTCAAAGCCGTTGCCCATTGAATCCAACGTGAATGTAATGCTTTAGCGTTTGGAACGCTGGCTTTGGTAACAGCCACAAGGGCTGGAATTGGAGAGACAACAATAATGTGTTTGCCTTGGGCTAGAGGTCTTTCTTTAATGACAGCCATCTGAACAGCAGTGAGAATTTTCTCAGAGGGAGCAAAGCGCTGTTCTGCTGCTGAGTACAAAAGTGATTTGTATGCTATCGGGACAGTCTCACCCTCATTGAAAGTTACTTAGGTGAAACCAACGGCACCAGCAATTACTCTGATGACCAGATGTGCTTTGTTGTCCGTTGTGTGTAAATGTTGTGCTGCAAGCATGTCTGTTTGCAACGCTCTGAGAATGCATGTGTGTTCGACTGTCCAAAATTTACTTGAAAAGTCAGGACGTATTAAGTCATATAAAGGTTTTATGCGTGATTCATAATCAGGAATGTAAGTTCTGGCAAAATGCAGGAAATCCAATAGGGATTGGAGTTTTTTAATGGTATTTGGAGGTTGCAACTGTGCGCATGTTTCCAAGAATTGTGGCGCAAGGCTCTTTCCTTCACTTGATAGCTCATATTCCAGAAACAGGACGCTAAGGAAGACTTTTTTTTTGTTTTATTTTAAATAGAATTTATGGCCCAACTCGGCAAAACCCACAACAATGTGGGCTACCCGTCTTAAATGTTGCATCAATTCATCATCCATAAGATAGATATCATCTACATAGGACAATGCTTCAGGGACAACAGAATTTTTTCTGGGAGCCTAGTGCACTGAAACTTGTTAAGTCTCTACTCCCAGGCACTATATTTTGGCAGAAGAAGCCATTGGAAATGTCCAGTGTTGTTTTGTATATTTTGCGCACTATGTTGTTCATGACTGCTGTGCTATGTGAGTTTTGTATCGCATATGTGCGTGTTTGACTGTTTAAAAGGTTGTAGTTTAAGACTATTCTGTACGAATGGTCCGGTTTAGCTACTGGGAATAAGGGATTTTTCATGGGTGAGACACAGGGTTCGAGTACACCCTGGTACTCAAGTTGTGTGAGGATTTCCCTCACGGGTGCTTTAGCATCATGTTCAATTGGATACTGGGGTTGTGGTTGGGGTTGATTTTTAATAGGGATTACATGCTAGGGGGAATCTTTGTCCCATCCTACGTGGTTGCGATGTAACGCAGATGCCTGCGCCAATGCTCAATTGATGGTGTAGGACTCTGCGAGCTCCTCGGGAACAAGGGGCGAGAAAGAAGGTTTAATAACATCTTCCCCATAAAGGCATGTACTGACAAATTCAGGTGGCCAATCCTTTTCGGCCAGTAGAATATCATATATGTTTATGACGTGGTACCAAAATATTGTGTCTACTGTGCGCTCAATGTCTCCTTCTAACTGTAATGTTACTTTGTACACCCTATCAGGCTTGGATACGCGCATGTCCGCAGTTTCTACTTGTAGGAAGTCACCAGTTGCTTTCACCTCCAGATTCTCTAGAAGATTTGGGTGAACTATTGTGACCTCTGCCGCGTTGGCTAATGGCGCTAATGCCCACTTCTTCTTCAAGAGAGAGCCCTCTTATTGAGTGGCATGTCGAAATGCAACTGCTGCCACCTCTTTCTTTTTGAATTGTGGTTTTTGTTGGGGAATTTTCTCTTCTTTTTTAACAGAAACTTTTGTTGAGAATTGTGATTCCTGTCTCGGTTTCAGGTACTCAGTTCTTCGCTCTGACCGCCCACCTCTCTCACTGCATTTTTCTGATGAGTCTTGAAAGGAACAAGAGTGGCGTGTATCAGTATATTGATATCTGTCAGGCGTTTTTATATTATCTCTATTTCTGAGATTATGGGGGTCATTACAACCCTGGCGATCTTTGACCACCAGGTCTGTTTTGATGGAAGCACCGCCAACAGGCTAGCGATGCTTCCCTGGGAATTATGACCATGGCAGAAGCGCTGCGGTTGCACCGCCGGGACCGGCAGTTTCCCGCCACTTTTGTCCCGGCGGTTTAAATCCCCCAGGGCAGCGCTTCAAGCAGCGCTGCGCAGGGGATCACGAGACCCCCTCCCGCCAGCCTTTTCATGACGGTTTGAACCACCATGAAAAGGCTGGCAGAAAGGGGAGTGGCGGGGCCCCCTGCCACGGCCCCATGCAGCTTTTCACTGTCTGCATAGCAGATAGTGAAAAGCGCGACAGGTGCAACTGCACCCGTCACACAGCCGCAACACCGCCAGCTCCATTTGGAGCCGGCTCCCGTGTTGCGGCCGAGATCCCCGCTGGGCCGGAGATCTCCTCATAGACCCTGCGGGAGTGCGGCCACATTGGCGGCCGCCCGGCGGTTCAACCTTGGCGGGCGGCCTCTGCCGCCCGCCAAGGTTGTAATGAGGGCCTATTTCTATTCTGTGGGGTCTCCTTGGGCGGAGATTCTCCCCTTTCTTTTTTAGGAGTTTAATGTTTTTTATCCCAGCATTTCTTAGTACCCTCAGGAGCTTGCTTGGTAAAATCTTTATTAGATTTACCTTGAAATTGTGTTTTTTTTGGTCTGGCCCCCAGACTATCTTGACCAATGCTGGAATAGGTCTCCACGATAATCTTTGGCAGCTCACGTCCTTGATCCTGTGGAGGGACATCTTGGAGCCGCATACGCACTGCTAGTGCGATCGCTTCCCCTTTAAGGTTACTTAATATGATTGTTGCAAAACTGCCCATTAATTGCATCCCCAAGCCAAGGCTGGAGCAGTCCCGTATTCATCTTGAATTTGTTTCAACACTTCTGATAAATTGGCAAGTGTTGGTGTACTGTGTGCGGTAGTATAGAGCGTGACAAATACCGTGCCCCATGTACTGCAATTAATTACAGTGGGAACCATCCCAAATGGCAAGCACATAGTTAATATTCTATGTTTATCCTTTGGTCCCGTATGGGGAAATACTGCTTCCAGTGCGTTTATTTTTTGAGCTAACCAAAACGGAATTTCTTCTTGTTTGGCGGATACTTTACCCATGATTGAATGTACAGTTGCAGGGCTAATACCTGGCATTATTGCATGTGGTTGCACTGGTGCAGCATGTGCTGGGTTTGTATTTAATGTTTGCATTACAGACTGTATTGATCGTTTGTATATTGCCATCAGATCAGCATATAAGTGACGGACTTCAGCTACCGTTAGGTTCGTTGCAGCAGGGTGAGGTGTATAAGTGGCCAATAAAGGCCAGGTAGGACGATCATTACTTAGTGGACCTAACCTAACGTGTAAAATTGTGTGGGGTAGGGTGCCATCAAGCCAATTATTATGTTCTTGATAAGCTAGAGGTATTTCTAAATATGCATATGCTCTAAATTGTGCAGGTACGTTTGCAGGTGTATAATGATAAAATGAATTTGTATCCCCATCTACTGCTGGAAATGGGACCCAAGAATAGAAAAGTTCTGTTCTATTGACTGGGTGAGCGTCAACAACAAATGTGACTGGACCCACCTTGGCCATTAGGCCATGTGCCAGTAGATGTGCAGTAAGTAGTGGTCTCATATTGACCGCAATTACTACCTGTTGTGGATTCGCCGTAACAAATGGTAAATTTGTTCAGAGATAAGCACACCAAATGGGGATTATCCTTTTAATGGTTCAAGCTTGAACAACCTACAGTGTTAGTTAGGTACTCCCAACTTAGCTGAGGAGGAATATCCTCTATACCACGAACATCTCTGTATATAGTACTGAGGTGTCTTTGTATGTAGTGAGACAGAGATACTCAGGAGGACCCGAAAAATAGAGCCTGACCAAACATTGACGGCGCCATGTCAGGAAGGCTCTTATTATTCTAATGAGACTACTGGATTTGAGCGGAAGAATCGCCTGCAGTTTGGGAGACTGAGTCTATCCCACTGCAAGTGACACCTGTCTCCCCAATCCAGGTTTTACTAGAGGTGCCTCATCGCTGCCCATGACCAGGGATGAATGGGCAGCCGAGCGCATGAAACAATGACTCCTCAGGGAACTCATGGTCACTCAGAACTCATCCATTTCCCTCATTTTACATTAGTCTCACATATACAAGGACAAACAGAGGATGTATACGTTTCAATAAGGTTTTAATGAAGCAACTGCATCTTAGACAATAAAGCATGTGCTGCAATAACCAGGACGATAAAGCATTACCGGATTAGAATTGTGACATGGAGAGTGAAGCATAGAAATAACGTTACTGTGAGAAGGTAGCCTCTTTCTAGCCTTGTTACCCCCACTTTTGGCCTGTTTGTGAGTGTATGTCAGGGTGTTTGTCACTGTTTTCACTGTCTCACTGGGATCCTGATAGCCAGGCCTCAGTGCTCATAGTGAAAACACCATGTTTTCAGTATGGTTGTTATGTGTCACTGGGATCCTGCTAGTCAGGACCCCAGTGCTCATAGGTTTGTGGCCTATATGTATGTGTCACTGGGACCCTGTCACACAGGGCCCCAGTGCTCATAGGTGTGCATGTATATGTTCCCTGTGTGGTGCCTAACTGTCTCACTGAGGCTCTGCTAACCAGAACCTCAGTGGTTATGCTCTCTCATTACTTTCAAATTGTCACTAACAGGCTAGTGACCATTTTTACCAATTTACATTGGCTTACTGGAACACCCTTATAATCCCCTAGTATATGGTACTGAGGTACCCAAGGTATTGGGGTTCCAGGAGATCCCTATGGGCTGCAGCATTTCTTTTGCCACCCATAGGGAGCTCTGACAATTCTTACACAGGCCTGCCACTGCAGCCTGAGTGAAATAACGTCCACGTTATTTCACAGCCATTTTACACTGCACTTAAGTAACTTATAAGTCACCTATATGTCTAACCTTTACCTGGTAAAGGTTAGGTGCAAAGTTACTTAGTGTGAGGGCACCCTGGCACTAGCCAAGGTGCCCCCACATTGTTCAGAGCCAATTCACTGAACTTTGTGAGTGCGGGGACACCATTACACGCGTGCACTACATATAGGTCACTACCTATATGTAGCTTCACCATGGTAACTCCGAATATGGCCATGTAACATGTCTATGATCATGGAATTGCCCCCTCTATGCCATCCTGGCATTGTTGGTACAATTCCATAATCCCAGTGGTCTGTAGCACAGACCCTGGTACTGCCAGACTGCCCTTCCTGGGGTTTCTCTGCAGCTGCTGCTGCTGCCAACCCCTCAGACAGGCATCTGCCCTCCTGGGGTCCAGCCAGGCCTGGCCCAGGATGGCAGAACAAAGAACTTCCTCTGAGAGAGGGTGTGACACCCTCTCCCTTTGGAAAATGGTGTGAAGGCAGGGGAGGAGTAGCCTCCCCCAGCCTCTGGAAATGCTTTGTTGGGCACAGAGGTGCCCAATTCTGCATAAGCCAGTCTACACCGGTTCAGGGACCCCTTAGCCCCTGCTCTGGCGCGAAACTGGACAAAGGAAAGGGGAGTGACCACTCCCCTGACCTGCACCTCCCCTGGGAGGTGTCCAGAGCTCCTCCAGTGTGCTCCAGACCTCTGCCATCTTGGAAACAGAGGTGCTGCTGGCACAACTGGACTGCTCTGAGTGGCCAGTGCCAACAGGTGACGTCAGAGACTCCTTGTGATAGGCTCCTTCAGGTGTTAGTAGCCTTTCCTCTCTCCTAGGTAGCCAAACCCTCTTTTCTGGCTATTTAGGGTCTCTGTCTCTGGGGAAACTTTAGATAACGAATGCATGAGCTCAGCCGAGTTCCTCTGCATCTCCCTCTTCACCTTCTGATAAGGAATCGACCGCTGACCGCGCTGGAAGCCTGCAAACCTGCAACATAGTAGCAAAGACGACTACTGCAACTCTGTAACGCTGATCCTGCCGCCTTCTCGACTGTTTTCCTGCTTGTGCATGCTGTGGGGGTAGCCTGCCTCCTCTCTGCACCAGAAGCTCCGAAGAAATCTCCCGTGGGTCGACGGAATCTTCCCCCTGCAACCGCAGGCACCAAAAAGCTGCATCTCCGGTCCCTTGGGTCTCCTCTCAGCACGACGAGCGAGGTCCCTCGAATCCAGCGACACCGTCCAAGTGACCCCCACAGTCCAGTGACTCTTCAGCCCAAGTTTGGTGGAGGTAAGTCCTTGCCTCACCTCGCTGGGCTGCATTGCTGGGAACCGCGACTTTGCAAGCTTCTCCGGCCCCTGTGCACTTCCGGCGGAAATCCTGTGTGCACAGCCAAGCCTGGGTCCACGGCACTCTAACCTGCATTGCACGACTTTCTAAGTTGGTCTCCGGCGACGTGGGACTCCGTTGTGCAACTTCGGCGAGCACCGTTTCACGCATCCTCGTAGTGCCTGTTTCTGGCACTTCTCTGGGTGCTACCTGCTTCAGTGAGGGCTCTTTGTCTTGCTCGACGTCCCCTCTTTCTGCAGGTCCAATTTGCGACCTTCTGGTCCCTCCTGGGCCCCAGCAGCGTCCAAAAACGCCAAACGCTCGATTTGCGTGTAGCAAGGCTTGTTGGCGTCCATCCGGCGGGAAAACACTTCTGCACGACTCTCCAAGGCGTGGGGGATCCATCCTCCAAAGGGGAAGTCTCTAGCCCTTGTCGTTCCTGCAGTATTCACAGTTCTTCAGCCTAGAAAGAGCTTCTTTGCACCAACCGCTGGCATTTCTTGGGCATCTGCCCATCTTCGAGCTGCTTGTGACTTTTGGACTTGGTCCCCTTGTTCCACAGGTACCTTCAGACAGGAATCCATCGTTGTTGCATTGCTGATTTGTGTTTTCCTTGCATTCTCCCTCTAACACGACTATTTTGTCCTTAGGGGAACTTTGGTGCACTTTGCACTCACTTTTCAGGGTCTTGGGGAGGGTTATTTTTCTAACTCTCACTATTGTCTAATAGTCCCAGCGACCCTCTACAAGGTCACATAGGTTTGGGGTCCATTCGTGGTTCGCATTCCACTATTGGAGTATATGGTTTGTGTTGCCCCTATCCCTATGTTTCCCCATTGCATCCTATTGTAACTATACATTGTTTGCACTGTTTTCTAAGACTATACTGCATATTTTTGCTATTGTGTATATATATCTTGTGTATATTTCCTATCCTCTCACTGAGGGTACACTCTAAGATACTTTGGCATATTGTCATAAAAATAAAGTACCTTTATTTTTAGTATAACTGTGTATTGTGTTTTCTTATGATATTGTGCATATGACACTAAGTGGTACTGTAGTAGCTTCACACGTCTCCTAGTTCAGCCTAAGCTGCTCTGCTAAGCTACCATTATCTATCAGCCTAAGCTGCTAGACACCCTATACACTAATAAGGGATAACTGGGCCTGGTGCAAGGTGCAAGTACCCCTTGGTACTCACTACAAGCCAGTCCAGCCTCCTACATTGGTTGTGCAGTGGTGGGATAAGTGCTTGAGACTACTTACCACTCTTGTCATTGTACTTTTCATAAGAGAAAAATATACAAAACAAGGTCAGTGTATATACACATAGCCAAAAAGTTTTGCATTTCCTCTTTTCACTCTTTTCTAAGTGCTGAAAAGTACTACTAAACTTTCAAAAAGTTCTTAAAAGTTTAAAAAGTTTTTTCTGTCTTTCCAAAAAGTTCTGAAAACTTTTTTCTCTTTGTCTATCACTTTAACTCTCTCTAAAAATGTCTGGCACAGGCCAAAATGTTGAACTGTCCAAACTTGCATATGATCACCTTAGCTGGAAAGGAGCAAGGAGTCTCTGCATAGAGAGAGGTTTGAGTGTAGGGAAGAATCCTTCCTTAGAACTGTTAATTAATATGCTTAGAGTACAGGATAAGGCCATAAGTGCCCAATCTGTAGAAAAAGTAGCTAATGGTTCTCAATCTGATCCAGGGACTCCCCCAGGAAAAGGTTCAGGAAAGAAACTTCTCAGCCTGCCCATTACTAGACAGTCTAGCATAGTTGGTACAGAGGTTGAATCACATCATACTGATGATGTGCTCTCACATTATACTGGTAGCCAAGCTGTTAGGGTGCCCTCTGTAAGGGACAGGTCTCCTTCTGTTCATTCCCATCATACCTCTGTATCTAGAAATGTCCCTCCCACCCACCCTGATGACAGATTGTTGGAAAGGGAGCTCAATAGATTGAGAGTGGAGCAAACCAGACTGAAGCTCAAGAAGCAACAGCTGGATTTGGATAGACAGTCTTTAGAAATAGAGAGGGAAAGACAGAAAATGGGTTTAGATACCCATGGTGGCAGCAGCAGTATTCCCCATAGTCATCCTGCAAAAGAGCATGATTCCAGGAATCTGCATAAGATAGTTCCCCCTTACAAGGAGGGGGATGACATTAACAAGTGGTTTGCTGCACTTGAGAGGGCCTGTGCTGTACAGGATGTCCCTCAAAGGCAGTGGGCTGCTATCCTATGGCTATCATTTACTGGAAAAGGTAGGGATAGGCTCCTTACTGTAAAAGAAAATGATGCTAACAATTTCCAAGTTCTTAAGAATGCACTCCTAGATGGTTATGGCTTAACCACTGAACAGTACAGGATAAAGTTCAGAGAGACCAAAAAGGAGTCTTCACAAGACTGGGTTGATTTCATTGACCAGGCAGTGAAGGCCTTGGAGGGGTGGTTACATGGCAGTAAAGTTACTGATTATGAAAGCCTGTATAACACAATCCTGAGAGAGCATATACTTAATAATTGTGTGTCTGATTTGTTGCACCAGTACCTGGTAGACTCTGATCTGACCTCTCCCCAAGAATTGGGAAAGAAGGCAGACAAATGGGTCAGAACAAGGGTGAACAGAAAAGTTCATACAGGGGGTGACAAAGATGGCAATAAGAAGAAAGATGGTGAAAAATCTCAAGATAAGCATGGGGATAAGGGTAAAACCAAAGATCCCACTTCAAATCTTAAACACTCTTCAGAGGGTGGGGATAAAACAAATTCTTCCTCTTCTTCCCAACCTGCACACATTAAAAAGCCTTGGTGCTTTGTGTGTAAAAACAGAGGCCATAGGCCAGGGGATAAGTCCTGTCCAGGTAAACCCCCTGAGCCTACCACCACTAATACATCAAGCTCTAGTGCCCCTAGCAGTAGTGGTACTAGTGGTGGGACTGCTGGCAACAGTCAAGCAAAGGGTGTAGTTGGGTTCACTTATGGGTCCATAGTGGAAACTGATGTAATCAGTCCCAAGACAGTTTCTGTCACACCTAGTGGCACTGGCCTTGCCACACTGGCTGCTTGTCCCCTTACAATGGATAAGTACAGGCAGACAGTTTCAATAAATGGTGTTGAGGCCTTGGCCTACAGGGACACAGGTGCCAGTTTCACTTTGGTGACTGAAAACCTAGTGCCTCCTGAACAACACATCATTGGACAACAGTATAAGATTATTGATGTCCATAACTCCACTAAGTTTCTTCCCTTAGCTATTATTCAGTTTAGTTGGGGTGGAGTTACTGGCCCTAAGCAGGTGGTGGTATCACCTAGCTTACCTGTAGACTGTCTCTTAGGTAATGACCTAGAGGCCTCAGGTTGGGCTGATGTAGAGTTTTATGCCCATGCAGCCATGCTGGGCATCCCTGAGGAATTGTTCCCTCTCATTTCAAGTGAAATGAAAAAGCAAAGGAGAGAAGGCCTGAAAACTCAGGATCCCTCTCCATCAACAGGTAAAAAGGGTATCACAGTATCCCCTAACCACCCTACCATTCAGGATACTATTCCTGTGGTGGGAGAAACCTCTCCTGGGGTGGCACCTGTTCCAAGGGAATCATCAGCTGGCAAAGCTGGACTCCCTGAGGTGGAAGTACCTCTCTGTGGGATAACTAACATTGGTGAGAAAAAGAGCACCATTTTAGTTAACATGGAGCATCCCTCCAACCCTCCCAGAGAAACTTTAGTGCAGAAACTCTGCACTGCCTCACAACACTTAGGACAGCATCCCTGCCCTAGTGTGGAGCTGATAGGACAGCATCCCTGCCCTGCTCCAACTCAAGAGAAACAGCATCCCTGTTCTCTCTTCCAGCCAGATGGACAAAGTTTTTGCCCAGCTATGGCTTTTCTGAGACAGCATCCCTGTCTGGCATTTCCATCACTACAAATAGGTTCAGTGGACAATTCCCACTGCTCTAAACTAAAACTTACTGATAGAAACTCTGAAAATACATCTTCACATTGTTGCTTAGCTAAAAAACTTCAAACAGGGTGGTTTACATCCCCACAGGGAAGTAACCATATAGTGGATGATAAAGGGAGTAACCAGTCTATTGCAGAGCTACTCTCTACTTATCACCACTTAGACAATAAAGTCTCAACTGGCCAAGGTTAGCCTTATTGTCCTTCGTTTGGGGGGGGGTTGTGTGAGAAGGTAGCCTCTTTCTAGCCTTGTTACCCCCACTTTTGGCCTGTTTGTGAGTGTATGTCAGGGTGTTTGTCACTGTTTTCACTGTCTCACTGGGATCCTGATAGCCAGGCCTCAGTGCTCATAGTGAAAACACCATGTTTTCAGTATGGTTGTTATGTGTCACTGGGATCCTGCTAGTCAGGACCCCAGTGCTCATAGGTTTGTGGCCTATATGTATGTGTCACTGGGACCCTGTCACACAGGGCCCCAGTGCTCATAGGTGTGCATGTATATGTTCCCTGTGTGGTGCCTAACTGTCTCACTGAGGCTCTGCTAACCAGAACCTCAGTGGTTATGCTCTCTCATTACTTTCAAATTGTCACTAACAGGCTAGTGACCATTTTTACCAATTTACATTGGCTTACTGGAACACCCTTATAATCCCATAGTATATGGTACTGAGGTACCCAGGGTATTGGGGTTCCAGGAGATCCCTATGGGCTGCAGCATTTCTTTTGCCACCCATAGGGAGCTCTGACAATTCTTACACAGGCCTGCCACTGCAGCCTGAGTGAAATAACGTCCACGTTATTTCACAGCCATTTTACACTGCACTTAAGTAACTTATAAGTCACCTATATGTCTAACCTTTACCTGGTAAAGGTTAGGTGCAAAGTTACTTAGTGTGAGGGCACCCTGGCACTAGCCAAGGTGCCCCCACATTGTTCAGAGCCAATTCACTGAACTTTGTGAGTGCGGGGACACCATTACACGCGTGCACTACATATAGGTCACTACCTATATGTAGCTTCACCATGGTAACTCCGAATATGGCCATGTAACATGTCTATGATCATGGAATTGCCCCCTCTATGCCATCCTGGCATTGTTGGTACAATTCCATAATCCCAGTGGTCTGTAGCACAGACCCTGGTACTGCCAGACTGCCCTTCCTGGGGTTTCTCTGCAGCTGCTGCTGCTGCCAACCCCTCAGACAGGCATCTGCCCTCCTGGGGTCCAGCCAGGCCTGGCCCAGGATGGCAGAACAAAGAACTTCCTCTGAGAGAGGGTGTGACACCCTCTCCCTTTGGAAAATGGTGTGAAGGCAGGGGAGGAGTAGCCTCCCCCAGCCTCTGGAAATGCTTTGTTGGGCACAGAGGTGCCCAATTCTGCATAAGCCAGTCTACACCGGTTCAGGGACCCCTTAGCCCCTGCTCTGGCGCGAAACTGGACAAAGGAAAGGGGAGTGACCACTCCCCTGACCTGCACCTCCCCTGGGAGGTGTCCAGAGCTCCTCCAGTGTGCTCCAGACCTCTGCCATCTTGGAAACAGAGGTGCTGCTGGCACAACTGGACTGCTCTGAGTGGCCAGTGCCAACAGGTGACGTCAGAGACTCCTTGTGATAGGCTCCTTCAGGTGTTAGTAGCCTTTCCTCTCTCCTAGGTAGCCAAACCCTCTTTTCTGGCTATTTAGGGTCTCTGTCTCTGGGGAAACTTTAGATAACGAATGCATGAGCTCAGCCGAGTTCCTCTGCATCTCCCTCTTCACCTTCTGATAAGGAATCGACCGCTGACCGCGCTGGAAGCCTGCAAACCTGCAACATAGTAGCAAAGACGACTACTGCAACTCTGTAACGCTGATCCTGCCGCCTTCTCGACTGTTTTCCTGCTTGTGCATGCTGTGGGGGTAGCCTGCCTCCTCTCTGCACCAGAAGCTCCGAAGAAATCTCCCGTGGGTCGACGGAATCTTCCCCCTGCAACCGCAGGCACCAAAAAGCTGCATCTCCGGTCCCTTGGGTCTCCTCTCAGCACGACGAGCGAGGTCCCTCGAATCCAGCGACACCGTCCAAGTGACCCCCACAGTCCAGTGACTCTTCAGCCCAAGTTTGGTGGAGGTAAGTCCTTGCCTCACCTCGCTGGGCTGCATTGCTGGGAACCGCGACTTTGCAAGCTTCTCCGGCCCCTGTGCACTTCCGGCGGAAATCCTGTGTGCACAGCCAAGCCTGGGTCCACGGCACTCTAACCTGCATTGCACGACTTTCTAAGTTGGTCTCCGGCGACGTGGGACTCCGTTGTGCAACTTCGGCGAGCACCGTTTCACGCATCCTCGTAGTGCCTGTTTCTGGCACTTCTCTGGGTGCTACCTGCTTCAGTGAGGGCTCTTTGTCTTGCTCGACGTCCCCTCTCTCTGCAGGTCCAATTTGCGACCTTCTGGTCCCTCCTGGGCCCCAGCAGCGTCCAAAAACGCCAAACGCTCGATTTGCGTGTAGCAAGGCTTGTTGGCGTCCATCCGGCGGGAAAACACTTCTGCACGACTCTCCAAGGCGTGGGGGATCCATCCTCCAAAGGGGAAGTCTCTAGCCCTTGTCGTTCCTGCAGTATTCACAGTTCTTCAGCCTAGAAAGAGCTTCTTTGCACCAACCGCTGGCATTTCTTGGGCATCTGCCCATCTTTGAGCTGCTTGTGACTTTTGGACTTGGTCCCCTTGTTCCACAGGTACCTTCAGACAGGAATCCATCGTTGTTGCATTGCTGATTTGTGTTTTCCTTGCATTCTCCCTCTAACACGACTATTTTGTCCTTAGGGGAACTTTGGTGCACTTTGCACTCACTTTTCAGGGTCTTGGGGAGGGTTATTTTTCTAACTCTCACTATTGTCTAATAGTCCCAGCGACCCTCTACAAGGTCACATAGGTTTGGGGTCCATTCGTGGTTCGCATTCCACTGTTGGAGTATATGGTTTGTGTTGCCCCTATCCCTATGTTTCCCCATTGCATCCTATTGTAACTATACATTGTTTGCACTGTTTTCTAAGACTATACTGCATATTTTTGCTATTGTGTATATATATCTTGTGTATATTTCCTATCCTCTCACTGAGGGTACACTCTAAGATACTTTGGCATATTGTCATAAAAATAAAGTACCTTTATTTTTAGTATAACTGTGTATTGTGTTTTCTTATGATATTGTGCATATGACACTAAGTGGTACTGTAGTAGCTTCACACGTCTCCTAGTTCAGCCTAAGCTGCTCTGCTAAGCTACCATTATCTATCAGCCTAAGCTGCTAGACACCCTATACACTAATAAGGGATAACTGGGCCTGGTGCAAGGTGCAAGTACCCCTTGGTACTCACTACAAGCCAGTCCAGCCTCCTACAGTTACCATATTGTCACTAGAGTCAATAGACTAATTCCTACCTACGCTATATTAGGGCACAGCATGTTAAGCTCTAGTTCTTTCCTTCAAGTTCCCCTGGAAAGAAATCATCCCCATACCTGAGCAAAGGCCTGAAGTCTGCAGAAGCAACTGTAGCGAAGCATTCAGCAATCAGCCTACAGTCATGGTCATCTGGCTAGAATCTTCCTCTAACGTGTATGGGACAGGGAAGTGCTTTTATAATAAAACAGCTGATGTCCTGAGAAAATGTTCCTACGTAAGGATGTGTATGTTTCTATGAATACCAGAGACAAAGCGTTACACGTTTTACCGGCAACCTATCTTACTGCAGCCTTGAGAGAAGCACAGAGTGAACAAGAATGTCTTGTTTAAGAACATAGTGCAGGCCTAGGCATAGAACAGGTAGTTAGAGAGAAATAAACAAGACCGCAAATGTCGCTATTGCTAACATAATAAACAAAGCTGAATAAAATATATCTAGGTTAAGGTGCACAGTGGCAGGCCTAGCGTGCTAAAATAACGTGCATGGAGCTATAACTAAAATGACTACACAACAGAAGGATACAAGTAAAAATCCATGCTCCAGGGCATGAAACACACGAAATGAAAGGAAGCCTATCGAAGTTAACAAATAGGAAGCAAGCAAATGAATGTGACAATGAAACCAAGCAGTGGTAAACATTGGGCAGGCCACATGCAAGGTAACAAAAGTGTTAGACCGTGCAGCCTTACGGTGGTAATCCCCCAACCTTTTGCCTGCCTCCTTTCATTTTTCGGACCCTTTTTTTGCTGGTTTTAGAACTCTGTGCACTTTACCACTGCTGTCCAGTGCTAAAATGCATATGCCCTCACCTGTAAACATGGTAACATTGGTTCCTACCCAATTGGCATTTTTTATTTACCTGTAAGTCCCTAGTAAAGTGCCCTGCATGGGCCCAGGGCCTGTAAATTAAGTGCTACTAGTGAACCTGCAGCACTGATTGTGCCATTCACATGAGTGGCACCTTCACCATATCTCAGGCCTGCCATTGCAAAGCCTGTTTATGCAGTTTCACAGCCACTTCGACTTGGCATGTAAAACTACTTGCAAGCCATAAACTACCCTTTTTCTACATACACGTCACCCCTAAGGTAGGCCCTAGGTAACCCATAGGGCAGGGTGCTATGTAGGTAAAAGGTAGGCCATGTTCCTATGTGTTTTACATATCCTGGTAGTGAAAAACCCATAAATTAGTTTTCCACTACAGTGAGGCCTGCTCCTCTCATAGACTAACATTAGAGCTGCCCTCATATACTCTTATGTGGAGAGATTCTAATCTGGAAGGAGTAGCCACGTCTTGTTTGGTATTGCCAGAATAGAAAATCTTGCTTACTGGTGAAGTTGGATTTAATATTACTATTTTAGAAATGCCACTTATAGAAAGTGGGCATTTCTCTGCAGTCACTACCATCTGTGCCTTACAGACTGTCTCTAATCCATGTCTGGTCTGTGCTGGTTAGCAGCTCCCACCCAGACAACCATAAACACAGGACACTTGGGGCCAGATGAAGCAATTTCCGAATTTGCAATTCAGAAATTGCGAGTCTGTGCCACTTGCAATTTCCGAATCGCAAATTCGGATGCAGAACGGTGTCTCAGACACTGTCTGCGAATCGCAATGGGGTCGCAAAGAAGGGTCGCATTTTTCGACCCCATTGTGATTCCCTGCACTCACAGGGATGGTGACCTGCTGGAGACAGCAGACCTCCATGTCTGTGACTGCTTTTTAAATAAAGCAGTTTTTTTTGTTGTATTGCAGCCCGTTTTCCTTAAAACCATTTGGTTTTGTTTTTTTCAGGGCAGGCAGTGGTCCAGTTGCCAAAAAACATTTTTGGCAACATTCACAATTTGTTGCATGTCTGGAGGAATAAAAGGAAAACCCTTTTTAAGCATCTTCAGTTAATAGAAGCAAGGTGAAGTCATATGGTTTATCTGATCAGAGAAACAGAGCTGCCTGTCATGTATGACTCCAAGGTTTTCTCACTTTCCCAACTGGTGATGGAAGTGGGCCAAGATTATTAGGCTACCATGAATCATTCTACAATAAAAAGTCATTTCCGAAACGTATCACCTCTGTTTTGTCAGAGTTCAACTTGAGCCAGTTATCCTCGATCCAAGGTATAATATGTACCAGAAAGTTGTTGAGTTTTCTGGCAACAACGTCAGTGTCAGATGTAATTGAAATGGCTATTTGTGTATCCTCAGTGTAGGATGTTGCAGAAAAAACATATGATCGACTATGTTTTGCCTGGAGTGAAATAGCTGTTAAAACATTTAGGGGATAATGACGACCCTGGGGCACTCCACAATGAAGGTAGAAAGAGGTTGAGGTGTACCCTCCAAGCTTGACAGTCTGTTCTCTATTGTATACGAAGGAACTAGGGATTTTGAGGGCTGCGCATCCAAACCGCACCTTCTATAGCCCATTGAAAAGCACAAAATGAGTAACCATATCAAATGTGGCAGAGAGGTCCAGCACAATTGGCGCAACCCTTCCTCCCTCATGCACCAACTGTCAAATCTCCTCAGTAGCGATAACTGAGGCAGATTCAGTTTAATGCTGCAGCCTAAAACCATGTTGCAATGGTTCCAGAGTATTACTGGCATCCAGGTATGTCATTAGGTCTTTGTTGATGGCATTTCCTAGAATTGTTTCTGGTAGCGGTAAACAGGAACTAGGCTGGTAACTTATAGTTCAACAGGGTCTAAGGAAGGTTTTTGTAAAATTGCACAAAACAATGCCTTTTTTCAAGCTACTGGCAATTGACCTGAAGTCAAAACGTTGTTCAAAACCTTAACCAAGAATGTGTTCACTTGATTCTAGGTTGTGGCCAAAGGGCCAGTCCTATTTAAATACATTGGCTATTCACACTGACTAGACGTAATAGGTAAACATCAGGTCCTTCATTATGGATTTGCTGCAGTTGACACAGATCCCTTTTTTTTTCTCTTCCTCAGAGGAGCATTTTTTTATCCAAAATGCAGGCATCAATTTTATTTGAAAATGCAAAAATGTCTAAACTACAGTTACCAGTTGTGCCAAGACCAAAAATACTGAGAGTGGGTCTAACAAGACCAAATCGTCACAAATTCCCAAAGCTGTGGGATTGCGAGACAGACATCAATTAAATTGCCAAATTTCTCTGCAGTACCACATGAGAGGCACATCTACATGGCAGCAATTCTTAAGTATGCTCAAAGTTACTGCAGAACTTTACACAGTGTGGATTCAGCTGATCTGGTGAGGATATCTGCAGGAAGGCTTCTATGACATAATATTGAGATAATATCAAAGTCAAAAATATTGCAACACGAAAATATCTTGGCAAAAATATCCTGACCCTAAACATCCTGAGGCAGATATATCCTTTGCATCATGTAGTATAACACAAGGACAGTGCAACACTAAAGTCAGATTTACCAAGCAACGCAAGGCCACCATATGTGGCCCTGTGGTGCTTGGTAAATCTGCAGTAGCTTAAGGCAGTGCAAGTCCCTGCCTAGCATTACTCTACAACAGTCAGTCGTTTCATGGATGGAGCATGGGTGTGGCCACACGTCCATCCATGGATTTTGGTGCATTCCCAAATTTACTATGTATGGTAGACCTGGGAATGTGTCAAAATGCTATATCTTCCCAGGGGAGGTGTAACGAGGAGAAATCTCTGCATTCTGTAGCACACACAGAAAGAGGAAAAGGCTTTAGAGGACTATTTTGTGCAGGATGGTGCCCTTTTCTGCAGTAAAACAATCCTACCTACAATGCAGGCACCCTTGCACCACTTTGCATGGGTGCCTGTGTTTGCATAAGGCAGTACATTGGGCACCACTGCAAAGAGAGGGCAGGAATGCATCATGTACTGCTAAATATGAGATATTCCTGCCCTCTTCCTTCAATGCAGAGCAGCACAGCAAGGTGTCTTGCTGCGCTGCGTTGTGTGAAACTTTGATAAATCTGAGCCAGAGTTTATAGACTTATAATATAAACTACAAAAAATATTGAGTCCTAACTTTCAAAATTACATCTATATAGTATAGATTTAAAAACTTTTAAGTTATAATTTAAAAAATAATTAACTTAAAAAATTGCAAATAAAGATATTTATGTATACCTAAAGTTTAAAAATGATGGTATTATTTTTATTAATACATAAAATAAATGTAAACAAAAAGCTTTAGATGACTATTTTGTGCCGGATGGTGCCCCTTCCTGCAGTAAACCAATTCTACTTACAATGCCGGAACCCTTACACTGCGGTGCAAGGGTGCCTGTGTTGGCACAAGGCAGTACATTGGGCACCATTGCAAAGAGAGGGCAGGAATGCATCCGATAATGTTAAATATGAGATATTCCTGCCCTCTCCCTTCAATGCAGAGCAGCACAGCAAGGTGTCTTGCTGCGCTGCGTTGTGTGAAACTTTGATAAATTTGGGTCCATGTTTATATACTTATACACTACAAAAAATATTGGGCCCTAACTTTCAAAATTATATATATATAGTATATATATTTCATACATTTTAAATTATAATTTAAAAAATAACTGACTTAAAAAATTGCAAATAAAGATATTTGTGTATACATAAAGTTTAAAAATAATGGTATTATTTTTATTAATACATAAAATAAATGTAAACAAACTAGTAAATATTTAACATACTTAAAAATAATTGTAAACAAACTAATAAATATGTAATAATATATACATAAATGATTTTGTAAAAAAATACAAATACTGGTATCTATTTTTTTTAAACACACATACTCACACAAACACACATGTATATTTATTTTCAATCAAAATTTAAATAACCCTTAAAATTATACAATATATTTATTAAGGTCCTGATTGTGAGTTTGGAAGTCAGACCGCCTAACTGCCATGCCAGTGATCCCAAAAAAACTGCGGTATTACGATGTATACAGGCAGAACTGTTGCCTTCCAAGACAAAATGCTGACTTCCAGTGGGGCAGCGGTCTGCTATCCTGGCGGGCCCAACTCCTGCTCCTTCAGCACTGTGGCCAGTGACTGATTCTATTACAAACACACAGTCAATGTGACAGTCCCCATGCAGCGTTTAGCCAATGGCAGTGGTCCACTGGGGTACACGTTCAGCAAAGCAAAACAGACAAAAGCCCATTGCTGTTAAAAAACAACACAGCTGGGAATCATGAGCCCCATGGACACACCTTCAAAGCACAATATAAAACACACCCTTTCACAGTCCATGGTCCTTGGCATCTCCACAGCAACCAAGAGTGTATTGCTGACCAGAGAGATAAGACCTCCCTTTTTTCACTAGTCCTTAAACCCCTTTCACACACTGTTGGAATGTGGGTTATTGGTAAGGGCAGGTAGATACCTACACTTAGCAATAGGCCACAAACCCCCACTAGGTCCAGTGAAGCTCTCAGTAAGTTAATCTTTGCTTAACCTTTGATAGCTTACACCCGAGTGTAAAGCATTTCATATCAACAAAACACCAAGGGAATAAAACACAACACAGCAAAACTCCAACACCAATTTATATAAATAGGAAACATGGTCATCATTAAAATGACACCAAAATGACACAACTCCAATGTAAGGAACCAAAGATATGATTTTTTAAAGGTCAAAAGTAAAACTAGCGCTTAGAAGCAAATAAAGCTCAATGGGTTAAAAAAGGTTTCACCGGACAGGGACAAAGTCCAGAGTTCAGGCCACCCACAATGTAGCACTTTCAGAGGTGCTCCTTGATTCAGTAAAGTGGTCCACAGCACCAGCCAAGGGTTCAGAGGCTTTGGTTTGCCTCTTGCGGTCTGGGACTACAACTTCCACAATTGACCTCTTCAACTTATGGAACATTTTACAACCATTGCTCCAAACTTCTGGATCTTCTTCCAGAGGTCCTTTTGGGTCCTTGAAGTGTCCACAAATTTGATTCAAAGTTCCAGAAGCTCTGAGTTGCTCCTTCTGAAATGGGGCTACAATTTGCAGAATGCACGTGGTCAGGACCCTCAAATTGACACTGGTAGCTGGTCAGCTGAGCTCTTCTTGCAGAACTTGATGCAGGGGACTCTGGTCAGCTCCTCTGTACCTGTACTTTACAGGGAGTCTACTCCTGGAGTTGCAAAAGCAAGGCAAACTCCTTTTCTTGGTGAAGCCCAAAGTGTGCAGCTGGTGCAGGCGTTGTGAGTGCAATTCTTCAGGTGCAGATCAGGGGTTCAGCAGGGCAGTCCTTCTTCTTCAATATCTTTTTCCAGCAGTTGAATTGTTGGGCAACTCTGCTATATTTATCCTTGCTCCTGGATGGGTAAGTAGAGGGGTGCTCCTGTCCAATGGCGTGCAGGCCGCTACCCTCTGGAGTGACCACTTTCTGTGAAGTGTGCAAAAATCAATCCCGGAAAGCAACATTCTCTAAAAATCCAAGATGGCGAAAATTCCTCCTTGGAGGTTAGATCTGGCTGAGTCCACTCAATGGTGTGGCTAAGTCTTCCTAACACACCCCCTCCAGCCCCTCTCCTAATCTCATCATTGGGTATCCCATCTGTCTGGGGGAGCAGGAAATGAGGGAGGTCCAGTTTCTGTTCCAAGTGGCTTTCCCTCCTTTGAAGACCAGTTCGGTTACGCTTCCTCCATCCTGCTCTGCCATCTCCTGCAGCAGTTCTCCTCTCACCAGACGCTTCCTTTGTCTCAGCCCAGGCCACTTCCTACCTCAATAAGGTAACTTGGCTGAGGCTGTGAGAGGCTGACCAATCAGGAAAGGGCTGATTTTGGTAACTTTTAGAAAGAGGCCTAAAACTCTTTCTCTGTGCTAACTATCATCAAGTGCAACTGTGGGATCCTGGCATCTCCCGTGCAGTTCAATGTGGGGGGGGGGTTCCACATCCTGAAGCAGACCCTCTTCCTCCACTCTCCTTTTTGTCAGTGCAGCAGTGACACCCTGCAGCTGAAGAACTGCCTGACTACTCAGGGCTTCCTGGGGCTCAGGTGAAGTCTTACCAGTGCCAACTTTGGGCTTTCTTCTGTACGGGGTCAGAAGGCCCTTGGCTCACTGGACCTCTCGTTAAGAGTGACCTACCTTTCCTCTTCTTATTTTCCCTTCCTTGGTGACCCCTTTCTCCTAACTGTAGGGAGTGGCTCACCAGGATCTTTGCTTGGGAGGGCGCCCTGGCCGACCCCCCATCTGAGGTCAGACCAACCTCTGAAAGGTAATTGCCCAGGACACAACCTAATGGGAGGTCAGCCCTGACCACCACCTTATGCCAGCCTTAGGTAACCTCCGTCTCTAGGGTCACTATGGCTACGGTTTAGGTTGTGAGCCCATCTAGGGATACCCTTACCCTCCTGATTTCTTCTGGCACATTCATGTCTGTGGAAACCAGCCTGTCACTCACTATGATGTGACTGGCACATGGTTCTCTCAGGGTAGTGGTAGGGATCCCATTCACCTGAAGGGACTGAAAGTGCCTACTCTCACCCTCAGGGATCCCTCGCTTGCAAACTGAACCCGTCCCCCAGCACAAGGCTATTATAGGCTTATCATCTGAGGATTCCTCCTCCATGGCTACACTGGACAGCCCAGTGCTAACCACCTTCTTGGGACAGGCTGCATCACTTCTGAAGTGACCTGTCTGCTGACAGTCAAAGCAGGCAATGTTATCCAAGACCTTTTTGAACTCTGGATCTCCTTGCCTCTGCTGGTTAGAGTGGGACTGGGTTCTACTCTCCTCCTTTTTATGGTTCTACGGTACTGAGGGGGTTGTGGTGGTGGGCTTACTACCGCCCTCCTTAGGTTTTTGTGGACCTGACCCCACCCTTCTTAGAGTCTCTTCCTTGGGATTTGGTAAATACTCTGGTTCTCCACCACTCATCAGCTGCCTCTCTCAGATCTGTAGGACTAGATGGCTTATAGTCCACTAGATACTGGGATAACTTCTCTGAGATACAATTAGTTAAGATGTGCTTACCTCCTTTGAAGATGAGTTTGGTTACTCTTCCCCCATCCTACTCTGCCATCTCCTGCAGCAGTTCTCCTCTCACCAGATGCATCCTTTGTCTCAGCCCAGGCCACTTTATACCTCATTAAGGTTGCTTGACTCAGGCTGCCAGAGGATGACCAATCAGGAAAGGGCACTACAGGGCTGAATTTGGCAACTTTCAGAAAGAGTTCTAAAACTATTTCTCTGTGCTAGCTATAATAAATTCAACCTTGGAAAGTTGTAGGATTTATTATAAAATTTAATTTGATACCACTTTTGAAATGTTTAAAACCTCTCTGTCAGAAGTAAGCCTTTATTATTTTATAATAAAGGCCCTCATTACAACCTGGGCGGGCGGCCTCCGTCAAGCGGCCGCCAATGCGGCCGCAAACCCGCCAGCCGCATTTCAACATCCCTGCTGGGCTGGTGGGGATGTCGGCCGTAACATTGCAGCCGGCTCCTAATGGAGCCGGCGGTGTTGCGGCCATGCAACGGGTGCAGCTGCACCCGTCGTGCTTTTCACTGTCTGCTGTGGGCCCCGCGACTCCCCTTCCCGCCAGCCTTTCCATGGCGGTCTCTACCGCCATGGACATGCTAGCCGGAAGGAGAGTCATAATCCCCAGGGCAGTGCTGCAAGCAGCGCTGCCCTGGCGAATTATAACCGCTGGGACAACTATGGTGGAAAACAGACGGTCCCGGCGGTGTGACCACAGCGCTACCGCTTCAGTCAAAATATGGCGATTTGTACCGCCAGCCTGTTGGCGGTACGATCGCCAATTCAACCCTGGCGGTCTTTGACTGCCAGGGTTGTAATGAGGGCCAAAGTCTCCCAATGTTTGTCCCTTACAGGGAAATTTTTATTTCCAAAATCAAATTTGGGGTCAATTTTAACTTACTGTCAACACCAGAACAGTACGCGCTCTATTGGCGTCAAAAAATGCAAAAAAACATCACTTTAAAAATAACATGATTCATGCTTTGTGCTGATATGTTGTATTTTACCCTTTTGCATTGCAGAGTTCAATCCTAAACACTTATTCTTAATATGTTTACAAATACTGTTTCTTTGCAAGGTATTGCTACAGGTTTTCAGAGTGGGTTAGGGTGTGGCCTCTTTCCAGGGCCTTCCAGAGACTTTCCCTGCAACATGCCTGGGCGTGGTTCTGGGCTGGGCCAAGACTCTATATAAGGAGAGTCAGCCCAACTTCCAGTGCTCCCTATTCAGAGGTTCCAGTGCAGAAGAGCAGCTATTTCCAGAACTTCAGTTCCAGTGGCCTTTTTGATCTCCCAGTTCTGCTTTGAAATCTTCATTGGTGCATCTTGTTCCTGGGTGGTAAGACGGTAGTTGGGTTTATTCCCAATACCGTTTATTTTATCTAGAATTATCTCATTCTAAGATCTGATCGTTTATTTATGTTAACAATTTGTTTTAAGGTCATAGTCATAAAAAGTGCACTCGAGTATTTTTGTTAAAGTGTGTACCTGGATGTTTATGAATCGGCAAGAAGCGCGATTCGTTTATAGTTTTGAAACTCATGTTACATTGCGCGCCAGTGTTTATTGACATACACGTGGATATTTATGAATCAGCAGGAGGCGTGATTCGTTTGAAAAGCTTTGAGATCTTGAGTTGCATTGCGCGCTGGCATTTATTGACACATACATGATTGATCACGAATCGGCAAGAGGCGCGGTTCGTTTATGAAGCTTTAAAAGCTTGTGGAACATTGTGTGTTACTATTTATTGACATTTAAAAGAAGGTTTTGAAGTGGCACGATGTATAATTCAATTTAAGATAATTTCAAAACCTGTCGCTATTTATTGTGCAACCATTTCTTGACTTTGCATGGTGGCATTCGAGTCAGCAGGACATGCAATTTTTTACTAGAGTTTATTTATGTTGTGAACTGCATATTACCATTCCAGGATATTTGCTTGGTACAATTCGAGTTGACAAGTATGGGAAATATTTCTTGAACTATTGAACCCATTGAAAAATATTTCTTCTCTAGTGTTTTAAGAGTGTAATCTGTGTTGAAAACATTTCAAGGAAAATATATATAGGATCAGAAGTTCTAGATGCAATATTATATGCTCCTATTAGGCATATTCTTGTTATTCTAATTCATGCTTGAATAAGAAAAGTTTTATTTCAATTAATCTTGATTCCATTACAGGTATCTGATCATCACAAAATCTGTTCATTTTTAAAACTGCAATTCAAGATTGCTCATATTTTCAGAAAGACTATGTTTATTAATATTTACTTCAGGTTATATTGTGTGTTCTAACCTTTTTTCCCATTAAAGGTCTCCTTCCCAGCAGTACCCTTCCTAATCCCCTCTTCCCCTCTTGAACTCTCACAGTCTCTGTGAATTGTCTATCAGAGTCTTGGAGTTGTTCATTAGAGGACGTGTTGGGAATGTGCGCAAACCCCGAGGATCTGGTGACTCTGACACTTACATCAGCCAGCAACGCAGGCCATCCTTTACAATGACACTGGACACCCCAGCAGTACAGCAACTGTACTGATGCCCATGAACCTACATGCCCTCCCATATACTAGGGACTTATAGGTAGGTTATCAGAGTCAATTATAATTAGGCATAATTTACATATACCATTGTAAACAGACCACTGGCACTGGGTCTGGTTAGGAGTGCCCATAGATTAGCCAGAATCAGAAAATCCCAGTATCATCTAAAAATGGGGTCAAAATGTGAGGGGCTTCTGCAATCAGCCCAGTTTTCCCACACACACTTTTCTCCATTGACTCCCAACATCACTTATCTTTTACACAACAAAGAAGAGAGTAGTAGTGTTTGCACCAACTGCACATCCTGTAAGTGTCATGCAGTAACATGAATGAAATGGTAGTTATGTTCAACCAAACATGTAAGGGTGGTGCTGAATGGCTACATGTGCCCTACTACACCATGGCATAGACGTGTAATCAACAGAGTATAACTGCTACATAAAACAAGGTAAAACCACAGCACTCAGTAGAAGTCCAATCTTTGTAGGTTTACAAGAAATGAAGTCATGAAGATTCAGATCTGGTCCAATCTTTTAATAGATGACTGCCATTAATTCATACAAGTTTAGCAGACATAGAGAGTCTTAAATGGATAATAACTAGTCCTTCATACATCTAATGTACTAATCGACAACCAACACTTGTTTCGTCACACTATGTGACTTTTTCAAGGCAGCAAAGTTTAGAATATACATTAAGTATAAACGGAATTCCATTACATTATATAAGACAGGACATCCTTACAAAGGAATCACCATACTATAACTGAAATGCATGAATATAGAACCAGTGATACAGAGAATAACAAAATCAGTGCACCAAAAATGTTTGAAAAGAGTAGCCAAGGTAAGTGTATGACCCAAAGTGGAGTATCAAGAGCACCAGAAGGTGATGAGACCATATGAAGTGCCTTGAATATGTGCAAGCCCAAATTGAAGCAAGAGTCAAAGTGCAACCACTAAAAGGCAGATCTGAAACCGACCAACATATTATAGATAAAGACTGCAAC
The DNA here is from genome assembly GCF_031143425.1 of Pleurodeles waltl. NCBI lineage: Eukaryota > Metazoa > Chordata > Amphibia > Caudata > Salamandridae > Pleurodeles > Pleurodeles waltl. Next base: position 444,057,084 of record NC_090448.1, on the reverse strand, counting down.
AAGATATTCCACGTAGAATCACCCACGTCAGAGTAACTGCAAGGCAACATATTTAAGTGAGCTATAAGACGACACAATGGTAAATCAAATTCCTATGCTTAGTAGGGAAAACTGAGACTACAGATAACGGATAGATCCCTGTTCAAATAAACCGAGGTCCTCTGGTTTAGGCCTCAGTAAAGACATAGCTAAATGTCCTCACAAGAAGTCTGACTAATAGCGAGTTGTGAATGTACACTGGGAACCAAATCCAAAATCTGTGGTTCTACCCCTCTATCCATGTAGAACCGTTGTATGGAATACCATCACTGGAAAGAACAAAAACATTTATTTTATGTTTACGGTCAGGAAAAATACTATTGTGACTCCATAGTGTGGAAATGAATAGCTAAGGCGTAAAAAATGTGTTTTTGGCAACCATGCATACCATAAACTGCGGAGAGTACAGTAACACTATTCCACAAGAGGTCAAGAATCCACAAACGAAAGGCAGTCATAAGTATTTGCTAGTATGTAGAGGCAGACCGTGATACGTCCTAATCCTATAAAGATATGTAAAAACAACACAAAGCACACGCCTGAAATAATATACAGTCTTGGAGGCATTTTGAGAAGTTCCTTGCCCTTTGATTTATTCTTGAACAGTTCTCATCTGGTGTCTCACAATCCTTAACAGCACATGTTTTGTCAAACTGTAGTATCCCTATGACCTCACCAGGACTAGAAATAACATAAATAACTGCCATTGTAATTATATACATATATATATATATATATATATATATATATATATATATATATATATATATATAGGTATTCAAGTATACTTTTTACCACAATAACCAAAAACAGTGCTCTGTGGTGCACTTATCATCTTGTTCATCTAAACCTATGCACAATATTCACCAGACAAAGTAGTTTTGTGACGAGGAGAAATATACATTATGTTGGAACCACACAGTATGTTACCTCTAGTTATTCAAAAGAGATGTGCTACTAGCTAATATATATAAACAATCCACTGTGTATAAATTACTTATTGAGCCTGAAAAAAGAAACATATCTGAAAATACAGCAGGCCAGTATATGTTAGTCCCATACAAGGAAAATGGTATACACCACGTGTGAAGAGCAACTGCACGTGCAAGTGCAACTCGTAGCATAAACACCTCAGTTATCTACTTGCCTATCACATGTCTATCTCCTATGACACCAATGTCATTGTTATTCCAGAATAATAAACCACTTGATATAGTAAAAACCCAGAATTAAATGAAATACCTCAACTTAATGAGTAAAGGGGTGACCATACTCAGAAAGCAGTGCTCTTAAGAGAGAAACAAGTAGAGCACTCACTGATAGTATCTCAGTTACAAATTTGTCAAGATTTGTAGTAAAAACAAGCACTACAATACTTCAGTTTGGTGCCAAAATCATATCTGTAAACTTATAACCCCAAGGAAGAAATGTTAGGCTTTGTAAATTTATAGGTCTGGACCAGAGGCGAGGATTTTGCATTTCTTTCTTTAATATTTATTATGACAACCAGTTCAAAGTTCAACAATAAACATAAAAAACTACAAATCCCATGAGTCCGGCACATCTCCATGGTAACCAGTATCCAATCCTCTGTCTTGCTTCATCGTCAGTTACGTCACCTTTTTCCCTTACTGCCTTGTAGAGCTATTTTTGCAAGTTAGAGTGCTTTGTGTTCTTATTGCCTGACTAACTATAATTTGTTCACATAGTTTCTACTACCTGACGATTGCGTGGAAGGCAATTCAGTCTGAGGGCATTTTTGTCACTCAGTGACACGTCGGGTCCACCAGAGGGTGCTCTTCCGTGTTGCGGCGAAGACCCGGATCATGTCTCTGAAACGGATCGAGTCGCTGTGGGCGCTCAATCGTTTTAGCAATTGCACAGAAGGGGATAGAGCCTGTGGCTCAATTTCAACCCCTCCAACCCACGCGGAACACTGGACTGCAGTAGGTTTTAACCCCTGCTGGGGCCCATAGTGCGGACCGCAATAAGCACACGCAGAAGCCGACGGGCTGGAAGAGGCAGGGGTTGCTCCTCTGGCCACTTTAACCAACAAGGCCCCAGTAACACTTATGCCAATAGAAACAACGGATGGCAAGATGGCCGATCCCCAACAGGGGAAGAGGGAAGAACAGACCCAGGAGAAGTGCCTGTGACAGAACAAATGCCTCAGGAGGCCCTAACTGTGAGCATTATCCCATCTTCTCTTTGGGCTCTCTGGGGGAGGTTGTGGAGGTTTGCTCTGGTCTTGCAGACAGTTGTAGGGTTCCACATAGAATTCTGGGAAACCCCAGTCCAGGAATCACCCCTGAAACCTCTGTTTTTCTCAGATGCAGACATGGCACTGATAGACTCAGAGGTTCAAGATCTTTTGATGAGGAGGCTATACACAGATCAATTCTCCATCCCAGGGGTTTCCTGAGCAATATATTCATGGTAGGAAAGAAAGACAAAGGTTTCTGCCCAGTTATCAACCTCCGGGCCTTCAACGAATGGGTGGTATACAGACAAGATGGAGGGTATCCACATGCTCAGGGACCTCCCCTTGCAAGGGGACTGGATGATTTAGCTGGACCTCAAGGATGCCTACCTGATGGTCCCAATTTTTCCACCACATCACAGATTTCTACAATTTCTATGAAGGGAACAAGTGTTCAAGTCTCTCCCATTCGGACTATCATCGGCACGGTGTTGTTTCACGAAACTGCTCAAACCAGTGGTGGAACATCTCAGGACTCATAGGTGCGCCTGATCATTTATCTGGACGACATCCTCCTGATGGATCAGTCCCACTAACAACTGTTTTTTCATGTGAACATGACTATTGCTCTGCTCCAGGAGTTGGGGTTCATAATAAATCATCAGAAGTCAGAGCTTCTTCCGTCACAGTCTATAATCTTTCTGGGGTTTCTAATAGACTCCAACATGGCTTCCCTCAGCCTTCCAGCCCCGAAGGTGACCAAGATCAAGAAGGAACTGAGGAAGGTCATGAGAAGGGACAGGATTTGCCTCAGGCAGTTGGCCAGAATTGTGGGACTCCTTTTGTCCTCAATCCAGGCCATCTTCCCCGGTCCCCTACACTACAGGTCACTACAGCGCCTGAAAACGCAGCATCAGAGATGCGGCCTGACTTACTCTGAATTGATATCCCTCTCTCAGAAGGCAAGGATAGAACTCCAATGGTGGCTGGATCACATGGAGGCTTGGAACAGCAGGGCGATCTTTGGGTCCTCACTGGGTCTAATCATCAAATCAGACACCAGCCGTCAGGGCTGGGGAGCCAGATGTGAGGAGATTTCGATGGGGGAGACGTTAGACCCCACAATAACTTAATCTCCATATCAGTTGCTCGGAGCTCTTGGCGGGATCTTTCGTGATCAGGTCTCTGATGCGGGACAGGGTTTATTGTTGTGTCCTTCCAAGGTAGAACAATGTGTCCTCAGTCCAGTACATAAATTGCCTGGTCGGCACTCGCTCGAAAGCCCTAGCGGAACTAGCGTAGGACTTCTGGCACTATTGCCTTCAACATCAAATATCAGTGACAGCAGTATGCCTTCCAGGCTCCCAGAATGTTTTTGCAGACTGGAACTCCAGATTTGTGGAGGATACCAGCGATTAGCGACTATACAGAGGAGTATTCTTGGCACTGATGGATCGCTGGGGACTGTGTTCAGTGGACCTCTTTGCATCCAGACTGAGGGGGTCATTCCGACCCCGGCGGTCAAGGACCGCCGGGGCCGGGGATTCGGGAGCACCGCCAACAGGCTGGCGGTGCCCCGCAGGGCATTCTGACCGCGGCAGTTTGGCCGCGGTCAGACAAGGAAAACCGGCGGTCTCCCGCCGGTTTTCCGCTGCCCTGCGCCGCCATGGGGGATTCCGACCCCCTCACCGCCATCCTGTTCCTGGCGGCTCCGACCGCCAGGAACAGGATGGCGGTGAGGGGTGTCGTGGGGCCCCTGGGGGCCCCTGCAGTGCCCATGCAAATGGCATGGGCACTGCAGGGGCCCCCGTAAGAGGGCCCCACCTTGTATTTCAGTGTCTGCGTTGCAGACACTGAAATACGCGACGGGTGTCACTGCACCCGTCGCACATACCCACTCCGCCGGCTCCATTCGGAGCCGGCTTCCTCGTGGGGAGGGGTTTCCCGCTGGGCTGGTGGGCGGCCTTCTGGCGGTCGCCCGCCAGCCCAGCGGGAAAGCCAGAATGGCCTCCGCGGTCTTTCAACCACGGAGCTGCCATTTGGCGGCTCCCGCCGCCCGCCGGGGTCTGAATAACCCCCTGAACGCCCAACTGTTGGGGTACTTCAGCTGGCGCCCGGATCCGGGGGCATCAGCAGTGAATGCGTTCATGTTAGATTGGGGGCAGGATCAGGTCTACGTTTTTCCCCCTTCCTGTTGATTCCGAGAGTGTCAGCTCAAGTCCGTCGTCAGGGGGCATCAGTGGTGTTGGTAACCCCACTGCGGAGATCACAAGTGTGGTTCCCGACTCTGCTGGAACTCTTTCACAACTTCCCGCTCCTTTGTCCGACTTTCCCGTGGGTACTCTTGGACCCCTTGGGTCAATCTCATCTTCTGGTTCTACAGGGCCATCTCAATCTTATGGTGTGGAGGATTTCAGGAGCCACTGGAAAGAAAACAGACTTTCAAAAGAGGCTGAGAGACTTATCTGCCAGGCTTGGGCACCGGGCTCATGTAAGAGATATAGATCCTGATAGATATGATTTTGGCATCAAACTGAAGTATTGTAGTGCTTGTTTTTACTACAAATCTTGACAAATTTGTAACTGAGATACCATCAGTGAGTGCTCTACTTGTTTCTCTCTTAAGAGCACTGCTTTCTGAGAATGGTCACCTCTTTACTCATTAATTTGAGGTATTTCATTTAATTCAGGGTTTTTACTATATCGAGTGGTTTATTATTCTGGAATAACAACGACATTGGTGTCATAGGAGAAAGACATGTAATAGGCAAGTAGATAACTGAGGTGTTTACACTATGAGTTGCACTTGCACTTGCATGTGTAGTTGCTCTTCACATGTGGTGTTTTCTATTTTCCTTGTATGGGACTAAAATATTCGGGCCTTTTGTTTTTTCAGATATGTTTCTTTTTTCACACTCAATAAGTGATTTATACACAATGGATTTTTTTATATTAGTTAGTATCACAAATCTTTTGTATACCCAGAGCTAATATACTGTGTGGTTCCGTCATCATGTATCTTTCTCCTCATCACAGGAATACTTTGTGTGGTGAATATTGTGCATAGGTTTCCATGAACAAGATGATAAGTGCACCACATAGCACTGTTTTTGGCTATTGTGGTAAAGACATATATATATATTATTACAAGGGCAGTTATTTATGTTATTTCCAGCCCTGATTAAGTCATAGGGGTACTCCCGTTTGACGAAACATGTGTTGGCCTGGATTGTAAGACACCAGAAGAGAACTGTTCGAGAATAAATCAAAGAGCAAGGAATTTTACTAAACATCTCAAAGACTGTATATTATTTCAGGTATGTGCCTTGGATGTAGGTTTATATATTTGTTAATCTCTGGATTACAATTGTGGGGGAGTCAGGTGGTTCTCCCATTTCCAGGAGCACCGCATATGTATATGGATGGTGTGGTTAACATTGTGTGAATCTGTGAGCGCCATTACCTATTAGAAACACCCCTTGTTTTGTTCTTTAAGTAAAACAACATTATAAAATAAAACCACGATGGAATGGAACACAAAGGGGGTCATTCTAACCCTGGCGGTAAAAACCGCCAGGGCGAATGACCGCGGTAGCACCGCCAACAGGCTGGCGGTGCACCGCTGGGCATTCTGACCGCGGCGGTTCAGCCGCGGCCAGAGACGGAAAGTCGGCGGTGTACCGCCGACTTTCCGCTGCCCGTGAGAATCCTCCATGGCGGCGGAGCGTGCTCCGCCGCCTTGGGGATTCTGACACCCCCTACCGCCATCCTGTTCCTGGCGGTTCTCCCGCCGGGAACAGGATGGCGGTAGGGGGTGCCGCGGGGCCCCTGGGGTCCCCTGCAGTGCCCATGCCAGTGGCATGGGCACTGCAGGGGCCCCCGTAAGAGGGCCCCAAAAGGAATTTCAGTGTCTGCCTAGCAGACACTGAAATTCGCGACGGGTGCAACTGCACCTGTCACACCTTCCCACTCCGCCGGCTCAATTCTGAGCCGGCGTCCTCGTGGGAAGGGTGTTTCCCGCTGGGCTGGCGGGCGGACTTTCGGCGGTCGCCCGCCAGCCCAGTGGGAAACCCAGAATGACCGCCGCGGTCTTTTGACCGCGGTACGGTCTTCTGGCGGTTCCCGCTTCGCCCGCCAAGCTCAGAATCACTCCCAAAGTGTAAAAAAGTAAAATATAGTGCCTCAACACCACAGAGGGAATCACTGTGTACAATTCCCTGTAGTTTTGAGGAGCACTAGATAACGACTCATATTTATCCCAAAATTCAATCTGAGCACAGAATACCATTGATGAAAAACACATCTAGGGGCATATTTATACTCCATTTGAGCCGAAATTGCGTCGTTTTTTTGACGCAATTTCGACGCAAAACTAACTCCATATTTATACTTTGGAGTTAGATGCGTCTAGCACCAAAGTCCATGGAGTTAGCGTCATTTTTTAGCGTGGACACCTACTTTGCGTTAATTATATGCAAGGTAGGCGTTCCCGTCTAAAAAATCGACTCCGAGGCATGTGCGTCGGATTTATACTCCCGGGCAAAAATCACGCCCGGGAGTGGGCGGGTCAAAAATAATTACGTACGCCCGCTTTTGCGACGTTTTTTAGCGCCTGCAAAAGGCAGGCGTAAGGTACCTGTGGGCTCTGAAGGAGCCCAGAGGTGCCCCCCCATGCCCCCAGGGACACCCCCTGTCACCCATGCCCACCCCAGGAGGACACCCAAGGCTGGAGGGACCCATTCCAGGGACATTAAGGTAAGTTCAGGTAAGTGTTTTTTATTTTATTTTTTTGTGGCATAGGGGGGCCTGATTTGTGCCCCCCTACATGCCACTATGCCCAATGACCATGCCCAGGGGACAGAAGTCCCCTGGGCATGGTCATTAGGCAAGGGGGCATGACTCCTGTCTTTGCTAAGACAGGAGTCATTACTATGGGGGTTGGGAGTGAAAAAAAATGGCGCAAATCGGGTTGAGGCGAAAAAATTGCCTCAACCTGACTTGCCCCATTTCTTGACGCCCAAGCTCCATATCCCCCTACGCCGGCGCTGCCTGGTGTACGTCGTTTTTTTTAACGCACACCAGACGGCGCCGGCGGCTAACGCCGGCTAACGTCATTCAATAAATACGGCGCCCGCATGGCGCTTTAGGATGGCGTTAGCCGGCACAAATTTATTTGACGCAAAACTGCGTTGGCGCAGTTTTGCGTCAAAAAGTATAAATATGGGCCCTAATGTACCCCAGCAAGTGGCACTACATGTTCATAATAAAATGCAGAGATGTATGGTCTCAGAACACAAGGTTCATGAGGTGCCCGAGTGTGCTCAAACTGGAGTAAAATGACACCATGTGTTCAAAATGAGTAACAGGACTATATAGTATCAGAACACAAGTTTCTCAAAAAGTCCAGGCGTAGTCAAGCGGAAGTAAAATGGGACTGCCACACCAGGTGACAACTGCTTGTGAAGTCACGTTAAGAAAATGAGAAGCAGTTGAATCTAACAGGATCAGTACACATTACACTTAAACACACTCTCTGTGAACCAGCAGAGACAACGTGCTGTACCAGTCCACAACACAACGTTGTTTACCAAAATACATGTACTATGCTAATGATATCTGTCTAGCTGGATGGCGAACAGTGTATCCGTGTTACGGGTGTCTTAAGCTAACGTGGGCAACTGACAGAAGTAAATATAAGTGCTTGCTGTGAAAACCAAAAAAGGACTAGGAAGTAAATGGCCCCCAATCTAAGACAAAAGCTGCAGTGGCCATATTTAAGCATCCATGGTGATAACATCAACTATGCCAGAAATAGCCCTGGACCAACAGTCTAGATGCAATATTCTTTCCTCAATGAGTCACATAATGTGAAGCCTCTGGGTTATACTCCAGTATGATATTTGAGCTAAGTCAACAGTGAGTGCCAACACAGGTGTATATACTCAATTACATGCACAGAGTCCGACTCAGAAGTCCCCATGGGAGTATGTCAGAAAATATATCCAGGACATACAGAAAGTAACACGAACCAGGCAGAGGAAAAAAAATTAGGGCTAGTCGTAAGATGAACAAGATAAATTAAATCATCAGTGTGGCATGCTGGATAAATGGTTTCATAAATAGTCAAATTATGGAAATTAACAAGTCAAGAAAATGGGTACAAAGATATTCAAATCAGCAATGTGGCATGTATGTAAACATGGAAACCGTTCCCCTATTATTTAATGTGTCATAACATTTGGTAGCTATGAGTCATGATGTATGTGACACATAGGAATGGAACAAAGAATAAACCAAAGCAACACATCAATGTATAAATCCTTGTACATAGTGTCCACAGTAGGACTGACAGTCATACAGTAATGTAATACCTGGATGGGCCTAGACAGCAGAATTTATGCCCATCAAAATACATTGCATCTAACACAAATACCAATAGCAAACATTACATTACTATTGTATGTGCAAAGACATTCTATAGGCAAAGGTCAACATTGCAACATAAACCGAGGGCACTAGCCCAGAAATGCATGTAGTTCTCTATTAATATTAAGTCCCCTGTCGACAGCCCGCAATTTGATGATCCATTTGTCCTCACATTTTCTGAGTGCCCGATTTCGTTTAACTCTTCTAGGGTGGCTCAAAATTTGGGTAATTCCATGAAACTTAATATTCTGTATCTCTGAATCCCTGTGGAAGGAATTATAGAGTACAGTCATAGGGTAATCAGTATTGTTGTTCCTAATGGCTCCTATGTGTTCTTGAACGTGTTCATTGAAAGGTTGAATGGTACTTCCTATATAAATTTTGCCACATTTACAGATGATACAATATATAGTGAACTTAGCATTTCAATCAGTGAATTGCCGTAATGACCTCTTTCAGAATAGTATTACTGTACTTTATGGTATACATGGTTGCCAAAAACACATTGTTTACTCCTTTGCTATTCATTTCCACACTATGGAGGCACAATGGTAGTTTTCCTGACTGTAAGGATAAAATAAATGTTTTTGTTCTTTTCAGTGATGGTATTCTATATGATGGATTATATACCATTAGAGGGGTACAACCTCAGATTTTGGAATTTGATCCCGGTGGATATTCACGATTTACTATCAGTCTGACTTTTTATGGTGGGCATCTAGCTATTTCTTTGCTGAGGCCTACACCAGAGGACCTTGGTTTATTTGAACAGGTATCTGTCCTCAGTTTTCTCTACTAAGCATGGTAATTTGCTTCATCGTTGTGTCCCCTTACTGCTCACTTAAATATGTTGCCTTGCAGTTACTCTGACGTGGGTGATTTTACGAGGAAACTTTTGCTGTGGTCTTTATATATAATTTGTTGGTAGGTTTTGAATCATCCTTTTAGTCGTCACACTTTGACTCTTTCTTCAATTTGGGCTTGCATGTATTCACGCCACTTCATAGGGTCTCATCACCTTCTCGTGTTATTGGTACTCTACTTTGGGCCATACACTCACCTTGGCTACTCTTTTCAAACATATTTGGTGCACTTCTTTGGTTAAACTCTGGTCACTGGGTCTATATTCACGCATTTTGGTTATGATGTTGTGATTTGTTTGTAATGATGTCCTGTATTATATAATGTAATATAACTTCCTTCATACTTAGTGTATACTCTATACTTTGCAGCCTTGAAAAAGTCACATGGTGTAAGGAAATATATGGTGGCTGTCAATGAGTGAATTTGATATATGAAGGACTGGTTATTACCGGATTAAGATTGTCAATGTCTGTTATTCTTGTATGAACAAATGGCAGTCATTTACTAAAAGATTTAAATCTTCATGACTTTTTTCCTTGTAAATCTGCAAAGATTGAACTTCTACTGAGTGCTGTGGTTTTACCTTGTACTATCTTTTGTAACTCCCTGTCACCCACTTTAATTTTCCACCATGTCATATTCCAAAAATCAATTTTTTTTTTAAGATGAGGTAATGGCGGATGAAATCGTAAGAGTAGAGGCATAATTATTTGGAGCCGAAGTCCAGCACACTCCTCTCAGTAGGAAAATGGAACTGTGGCAAAGGATCTTTGACAGAGTGAATGCTGTGGGTACCATCCTGTGCACAAAGGAGGTCAGTAGGAAGAGGGTGAACGACCTGAGGGGCAAATTAAATTTCCTGGCCTCTAGGCTGCAGATGAAGGCCAACAAGACTGGTGGTGGCCCTCCCAGTGCCCCATTACAACTCTGTCCCTGTAATGAGAAGGTCTTGGCCACCTTGCATCCTGAGGGCTTGACAGGAATAACTGGTGGAGCTGAGCCTGGTAAGTCACAAAATAAAACAGTTGCAAAAATGCAATGTCATGCTGAGCTTTTGCCACTGTCCCATTCATATACTTTACCAACATACAATACACAGAGTATCTGAGATGTAAGTCCGTCAATGTGTATTGTTGGACATGACATCACAGCTACCAAGGCACATGAGATGCCATAAATTGGAATGGTGCCTGTAAGTGTTTCAACGTCTAAAAATCATCCCAATACTCATGGTATGTCTCAAAATGTAAATGTACACTCCAACCTAAATGAAGTCTGGCTACAGATATGAAATACCACCATTTTGTCAAGTGTTGTAGAGTAGAGAGAGTGACTGGACTGCAACTCCCAGGAGGCCATGTTTCTGTAACTCCAACCACTAGCCCAGTGTTTACTTGTCCAAATACACCTGTTTGTTAAATCTCAATTAAGGTCTACTCACCTGGGAGGATACCATTTGTCACGTGTGAGAAGTAGAGGAAGTGATGTGACTGCAACTCCCAGGAGGCCCTGTTTCTGTAACTCCAACCACCAACCCATCTTCTCTTGCCCAAATACACCTGTTTGTTAACTCTCTAATGACATTTACTCACATAGGAGTGAGCAATATACAGATACTGCTCACCTCAGAGACATATCTGTCTGCCTAGCTCCATCTTGACCTGGTATCCCAAAATAAAACTATTGAGTACATTAATTACACCTTACCAAGTGGGTACTCCAAGTATTTCTAAGTCCTCGAGCTGCATCATCAGATTGGTAGTGGCAGTAAACACATTGCCACAGCACTGCACACATGATGACTGCAGTAATATATCCACAACAAAGTTGTGTGTTTGCCTGCATCCCACTCAACTAGGATGCTTAACATTCAAAAGCACTTGTTGCCTCTCCACTGTGTTGGCTTCACTGTTGTTCAGATGTCATTTTCATTCCCTCATTCAAAGAACAAATGATCAGCATGTCTAATGACTGCTTGAGGCTAATAGTATAGGAAGGCTTCAAACATACCATGTCAAATATTCCAATACCATGGTAGCATGGCACAATAAGCTAACCTACAACTTAAGAATGTCCAAAGGCTGTTCTTACTGTAACACAATACCTTTGGAGGTAGATGTCACATTACAACCAATAATAATGGACTCTGTCTCTCAACAGGTCGAGCTGCCACAGCACCTGAGTAGACCTCATTCACTGGCCAGACTCCCACTCCCCCCCCCGGATGAAGCCCTCAGTGATGATGTCACTCCTGGACTTATGTACGTAGATGACAGACCTGGCACATCAGGGTAACCTGGTCAGATGGCAACAATGAGTCTCACTGTGCCTACAACTACACCTTCCAGCCCTGCTGCAACAACATCACAGGCAATAATGTGCCTCCCAACCTGTGTACCTAACACATATTCTACCATCTCATGCCCCCCAGTCCTTGATTCTGAGGTGCAGCCCAACACTCCTTACACTGAGGGTGCAAGTCCCAGTTGTAGAGGGCACCCTGTGCTAAATGCACAGGCTTGTGGGGGTAGGGTGCGTGGGAGGGATGCTGTGGGCCAGCGCAGGGGCAGCTTTTGACCAGGATACCATCAGTCACCTCTTGGGGGTCTATCAGAAATTCCAAGGCGTAATGGGCCAAGTGTTAACTGAACTCAGTGAAATCAAGCAGCTGGATAAGGCCATGATTTAAAAAATGGATGAACATAACACCATCATGGGCACCCTAACAGGGGTGCTGAGGGACATCCACACAACCCTGAGCCGGGCTTTCACACCAACATCCACCCCTTCCTGGGGCCAAATACCCCATAGATGAGTACATCTGCAGCAGTCACAGGAAGGGAGGCCCTCCCAGAGGCACAACCCCCTCAGGCACTCCTGCCTCTGCAGCAGCTAATCTCTCCCCACCTCGCAAGTGGGGTCGTCTATGCAAGAATTCAGGAGGTGCGGATGGCAAGACACCCACCAGTGCCAACAGGTGTCCTCCTTTGTGTGTCACACATTTGCTCTGTGGACTGATCCTGAACCAGATTCCAGTTCCAATGGGAGGAGTACTTCTAACTTTAGACTTCCAATGGTGTGGTATCTACTGCAATGATTTCATTCACCATTACTGACCCCTTCACTTTACAATTTTTGTTTCTTCATGTCACAAATGTATTTGTTTGGTTATTATTGAAATAAATTCACCCATCACTAACTCGTTTTCTGCAGTCTTATATTTTACATTTAGCAATGTAGAAACGTAAGACCATATGAACCATACAATGAAGATACAAGCCACTTGTGAAAGCAGGGATAAGTTGTATGTATACAGTCTCCAGCTCAGGATTACAAGCATCACTCACCAACACATGCATACAAGTGTCTTGTGTAAGAAGACATTTTATTACATTTTTCAGCACATAGGCTGTCAAGATGTCAGAAACATAGAAAAGCAGATAGACCATATCAGACTGTGTAGGCCACAAAATATACTGGTACAGATTGCCAAAACATTGTAGGAATGGATATTGTCCTGTTGAATTGGCAAAAATGGATACAGTTGCTATCATCAGCTGGAGACATATCCCCTAGCCCTCAAAAGGAAGCCCAACTCATGGAATGCAACAGCCAGACAGATGGCTGTACAACAGTTACTGATCACAGGGTCATTACAGTGCAGTGCTACTGTAACTGGTGGTGTGACACAAGCAAATGCCAGCGATGGGTCACAGGCACATTGGCCTACAAGGATGTAATACATTGAGAGATAAAAACAGTTCAGACAAAACAAGTGTTTAGTGAATTTGAAGGGGAACTTAAATGAATGTGGCCAACCACAACATTTTTGTGATTTTACTGACCACACGATTACACACATGAAGCATCATGTCCACCACACAATCTAAGTCCAATGGAGTCTTCTGCACTTCCATCTTATCTCTGTGCAAGCTGTCTTGACATAGGTTTTCTACACCCAGTCTCTGAAATTAATTCATTGGAACAATCCATGTCCACTTTGTATGTCCCAACAGCACAATATACCTGCCTGTCTCACAACTCTGAAATGCCCAAATGAAGATCTCATAGTGAAGATACCTGAACAAAGAACAAAGAACAAAACAAGAAGTATAGTTATGAAACCATACATATGACACAAGTCACATAGCAAACATCTGGAGAACAAAGTCCCTTGAAAATATCTGACACAACCAAAGCAACATAATTAAAATGTGAAAGTTTCAAAAAGGTAGCTGATCAAACACTCTTTAGAAGATTTTGCCCGAGCATCAGCTCCCTAACTGTTTCCAAAAATATACTACACACATTATCACAACTACAGTTCATTGTACAAAGTCATGACATCTCATGACTACTTACACTCGTGAGAAGAAGCTGTGGATGAGATCACAAGTCAGCTCCTTCCTCTTCACCACTATCATCTTCACCTCCTCTGGGATGTAAGGGATATTCCTCTGCAGGGTGATTTTATGGAGCATGCAGCATGCCACAGTGGCCTGACACACCTTCCTGGGAGAGTAGAGGAGGGTTCCCCCATTCTTGTCCAGACAGCGAAATGTGGACTTAAGGAGCCCAAAAACCCACTTTACTGCCCACCGTGTTCTTACATGGGCCTTATTGAAGCAGACATCCCCTCATGTAGTTGGATTCCTCAATGGTGTTAGCAACCAAGAACGGTTTGGATATGCTGAATCTCCTGTTTTGGAATGAGACACAAGTGCCACAATGAGTCACTCACTTCATGATTGCAGCACCTGACACTGCAAACACAAAATCAGGACAGATGTGACTTACCAACCAGCTAAGCCCTCTCTGCTTGCAGTTGTGACATCAGCTAGGGTATGGTGCTGTTCCAAATTACAAAGGCATCATAGGATGAACCTGGGAACCCGGCTCAGATGTTTGAGATGTAGAGATTTGACAAGCAGACTACTTCAACGTTAATAGAATGGAACTTCATCTTGTTGCGATGGACTTGTTTACTGGCCTGCAATGGCACTTAAGCAATATGTGTGCCATCAATGGCTCCCACCACATGTGGGAGGTGACCAAAACCATAGAAGTCAGCCTTCACCTTGGCTAAAATTGCACGTCTGGGAAACATGATATAGCTATCAATGTGTTTCTTCATTGCTGATAGCACATCTCTTAACACACCACTGAAAATAGGTTGGAACATACCACAAGAAAAATCCACTGTGTATTGGAAGGATCCTGTGACCAAGAAGTGTAATACTGCCATGAGCCTCACAGTGGGTTTTCAGGCATCAGATCTGGCTCCAACTGAGGATATAAATCCACAATTGTATGCCGATTCAGACAGAACTGTTTGATGATGTGACATTTTTCCATGGTTTGAAGGTCTTGCAATGGACAGTATACTGGAGGTTGTCGCCCCTCCCAGGGTACCTATTTGTGACATTAAATGAGTAGGAGCATTCGTCACTGTGTCCTCACCAACCTACATTATGAATGGGACCAAGTGTCAAAGCATTACTGATTGGAAAAGCATCATACCCATTACATATCAAAGTTGTCTACTACTCAATGGCCAAATGTGACCCCTATGGTTGTCTACACATGTGTCAACAACATGGATTTGGGCATCACCCAACCTGCTCCTGATGTGTCCTTCACAATTTAACACTCTGTTCCGTCCACCAAAAATAATGTTACCACCAGTGGACAGCGCACCGCCATAATATGCCATCTGTGACCAACAACACACTGCATTGGTGATTGTGTAGGAGAATCTACACAACAAAGCTGCTTTATATTGTTTGTGATGATCAGACACATATTGATGTTGTGACACATTTAATAGGACCCAATACTGTATTTGCAAACACCAAAATGGCAGATGCCTGACCTAGTTCACTGGACATTAGGAACTGCCTGTGACCGCCAGCGGAAGTTGACTGCGAGGTGGGTTGTTTCAACTGTGGCGGACACAGCCATTTGGTAACGTTAGTGACTGTGATGGCCACGGGCTAGTGGCCGTGGCCGTTGGCACCGATGACTGTGTATGTGGCATACATATACACCACATTTTGCTAAATCATTCACTTGACTCCTGACACTGTTGCCATCAATACCTCCACCACTTCATCTGCTGTGAGCCGTCTCTGGGAGCAATCATACCATGTCAAGCAGGTGAAATGGCCCCTGCCTTCTTTCCGGAGGAGCTGGAAAGGCTTGTTGAGGAGGTCCTTCCCCTGTATGGTCAGGTCTATGGCTCACAGAGGAACAGGTAAGAGCCTCATAGGCATATCTCTGTTCAACACCATCCTTTCCTTCCTCATAGGCTACAATGTGCATCTGAGTGGCAGTGAGACTTTTTGGGTGCCTGTTGTCACAGTTTGTGTTCTATACATGGAATGTCCATGGAGCTGGTTGGTAGTGGACACACGTACTGTATGTGTTTCACAGTACCATTGTGTTGTGTGATATGCCCTAGATTTTCCCACTGTTGCAGTCATATATCTAGGCAAAGAGACTTTACAACCATACAATGCCATTTCTTTCAATATGTTGTTTATAAATGTAATACAAAATGGATGTGTATTACATCATGAGCTGTGTATTGTATACTGTTTGAGTCTTTTTAGGATTCTACTAGAAATGTGTATAGTCCCACAGATCACTCAGCCCACATCTGGCCTTGCCAAACTGTTGTATGAGAACCATGTGAAACGCATTGCGCCCTTTAGAGTGCTACACAACCCTGAACCCACATAGAGGATGGGCACAGGGTGTGCTGTCATACAAGGAAGTGATGGAAATGTGAGTGTCATGTAGGTTCTGTATGTGCAGTCTGCAGAGACCAGGGCCGTTAGTATGTTGGATGCCAACTATGTTGGATTGCCACATATGGTAAAATGTGTGTTCTGTGTTTCAAGCACATACTAAACAAACCTACTCTGAAGTGGTATGAGATTACATTAGGCCCACATGTCCACAAATGCACAGGGAAGAGACTTTCCGTGCCAGCCATGGCAGCCCTTTCATTGTCACTTAAATGTTAGGGTATAATCTGTACTATGGTAGTTCCCCGTAGGGACTGTATGGAGTGAGTCAATGTGGCTGGATGTTAATGTGTCTCTCCAGTCAGGACCAAGGAGTTGACCATTCAGAAGGTGACAATGGTATGTTGTGTTTCATTGTGGCTCACAACACAGTACATGGTGTAGGCCATGAGCAGGGTTGTGGGTTAGTCTGCAGATGACTCCAAAAGTGTGTACCTATGTCCCTATACTCATCAGCATGAGTACTTCACGCTTGTGGTGTGTCAACAATTACAATATTTGTGTGCTGGTATTTCTGAAATGTGTGTGACACAAGTAGTTGGCCAAAAAATGGAATGTTAACCTTTCGATTTGTCTATTGTATCCATACAGGGCAACAGCCTGTAGAAGAAAGGGGTTTGGAGAACCATTGCCTGGAAGATGCAGACCTTGGGGGTCCATAGCCAGCAGAGCAGCCACTGTAGCAAGAGGTGGGAGGACTCAGACGCTGGGCTTGGAAGATCACGGAGGTCCATATGGGGCTGTCCTCCCAATGCGGGTGGGGCACACCCTGGAGCCTGACCCCCCTGATGTCCTGCATTCTGGCAGTGGCCTACCCTGAGCTTGATGGGCATTTGAGGGCATTTGAGGGGAAACCAGCAACTACACGGGGGTGAGTAAGGGTGAGTTTGGGGCATATTCCTGACTATTACATTGCTAAGTTGATGTGTTACAGTCTGCCACCTACCCCTGAAGATTGGAGAGGAGCCATGTGTGAGTAATTATTTGTGTAAGTATGGAAGTTGGTGCATGCTGATGTGCCTTGCCTATTGGCCCAGTGACCTAGGACAGGGTTCTGCAAAGTCGGTCCTGGAGAACCGGGTCCATGCCAGATTTTTAGCATATCCACATTTAGAATAATGTAGATTTCTGAAACATCTTTTTTCTAAATGTGGATATGCTAAAAATCTGGCATGGACCCGGCTCTCCAGGACCGACTTTGCAGAACCCTGACCTAGGACACAACAGTGTGCAGTCCACAACCAATTTACTCTCTAGGGCCAATAAGTGGCTGAATACCGGTCATTTTGTATGTTGTGTTGGCTGTCATTTGAACCCAACAGTCCACTTGTCTTCAGTGTGTCAGCCCCAACAACATACAACATGAGGTAGTAGACCACTCTACTCCACCATATGTCTGCTCAAGTCAATGTATTGACATCTGCCACCCACAGGCCACTTGCCTTCAGTGTGTGTCGAGTAATGGTGCCTCACTACTGTCTCTCATGTGAAGGTGGCCATCATACATGTGACAGAGCACACATTGCCCTTTGGGTGCAGTCATAGAGCAATTCTTCCCCTTTATAAGTGGTGAATGTCCATTGAGATGATTCTGGTCACATCATTGTTGCCATCATTCCTTGTGCCTACACGTTAGCATGTGTACCTTTAACTTTTGCTGGACATATGTGATGGGCCTACAGTTCATGTGGTGCCACAGATAGGAGTGTGTCACCATTGATTGGTGGCTCACACATACCCTCAGCCATCACTCCATGTAATTTAGCATGTACAACTGCAGAAGCAATGAAGGACATGACATGACATGACAGGACAAGGACATGACAGGCAGGACTACAGTTATTACTCACAATGTGCAGTTCCATGCCATTGATATAGAATCATTTGGTGAAGTGCTTTGCACATATTAAATGGTGAATGTTCATTACCTAACTGTTGACATCCATCAGGGAGTGATTTGCTGGAATGTGGGCCTCATATGTGGTATGTACACTCATTCATCGAAGGGAACCTGTATTTGCATTGCGAAAAGAGACAGCAATGTGCCTCCCCATTGAGCAACAAGTATTGGTACTGGGGAATCCCTTAGCCTCTACAACATTCAATGGACTATTGGCTTTTGCTAATGTAATCCAAAGTAGGGTATTCTCAGTGGACCTAAGAAGACAGGTGATTTCCCTTAGGCTAGCTGATTCATTGTGGTGTGGATATTGTAGACACATCTCTCAGTCATTTTAGGCCAAATTGTCACTAGTGTACTGTTCTGTGCAAAATGTGTTCAAAGCAACACTGGTACAACTATCATGACTCTAGTAAGACAATGTACGTATTGCGAATTTAACATTGGGGAATTTTAACAGTGTGACGTGTTTCCCTGTCACCTTCTTCTGGCTACTTTACTTCTTGCTGCAACATGGCTGGATTATTTGGCCATTATGGCATCATGATGTGGCTTTGGGTATATGAAGATTAGCTGAATGCATGGCCTTGTGTGGGATCCGTGGAACTGAACTTGGCATTGCCATACTTTTTATGCCAACGGGTCACTGGAGGATGCTACAGAAGCCAAACCAATCAAGGTGATAAGGTATCCTACTTGATCCATGGATATTGTGACTGCACAACTTCTCTCATACAATTGGAGGTGTCTGTGATTCTGATTTTCCTGTGTGCAGCCGTTCACAGTTCATGTAGCATGCTTGCATATGGTGCTGCAAATGTTGGGGCCACATTGCTGAATCTTGTGACTGGGGGCTACAGCAGTTGCTCAGGTGTGTTCAGGCACATCCAGTGACCCTATTTGCCTTTGTATTTCAGCATCAGCACTGGCAAGTGGAGGAGACCGGGCTGAAACCAGTGGGGATGCAGCTGTCCAAGGTACCTTCAGTCAAGAGACAGTGGACACTGAGGGACCCAGTGACCTGGAGGGTGAGGGGAGTGCCACAGAGGACACAGGATCAACATCTTTATCTTCAGATTCTTCCTCCAGTGGCCACTCTCTAGTGGTGGTGGACCTATCAGGACCTGTATCTGTTCTATCCTTGTCCACTACCCCCAGTCTGATCTCCACCTTCTCTGTTGTTTCCCACCCAGTTGACTGTGCCCGCTCACCCAGGAGGGTGGATGTTTACTTCACCCCAGGCAACTCACCCCTTACCCTGGTTACCCTTGCTGCCCAAAGTGAGGAGGCTATTGACCTCCTAAGGAGTATCCTGTGGGTCAGACTGGTATTCTGAATGCCATTCAGGTGCAGGGCAGCCAGCTTCAGCAGGTGGTTGCGTACCTGCAAGGCATTCCTACATAGATCTTTTCACCCTCTGGACTCCTCACAGACAGCAGCCATCCACCCCCCCAAAAATCCTACCTCTTCCCCATTCGATTTCCCTATTCCACTACCTGTCCCAAGCACACACACACATCAGCATGTACCCACCTCAACACACATAAGCACAGGCACCACAAGAGACACTGGCATGCAAGCACTCAGCCTTCACTCACACAGACCACCACACCCACCATTCCCACAGACAGCACCACACCACGACTGACCTACACAACATACCCACCATACCCCCAGGCATCACCTTCACCCACACATACCGTACCCCCGGACACCACCCCAAAACCCACAGCCGCCACTCCTACCTTACCCATCACCTCCCCCTCACAGCCCCCCAAGAAATGCAAATGCCCCAACTCAAACACACATCAGACACCACCCAAACTCAAGCAAAACTCAGACGCACACACACCAGCAGCAGCAACACCCACAGGCAAGACAAGCACTACCCCAACCTCCCAACCCCTAAACCCTTCTGAGTACCCTACCTGTTTTCCCAAAGAAAATTTCCCTTTGACTTTGCCTTTACCTCTATGAAACCTCCTCCCAAAACAAAAATGACCCAGCCCACATCACAACCTATCCCTTCCACATCCAAACCCTTTCCTGTCACACCTCCCCCCTCCCATTCTGAAACCAGACATATCCCTCCCACCATCAAGAAGGCCACCCCTCCAAAAGTCAAGTCTACTCCTCTCAAAACCAAACCCACCCATCCCAAATCTGAGCTCAGCCCACCTAAGGGGGCTCATTGAGGTGCCTGGCATGCCAACTGAGTAATGTGTGATGTATGCCTACAGATGTGTTTGATTAACTCTGAATGCTGATCCATTTGCTATGGTTGGCAAGATCTGACTTTGGGAGCAATATTGGTGTCACCCAGAACAAGGGGAGATGCTCAATGGATAGCTATGTGGGTGGTGATTCAATTGGGGTGTCATTGCATTGTGTGCTGTTAAATATGATAAGTATTTCATCTTGGCTTGGCAAATTTCAACATCTATTGGGTTACATTTGTCACACTGATGTTGACTGGACATTGGTTTAATGTGTGCAAACTGTAGATTTGCTTGTCCACACATGAAGATTGTTCAATTGTGCTACCTTGTTATACAATTGACTGACCATGTGTCTATTGTCATGTGTGTAACTTCAAGATACTTCATCTATATGTGTGACCCAAGCTGTTCCATTGTCTTTCTTCACTTGTACTTCCACATTTGGCAGATAGGTATGTCACTTGGTTATAATATTGGTTGTCCCTGAAATATATTAAGGATCCTCTCCTGTACAAATAGTGTTTTAGGGGCATGTGTACACTGAAATGTGTCCCAAGGCAGCATCCTTCCTAGGGTCCCCCTGATGCCGTCATCCTTATTCTGCAAGCATTGTTTAAATGATAACCTTTGAATATTTGTCTCTCAAAATATTGTGCATCCCATTTACTGTCCATTGTCTTATAATGTGGGTGATATGTGAGGGTCCATTACAGGGATATTGCATGGAAAGGTGTGTTTGGGTTAAATAACACATTCAGACATATGTGTCTTCAATATCACGACAGGCCATGGCATATGAGCAATGTGAGGGTGTTAGTTCAATTAGTAGTTGTGATGTTGATGTGGTGTTGCTGTTGTGTGATACAATGTTATGTACACTTCACTGTCCCTGAATCTGGGATATGCAGACATGTGTGGTGTTGTGGAGTTTGATGGTGCTGTGTCAGTTACCTGCCCCCCGGGGTCATCATGGGGCTGTGATTGGGTTATGCGTTGTGTACTACTCTGACCCGGGACACACAAATTTATAGTTGGTCTATGGTGCACAGCCCCTACACCTGGTCGATGATGGCGCATCGATCTGTCGTTGTGTTTGAGGACACGGGTGGGTGTTTTGTCTTACTGTCAGTTGTATCCACATCGGCATTGATTGGGCTCCATTTATCAGCAGCGGCAGAATGTGTGACTGACTCCATGGCAGCATAGGATGTGTGACGCTGCCTACCGGTGAATTTGTGCCTTGTATGCCTCCATTTCCACCAGCTGAGATGTGGTGGTTGGACCGCCACAGTCACGCCAGTTGAATGCAACATCATAATGTGTTTGGCAGAAATACTGGCTCCGACAGCCTGCCTGCCGCGGAGGTCTGCTCTGCCTGGCGCTGCCATTGGGACCATGGAGGTCTTTCTTCTATGTAACCGCATGCATCGCAATACGGCCAACCCGACAGCGGTCAGACTGTGGCCACCGCCATGGCATTCCACGGACCACCAAACTTTTAATTAGGCCCTAAGTCATACGCATTACATTTTAAAAATGTATTAGTAAAATTGCAATAGTCAAATAAAGTGAAATCTGGTCTTTGGAGAGACCAGATTTACTATTCAAGATCCAACCTATGCATCAGTAGGGAAAGTGTTGGTCTTGAGAGGGACTGAATTTACTACTTCCACTCCAACCTAAGCAACAGTAGGCAAAGTGTTAGGAAAAATATAGAATCACTCATATAAAATATTTTTTAAAACACAGCATAGAAAAACTATTATTCAAAAATTAAATAATGCATGCAATGCTAAAAACATATTTAAAAAATCTGTAAACAACCAAATACTCCTAAAAGTTATTTAAACATATAATTTTAGAAACTGCAGAGTAACCATCATAAATATACTATTTAATATTTAAAGTCACTAAATATTTTAAAGGGAAACAATTCCCACCTCACTCCCCTACAGGCAAAAGCATTTGAAACAATACTGAAAATAATAAGAGTAAGTCATCATAAAAAAAAACTACATTTTTAAAGGCAAAAACATAATCAATTACATGAAAACTAATCAATATATGTATTAATTAAATAATTTACATAATTAATAATGTTTTTATTTAATTGAAATAAAACTAACAATTTAGAAAAAACAGTAATCAATTAATGTATCAAGTAAATAATTTAGATAATTGACAATCTAATTAACTAACTGAATTAAAAAAGTAAATATCTATTTTCAAGAAATGTTGTCAATATTTTAGCAGTTAGTATACAGAATTAATAATTTAATCCATCAATGATTTTTAACAAACTGTTGAAACTGTGTAAACACTAAAATATATACGTTAACATAACTTTCCATCATACTCCTCTGCACACGCAAAAACCTGCCAATATTTAAGACATTTAAAATAATTTCAAAAACAATGCTTTAAATATATTGCCAAAAATATTAAAACAACTATGATAAACGAGAGACAGCTAACTATAACATATTAATGACTTAACACAAGAAAATCATAAACCGTTACTCAATAATAACAATTTTATTTACAATTATATTTAAAAACAATATCATACGATTAAAAATATATTGTCTAAATATTCTTACCTTCAGAATTCACACAAATGGTACTCTTGCCACCACAATATGTTTTTCATAATATTTGTGTCAAACAATATCTTTGACACAATATTCACCTTGTACACTGCAGGAACAGTGCCACAATGATTGTTATAAAACACTGTGCACCACAATGTCCACAGCAGTTCCATTCACGACACTCCATTCTTGAAACAGATAAAATGATTCAACTTAATGTACATAAGGAAATATAGGAGGTGTTAATAACAAACCCAGCAATGAAGTGAAGGAAAGAAAGGGCCTGATTACAACTTTGGAGGGGGTGTTAATCCGTCCCAAAAGTGACGGTAAAGTGACGGATATACCACCAGCCGTATTACGAGTCCATTATATCCTATGGAACTCGTAATACGGCTGGTGGTATATCTGTTGAATTTGGGACGGATTAACACCTCCTCCAAAGTTGTAATCAGGCCCTAAGACCCTAAAGCTCTATTTCAACCTTAATAAAAAAAAAAGTGAGATACATTTCAGAAAAAGTAAGAGAATGGATAAGGAGTTCAAATATTACCAGGCATGAAATCACATTAGTGAAAAAATATGTTCAATTATAGTCTGAAACAAATGAGGATATGACGTCCTATTTTGAACATTTTAATTGGCCCTAGAGAGTCTGTTATGCTTATTTGCGTATGCATGAATTTAGAAACAATTCAACAATGTTTTTGGTGGAAATATGCTTCCAGTAGGATTCAACTGAAGGCCACAGACTTTTGGAGTTTTTGCAGAGTCTAGCGAATTGCACCAGATGCAAGAATGTCAGATGCAAAATGGCCTTTCCTGAGTCAGATTTATTTAAGATGCTAGGTTGGTGCTCAGAGGAGCCTTCTAACAGCAAGTCTATTTACACCTATGTTGCATTAAAGGTCAACAGTTCTTATCAACCATAGATAAGCTATACTCTACAATTGTTATGGAACATAATTAGTGGCTCTTGTCCCTCCATGGGCCTTTACAGGAATGTTTATATGTCTCTCCACTTGAATTTGCTTTGCTACTTCACTTTTGTTGTAGATACATAGTTGTTCATATCTATATAGAAAAATTAAAAAAGCTAACAGTTATTTTTTCAAGATTTCACCCTTTCATTCTATAGGATTGATGATAATTATTTGCTAGCTAGAACAATAGTTAGATAGATAGACAGACAGGTAGATAGATAGATAGATAGATAGATAGATAGATAGATAGATAGATAGATAGATAGATAGATAGATAGATAGATAGATAGATAGATAGATAGATAGAACACTGCTCTTCAAGCAGGGCCCTACATTATCTTTGAATCTTTGATCTTTAAAAAGGTAATTTAATTTTAACTAAAACCTAGAGCAGGGATTTAGAGAATATCTCTAAGAGTTCTGTTTTCATAAGAACAGTCAATCCACATTATGTGCCAAGAAATCTCAGTGTCCTACATGAAGTAGAAGTGTAATAAGATGCAAACACATGTCCTGGCATATTCCCTGGTGCATAATAAAATGCATTAAAGATCTGTACACGACAGACCATTCAGAAGAGTTGTAGTTGCCTTTGTTTTGTGCTGCATAGAAGAAGAATCATGTTTTATTTTAGAGACATAAACTCAACTTCATAAAACTGTCCATTGCTACCCATTGGCAAGCATGTATTTAAAAAATGACTGATTATATATAATGTTTTTCAAGCCTGGCTCCTCATATATATGGCAGCCTTTTCTGTAGTGGGCACTTTATACTACATAACCTATGCTAACATCATTGGGAGGGAAGGGATTTTTGGAGGTTGAGTGAGGGCCATAGTACCAAGGTAGTGGTGAATGATACCCAGGAAGAAATATAGAGGGGCATAGCGTGTGTCAATATTAAGAGTTTGACTAACTTAACCACAGGTAGCTTAGGCTTGTGAATCATGTCAGGGAAGTTAATCCCTTTTGTCCTAGAGATGTAACGCTGATCATTAAACACCCTTTTGATTGAGTGCAGTTTCAGCGAATAAATAGGAAATAAATATTTAAATGGGTATAAGAATGTTATTTTTATTTTCATCTGCTTTTTTGTGTCCTTCTCAGTAAGGCTTGATTGGCTTAGTTTAATGCTATAACTGATTTCTCATTAACATGTCTGCTTGTAGTTTACATTTAGGAGGAAAGAGGCCCTTTTGATTTTCTCATATACAGATCTGTTTCGTTCTTACACCAGTTCCCTCTTTCTGTCCCTCTCTTTCTTTCTTTCAATTTCTATTCCATTTAAAATTTTCATCTTATTTTGTAGCAGTTATTAGACTAAACCATGTCTAACATATGTTAGAGCCAGCATTGCTATGGCTCATCTCCTAATCAGATTCCGGGCCTTTGTCCTACCTGCTGGCCAAGTTAATTACTTTGCTCCCCACCAAAAGGAAAAAATAGGCTATCATCAGTTTTTGTCCTAGTTACTGGGAAAGGAAAGAGACCTGGCGTAAATTTGCATCTGATAATTAGATGTCACACTGCATCTGATCTGGGTCCGTCCATACCCACTTATCAAAGGAGAAAGCCAGACATCTGAAGCCAACACAGGATAGACTCCCGTTTGAAGTTTTGGTGAGAAGGGGTGTGGCAGTGATGTCAGCTAGAGGTGGAGCTGAGGCCCTAAGAGGAGCTTTTCAGAGAGAAAACGTAATAGCAACATACTTGAGTGTCCCAGAATGCTGTGCAGGAGGGTTGGGACAAGGTGACAAATGGATGAGGTAGCATTGTATTATTGTGATTAAGTATCACCTTTGTGATTTGATATTCACAAAATATAGATTAATTGTAGAATTAAGATGAAGTTTGAAAGCAATATTAAAGTGAACACTGTGCTTGTGCATTTTGAGTCTACTTCCACTTGCCAGTTGGAGTAGCTATATTTTCAGGTATTACTTGTGATTTTGGGCAGAAAACACACCAAAAGAGCACTGCTATAAATAATGAATTTGAGCATAGGTGACTGATTGCAGTGTGCCACATCTTGGAACATTTCTTTTGTTTGCATCCTGGGATTGGTCAGGGTGCCTGGCATCTAGACCTCTCAACCCCTACTTTTAAACCCTTACACAAGGGAGAGACAGGGAAGCAGATTATGCACTTGGGCGGTGACTGAAGTGTAGGAATGGCCAGATCGAAAGAAGAGCCATCTGATTCCCTGTCAGATGAACTAAAGACGTTGGCTCCAGCTGACCCCCAGGTCTCTTGAGTCAAGTGGCTCTTGCCTCTTTATGGTCCTTGAGGCCAATTTGGTGAAAGGCCTTGACTCCAATGCCCCCATGGGTGCCCTTTCAGAAAGGCAAGAGGCTATGAGGCCTAGCAAGTACGGGCCAGATGGTGGTCTGCTAGCTGGTTGTGGTGGAGCTGTGCAACATGCCCCCACCAGCAGGAAAGGAGTACCAGGATCCAGGTAGGGGAGAAGTCTGTCACAGTTAGCAAGAACAACCAGTTCCCTGCAAAATGCGCCTTTTAGAGGCCAGGAAGCCCATTCAAAATGCCACTGGTGGTTAGCACTGGCCATCAGAAGCAAAACAAGCCAAAGATCAAGTAGATCGGATTTACATGGTCAGAACTATGCCTTTCTAAAGATTTGATGTTAAAAGGAATGAAGTGCTCAGTCATATGTCCCTGAATTCCCCAGGGGAATGTTAATATGCCTAAACATGATGTCACTGTTACCTAAAAATGATGTCAATGTATGCCACAATATGTGCCAACATAACAAAAGACTTGCCTCACTGTTGTCGAATCCACCCCACATGACCTCCCCATCAACCCTGAGTCAGAAATACGTGGTTAGGCAAGCCCTGTGACCTAGGCCTGAAGCTACTGATTGACAGGTCACCAGTGGAGTGACACGTAGCCTGTAGACAACTGCTTGATCAGGAAAACTCAGATTAATCCCCCAGATAGGCAGCAACACCACAATAGTCATAGGAAATTGCACCCAAGTAAAACACATTTGGCCGGAGGGCCGTGCGTTCCCAAAACACCATAAAAGTTAGATGCCACATGAAGTTAGGAACACTCAGCCAATCAGCACACAACACACATCACGCAGTGATCATGCACTCCTCATGCCAGGCATCTGTACATGTTACCTACTGGCCCGTTATTTGTCTCCGCAAGGTCAACACCCACCTGAGCACTTTAACAGATGGTCCAACATACGGCCCAAATTCATTTCTACAAAGAATGGATTACATTTTTTTATAACCCCTAAAGAATTGTGCAAAAGGACCCTCGAAACTCTGCAACTTTGAGAGACAGTCATCAGACCCCAACTCTGTACTGGGCTCTCCCGGCCGCTATGTTTAATTAAACCAGCTGTTCCTATTTTACCAAACACCTCTTGTCTTTCATTTATTTAAGGTAAATATGCATTCGAGCAACTGGAATGCCAGGACCTGGGGTTTGGTGCATGATTATTTCTAAGCATCCACTGGAAGAGGGGTGTACGTGGGGCTCCCCTCCCCAAGAAAAAGCTCACCCTCTGAGGCCTCCATCTCCCCAAAGGATATACTATGGTCCAGGACTCCATCCCTGGAACCCTGATATGAGGGCAGAAGAAATCCCAAATGTCCAGGAGACCCTATCCCCAGGGCACAGAAAATTAGAGGCACAAAGGACAACACTGCTCCTTCACTGTGCGGAAGCAAGGCACAGCAGCTCTGCTCCCCATATGACAGGAGCCTAGAGTAGGATGTGCAGGCTCTGCCCCAAGCTAAACCATGCTGTAGCTAGAGCAGAATAGACCATGCAGGACCTACCACAAATGAACACCAGGTGCCCAATCAAAGGGGCAAGGAAACCTGGATTTGGAATGATTCAAAACACAAGATTACAGGAAAAAAGAGGATGCACAGCCCGAGGCTGCAGTAAAAACAGAGAGCAGGATAAACCCACACTTAACGTATCCATTGCTCATGGTGAGGAGTGTCACATAATGTCCTGCAAGGGCTTTCCTTTGCATTTTTTCCTTACCTTGCAGTGAGCCCGAAATGCACAGGGTCACTACTAAGGCTGCTAAAACGTGTTGCAGGCGCTAGATTCAATGCAGCAGCCTCCTCGCCCCACACCAGGGTTTACATGGAAAATTTGTTTCAAGTCTCAGGGCCTACTGATAATACTGTTGTGGACAGGCTCACTGATATTTTAAAAGCACTCCTGTAGGTGGACTGTTGTTCTTGGCTCTGGAGTGCCAGGACCCCTAGTGGCTGGTTTTATGGCCATATTTGTGTGCCTTGAAAAATGTAAAAAAATGCAAAAATGTTAAAGAATATTAGAAAAAAAGATTTTTGCACATATGCTTGTGATTATTTTGAATACAAAAGCTTTATTAATAACTTTGACGATGAACAATGCAATGCATATTCTAATAATGGTTGCATTTACATATGATTATTGTTTCCCGTGGTTTCAATGGTGAATCCTAACATGTGCTTACCGTTTTAATGGTGATACCCTGACAAAGCCCACGGGTCTGTGATACATATTAATGTGAGAATCCTTTGACAAGTCAATGGGATTGTCTTGTATAAAATGGCACTCACTCATAGTATGATATTACATCTGGAGTAGATGGGGGACATTGTGATTATGGGGGTCATGACGCACTATGGGTCAAGTCTGATACATGGGTATTACCAAAGTTATTTTTATCTATCTGCTGTATAGATTTATATTTTAATGCATAGTATTAAATTTTCAATTTCAGCTTTATTTCGGTAAAACAATACCATAAAAGCATACCGACACAATTCATACATTTCTAAAAGAAAACAAAAGCGATTTGGTTAAAACAGTAAAACCAGACCCATCATAAGATTAAAAAAAATAAAATCCAGGACTCCCCCAAGGTCATACAGTACAGTTAGATAAAAGAAAAGAATAAGCAAATGATCGATTAAAACACTGTAGAAATACACAGTACACATCACTTTACAAAACACCAAGAATATTATAGAATAACCATAAATACAATCTGTGTGCACAAAACAAATGGGATTGATATCTGACTGTTAATAGCAATGGCTGTGTACTGGCAAGAAAGTTCACTTGGTCTCTAGAACTATAAGTAAGCACAAAAAATGACCATTGTAAAGATAGAATTTTCGTGCTTGTTTTGTAAGACATTTGTCCCTAGCATACCAAAGTGCCTCTAAGAATCTTGGCAATGTGCCTACCACCATCACATGTGGTCTTGATTTGCTAGTTTTTAAGAGCTGAGTGAAAATCGCTAATGCCCAACGATTACTTTTTCCCATACATGCCTATATTCGGCTGAAGGCCAAAAAAGGCAGACAATCAAGTATTACAAAAGACACATTATTCCAACAACAATTAATATTCATTTAGTTATAAAAAACCGACTGTCTGGATAGAAGCAAATATTAATCTTAAAAGCTATAAATAAGAATCAATTACAGTATTACATTTTTATAAAGCCCTTAGATTTTGCCTCCAGTGCCATCAGGCACTTATTTTGTTTTGGTAGGGGAGGACTATTTAAAATAAAATGAATAAATAACTGAATCCTAGAGCCTTAGGCCCGCCTTGTCTCTAATAAATGAAATTGCTAGTAAAAACCGGCTTAAACCAAAAACAACGTATGGTATCGTACTAGATCTCAAGAATCTTGCTGCTTCATTATAGTTCCTGATTCCAACGTTCCTGCAAATAGGTCGAAGCCATTTCCTCCTTGGTTTATCATAGGCATTGCAGTTTAAAAGGACATGGTCCGCCGTTTCAGGAGTCTCCATATTACACAGCCCACAAATCACCTCTTGTCTTCTCCCATTGGAGGGACCCCATTTAGAAGTAAAAGCCTTAACCTGGAGAGTCCCATATCGAAGCTTCATAAATAAAACTTTTGCTCGTCTAGGTTGGATAGTATCTATCCATTCCTCAGCATACGGTAATGGTTTGATATCCAGGAAACTTAAAGTAAGTCTGCCTAGATCCTTGCTGTAGAGAGGGCTGTTAAGGGTAAAGTCCCAAAATACTTGTTTTAGTTGAATCTTAGATTGTTTTGTTAGTGTATGTGGTTCTTCCCAGTAAAATTTTAGGCCAAGAGTGTAAAAGCATTGTCTTATATAATGGAGCCACTGGAGGGAAATTGCCTTGTCCAAGTCTATTATCTCAATTAGCGCTTGCCTATAATGGATTAATTCAGGGGTAGACCAGAGTCTGCACCAGTAAAGCAAGGGCCTCAAGGCTGCCAATTTACCTATTTGTTTCATGTTAATATCATAGGTTAAAGGAATCAGTGGAGTAGATGGAGGGAGACCCAGTACCCCCCTTATAAAATTATTTTCCTGGGTAACCAATGGGGTTAGATTTATGAATCCCCAGAGTTCAGCACCATATAGGGCAGCAACCTGTGCTTTGCACCTATAGATCTCAAATACTGGTGAAACAATACTAGACCTTGAACATTTATAATTTTTGCTAATTGCCATGGAGCTATGCGCTAAGGAAATAGCAGCTTTGTTAACATGCGGTGCCCATGACAATTTAGCATCAAGGAGTATCCCTAGATAGTTGAAATTTGTTACTCGTTCCAATGCCTGCCCTCTAATCCGAATGTTTCTCTTGAGTGCTTTATGAGGGTTAACAGTCAGGTATTTGGTCTTGTTCGTATTGATTTCTAATCCCTTCCGGCTGCAGTACTCGCTAAATTTATCTAATAAAGTTTGCAAGCCCATGGGAGTTTGAGATAATAGGATGGTATCATCTGCAAAGAGGAGGGCGGGGACAGAATCACCGTTCAATCTTGGTGAGTCATGGTTGCTTTGCTTCAGATAGTGAACCAGATCATTAATGTATAGTGAGAAGAGGGTTGGGGCAAGCACACAACCCTGTCTCACCCCCCTCTTAATAGGTATTGGGTCTGTCAACTCACCCTTTGGCCCCCACCGAACCTTTGCAAATGTATTTTCATGTAGTCTCTCTAGCTGGCTCAAGAGGTTCCCTGGCATACCCTGTTTCCCTAGTGCAGCCCATAAGGAGGCTCTTGGCACTAGATCAAAGGCTGCGCGCAGATCCACAAATGCGATATAGAGATGGCCTTTCGTTAGTCTAGTATATTTCCACATTATCGTCAATAGCCTAAAGGCCTGATCGACTGTGCTCGTCTGCTGTCTAAAGCCAGCTTGGTATATAGTCAGTATGCTGTTTCCATCTATCCAGCTGTTAATCCTATTCAGCAGCTGTATTTAGTAGTATGTGTAATAAATGTACAAAAAAGCACTGTCAGGACAATAATTTATTGCGTGTTATTGTGTGCCATTTAATGGAGATTACTAGCCCTTTGACTGCTCTGCTTCAGTCACCTGAGAGAGTCAAGTACTTTAATGGGGTACTTGGTTCCCAGTAACGCAACAATTGTGGGCATATTACTTATGAATGACTCACAGCCTTCACAACTAATAGTCCAATTTCTTACTCCCTGATTTCATAAAACACATAGCACTATCAGATGTTAAACAGCTACCATTTGCCATTATGCTTAAGAATTTCCCCTTCAGCTCGCACTGCTAGTAGGCCTCCTTAACACCACCACGAAAGGGTCCGAAGTTTAAATTCGCCTATTCGTCCTCTCTAATTTCTATCTCACGCGGACGTAAACTTCAGAATTAATTAGCTCTGTGAAGCACCTAGACCTGTCAGTCTAGCTCTAGATAAAACAATGAAATATACCAATAAATATATGTTTTTGCAATAATAACAACTAACTACTTTATTTAGCTCTTAAACTGGACGCCTTGCATTTGCAAGCATTGTGAATAACTGTTTTTACCTTTAACGACTGCAAAGGTACCCCATTATCTCAGAAAGGTAGATGCATAAGTCAGACTTTGCAGAGACTCATTCCCTTGACCTACCAATTACCACGTTTCAACAGCAAGTGTTAACCCCACTGAGCCATCCAGTCAGCATTATTCATTATTCATAAGCATATATTCCTTTATACTGTTTTAAAATATTTGAAGAACAATGCATCGCTGTTGGACCCAGCCTGTCTGTGACATATTCATCCACATAGCTTCGTTACTGTTAAAAAAGTGCAACTTGCAGTTGTCAAGTTATACATGTTTTCTGCTTCTTCCAGTTGCAACACAGGAGTTTTTGAACACTGGACTGTGCCTGTGAGCAGAAAAAGATTAAAGCGTATATACCGTTTAAATAATAAAGACCGATCGTATTTATACTTTTGTTAGCGCCGCATTTGCGCCGCTTTTTGACGCAAAACGGCGCAAACCTACAAAATACTGTGGCATTTTGCAAGTTTGCGCCGTTTTTGCGTCAAAAAACGACGCAAATGCGGCGCCAAAAAAGTATAAATACGGGCGAGTGCCCAAAAGAAGACTTTAAGATAGCAGTTACCATATCCTAGCAGCAATGAGGCAAGCTTGAATTTTCTGTTAAGAAATGCACTTGCTGTTCAAAGACTGACATGTCAACAACTAGATACAGAAGTGAACATGCTTAACATAGGATAAGCAAGGCATTTGATGCAACAAATAAACTATTGTTCGTGGCTGCAACATACTGCCTGGCTGAAGATTATTCAGGATCTATCGACGGGCCACTAGATCACCGAGAAACGAAAGCCATGAATAAATGAGTAAGCGAATCAATAGGGCTGATTTTTTTGGCCTCATATTTTTGACAGAACTGAGTGATATATTTAGACAGAAACTTCTAAAATGTTCTTTGTGTTGCAAATTTACATCACAGGATGCGTGTTGATGAATAGCGTGGACAGCAATAAATTGTTCTTATTTTTTCTTTTTTTTTTTCTTTCCAAGTTGACTGTTTTGATGGTACATTCGTGAATGAAGCATGTAAATGGAACGTGTGTGTTTGTGTGTGGAATGGTGTAACACGGTTGGAAAAGTCGCATATTTGAGCTAACCTGTGCCCCACCGGGAGTAGCGCTTATTGAACTCAAATGCCGCTTTTTTCTAAAACTATTTGGGTATATTTTTTGTTCATTATTTAGAGTACTATAGGGTGATTAAAATTTATGAGGGTTTAAATGCAAATGTAGTGCAAAAAAGATCTTTAGGTCGAAACGTGTCCTTGTGATGCAGTGCTCTTGGAGCAAAAACATAATTTCACCTGTGTGAACGCAGAAGTTTTATTGAAATTACTAATAAATATTTGTGTATTTTGAGTGTAGAAATTGCCTAGAAAATGAAATAACGTAGGGGAAAATAATGTACGCATTTGAAAGTGTGACCACTTGAGTGGCCATCAATGTTCCGGAAGTGTTCTTATTAATGGCTTAATAATATGACATATTGAGCTTTTGTTTGATGAATGTAGTAATATGTCATATTAAGGGTTATGCATTATGTATTAGCTTTATTCATTGTAGCCCTTAACTTAGCGGAGGTCTTGGCCTAGTTGCACGGCCTCATGTCAAGCTGCATTTCTTAGGCGTGCTTAGAGAACTAAATGGTGATTTTCCATTGTGCTGACCTGATGTGCTGGTAGCTAAAGGACTTTCTCATAAGAAGTGCTTGCTAGAAGATGCTGTACTAGCTAATGCAACATTGTTTAATGTAATGTGTGTAAGACTGACTTTCCCAGGAGAGTACAATGAAGACACTGACTGGAGTATAAACTGCAACAATATTATTACCTGACAAGCCGGATGAATGAGAACAGTACGAAAGGAGCCAATCATCGAGATGTGAACCGTGTACTAGTAAAATTTGTAGATTTGCAGTTTTAGTTTTATTGGACTAAGTGTGAACATGCGATCCCTTAACCAACAGGGACTTGGGAAATAGTTTAGGAAATCTAACTTAGCCGGACTGTACAGAGAGAAGACAACCCATTTGCCCATTTTATGTCTTGCCATAAGGCCGTTACATTTTCTGTCTTGAAAAGAGACGTGTTTAACTTTCTTGCTTAAAAGACTTTGCCTTTTCTGAACTTTGATGCTGAATCCTGATGTCTTGCTGACCAGACTGATGTCCTGATGACGAAGACTGTCACAGCTTGCTAATCCAAACTGAGGATAGGTATATTGACTATGAGATTGTTTGCTATGTCTATTTGCTTGTGTTTCTACGTACCAACCATGATATTTTCATAAAGCCATAGTTAGATGTTTTTCCAAATTTGTGTTGACTAAATTGTTTTGCATTAAACCCAACATGCCAATTCTGATCTGGTGTTAATTAGGATCCTCACTAATGAAATTCAATATATACAGTAACCTGTGATGTCTTTTCTTTGCTGAATCTAAATGTATGTGATATCCTGTGCGCAATTATTCTTGCTACTAATTTGTACTGTAACTTTAAAATGTGTAGTAGGTCAAACATTGATTAGATTGCGATTCTTTCGTGGTGTCGGTCAACCAGTGTTGTTTCTGTATATTTATCATTTGATTTTGAGATTATCTTACGTGACATTAGCATTGTTAATATAGGGAAATAAATATTCTAACTTTTACATAAAGTTGTGATTATTCATGGCTGCTAGGTTATGGTGTGTGACAATTACTGACGCCTATTGATTACTAATGTTATTGCTTGTTATTGATCTACATGCACTGGATATATGTTTGTGTAAAAGGGTTGTGAAAGTGGTATATTTCAAGTAACTTGTTCCCCACCTTCAGATGCACTTAGAGAACTAAAATGGCACTATTTTCTAAAAATAAGGGGCTCATTATGAATCTGGCATGCCGACTGTCAGCCCGACAGACCTGTGGAGAGACCGCCACAGGTCAACACTCCCGGGCCAATTGCAAAGCTTCCACTTGGCTGACTGGCAGAAACCTCTCTATTAGGAGGTTTCTGTAAGTCAGCCCAGTGGAAACAGTACGGTGGCACTGACTTTTGGCTCCTCTTGGAGCCGAGGCCAATGCTGTCGCACAGAGGGTGCCCCTGGCACTCTTGGAATGTGCACTGTTTTCTGTATCAGACCGTGAGCATTTTGACAGTGCTGGGCGGAGGGAGGCAGGCATTGCCTTTCCACCAGTCTATTCATGTCAGGGACCCAAAAAGGGGACTTGTGATCAGCTTGGCAGTGCTGAACTCGCACCGCCTTGGCTGACCACGACTCAGACCACCGCCACCCTGCCGCCACTCTGCTGGGATCCATGATCCTGGTGGTGGCAGCAGTTCCCTGGGGGTCAGAGCACCAGGGTTTTAATCTGGCAGCTGAACCACACGGAGTGTGGCGGTCCAACCGCCACTGCAGGTTTGGCGGTCCTTGGACCACCAAACTCGTAACAGGAACCTATGTTTGATTTGAGTTTTTTTGTTTACCATGTTTACCACTATCCAACTGAACTGTAGGTTATAGCAATGGTAGATTGGACACAGTTGATAATTTCCATTATTTAATTACTCATGAGCCTCTTATGACATATTTACTTCTCATACAATATCACATATAATCAACACTTGGCATCATCAATAGAAGTGAGAGATGATCAGTGTTCTATACATTGGATAAGTGTTTGTACATAATGTCCTGGGCAATCACAGTGTGCATGGACATTACAAGGAATAAGTGAGGGAGGACTTCTATTGTTAATGAGCAGATGATAGTGAAAGAATACTTATAAGGATGGGTGATTAATGCAGCTAAATTATTGTGAATGATTAGCAGGTAATCAATACCACTACATGTTGCGTTTAATGAGCAGCGTGATAGACAGTAAAGGTGTGAAGTTGAATAAAGTTATAAAAGTTAAAATTGAATAAAAATTGATTTCTGAAAGTAGTTTATTATGGAGGGAGCACCATAAGGTGTCATCCAGTTTATCATTCTATAGGAAAATACCTTGTTGAAATAGGAGGGACGTTTGATCCTTAAACTTTAAGCACAAAATATTTTAGTGGGTGAGGGTGTCTACTTTTTGGGGGTTTGATATCTCAAGATTACAATCATGGAAATGTTCAGTGCTTTACCAACACCCTTGGGCATCAATAAAACACTAAATAGAGTGAAACGCTTAACTACAACATCCCCCACCATTGTACCACCATTACTAACTCTACAAATGTGCACACTTTGATACTAGAATCACATCATGAAACATCCTAGTTAGCAAACTGATCTCCTAACACGAACAAGGACACCTATAAATACAGCTGTGTCAAAAACTGTTGCAGCAACTGCAATATTTCATGAGCAAGAGTAGTGAACACATCAGATGCAACATTTTTGCATTATGCTTGAAATAGGGTACTATACATGGAATTTTAACTTCTCGACTTTTAAACACAAACCAGGAGAATTTTGTCATCTCAGGAGAACTGCTCCTGTTCATAACCTCTGAGGTAAGGAAATATACAGCTTTTACAGCTTTTATCTGAACATGTTTACCTACTATGCAATCATTTCTCCTCCTTCCTTATTATTTGTTATTTAGACTTTTTAATTGAGGAAATTCAAGTGATGTACACTCTGTTTATCGTCTTCTTGTGCTACTTGACTTTAGACACTCCCATTTAACTTAAATCTCTTTCCAATCATCCACTGGATTTTGTGGGCCAGCCACCTCCTTGGCTGGTATGGTACACTGATTTTCCCAGAGAAAAAAAACAAATAGTGATTGGTAGAAAGGCTTGAATTAGTCTTAAACTCTGGTAATTACTCTAAGCCATATTCTATTCAGTCTTTTTTGCATCATGTTCCATTCCAGACTAAGGGGGTCATTCTGACCCTGGCGGTCCATGACCGCCATGGCGGAGGGCGGCGGAAGTACCGCCAACAGGCTGGCGGTGCTTCCTGGGCGATTCTGACCGCCGCGGTCAGAAAAGGGGAGCCGGCGGTTTCCCGCTGGTTTCCCGCTGGCCCAGGTAATCCGCCATGGCGGCGCTGCTTGCAGCACCGCCATGGGGATTCCGACCGCCTTCCCGCCAGCCTGTTTCTGGCGGTGTTCACCGCCAGAACCAGGATGGCGGGAACGGGTGCCGTGGGGCCCCTGCACTGCCCATGCCACTGGCATGGGCAGTGCAGGGGCCCCCTAACAGGGCCCCATAAAGATTTTCACTGTCTGCTGTGCAGACAGTGAAAATCGCAACGGGTGCCACTGCACCCGTCGCACCCCTGCAACTCCGCCGGCTCCATTCCGAGCCAGCTTCATTGTTGAAGGGGCTTTCCCGCTGGGCCGGCCGGCGGTCTTCTGGCAGTCGCCCGCCGGCCCAGCGGGAAAGCCGGAATGGCCGCCGCGGTCTTTTGACCGCGGATCGGTCTTTCGGCGGGAACCGCTTGGCGGGCGGCGACCGCCGACCGCTGCGGTCAGAATGACCGCCTAAGACTAACCATATTAAAATATGCATTGCTTTTGCCCATAAAATGGATGATTTCAGGTCAAACTGGTACGTTATTTTCTTCTGAACAGGAACACAATAACACGTTGATATGTTCCTTCCTGATTATGACTTTTTGATAAAGTTAAGCCTGTGTCTCTCTGGCGCAAGCATGTGTGGGACCCATGTAAGGATTTAACCATCAAACCTAGGGACGATGACCTACACAGTAACAATTGAAGAATGCAATGTTTGTATCACCCTTAACAAATGGGGATTTCCCTTGGTGGCTATATTGGTTGACCTCATGTCGACTATTATGAAATAGGCCCTCAGTTGACAGATCATAATTAGAAAGCTGCAAACTGAGCAATTTAATCAAATGTTTAACTTTGTATATTTTGCTGTCACCAAATTATTGGTTATCTTATTCTGCTCCTTCCTTGAGTGCTTACCCACTCTGTATTTGTAATAATCGCATGTGTCCATTGTCTATGCATGTACCTGCTCAATCATCTCTGAGTTCACTCTCCATTAAAATTGAGAAAATCCACAATATAAGCTGCTCCCAACACAGCTACCTATAATTAACAGGTTTGTCAATTCACTTGGATCCTTTGACATGAGCATATATTATCTGACACGGTTAAATGCATCAATCAAAAACATAATAGAAAAACTATTTTTCACATTTCTCATTCAATTATCCCAGATGGTTTCATTCAGTAACAGTCTCACTTAGGTAGCTCCTGCCCCATCATCAATTTCTTCAATGTTTGAAGATGTGAAAAACAAGTGTTCTCTAACATCTTTCAGTACAGTCGAAAAATATTTTCTGATGTAAATATAAAATATTCCATTACCAAGCGGTTTGCATTTTACAATTAAGGGCACCACGTACCCATTGAGTGCAAATATGTTCACCCAAATGAATCCTAAAAAGATTGATGGTATTCAAGATTGAGCTTTTCCAATGCATAATTGTTGTTTGGTCCTACAGGCCTCGAATGGCACATCATCTGAATTCTAAATGCAACAGAAGCTTTGGTGTGTTTTTGTGTTACCTGGATTTGTTATGACCCATTTGAATCAATAATATTTACTTTCCTATTTATATTTGCTTTCATCATTGTTGTATCTTATATAAACACTTTTCTGCGTTATTTACTTAAATAACGGTTAGAAATAAGCCCACCATGAAACATTTGTAAACCTCATCAATCTCATGAAATCGGATTCGATATTTGTCAATATCATTAACAAGCATGCCAAATCTGACAAATGGATAGGTAAACCTGACTGCGTTTAATTACAGTGAATTTGATTGGCAGTGGAGATCATTGGCCTAGAAAATTGCTGATATGAATTCTTAGTTATTGGATATATTGATGTCAAAATTTCAGTGCTAGACATCTCTCTGTTCCAAGTACTCTAAGCCAGCCTTTCATTTAACCATTCTATTTGCCTTCTCTCTCCGACTTGAACTTGTAATGGTCTCCACCCCCATCCCACCACACTGGTTTGTAGTGACACCCATCTGGAAATATGCAAATTTACTGATCAAGGTAAGAGAAGCAGTGATTTATTTAGTGTGGATAATATCAGTGTAAGGCCAATGAAAGGATGTATGGATGTGACCGCACTTGAAACAGATGGGTTTTGTAGCAAAATGTATCATTATTATTGACCTTGGCTAATCAATATTGATGGGTGTTTCTGTCAACAAATCTGAGATTTAGAAAAAACGATTAAGCCAGCACAAGGGAAAAAATTATATTTTCAAAAGTAAGAACTTTGTGTTCAGATTCTTGGTTTTATTTTAGGTATGACCTTACAGCTTTAGCTGTCTGAAAGAATTTGAGTACAAAAGAAATAAATTATACATAGAGAGGGAATTTGAGTATATCCTTTTCAGAGACTAATTTTTTGGCAATATCACTCACATTTAGCATCAGTAGCCATCCACAGGTCCTCTACAGAGGTTGAGGGATTGGTGTTTCCAGCTTTGGCCAACCCGCCTGTACACACATTGCCATTGTTCAGTGATTTACTCCCTCTGAGGTTAGCAATATCATATAGAAAACTAGTAAAACCTTTAGCCAGGCCTAGGTTTTCATTTTTAATACTTACAAGTGACCCCTAAGGCAGTCCCTAATTGCCCATAGTGCAGGGTATTAAAAAAAAGTACATGTGTTATCAAAGTTTTATATGTATTATCATTGAAAAACCTCCAAAGTTTTTCTTTCACTGTTGCAAGGCTAGTTTTCCCACAGGGAAGCATTGGGTTACATAATAACACCTTATAATTCTCAATTTCATGTAGAAAGCAGCTAGAAAAATAATTCAAACATTTATTTTAATAGTAATTTTAAATTCAACTTAATTGTGAAGTCAGATCTGCTATCTCTATTTTGAAAATTACACTTTTCAAAAGTTGTCATGTTCCTGTCTAAGTCAAATCTGTCTTTCTGCCATTGTCCAGGGTCACCTGACTGTTAACAGCTCTGCAGTGGTGTTATGTGTATTGCTCCCAGACAGTGGACATATTGGTTGGTTGTGGAGAGGTGTTTTTCCTCCTTGAGCCAGATGGCCTGGGAGATGTATGAGCCACTACCTGAGCTTCAAAACATGCTTAACCTCTCACTGGCAGAAGTAGCTTATACCTAGGCCTGTTTTCCTAGTCAATTTGGTTTCAAATCCAGTGGAGGGTGGGAGACTTCCCCAGAACTGGTTTAGTGTGATCACAAGGAATGGGTTGCCCATTATCAAAGCCACATCTCTGGGTGGCACAGGAACCTCTGACTAGGGGACAGGGGAAGAAAGGTTCTGCCATGTTTAATTTAGATAGAAAAGGGCACTATGGGTAGGTATAGTAAATCACACAGAAAGTGCTGCCAGGTTTGATGGAGTCATACCTGTGTTCTCTAACCCCACTGGCTAGGAAGTAGCCAGGGCAACCCGCATACTGCTGTGTAGCCATTTTAGCTGTGATTGTACACATGTTATTGTAGCAAACTAGACCTGCCGCTTTGCACATTAACCTAGATATATTTTATTTGTTTTTGTTTTATTATTTTAACATTAGCCACATTTGTGGTCTTGTTTTATTTTCTCTATCTAGCTGTTCTTCACCTAGGTAAGCACTGTGTTCTTAAACAAGACATTTCTTTCACTCTGTGTTTTTCTCAAGGCTGCAGTAAGATAGGTTGCCTGAAAAAGTGGTACGCTTTGTCTCCAATGTTCACAGAAACATACACACTCTTACATGGGGTGCCTTTCTTGGAACATCAGCTGTTTCTTAATAAAAACACTACTTTTACCCATGTACGTTAAAGGGAGATTCGAGCCAGATGACCACAACTGTATGATAATTTCTGATTGCTTTGCTATAGCGGCTTATGTAGACTACAGGCCTCTTGCTCAAGTATGAGGGATGGTGTATTCCCAGGGGGAACCTGAAAGGCAGAATTAGAGTTTAACATGCTGTGCTCTAACATAGCTTAGATAGGAACTGTCCCTCCAAACCGTAGTGACAATATGGTAACGTTATTCTTGTGTTTTACTCTCCTTGTCACACTTTTAATCTTATTGTGCTTCATCGTCCTAGTTATTGCACTACATGCTTTTTTATCTAAGATGCAGTCACTTCAATAAAACCTTATTGACCTTTACTCTGCCTCTGATTGTCATTGCATATGTGAGACTAATGTAACTTAGAGAAACGGATGAGATCTCAGTGACCAAGATTTCCCTGATGAGTCATATATGTCATGCGCCTCGTTGCCCCAATCATCCCTGCTCTTGGGTGGAGATGAGGCACTGCTAGTTAGCCGGAACAAACCCGGATTAGGCCGACAGGTGTCACATGGTGCAAGATCAGACTCAGTCCCCCGCAGTACAGGTGATTCTGCCACCCTAATCCAGTAGTCTCATTAGGATAATGAGAACCTATGCAACAATACTAACAATGGGCATAAATATGGCCACACTGGTTACCTCCTAAGGAAATTTGTGGGCCTGTGAAGTATCAGAAAAAGGACTGCCCTGCCATTGGAAGAATCTGAAGGAAGCCTATACCTGCTTGTCTTGAACCCAAGACCCCAAATGTGACTCAAAAGATCAGCTGGCTGACCTGTTTGAACACAGGGAAACAACAGGCTTTCAGAGACCTTTCTTCCAACTGCCCAGCTGCCCAGCTACAACTGGTTCTACGCTGAAGCCTGCTGCTGGCCTCTGCTGGGGTAAGTATTGACCCACGAGTGCTAGTCCCAATGTCCTGGACTCTTCACTGGTGTCAAAGTGCACTCCTCCTAAAGCTTCCTGAAACCTGGGCATTAGAAAGTTGTTGGCAACTTTTTGCTATGAGTAGCAGCAAGGGACCAAGAACAACATACCAAGCTGATCCAATGTAGCTGCATTGCCACTCGCCAAAAGATTCAGTTTGCTCCTGTTATGCTGTTCTCCACAGCAGCAACTCTGATTGAATTGTACTTCACTGAGAAAGTGTCGGCCTTGCGGAGTGATCTTTGGCTATAGCATGCACCCTTGTCAGGTAGAAAAAATCAGAGTTCCAAAAAAGTTACTAAGTCTGAATATAGAAATCTTCACCAAGTGAAGGCACGAAAACTATCCAGCCAGCAAGGGACCTTCTCTGGGCACAAAATTCAGATTTCTCCTGCTTGGAGCTTGGAGATTGATTCTCACCCTAGTCAACTAATAACTAAACCATTTCTTACATAACTCTTGTGCAGCATTAATGTTAAGTGTTGTCGCTAACATTGTTGTTGTACTTATGTATCTCTTCCTGTCAGAAAAGTATTTTCAGAACCTATATTCGATGATTGATAGAGAGGGCTTATCTGCTGTCTACCATTATGGTCCGTGGATCCAGGTGTAATTTGCCCTTCCTCATTGCCCTTGTGGCAGGGGTCTGTGTGGTTGTGGTGACTTTCCCTTCTAGCCAAGTGCCATTTATTTAAGATACTTGGGTATGTCCTGTTTTAGTTTAACTATCAGGCATGGCTTAGTATTTATGTGAGTGGACTCACTCTTCCCATTACCCCTTTTTTTCTATTTATTTATTTCCTATTTTCAGAGGCGTCACTAATCTTCTATGCGTGACCTTACGCAAGGAGGCTACTTTTAATTGGGAAATACAATAAACATGGGTGCACAACACTGAAGTGTGCGCATTTGTATACTTTGTAACACACAAATACTATTCGGAGATGTGCGAGGTGTGTCACAGTTGGCACATATTGAAGGTTGTGTAGAAGAGATACACATGAAACAGGTGGGAGTATTACATTTCTGCTGTTTTTTTAATACTTTGGGCCATATTTATACTTTTGACGCAAACCTACATTAGCGCAGGTTTGCGTCAAAAAGTATAGTGCTGGCTAGCGCCATTCTAGGACACCAGCTGTGCGCCATAATTAAGGAATGGCGCAAGCCTTTGCTAAGGCCAGGTTAGCGTCAAAATACATGACGCTAGCCGGGTAGGGGAGGCATAGGGAGAACTGGAGGTTGTGTGGGAAAGAATGGCACTAGTCAGGTTAGAGTAAATAAAAATGACTCTAACCTGACTAGCATCACTGTTTTGACACTCAAACCCCATGGACATGGACTTATGTCCCCTGGGCATGGTCATTGGGCACAGTGCCATATAGGGGGGCCCAAGTTAGGTCCCCCATGGCACTTTGAAAAAAAAATCACCTGGACCTACCTGGGATGGGTCCCCCCATCCTTAGGTGTCCTCCAGGTGTGGAGGAAGGTGGGTGGGGGTGTCCCTGGGGGCAGGGAAGGGCACCTGTGGGCTGTTTCCATGGTCTCTGACCATGGAAAAAGGCCCACAGGACCCCTAATGCCTGGCATGACCCAGGAGTTAAATATTGGTGCTAAGGAGGTTCAGCACCATTATTTAAGGCCCGCCTCCTCCCGTGCATGATTTTTGCACAGGAGGATAAATAAGGTGCTAGGGCCTTAGAGTCATTTTTTGCCCGGGAATGCCTACCTTGCATCTCATTGATGCAAGGTAGTTTTCTGCAGGCAAAAAATGACTTTAAGTTAAATATTTTGGCGTTAGACATGTCTAGCGCCAAAATATAAATATGGAGTTAAGTTTGCGCCGGATTTGCGTAAAACAAAATGAAGCAAATCCGGCACAGCATATAAATATGTTCCTTTGTGTTTCTTCTCGAACTGCATTTTCACTGGGAAGTATGAAGAATCAATTAATCGCCTGATTGGTACTAAAGACTTTGGCATTTACTTTGTGGTTTATAAACTGTAACATGGCAAAACATATTTTTTGCATCAGGCCCCCTCGTGCATTTTTTTGTTTTCTGGTGCTGAACCATCTCTAAAGTGGGTAGAATGGAAGGCCTGCTTTGTTAATTACATAAATGCAGTTGATGAATCCAACAAGATGTCTGCAGACCAGAAGAAAATGATTCTTCTTCATTTCTTAGATCCTGTTGGTTTGAAAACATATATAGTCGTAAGCCTAAAGCAATGATATTAGAAGGTGTAAATGTTTTTGAAGCTGCTTTACATGACCTAGACAAATATTTGGCCTGTTAATATCTGTATAGGCATTGCAAGACATATGTTTTTCTAGTATAAAAAGAGCAAAGGGGAATATGTGGATGACTGTTGCGGAATTGAAAGAAATTAGCAATTGACTGCAAACTTGTGAACTGTGCACGATGATGTGATAAGAGACCAACTAGTCATGCAGCCTAAAAATTCTGCTACTCAGGAGCATTTATGCATTAGTGGTGATTCTCAACTAGAGGAAGTCTTGTCGATTGCATATAAGGCAGAAATCTTAGGAAGGTGTGCACTGTTTTGAATTAAGCGAATAATGTATTGTGGCCCA
Source organism: Pleurodeles waltl (assembly GCF_031143425.1). NCBI lineage: Eukaryota > Metazoa > Chordata > Amphibia > Caudata > Salamandridae > Pleurodeles > Pleurodeles waltl. The sequence goes on along the minus strand of NC_090448.1, from coordinate 444,012,837 downwards.
TATTTATACTTTTTGACGCAAAACTGCGCCAACGCAGTTTTGCGTCAAAAAAATTAGCGCCGGCTAACGCCATTCTGAAGCGCCATGCAGGCGCCGTATTTATTGAATGACGTAAGCCGGCGTTAGCCGCAGGCGCTGTCTGGTGTGCGTTAAAAAAAACGACATACACCAGGCAGCGCCGGCGTAGGGGGAAAATGGCGTATGGGCGTCCAGAAATGGCGCAAGTCAGGCTGAGGCAAAAAAATCGCCTCAACCCGATTTGCGCCATTTTTTTACGACGCCTATCCCCCATTGAAATGACTCCTGTCTTAGCAAAGACAGGAGTCATGCCCCCTTGCCCAATGGCCATGCCCAGGGGACTTCTGTCCCCTGGGCATGGTCATTGGGCATAGTGGCATGTAGGGGGGCACAAATCAGGACCCCTTATGCCACAAAAAAAAAAAAAAAAAAATACCTACCTGGACTTACTTAATGTCCCTGGGGTGGGTCCCTCCAGCCTTGGGTGTCCTCCTGGGGTGGGCAAGGGTGGCAGAGGGTGTCCCTGGGGGCAGGGGAGGGCACCTCTGGGCTAAAATCCGGCGCTAATGCGGGTTTTTTAGTCCCGCCCACTCCCGGGCGTCATTTTTGCCCGGGAGTATAAATCCGACGCAATAGCATCGGAGTAATTTTTTAAGACGGGAACGCCTACCTTGCATATCATTAACGCAAGGAAGGTGTTCACGCAAAAAAATGACGCTAACTCCATGAACTTTGGCGCTAGACGCGTCTAACGCCAAAGTATAAATATAAAACGACGCAAATTCGGCGCAAACAGAGTATAAATATGCCCCTGTATATGTTAGTGACACCTTGCAAAACACCCAAAGAAAAAACTTAGGGAAAGGAAAGTAAATGCTACTGTTGCGACCGTAAAGTACATCTTGCATACAGTAAAATGTGTCCAGCTCTTAACTAAAAATGCAGCAACTGCGGAACTGTGAGTCATTTTGCAAGAGTGTATAGGAAGTTAAAGAGTCAGGTCAAATGCATATATAAGGGCAGGAAACATTGTGGTGATAGTGAAAATGATGAGCAAAATGTGGATCCAAATCAAGGATCAGAGTGCAAAGAGCAATCCGAGTGTGACATGAGTATTGGTGGGGTGCCTATTAAGATTTATGCAAACTCTGGCTCATCTTTCACTATTGTGAATGAGGAGGTGTGGAGGAAGAAATTTGTAGACAAGATTGGCACACATTTGTTAGCACCTGTCATATATCTCGGAAGCTGTACTGGGAAGAAGATAGATATGCTAGGTTTTAGATGGTCCTTTAAGAGAAGGCACATATGGGGGAAGTATTATATAGTGAAGAAGGGGCCATTGATTTTGGGTTGGCGCAATTAGGGAAATCTGCATATCATCTTTAATCCCAATTGTGTTGAAAAAATATTAGTTATAGATGAAGGAAGTTCTATGGGTGACACCATGATGAAAATGGATAGGAGCATAACATTGTACTCAATAATGATGCTGTCCCTAAAGTACATAAGTTAAGACGTTTCAAAAGAATAGGAATTACTGGTGGCAATGGATGTGTGTGAACAGATAGAGAATTTGGAATGGATTTCCTTGGTGGTGGTAGCTCCTTGCACTAATGGACAAGTGTGCCTGTGTGTGGATCTGAGACATCTGAACAATAACATAGTGACTGACCATTCCTCAGTACCAAGAATTAATGAGATGGTATCAGGCTTAAAAGGAGCTATGTTTTTCTCAATCATAGATCTGTCATCTGCATACCACCAGATTTTATTGACACCTAACTCCAGGGATTTCACAGCATTCATTATGCCTTTTTGATGCTTGTAATTCAAATGGATGCCTTTGGATTGGCATTGGCGGCAGTCGTTTTCCAAAGCCTAATATTTAAGTTGCTCAGGAAGGAAAAGGGGGTGAAGTTCTTACTGGATGACATTTTAATTCTTGGCGAAAATACTAACAGCCATGATGAGATGTTGCAGAAGGTTTTAAGAATTCTGGAGGGCAAGTGGCCCACTGTGGAGTTTGGCATATGCAAGTTTTCAGAAAGGAGCATTACTTACCTAGGCGTGTTATTAGTGAAGAGGGAGTAAAACTGAAACCGTCATTAATCAATACAAATGGGGCAGCTCCAGCTCTTGTTAGTAAGGATGAAGTAAGGTCATTCTTGAACATGATAGAGTGTTGAGCAAAGTTTATAGATGGCTTTGCAGCGAACGAGTATAACATAAGGCAATTGTTTAAGAAGAACATGAAATTTGTATTGAGCTCGCAATGTGATGCAGAGTTTTGCACGATCAAACAGTATATGGTGAATATACCTGCTTTCAGCAGTTTTTATCCTGTTTTTGAATGTTTCATAGCCAATGACTCTAGTAATAAAGGTTTGGGGGTGGTATTAGCACAGAGGGCACAAAGGGCAACTACATTATTTTGTTTGCTTCAAGATCTCCATCGCCTGCAGAAGAAAGATGCTCAATCAGAGAAAAGGATGCCATAGAATGTGATTGGGCCTTAGAACATTTCCATCCATTTGTCTGGAGCAAACTAATTACAATTCAATGTCACCATAAGCCTTTAGTGAATTTGCTAACTACAGAGGGGAGTGTGACTGCGTTGGAGAGGGATGCAAGATTTGTCCTGTGTGGTGTTGTATTGCCTGTTAAGGATGTCGTGTCCAATGGAAGAGTGTGAAGATGATCCATGGAACGATTTCAGTGTTTTGTTGGCACATGACGGTGGCATGCCAGAGATAAGAAAAGAGGACTGGGCAATGGAGCAGGAGAATAATATTGTTCTACAAGTGGTTTTAGGGTTCATGTGTGAAGGTGGGCCTAGAAAAGAGCAGCTTGATAAGTCTCTCAGACCACTTTAGGAAATCAGTTCTGAGCTTTCTGTAGATAAGGATTTGACTCTTAAGAGAAGCAAAATATTTCGTCCTCAGGGGTTCTGTGATTTAATCATGGAACTTTTTCATGAGGGGCATTTTGGAGTAGTAAGAGGTAAGTCAGTGGCAGAGAGATTGTTTTGGTGGCCTCTAGAGAGGTTTGGTAGAGCATGTGGTAGTTGTTCCTTGGCTGATAAGTCTTTACGCACATTAAGACCACCTATGAGTGACTGCCTTACTCCAAAGCAGCCTTGGCAGAGTGTGGTGGTGGATTTCTTAGGCCCTGTTGATAATTTGCAGGAGTATGTAGTGGTATGTAGTGGTACTTATTGACCTTTTTGCTAGATGGCCGGTGGTGGATATTGTGGACCGAGCTGATATTATCATGATATTGACATTTCTGCCTGAAGGGATTCCTGACACACTTTTGAATGACAAAAGTGTCCAGTTTGTATGAAATGCAGCCACAGTTTACTTTGCTAGGGTAGTTATTAAGCATAAAACTACTTCCCTTGATAATCCGGGTGGGCACGGTTTGGTAGAGAGGTTTCACCGTGTGATCAAAGGTGTAATTCAGCCTGCAGTATGGAGACATGGTGATTGGTGGAATGGAATGAGGAAAGCAGTGTAGGCCTACAGAGTAACCACTAATGAATCTACTGGACTGTCGTAATTTCTGATGATGAGAGGAAGGATTCCTAGGAGCAAGTACAATCCTGCATGGATGTGCAATAGCAAAGGGGAATAATGGTCACCGGAATTTCTGAGGAAGAATTTGAAAGAAATGCATGAGAGGAGCAAAGCTTATTATGATAACAAACATGGGGATAAACCTGTTAAAAAAAATAATGGACATTAGATATGGAAGAAAAAAACTAGTAAAGTTCCTATATGGAAGAGTTAATTTGTTTGCACTTAGACAGTAGAGGAAGCTCTACAAAATGCTGCTGTCAGAGTGAGTAATGGAAAGGTACGGAACTCTAAGAGGGTGTCGTTGGTTTCAAGAGAGTTGTGGAAGAACTGTGGAAAGAAGGCGAATAGTGATAGAGATTTCCAGTGGTTGGGTGGGATGATAACAGTTCACTGGCCCAGACTGGACATGCACTGTCTGCACATGGAGGAAGTGATAATGGCGATATACAAGTTGACTTGAGTGAGGTAATTAAAGAAAGTGAAGAAGTGGTGAAGGAGAAAGCTGGTGGTATGGTATGCAAATCTGATGTCAGCCTTTGTGGCACTGAAGAAAATATGGTGACGAAGGAGGAAGTAAGTTCTGGGTAGTTGTAGGATAGTGTGGTGGGTTAGAGCTTACTCGTTTTATAATATTCTTCTTCAATTTTCGTCTTTACTTTTCTTTTCTCTTCTCTTCACTTTTCCTTTTCTTTTCTTTTCTTTTTCATTCTCTTCTCATCCTCTTTCTCCTGTTTAGTCATTTTATTGTGTAAGAGGGGAATATTTATTACTTAAGTGTGGAGATGGGTTGGTCTGTTGTAGTTCATTAAAAGGAGAGGATGTGTTATGTTTTGTAGCTCATTGAAAAGGGAGGACGTGTCATGTTTTATATAATAAAGCGTGTTCTGGAATAGAATTATTACCGTGTGTTAGACCTGACACCCTTAGGGGGGTCACCCCTAACATTTTGCCTGCCTCTCTCCACTTTTTGGACACTGTTTCTTCTGGTTTTTAGACTCTGAGCACTTTATCACTGCTAACCAGTGCTAAAGTGCATATGCTCTCTCCCTTTAAACATGGTAACATTGGATCATACCCAATTGAACTATTTAATTTGCTTATAAGTCCCTAGTAGAGTGCACCTTTTATGCCCAGGGCCTGTAGATTAAATGCTACTAGTGGGCCTGCAGCACTGATTGTGCCACCCACTTAAGTGGCACCTTAACCTTGTCTCAGGCCTGCCATTGCAAGGCCTGTGTGTGCAGTTTCACTGCAATTTCGACTTGGCATTTAAAAGAACTTGCCAAGCCTAAAGCTCCCTTTTTTCTACATATAAGACACCCCTAAGGCATGCCCTAGGTAACCCATATGGCAGGGTGCTGTGCAGGCAAAAGGCAGGACATGTACCTATGTAGTTTACATGTCTGGTAGTGTAAAACTCCTAAATTCGTTTTTACACTGCTGTGAGGCCTGCTCCCTTCATAGGCTAACATTGGGGCTGCCCTCAAACATTGTTTGAGTGGTAGCTGCTGATCCGAAAGGAGTAGGAAGGTCATATTTAGTATGGCCAGAATGGTGATATAAAATCCTGCTGAATGGTGAAGCTGGATTTAATATTACTATTCTAGAAATGCCACTTTTAGGAAGTGAGCATTTCTCTGCACTTCAATCTTTCTGTGCCTTACAATCCACGTCTGGCTGGGTTTGGTTGACAGCTACTTGTGCATTCACTCAGACACACCCCAAACACAGGATACTCAGCCTCACTTGCATACATCTGCATTTTGAATGGGTCTTCCTGGGCTGGGAGGGTGGAGGGCCTGCTCTCACACAAAGGACTGCCACACCCCCTACTGGGACCCTGGCAGACAGGATTGAACTGAAAGGGGACCTGGTGCACTTCTAAGCCACTCTTTGAAGTCTCCCCCACTTCAAAGGCACATTTGGGTATTTAAACAGGGCTTCTGCCCCTTCAAACTCAGACACTTCCTGGAGAAGAAACTTGTAACCAGAACCTGCATCCTGCCAAGAAGAACTGCCAGGATGCCCAAAGGACTCACCTGACTGCTTTTTGTGAAGGACTGCTGCATTGCTGTTGCCCTGCTGCCCTGATGCTCTATGGCTGAGGTGAAGAAGTGCTCTCCAAGGGCTTGGATGGAGCTTGCCTCCTGTTCACTGAAATCTCAGGACCAAAAAGACTTCATCTCTTCAAGAAGGACTCCTTGCGTGGCAAAATTCGATGCACAGCCTGCCAGAAATGACGCACAGCCTGCACTGTGGTGAAAATTTCACTGCACGCCGAACTAGAACGACACAGCCCGACTTTGCACCAAGAAGGTCGTCGCAGCGCCAGTGTAGCAACCTGAAATTCGCCGCACAGCCCAGTGGATCGACGCATAGCCGAGCCGGAACGACTCAGCCCGACTTCCAGAGAGGAATCGACTCAGCGCCTGCCATGCAGTAGAAAATTCGATGCAACGCCCACCGGATTGACGCAGCTCCTGTGACTTCGTCCTGCCAGAGCAGGAAATCCTCACACCGTCCCCGGGGCGTCTGAAAACCCTGCAATCGGAAGAGGATCCATGACCGAGCACCGGAAATCGACGGCCAGCTGTCCCTGCATGGAAACTAAATGGCACATCACTGCGTGCGGCCCGAGAAATCAATGCACACCCCTTTGTATCCACGCTTCTCCTCCTCTGTGGCCCTTTGCGGACATTTTTCACGCAAACCAGGTACTTTGTGCTTGAAAGAGACTTTGTTTGCTTTAAAAATACTTAAGACACTTTATATGACTTTTTAGTGATATCCCTACATTTACTTATTTGATCTTTGATCATTTTTGACATGCATTTATCCATATAAATATTATATATTTTCCTAAACACTGTGTGGTGTATTCTTGTGGTGCTATATGGTGGTATTGCATGATTTATTGCCCAAATAGTTTACACATTGCCTTCTAAGTTAAGCCTGACTGTTCAGTGCCAAGCTACCAGAGGGTGGGCACAGGATAATTTGGATTGTGTGTGACTTACCCTGACTAGAGTGAGGGTCCTTTTTTGGACAGGGGGTAACCTGACTGCCAACCAAAGACCCCATTTCTAACACCGTGGTTCCAATGTCTTGAGCATTTTGTGGGAGGACAGTTGCTGCAGACAGAGGACTCTCACAGGCGTGCTTCCTGTGTACAGAGTACATTTATAAAATAGAATTACGATTGTGACTGTATGTACTTCTTGGTGTGTAGCCTTGAGACACACACTACACACTTCTGCCCAAAACGGTGTCACTGGTTTACAATCCCAGACCATGTGTCTGAATCTGCTTATAGGTGATGACATCTGGGCAGGCCTTAGCTATACCGATGTATATTGAGCTTACTTTATGAGATGTTAGATACACCCTATGTAATATATTGATTTTGATATATTTGATGTGGACATTGCAAGATATTCTGTGGGGTGTTCTAGCACTTTTTCCCAGTCTTTGTCCTGTAGGGCCCATCAAACCTTCAGTTACCATTTGTCGTATAGTAGCTGAAGCAATGTTCAATTAAAGTGCAGCTTTAAATAAAGTTCTTTCACATGGTTAGCCATGGGCTCTGGCAGCAGACATTGTGACATCAGGACTCAGCTGTAGCATATTGTTATATAAACATCAATGTCATTTTGTTTATTTTTGGTGACTAGAGACATCCCAAAATATATTGTAAGTCACCAAGAAGTTTCATGACCATATAGAGGATAAACGCTGAAATCTGAGGATGTTTCTAAGGTCATGGAACTCCGAGGTGACTTGCAATATTCATTTAATGTATGGCAGGTGGTACTTTATTCCAAATTATACATGGTCACACCACAACCCTTCTCACAAACCACTTATATCATTGGTGTGGTGCTCTTCCATATGAAAGAGATAAGACATTTGTAAATTGAAGAATAAAATTAGAATTTCTCGTGCAAATCTAAACACGCCAACAAGCAGCTAAATATTCGTTGCAAAATGATTTTAGAATCAGTTTAATATGAGTCAAATTATAAAATGCTGTAGTTCAGAATATGAAGAAACATGAAGAGAGATTCTACCTTGCCGATGATTACCTTGAGGTAAACTAAACATGCTGCTATAAATATCCCCGTTCTGCTGACCATGGTTCATTAAAAAAAAAAGACAAGAAAAAGGAAAATCAGGTTTTGTTTTTGGTTTTCAAAGTGAAGCTTTAATTGTGCTCAGTGACCTGTCTTTCCCTGCCTGCTCCCAGTACATACTCTGGCAGCAGGCACTGTGAGGTCGGAACTCAAGTGTAATAAGTTATCACAGTTGAGCAGCTATATCAATTCATCAAGTTGCCTGTAATAAGGGAATTATAGAAGGGATTTAATGTAGGTGTTGCATGATGCAGGAATGAAATCTAAGGCCAGACACTAGGTCCTCACTTTCGCTAACAATTGAAGACAAGGCATTTGGCCCATTCATAAGACCCTTGGTATTATGTGTCACAAGCTTACAGTTGGAGAAGGCAAACATTTATACCCACCTGAAAAGCACAGAAACATTGGTGGTAAGTCAGATCCATTAAAGCTACATTAAAGGAATGTCTACCCTTATAACATTCAAAGGAAGGCATGGTATGAGCTGACAAAATCCAATAGAGTAGAGACTGAAGTAGAGTCTACATTTGGCAAAAGTAAAGTAATTTGCAGCTGGATGTCAAGGATAATGTCCCATGTCTATACCATGTCAATGTCACATCATGTATCTCACCATCAGACATTCTTTACTTTATACAAACACTGTTCTGTATGCAGGCCTCCTTACATCTATTTACAAAAGTAAATAAATGAGTACCAGAATACAAATCTTTTGTAGTTACAAATGCAGAGCTGACTGAAGGTGTCACACATGACATGGGCTACTTGGCACCTATGCACATAGACAGATGGATGAAAAAATGAATGTATTCATTTTTAGACTCATAGATCCGTCTTGTTTTTACTGTTGTCAAAGGATCTGTGATTTTTCGATGCCTTGAAATGGGAACAAAACAAGCATTGAAAAAATGAGCTGTGTGGCTTTTTTTAATGAACATTCACTGATTTCCATTTTTTATATGTGGTATTGTGGATAAATGTATTGCTCAATATGAGAATGGCTCACAGAGTGAAAGAATGTATACCGATTGAGTGCATGGATGAATGAATTAATGAGGGGCTGTTTATGGATGGTTAAGCGATTGAGGTTGAGTGGATGAGTAATGACTGTGGACATGTGAGTACATTGTTGTGGGCTTATATTAGCACTTTGCATGGGCATGTTTATTTTAGCTCTGGGCCTGTGGCCTGTGACTCTTCACCTAGTTGCATTTCATTGTATTCCTTTTTTTATTTTAGTGGAGATTTTTTATTATTTTTATCAGTTGCCATTCCATGCAGAATTTGTTATTAGTTTTCTTGCATAAAATTTTATCTTGTGTTTAGCCCAAGGCTATACGTGATTATTTACTGGGTGTTGACAGTCCAAAGAGTACAATGTCTACCATACACAGAAAAGATGTATCACATGAGGGCAGTTCTTAGAACAAAAATATGTTTTATTATAAAGCAACACGCTGTTTAAACAAGCTGTCCAAACTAAGGCAGAGGGGTGATTCCAGTCAGCCAGTCATCTCATGCTGCACCCTGTCATCACAGTTCTGCTGAACCCAGAGTCTTCTCTTTATCCACTTGGGAGAACTGCCAGCAGACCAACAAACCTACTTACTACCTATTGCACAGGTATGGGGGTTGGGTTTCCTTGCAGAGACTAGACAGGCAGATTAGGGCTAACACTCCTTCATTTTTAGTACCGCAGGTAGGGATTCTAGATTTGCTATAGCGACAAAATGTTGTAACTTTTTATCTGTCTAATTTTTTTGGTCACCCCAATAGCAGTGTTGTGTTTTATTGTTCTAATAAACACAATTCATGCCTTACTACAAGGCATGCTGTTGCCTTAATAAACTATATTGAACTAAATCCTGCTTGTGTTTGTCTTGTGCATGTATTAGACTTTTGTAACTGAGAGAAAGGGGTAAGATCTGTTCCATCACGACTTCCCTGAGAAGTCACAGAGTGTCATGCGTCAGGCTGCCATAAAGCACCTTTACTCTTGGGTTTGGTGAAGTGCTGCTAGCTAGCCGAAAGGGTTAGGCTGATAGCTATCAGATGGTGTGAGATAAGACTCTGTTCCCCACGCACGGTGGTGCTGTCGCCTGAAACCATCACTCTTGCCCTCCATGACAAGAGTAATAGGATAATTCCAGACTACGACAACATGCATCGCTGAATCTGAAAATTAATACATGGGTAGATGGTAGTATGGATGAGTAGGTATGTGTGTTTAAATAGATGGACAAATTTGAAATTAATGAGAGAGCGGTTGGACAGACGTGAGGATAAGATTATGATTTAGTGCCTGGTAGACTAATTATTGAAACATTTATCCACTCATGCACTCAGTCACTCAGCCAATCCAACCATCCATTCACTCACTCATTCATCCTTTTATCCTTTCATCAAACTATTGACTCATTCTCACATTCACCCTTCCACACAACTACTCACAAGCTTGGCAATCAATGATGATTCACTATTAGGTATAAAAAGACAGTCTACCACTTGCTTTCCCAGTGTAGTGTCTACATGTTAGTGCCACGGTTGTTTCAGACACATTGCTCCCAATGGTTACCTCATTGTTAAAGTGTACAGCCAGCACAATGTCATCATAAAGTGACACAAGCAAGTTGCTTTTGTTAGTCTTAAACGTTTCGAATAAAAATTACTTCCCCTGAACACACGTATGTATGCAAACTAAGCTCTTTTTCCCTGTTGGTGGGGGGGGCAGCATTTTTGTAAATGTAATTCAACTCGAGTTTTTTAACTTTCTTAACTTTAGACATCGTTTTCTCCAGGACTTGGTAAAAATAGGACTCCAATTCAAAATACAACAACTAGGGCGGGAGTAAGAAAGATAGCCGTCCCAACAGCTTGTAAATCTCTCCTTCGTCTTGTAAATTAGTAATGTCCAATCCTTCACTTCCGTATATGCTATTCCAGGATTCATGGAACGTGCTTTGTATGAATGTCAACTTCAGCTGTAATGCCATGCGAGCTATTACACATCCAGCACCATTTCCCAAATTCTTTATTTTTAAGCTTTGTTTTTGATCTAAAAGTTATATTCCATTCAAAATTCAGGGGCATATTTATACTCCGTTTGCGCCGAATTTGCGTCGTTTTTTTCGACGCAAATTCGACGCAAAACTAACTCCATATTTATACTTTGGCGTTTGACGCGTCTAGCGCCAAAGTTCATGGAGTTAGCGTCATTTTTTTGCGTGAACACCTTCCTTGCGTTAATGATATGCAAGGTAGGCGTTCCCGTCTAAAAAAATGACTCCGATGCTATTGCGTCGGATTTATACTCCCGGGCAAAAATGACACCCGGGAGTGGGCGGGACTAAAAAACCCGCATTTGCGCCGGATTTTAGCGCCTGGGTCAGGGCAGGTGTTAAGGGACCTGTGGGCTCAGAATGAGCCCAGAGGTGCCCTCCCAAGCCCCCAGGGACACCCCCTGCCACCCTTCCCCACCCCAGGAGGACACCCAAGGATGGAGGGACCCACCCAGGGAAGAAAAGGTAAGTTGTGGTAAGTATTTTTTTTTGGCATAGGGGGGCCTGATTTGTGCCCCCCTACATGCCACTATGCCCAATGACCATGCCCAGGGGACAGAAGTCCCCTGGGCATGGCCATTGGGCAAGGGGGCATGACTCCTGATGTTAATGGCGTCTGGGCGCCAAAAAAAAATGGCGCAAATCGGGTTAAGACGTTTTTTTTGCCTCAGCCTGACTTGCCCCATTTTTGGACGCCCAAACGCCATTTTTCCCTACGCCGGCGCTGCCTGGTGTACGTGTTTTTTTTTCACGCACACCAGGCAGCGCCGGTCGGCTAACTTCGGCTAACGCCATTCAATAAATACGGCGCCCGCATGGCGCTTCAGAATGGCGTTAGCCGGCGCTAATTTTTTTGGCGCTAAACTGCGTTAGCGCAGTTTTGCATCAAAAAGTATAAATATGGGCCTCAGTCCTTTCCTTTTCAGTGTTCTAAACTTGTTTTCCCATTTGTACCTTAATATTCTGCCATCTCTTTATAAAAAATTTTTACGTCCTTCGTTCTTATGTCTCATGCCTTTGCCGTGTTCCCTAACATCTTCCCTACTTGTTCCGACAATTTTTCACTCTCATATACTTCTGCTGCTTTTTTTGCACCTAAATCCCTCATTAGTACAGTCTATTGCTTCTTATTTGTTGCTTACCTCCAACTCTGAAACTGTCATACCTTCTTGGAAATGATCATTACTTACTTGATGTTAACATATACTCCATATTCCAGCCAACACCGTTTGCAGAATACTTGACATTCAACCCGTACTACACTTGGTGGTCATGGTTATTCGCTCAGTGTTTGGTAGGCCATTACACACAAGTGACTCTGATGAAGCAGAAAAAGAAAGACTAACAAACGTTTATATATCATGTAACAAAAATCGTATAAGACAATGTGATTTTAGCAAAGAAAAATAAGGCATTTAGGAAAATGTGCCCACGAAATAGTTCGCCATTAGTATAAACAAGCTTAATTAATCATGAAGAATCGACACTGTAGTAATCCGTCATGATTGCAGATGTATTTTATGATTTTCGTGTTGAAACTGTTATATGCTTAGCTTAAATTTAGCAGAGGCTTTGGCCTAGTTGCCTGGTCTCAAATTTAAATGCGTGGTTTTCACTTGAATCAACAAAGATGCGTGTTTAAACTTTAAAAGCTGTATTTTTCCAGTACAAATGACTAACACACTTATCTCAAGGTTTCGTGCTAGGCAAGTTTCATCCCCTTTGAAGCAAGGTCAGTTTCTGCAGGTGCAGACAATAAAAACACTGATGCAGAATTAATTGGCAACTTTGTTGCTACTTGTGTTCCAAAACTCCAAGGACACCTTATGCGTAGGTGAACATTAAGAGAAGGACACTATTCATTGGTTAAACAGAAACCACCCCATGGACCCTCCAATGGAAGACCCTGAAGAATCTGGAACGTTTCTTATTTAATCCCACCGGACAAAGAGAAGTCAGCCATTTTCTTTGATGCCATTCCAAAGCAAGATTCAAGAAGCCATTTTGATGACCCTTTGATGCTTTTTCTCTATTCCAGAGAGAGAGAGAGACTTTAAAGAATTCTCACCCTAGAGACTTTAACTTTAACTTTACTTTGCCTTGCCCATTCCATAACTTTTGGTCCCCCCATTTTCCTTGCTGTTGCAAGGAAAACTTTGCCCCTTAAAAAGTCTGCCCCATGCTGATCGAACCGGTCCCTAAAGGACAAAGACTTACCTTGAATGCTAATTGTATTTGGTAATTATGAAAGGATAAATGTGTTATGCATTGTATTTTCCTTCTTAGGTACCAACTGCTTATTTTGACAGAACCTAAGCTAGAAGTTTTCTAAATTTATGTTGACTAAATTCATTTTGCATGAAGCCCCACATGCCAATGCTAATCAGAGGTTAGTTGATGTATTCATTTGATGCACCATGATGATTTGAAATATTGTTATGCTGACCGATGTATGCAATTAGTCAAATTCAGTTACTCTTATTAGTGATTTGTATTGCTATAACTGAGTGCATTATAATCCAAATTTTGCGTAGATTGCGTTTCTTCCGTCGCTATGGACAGCTAGTAATGTTCGTATACGTATATCATTTGATTTCGAGACTTACTTATATTGTATTGGCTTTGTTGATATAGGGAAATAAACTCATTAACTTTTAATAAACAGGTGTGGTTATTCATGACTGAAAGGTCATGGTGTGTCTAATTGCTGATTTTCTGTTTAACTAATTTGTTGATTGATTACTAATTGAGCATTAGTTATTGATTATAAAGGATTATTAATTATTGATTTGAGGGATCCGACTATTCTTTGGAAGAGGAGAACCCAACCCGGTCAAAAGGTTCACCGACCTCCGGCGTGTCCAAGTATAAGTAATTTATAAGGACTGGACGCGCTATCAGTAGATGGTAGCAGAGTTTGATGGTTTGGCCCTTTGGGACCCCATCCGAACAATAGACGGATTCGAGTTAGAATTTTCTTTGATAAAACAAGTTGGAGAGATGATGATGCCCTAAATCCCAAATGACTTTCCTGGAATCTCGGAGCTTGCGAATGGAGGAAATGGAGGTGTGAGAATGTTTTCGGCGTTTCTAGTGACAGTATGAGTGAAGTTAGGGTTTTGCGCTTGCACAGCTTATGCCGCAGATGAATTGTGAAGTTTGTGAGGATTTTTAGGGGGTTACGAACTTCAATTAAAATTTTAGAGGAGTGATACTCCAAAGTGTGAGAGTAGGGAAGTCGTCAAACTTCATATGAGTGTAGCACTTTGTGCAGGAAAAATTGTCCACGTGGTTGTGGATGTTGAGACGGGCCCTGCGAGGTCAAGAGACTCCGGAGTATGTTGAAAAGTGTATGAGACACTTGATTGATGTTGTAATTTGTTCGGTTTAACAGGTTGAGCGGGCGTGGTCAACAAGTCAGTACGAATGTTGAGGAATAAAAGAAAATTTTCGACTTTGAGATTTGACAAATTCTAAGGTGCACTAGAATAGTTCATTGATCAGTTGAGAGTAAAGTTTGCGGGTCAAATGCTTGCGAAAGTGGGAAACTGAGAAAGATGGAATAACTGCTGAGGCTAGTGAAAAATCCCTAAGGTTTCTGAAGCGATTGTATTACCTTTCCTGTAGTAAACCAACAGATTTGTTTTCTTCTTTTTGGTTAGTGCTCGCAATATATTGCAGAAATTAGTTTTGGGTGAAGCTGAATGAAGGAGGACAAGCCGCAAGACTTTGTCAGCCGCAGTGTGTGGGTGTGACATCACTATGAGCCACGCTCTGATAGGTTGGTTGGTGAGAAGGGTCACGCACGGATTGGACGCAGTCCGGGAAGCGCAATTGGTGGGGAAGGGCAAGCGAAGAGTATTCCGGGAATTAAAGTCACTTATTGATTACATTTTGAGAAAATAAAAGACGGAAAGATGAAATTTTTCAAAGCACTTAAGAGTGCCTTGAGGGGAGATGTATATATTAAAGCAAATGTAGGAGAAGAAATACACCAGCTTACATCGTGATTGAAGAAAAGGGTTTCTCACCATGTCTTTGGTTAAAGCAATGGTGTAAATTAACAGAAAAGCATGGAAGTGTAGCGTTTCCCATCCATGGGAAGTTTAACCTAAGAATCTTGGAGAATCTAAGATTTGCGCTATATGACATGAAAATACCTCCAAGACCAGCACAGTTTGAAGCATTAGCAATTTGGGAACAAATGGCTAGAAGGCAACTACAAAAGAAATTTGAGACAAGAGTGAGAAAAGTAGAAAAGACACTAGCGGATGCTAGATGGGATAGTACTCAAAAGGTTTGGGGATCAGACATATTGCAGGGAATTAAATTGTTTCCAGCAATTACTGACGAAGCAGAGATGGAAGGAAAGAAAGCTACCCATAAAACAAACAGGAGTCAGTCCAGAGATAGAGAAAACAATAGAAACTCGAAAAGGTCAGACGAATCAGACGATGAGGAGTTCATTCTGCAATTGCTAAACGACCGTCCACCACCATATGTGAAAACGAAAATGGCCCAAGCACTAGTACTGCCCCTCCAGAACCAATACAGGGTACTGTAGCCCCGAATTTGGGAATATTGCAGAGGCAAAGTAGTCCCGATATGCCTTTTACACCAGAAATACCACAAGTTCAGAGAATATATCCTGACATAACTAAACTGAAACCTGTTAGTGATTATCAGCCACAGGTTCAAAGGCGCTAAAATGATGAGCATAATTTGGAAATGACTTCTACTTTAATGGTGCAGGGAGGACAGAATTACCAAAGACCGACATTGATTCAAACCGAACCAACACAAATTTTGGTGACTCAAAAGCAGATGCAAGAAATGCCAAAGTACATTCAAACAGCAGAGACACAGTTAGACATGCCAGCAATGATGAACCATAATGTGGGAATTAACATGCCACAGAATTTGGGGAACAGACAGAATCCGGACGCAATATCTTTGCCTATCACTGTAGGTCCGCCAGTACCATTATATATACAGGCAAAGCCAAGTGTATGCGACCAAGGGGTAATGACACAAAATAAGACAGGAAGGAGATACATAGAGAATACTCAAGAAATGACTCCCGTGGGAACACAGTCAAATAGATCTGGGTCTTTGTTGGAATTTAGTCCAATTCCAATTTGTGTTCCGTCAACTGTGGTAAGGTCAAATCCACCACTAATAGTACCGCTAACTTCAAAAACAGAAACACTACAGAAACCATCAGTAGCAGTAGACGTAGATGCCACATTAATGGGACTAAACGCACAACAGTTAACACAATGGTTGAACAGCCTGAATTCCCCACAGAGTATACCCAGCGGGAAAGGAGAAGAATATTTGAATCAAATAAGATTGGGCATGGAAGCAGGTGAACTAGTAGAGGGAACGATGGGTCTGAACAGGTTAGAATCATACACAGAAGAAGAGCTGAGATACATCTGCCCTAGAATTACAAGAGAAGTAAGCAGCATACATAGGAGGTTACAAGAAATTGCAGACAGACACAAAATAGACATAAGTAAAACCAAGCACTTGAGCAGAAGTTACAGGCTAGACTTTGAGACAAAAGATTTTGAACACAAGAGGTCTGCAGGAATGAAAACACACCTCAAAGAAATACTGCAAAGCACACAGGTTTGGAGATGTTTAGACAAGTGGGAAAGTAGGTGGGTTAAGAAAAAGGATAAGAAGAAAGAAAGTACCCCAGATCAGAATGACAAAGTACAACAGAATGGTGATCTCATAACCATGTTACCAATGAGAGAAACAGCAGGAGGAAAACTCGTCCATGTACCATGGCACAGGTGTGATATTCAATCCTTTACGGATGATTACCCTAAGTTAAGAGAGAAACCGATCGAATGGTATCAACAAACAGATAGATTTGTGAAACTCGCAAAATGTCTTTGGGAAGACCTGAATACTTTATTCGAAATTGTAGTTCCGGCAGATTTGTGGGAAGATTGTAAAAGGGCTGTAGATTGGCCAACAAGCGAACCAGAAAGAGATAGGGACACAGGTGCACCATCGCCTAGGGTAATGAGCATGTACCATAAAGTGATTGAGTACCTGAAAACAGAAGTTGCGTCGAAAAATGTAGCTTGGCAGAAGATTGACAGAACAGCACAGGAGGTTAAGGAGTTGATACATGCGTACTATGAGAGATTATTGAAAGCCTTTAAAAATTACAGTGGCACGGAAACGATTAGGCAAAGGACATGCTCCATTTTGTGTTCAGATTGGTGGAAGGATTGAGACCCGAAATCAGCCAGAGGATTAAAATGCATTTGATTTGTTGGCAGTCAAAATCGATCGATGAAGTGTTGAACTATGCAAAATACTGCAGTGATGAGATTGAGACAAAGCAGAAAAGGTTGAAAGAAAAAGTGATGGTGATGCAGATTAGAGCAGCTCAGACAGGTTTGCAAGGTTTCCAACAACAGTTGCCGCAGCAGCAACAGCAGGGAAATGCGATGTTTCAGCCACAGATGAGAGGCAGAGGCCGAGGAGGTTTTGTGAATAATGGTCCTGATTTAAATACTGTTGCGATTCCTAATGGTATACAGGCAATGAAGAAAGTGATGCCATGTCACACGTGCGGAATCGTCGGACATTGGAAACGGGAGTTCCCAATGTTGGTGCAGGAAGGTGTAGGTCAGCAAAACAATGACGTCAATACATTTCAGAATATGAGAGGACCGAAATTGAGTGGTCCAAATCCAAATTTCCAAAATCATGTAAATCAGATGCAGGGTCTACAACCTATACAACAACAGCAGGTGCAAATGCCCCGTGTACAAATGGCACAAGCACAGCCAATGCAACAGCAGTTTCCTATGGTACCTAATCAGCAAATGCAAATACCCTTAGCACCAATGAATCAGCAACAAGTAAAGCTTCCTCAACAGGTTAGAGGTCAAGGAATGAATCAAAGTAACACAGTACACCAATTTCCGTTACACAGTGAGAGAGGAATAAACAATGAATGGGTGAGTGAAAGTTCAGATGAGGAGGGAAATTGTATGCTTGCAGCATCTTTGGAAGTTGATCAAAAGGGACCATATGTGGAAGAAAGAGTTATGGGTCACAGTGTTTCATTTTTGGTTGACACAGGAGCTACACGCTCTACAGTTAGAAGCATCGAAGTACCAAATTTGCCACTTTCAGGGAGAACAGTTCAAGTAGTAGGAGTAGCAAATAGGTATCTGACAAATCCAATTACGGATCCAGTGCAAGTCAAAATTGGTAACTTTCAAGGGTTAAATAAATTTGTGGTGTGTGACTCAAGTCCGATATCCCTATTACGGAGAGATTTATTATGCAAATTAGGATGCTCAATTATGTGCTCACATAATGGAATTAAAATTCAGACAAACAGTGATGAGGAAGAAGAGGACAGTTTAGAAGAAGACGAAGTGGAAACTGTTGATGAAGAGTATCCCCTGATTACTCTTTATCCTATGCTCACTGAAGCAGATATTCCAGCTGAGTTACAAGAAACAGTTGAAAAGGAAGTGTGGGATATGACAGGGAAAGAAGTAGGATTGGTCAAAGGAGCAGAACCAGTGAAAGTGACTGTAAAACCCAATGTAAATTTTCCTCAGACTCCACAATACCATATGTCACAAGACACTCTCAAGAAAGTCGCCCAACTCATTGACGAATTTGTGAAAAAGGGAGTACTGAAAGAAGTACTAAGTAGTCCATGTAATTCACCAATCATGGGACTAATAAAACCAAGTGGAAAGGTCCGAATTGTTCAAGATTTGAGAAAAATAAATGACATAATAGTCAAATGTTGTCCCGTAGTACTAAATCCAGCTGTAATAATGTTTCAAATTCCCTGTGATGCAGAGTGGTTCTCAGTCATCGATTTGTCACAAGCATTCTTTTCTGTGCCTCTTCATGAGGATAGCCAATTTCTCTTTTGTTTCAAATTCCTGGACAGAGTCTAGAGTTGGTGTCGAATTCCTCAAGGGTTTTCGGAGTCACCATCAATATTCAATCAGATTCTAAAGAAAAATCTGGAATCATTGGAATTACCATTTGAATCAACCTTAGTACAGTACATTGACGATTTACTGATCGCATCCAAAACAGAAAATGACTGTACAGTTGACACTATTGCCCTACTGAACCATTTGGGAAGGAATGGACACAAAGTGTCTCCTTCAAAATTGCAATTCTGCCAAAAGAAAGTGAAATATTTGGGTCACCAAATAGAAAAAGGGTCGAGAAAAATAATGAAAGAAAGAATAACAAGTGTACTCCAAATGAGTCCACCCAAAACGAGAAAAGAGGTGAGAAAGTTTTTGGGAATGGTGAGCTACTGTCACCAATGGATTCCCAATTTCTCGACTCTAGCCAAACCTTTACTGAAACTGATCCAGAAAGATGCGCAGGATGAAATAAGGTTGAAAAGAGATGAAATGGATGCCTTTATTGAATTAACAGAATGCATGTGCAGAGCTCCAGCTTTAGGTATGCCTGATTACACAAAGCCTTTCACATTGTTTTGTCATGAACGTGATGCATGTTCCCTGTCTGTCTTGACTCAAGCCCATGGTGGCGTAAACAGACCAGTAGCATATTTTTCAGCTACTTTGGATCCAGTCGCAGCAGCCTTACCAGGATGCTTGTGTGCTGTAGCAGCAGTTGGTATAAGCTTAAATCAGAGTGAAGGAATAGTGATGGGACATCCTTTAACAGTTATGGTCCCTCACTCAGTCTAAATACTTTTGACACGTTCCCGAACACAGCACATGACTGGTGCTAGGCTTGCAAGGTACGAGACAATAATTTTGGGTTCACCAAATGTGCAATTGAAAAGGCGCACCACATTGAATCCAGAAACTTTGTTTCCCAGTGAAAATGTTGAAATTGAAAATGTTGATGATATTGAACACGACTGTCTTCAAGTGACTGAATTTTGTACAAAACCAAGACCTGATATCAAAGATACCCGATTGGAAGAAAATGATCAAATTATTTTTGTTGATGGTTCATGTTTAAGAGATGCACTAGGAATATTGAAAGCAGGATATGCTGTGTGTACAATAACTGGTGTTCTTGAAGCATCTTGGCTTCAGGAAGTTTACTCTGCACAGGTAGCGGAACTAGTAGCCCTTACTAGAGCTTGTCAACTTTCCGCATTAATGAAAGTCACCATTTACACTGACAGTCAGTATGGATTTGGAATAGTGCATGATTTTGGACAATTGTGGTCACAAAGAGGCTTTATGACCTCTTCAGGATCACCAGTGAAAAATGGTGAAAGAATAAGAGAATTGTTACATGCTATCCAGTTGCCAGGAGAAGTAGCAGTGGTAAAATGCAGTGCACATTCGCAATCACAAGACTTCGTTTCTTTGGGAAATGGATATGCAGATCAAGTCGCAAGGTTTTGCGCATTGAACTGTATATTGCTCAGAGACGAATGGAATTTGATAAATGAGCCAGAACTTGAACCAAGTGAAGCCTTCGCTCTAAAGGTTGTGGACACAATAGAAGAATTGAAATTCCTACAAAATAATGTTAGTAAGGATGAAAAACTCTCATGGAGCAAATTACAATGTGTGAAAAAACCAGATGATTTGTGAGTTTCAAGTGAAGGGAGATTAGTTTTGCCAGACAGTCTCTTGTCCCAAATAGCTAGGCTATACCATGGACAAGCACACATTGGAAGAGATGCCATGATTAGATTATTCAAAATTGATTGGTTTAATCCCAAATTCCGCCAAGTTGCTGAAGCAGTTTGCCATTGTTGCGTCATTTGTCAACAAATGAACGCAGGGAAGGGAACCGTAGTAAATTTGAGCCACATTGGAAGAGCAGGTGGGCCATTCAGCAGAATGCTAATGGATTTCATTGAGATGCCTATGCATGCAGGCTTGAAATATGTGTTGGTGATTGTGTGCATTTTTAGTCACTGGATTGAAGCATACCCTACACGCAGAAATGACAGTCTCACAGTTGCAAAGCTACTCTTGAGAGAACTAATACCACGTTTCGGATTCCCGATCTCTTTAGAATCAGATAGGGGAAGTCACTTCAATAACGAAGTAATCAAATTACTATGTGCAGCACTGAACATTGAACACAAATTGCATTGTAGCAACTGCCTTGAAGCATCAGGACTAGTGGAGCAAATGAATGGCACGCTGAAATCAAGAATGGCAAAAATATGTGCATCCACAAACTTGAAATGGCCTGACGTGTTGCCCTTGGTGTTAATGTCAATGAGAAACACACCTGATAGAAAGACTGGACTATCACCGCACAAAATTCTCATGGGTAGAGCCATGAGACTTCCAGCAGTTCCTGCAAATGCTCTTGTAAATATTACAGATGATATGGTATTGGACTACTGCAAAGGTCTGGCTGATGTCGTCCGCTCTTTTTTTCACCAGGTGGGGGCAATCACCTTGCCACCGATCCAAGGTCCAGGACACGCCCTCAAAGCAGGTGACTGGGTTGTGGTAAAGAAGCACGTGAGAAAGTTGTGTTTGGAACCCCGTTGGAAAGGACCTTTTCAAGTGATTCTGACAACTACCACCGCTGTGAAGTGTGCGGGAGTTCCCAACTGGATTCACGCCAGTCACACGAAAAGGGTGACGTGTCCCACAGAAGAGGAAATTGAAGCACTGAAATTACCAACAGCTAACAGGGAAGTACCAGGCACGGAGACAGAACGAAGAGAGCCTGAAAGTGAACAAGAAGAAATCGAGACAGAAGAAATCTTCTCTGAGGAAGACGCAGTCGATCCTTTTGAGGACAACAGGGAAGAAGCCTAAGGAAGTGACAAAGATCCTGGAGGTGACAAAGATCCTATCTCAAGTGAAGGAGCAGGAGAGCCTTATAAGAGGAGGGCTTTCCCAGAAGCAGACGATACAGGAAAAGAAGGAGGAAACCTGATTGACCTCCTAGGGGAAAGAGACAAGACAGAGAAGAGTGAAATTGTTCCAGTTCCTCCAGAACCGGTCGCAGGTCCATCAGGTGAAAACAACACGAAACGGAGACAAAGCATATCAAAGACTAAAGAGACGTTGAACGAAAACAAATGGCCAAAATTGAAGGAGAAAAGAAAAGAAGTGTCTATCGTAATAACAACATCGAATGAAGAAAAAGACACAGCCAAAGAACAAGACATAAGCGAAAGAGAATCAAAAGGAGATGCAAAATTGAAAAGGAAAAGAATACCGAGCAGGAGATATTCTGGTCCAGAGTGGGCATACACAGCCACTAACGATTGGTCAGACGAATTTCTATCTCTTAGTCTTGAAAACGAAGAAGCAGAACAACACTTTGGTACTTGAAAAGGGAAATTTCATAAACATTACCGAATGAGACATTGATAACCTGATTGACTTTTGAAACCGATTTTGAGACTAAGCTGCTAAAGAAAACCGTGTGTACTTTGACCTCGTTCATCCTTTATATATATCTGCAAATCTGATTTGATAAAGTATCTTCAACTTTCTGATTCTACATAGATCATGACAGACAATCCTATACAAGGACATAAAATGAAATGTTGTAAATATATGTGTATAGGTCTAATAACTGCATGCGTACTAATAATTATGGCAATATTTCTTGGAATGCATGGAGGGAATGAAAGAGACGCGAATGATGCTTCTACTTTTAAAACTACTACTGAATTAACTCCTTTGAAGAAACTCGAACAAGACGAAACATATTTGCATGACAAGAAAGAACTCTCCTCTAATGTCTTCTATTGCTTGCTGAATGAGTATGTTGAGACAATGGATGCGAAAGATTGTTATGTATGCACACAAATACCTACCTCAGTAATAGAAGGGGTGACATATCATAGCATGCCCCTTACGTATGGAATAACATGCAGCTTGTTACTAACCAGATTTTACGGCCAGGAATATATTCAATACTTCTATTCTAATCATGATGTCGTATTTTCATATGTCCCCATAATTGAGTACCTGAGTAAAGTAGCAAGAGATTATTATATAAAATTAGTTAGAGGTTTCTTTGAACCATTATCACCTTTTTCCACAGTTCACGCTCATAAAGAAAACCTTACATGCTTACTTTCACCCATAGAGAAAAGCTTTTTAGATCACACTGAAGATAGAAGGAAAATGCTAAAGGAGAAATTAGAAAAAGAATTACATAAAAGGACATATGTAGATAACTATGCTTTTGCCGCAATAAAGACACAAGGGAAACTGGCTTTAGACGCAATACATATAGGGAAACTTTGTATATATAGACCTAAATCATACTATGACACAATCTTTGTAGGAACGAGTGAATTTAAACACGCGTTTTTCTTCCAGAGTAAATGGACGTTCATGTTAAATGGCCTAGATCCAGCTACTCCAGGTGTATACTATATTTGTGGACTTAATGCCTATTATCGTCTTCCAAAAGGATGGTATGGGAGATGTTATTTGGGAATAGTATTTCCAAAGATTTATCAACTAGACTACTTAAAGAAATTTCCAAAGCTGTCTGAATTACATCGTATTCAGAAAAGGGAGACAGCTTCTGGTGTGGTAGGAGATATGTTTGGAGCAATAATTCCTTCAGTAGGAGTTATATGGAATTCAATTAAAATACGAAAGTTGTCTACTATTGTGGATAACATGCTGACAAATTTCTCAGGAGCAATGATCCT
Organism: Pleurodeles waltl; assembly: GCF_031143425.1. Taxonomy (NCBI): domain Eukaryota; kingdom Metazoa; phylum Chordata; class Amphibia; order Caudata; family Salamandridae; genus Pleurodeles; species Pleurodeles waltl. The sequence continues at coordinate 443,989,388 of NC_090448.1, read as the reverse complement.
GATTGATACTGAACTTGCTGCAGAAAGAGCTATGACTCTTCAAACCGGCTTGCTTTAGACATTCTTTTAGCAAAGAATGGCGGCGTTTGCAAAATGCTTAGTGCACGTCACTGTTGTTCATATATACCAGACAACAGTAGACAAATTAGAAATATGCTTGCAAATTTAACTAACAATAGTACAGATTTGAAAGAATTGAAAGAACCAGGAGTATGGGAAAAGGTTGGAAAAGGATTTGCTTCTGTGGGAAATTGGCTCAGCAACATTTGGAAAGGAATATTACTGAAAATAGTAAAAGGAATATTAATAATATTAATTTGCTTAATAGGTATTTGGGGAATATCGAAAGCTATTAAAATATTGAAATCAAGAAACAAGAGGAGAAAAGAAAGAACAAAAGAAAATGGTGGAAATATACAGGGAAAAATCAAAGGGAACAAAAAGGAAGAGGGAGATGACTGAAATGCAAGATTACTAAACAGAATTTTAATGAAATAAAATTTGTGGTGGAAGATTTAATGTGATGACATAATTAGTCATCAGAGGAGGGATTGATGAAGCAGAAAAAGAAAGACTAACAAACGTTTATATATCATGTAACAAAAATCGTATAAGACAATGTGATTTTAGCAAAGAAAAATAATGCATGTAGGAAAATGTGCCCACGAAATAGTTCGCCATTAGTATAACCAAGCCTAATTAATCATGAATAATCGACAATGTAGTAATCCGTCATAATTGCAGATGTATTTTATGATTTTCTTGTTGAAACTGTTATATGCTTAGCTTAAATTTAGCAGAGGCTTTGGCCTAGTTGCCTGGTCTCAAATTGAACTGCGTGGTTTTCACTTGTATTAACAAAGATGCGTGTTTAAACTTTAAAAGCTGTATTTTTCCAGTAGAAATGACTAACACACTTATCTCAAGTTTTCGTGCTAGGCAAGTTTCATCCCCTTTGAAGCAAGGTCAGTTTCTGCCGGTGCAGACAATAAAGACACTGATGCAGAATTGATTGGCAACTTTGTTGCTACTTGTGTTCCAAAACTCCAAGGACACCTTATGCGTAGGTGAACATTAAGAGAAGGACACTATTCATTGGTTAAAGAGAAACCACCCCATGGACCCTCCAATGGAAGACCCTGAAGAATCTGGAACGTTTCTTATTTAATCCAACCGGACAAAGAGAAGTCAGCCATTTTCTTTGATGCCATTTCGAAGCAAGATTCAAGAAGCCATTTTGATGACCCTTTGATGCTTTTTCTCTATTCCAGAGAGAGAGAGACTTTAAAGAATTCGCACCCTAGAGACTTTAACTTTAACTTTACTTTGCCTTGCCCATTCCATAACTTTTGGTCCCCCCATTTTCCTTGCTGTTGCAAGGAAAACTTTGCCTTAAACTTTGCCCCTTAAAAAGTCTGCCCCATGCTGATCGAACCGGTACCTGAAGGACGAAGACTTACCTTGAATGCTAATTGTATTTGGTAATTATGAAAGGATAAATGTATTATGCATTGTATTTTCCTTCTTAGGTACCAACTGCTTATTTTGACAAAACCTAAGCTAGACGTTTTCAAAATTTATGTTGACTAAATTCATTTTTCCATGAAGCCCCACATGCCAATGCTAATCAGAGGTTAGTTGATGTATTCATTTGATGCACCATGATGATTTGAAATATTGTTATGCTGACCGATGTATGCAATTAGTCAAATTCAGTTACTCTTATTAGTGATTTGTATTGCTATAACTGAGTGCATTATAATCCAAATTTTGCGTAGATTGCGTTTCTTCCGTCGCTATGGACAGCTAGTAATGTTCGTATACGTATATCATTTGATTTTGAGACTTACTTATATTGTATTGGCTTTGGTAATATAGGGAAATAAACTCATTAACTTTTAATAAACAGGTGTGGTTATTCATGACTGAAATGTCATGGTGTGTCTAATTGCTGATTTTCTGTTTAACTAATTTGTTGATTGATTACTAATTGAGCATAAGTTATTGATTATAAAGGATTATTAATTATTGATTTGAGGGATCCGACTATTCTTTGGATGAGGAGAACCCAACCCGGTCAAAAGGTTCACCGACCTCCGGCGTGTCCAAGTATAAGTAATTTATAAGGACTGGACGTGCTATCAACTCCTTTAATTTTGCTGCTTGCAGACCGGAAGTGCTTTTGTTATGATCGCAGCACGTTGCTTGGAATGCTGGTCTATCAAGTTCACTTTTTTTGAAGATTTTCTGAAAGTGGTGTATTGAAGGTCTTCCTGTACAAGATTTATGCTGGTTTCGATCGGGTGTTGTTATGGTACATTGGTAATAATGTTTCTTTTTCTTTTCAAAATTAACAATAGTTCTGGAACTATTGTAGATCAGATTAAGCGATGGCTGACATATATTATTGTTTTTGTGGTCATTCCGATGCATTTGTCCTTTTCATAACTTATTCTGTGGTTACACTTTCCATTTTGACTCATCATTTCACCTTCACCATCTCATAGGTCTCTGAAGTAGTTCACAGCATGGAATCCCTACAAAATATATTATGTACATCTTTAATAAATAATGAAGTGATTTTGTGCACAGTGGTACTCTTGCTGTGTCCCCTCTGGTAGGAATACGTCCCCCATAGTTACTGCTGCTGCTGGGAGGAGGGGCTGGCTCACACAACACACTAAAAGCACCTCAAGACCCCTGCAGTGTGTGACTGATTTTGTGCTCTGTGGTACTCTTTCTGTTTACCCCGGGAGGAGACTTTGGGCCAGAGGTATTAAGGTTTTTTGCATTCGCAAACGGTGCGAATGCCCATTTGCGAATGCAAAAAGCCCTTTCAGAATGTATGAAAGACATTCTGAACGCAATTTTAAGTAATCGCTAAAATAGCGATTCCTTAAAATTGCGACCCTGTTTAGAGAGTCGCAAATTGCAACTCTCTAAATTAGAAATCGCAAATAACGATTCCTTATTTGCGATTCTTTAGCACATGTATGAAGCAATTCCTAAATGCGATTTGAGCATTTAGGAATCGCTAATTACCACCAAGTTGAACTTGGTGGTAACCATGTGCAAAAATTTAAAATGCATTTAAAATGCATTTTTAAAATGTACATGTACATGTACATGTAAAGCACACATACCCTTACATACCGTACATTTTTAAGAAATCGCTATTATCGATTCAGAAATGTGATACATGGCATTTTGCGAGTCGGAAATAGCGATTTCTTAAAAATCGCTATTTCCGAATCGCAAAAGGCCTTCATGATACATCTGGCCCTTTGTCCCCTAGGGTCACCGCTTCTGCTGGGATAATTGGCCAGCTCACACAATGCGCCAAAATCTCATGGCACAGGAGTGATTTTGTGCACCGTGGCACTCTTGCTGTTTCCCTTGGGGTGGGACTAAGCCCCCCAGGGTTACCACTCTGCTGGAAAGAGAGGGCTGCTCACAGAATTCGTTAAAAGTGCCTCAAGGCCCCTGCAGCACAAGAGTGATTTTGTGCACCGTTGTATACTTGCTGTTTCCCTTGGGTTGGGACTACATCCCCCAGTGTCACTGCTGCTGCTGGGAGGAGGGGCCAGCTCACACAACATGCTAAAAGGACCTCAAGACCCTTGCAGCGCTGGAGTGATTTTGTGGTCTGTGGTACTGTTTCTGTTTCCCTTAGGGTGGGATTACGTCCCCCAGGTTAACCACTGCTGCAGGGAGGAGGGGTCGGCTCACACAATGCACTAAAAGCACCAAAAGGCCCCCACGGTGCAGGACGTGCACAGGACATGCCTGGGAGAAGACAGGGCCAAGAGCAGACCCATCTGTACCTGACAGAGCCTGGAGGAGGCATGGACCTGGCCCGCTCTCTTAGTTTGCCATCTCAACCGCTTAGCAATAAAGATTCAACTTCAACCTGGAGCTGGATCTGGAACCATAATAAGTGTCAGGTAACCTGATGGTAATGTTCTGCTTGTAAAGATGGGGATGCGAAAAGGAGCCCACCATTCTGCATATTTAAAAAAAGGGAAAAAGTCTTCTAATTCAGTTATGAGCTATTTAACCTCTAATATGGGTACCATTGAAACTGAAATGGGGCAGGTGGAGGCAAGTCTGGATTCAGTCGTGGGGGTACTGACACCCTTGAGACTGAGTTTAAGACCCCCATTGAGACTGTATCAGAAGCTATACAGAAGGATCTCCATAGTGAGAGTGCATCTGATAACCTAAATCCTGTGGACTTATTAGTAGTTAATATAACTCTCGCCCCTCTACCTGGTTGCACAAATCCCTGTGTCATACAAGACACACAAGCATTGAATGTGATAGAAAAAACACCTGACTTAGATAGCAGTCCCGCTAAAAGGAGTCAACATGATGGGTTAAATACAAGCTCTAACACTTTGGTGCACCAGAACTCTGATTATCATCCCAACTATAAATCTGTGCGGAAATGAGGGATAGGTGGCAAAAGAATGGTGGGCAAGAAACAAGCCACAAAGGCCCTCGCTGCTGAGACTGGCATCCAAAATTGTGTTTACAACTGCTCTGCAAGATTGGACCATCTGGGCACTCACTTATAAGGATATAGCGCAAATTTGCTCTTTAGTTATGTCAGAATTAGCTTTAAAAGAGGACAAGCTTGATACCATTCAGTCAGTTCAGGAGACCCTGGTAAAGAGAATGATCCTCTGGGAGGAACAGGAGAAAGCTGCAGATCCCTTAAATGTGAAATTGCCCAACCCTACTGAATCAACCCACTTCGATTGACATGAAAAGCAACCTATCAATCTCCCTGGCTCCTGGCCTGAGAAAGTGACATCCACCAACCAGCAACTCCGAAGAAACCGGATACCGCCATACCCAAAGGAGACCTAAGCAAGGGCTTTTGGTCCCTAAATAAGGGACTACAGTATGAGGAAAACAATATCTGACCTCATATTCCCCCAGCGTGAATGCCCTTCATTATTGTTTTGGAGATTGCCCCTAAATTAGAGCTCCAGCATCCTGAGTTTCACATCTCCCTGCTGATTAAACTTCTACATTGGTTTCCAAAGTATTCTGGTTGGTCTAGTGACCTATCAAAAGAAACTCTCAAGAGCTCACAAGGAGACCGTGTCATTGACAACTTCAGAAGACCAAGTTTAGTTCAGGCATTGCTACACTCCCTTTGTCAAGCTGAAAACCCCCCAACAGGCAATAGAGCCTGCCCGCCGGGCTTCTTCTATTGATCAAGAATCCCTCAGTCATCGGGACCTGATAACAAGAACTCACAGCCCAGCACCTTGCATAGTGTTGCGGCTAGTCATCAGCCACAAATGACCCTCGCCCTTCCCAATAGATTTGAAGCCCTGTCGTCCCTCAGCCAGCTTGACTGACTATCACATACAGCAAGCCCTACTGAAGAAGTTTATATTTCTCCGCTTTTACCAGTGAGCTGCAAATGGTCAAGTAATGATTCAGCTCCCAGGGTCGGGAAACTGGGCCTTGTGAGCTAAGCAGGAGATTCCAGAATGGGTAAGTCTTGTGGGACAATACCCACTAATCTATTGTCAAGAGACATGGCTCTTGGATTCACCCCATATTAATGGTTTTGTTACCTATCATGTTCCAGCTATTCCTTCCAAGTCAGGGGACAGTTTGGAAACCCCCACAACATAGGATGGAATATAGTAAGAATAAAGGTATCAGTGTGAAGTGCGAGAAAATCAATAAGGGAAGATTCTTCAGAGATATTTTTGTGCATAACCATATTAATATTGGAAAGGTTTTGGAAGAGGACGTAAATGCAGCAGATGTCATCCAGGCCTACGCCTCGGTATATAATTATATGGTGGCAAGGCTAATGAAAAACATGATCAAAAATAGTAATAGCCCAAGGTGGTTTGCCTATTCATAAGCTCACAAAACTTTTAAAAAACTACTAAAAAGTACCTACAAGATCATTTAGGAGTGTCTCTGGCAAGCAAATTCTATAGGTAAGCCATCAAGAAAAGGAAGGCGGAAATAAGGGAATAGGTGTGGAAAGACTTAAGAACTGCAAGTGCATTGAGAGACTCTCATGCCTTTTGGCAGGTAGTAAATTCTCAACATTTCTTGGGTGCAGATATGCCGAAGGTCAAGTGTCTTGTTGCACCCCAAGAATGGGTGAATCATTTCTCTAAAATGTTTGCTCTAAGACACAGAATGTAGAAGTGTCCCAGGATAATGTATTCTATTGCAATCCAATAGCTTCTATGGAGTTGAGTAGGTCAATTGAGGTATCAGCCATTGAGAGTAGTCTATCAGAGAAAACACCAGGCCCAGATAGAATCCCTTCAGACTTTTATAAATCCCTTCCAGAATTTTGGGCCCCATTAATAACAAATGTTATAAGGTGTGCAATTGTAGGTCCTGTAATTAAGACTGGCAGGAAGCCATTTCATTCCTATTTTTAAAAAGGGCAATAAGAGCCAGCCCCATTGTTACCATCCAATTTCCCTACTAGACAGCACAGTTAAGATACTAGGTAGGGTATTTCTGGCCAAGTTAGAAGCCTAGGCTATTGAGGTGCAAGGAATCTCTAAGGTCCGGTTTGGATTCCGTCCAGGTTTAGGAACAATTGAGCATTCCCTGAATTTGTCTTTAATAGTCTGAAAAAATACCAAAGCAAACAAAAGGGTGTGTCCATTTAGTTTTTGTGGACTTAACATGCACTTTCGACACAGTAGACCGCTCTAAATTTTGGTCATTAATGTTACAGCTAAGTATCAATGCCACAACCATTTATTTGCTTTAAGGCTTCATTCACATACCACAGCTAGAGTCTGCTATAGCAGGAGTGGGGATCTTACTGAAGAATACATCTCTGTAGTAGGGGTTAGGCAGGGATCCGTATTGGCCCCTTTTGTCTTTCAGATTTATATTTACAGACTTGGGGAGCATTTGATGAGAACAGGGAAAGACATCCCAAGGGCCAACTCAAAACAAGTTCCTGTGTTACTTTACGCAGATTATGCTGTCCTCATAGCAAGGAGAGCGAACAGCGAACCGCCTTAGATCCTTGTTAGATGCTTTAATATTTTATGGTCAGTTGAGGACTACAGATAAATTGTACAAAGTCCTTTGTAATGAAATGTGGTCCCAAAGTTTCTAAGACTAGAAAATTCTTACCTGGCAGAGAAGAAATTAGGAAAACCTCTAATTTTACACATTTGGGAAAACCAAGAGATGTAGATTTTAAATGGAGGTTTTTACTAAATGTAAGAGTCCTGCAATTTTAAAGGGCAATTGATTAAGAATTTCGATTTTCGAAAAGGCTGGGGCACAAACTAGTCAATGAATTACTCTCTATTTTTAAAAGCAAATGTGTGTCTGTGGCTATATTTGTTGCAAGTATTTGGCGGTGTGCCAACTGTAAACCTCTTCAAATTGTGGAAAATAAGTTCAATAGAAGGCTGCATGCAGTTCAACACTTTACCTCAATGGCTTACTACCATAATGAGAGTGGGCTCGGTCACCTCGAAGACCAAATCAAACTGCAGCCTTTGCTACTCTGTAGAACAATTCTTTCGTATTGTATGAATCTGGATAAAGGTCTGGATATTCCATGGCCTAAATATTTTAAAAGGAGCGTTGTCAGGTTATGCCACCCAGATTTTTTTCCAACCCGGACAGTTTACCTAACATCTTCTTGGGTAGGATAAAAGAGTTACATCATCAGCACACCCAGTTGGCATGAGTGGAGGCCAGTTGTGATGGGCTGGGTATATTCCCAAGACAATAACCTGAATGTCCTGCACTTTATCTGCAGATCATCAGAAATGAGAGACAGAGGTTTTTGTTGATCAGGTTCCTTCTCCAAATCATACATTTTTTGTTTGCTTTTCTGACAAGAGACATCCGGTTCTCACTTCTTCCCCACTGTCAATGTGGAGCCCTGGCAGAGCAAAGCACTAAACACTTTGGGGGTCATTCCGACCCCGGCCGGGGATGCGGGAGCACCGCCAACAGGCTGGCGGTGCTCCTCAGGACATTCTGACCGCGGCGGTTTAGCCGCAGTCAGAACAGGAAAACCTGCGGTCTCCCGCCGGTTTTCCGCTGTCCTGCAGAATCCTCCATGGCGGCGCAGCTTGCTGCGCCGCCATGGGGATTCTGACACCCCATACCGCCATCCTGTTCCTGGCGGGTCGCCCGCCAGGAACAGGATGGCGGTATGGGGTGTTGTGGGGCCCCTGGGGGCCCCTGCAGTGCCCATGCCAATGGCATGGGCACTGCAGGGGCCCCCGTAAGAGGGCCCCACTTTGTATTTCCCCACTTTGTATTTGCAGACACTGAAATACGCAACGGGTGCCACTGCACCCGGCGCACATACCCACTCCGCCGGCTCCATTCGGAGCCGGCTTCCTCGTGGGGAGGGGTTTCCCGCTGGGCTGGCGGGTGGCCTTCTGGCGGTCGCCCGCCAGCCCAGCGGGAAAGCCAGAATGGCCTCCGCGGTCTTTCGACCGCGGAGCGGCCGATTGGCGGCTCCCGCCGCCCGCGGGGGTCAGAATGACCCCCTTTATCTTATTTTGAACATTTTATACCCCACAAAGAAGACAGTTTCTCTGCCCAGCACTACAAACTTTAGACATCGGATCCCATGTAACTGCTTTTGCCTATTTACATGATTTGCAAAGTGAGGCTGTTATTCACTATATCTTAAGTGCTTCACGGGTTTACTCTAAATATAGATAGGATAAATGATGTGCTATTTCTGCTGCTGCTGCTGTTTTAAATTTTTTATTAATTTTAAGCTTTTTTATATTATGCATTGTAATATATATTCTTTTATTGTGTAACTTTCCTGGTTAGTTAAGTCAAATAAAGTATTTTGAATGTGAATTTGAATAATAATGATAAACCCAGCTTTGTTCATCATTTACACTTTTTGATTTAATGTATTCAACAGTTCCAGTCAATATATTTCTTGTTGTAATCTTTCTATTACGTATTCACCTCTCGTAAGCAGATTTGTGTATGTACTTGGTATCCTAATAGCACATTCTAATGGTATTTTTGAAGACATTGTGGTGCTAAACTGGAACTTCACATTGTAGTTTCTTATTTTTCATTTATATTTTACTTTTTTCACTTTTTGAGACGCCAGACCAAAGTAGCCCTTGTCATGAGAGCATTTAATTAAGCAAATGATTGTGTGTTGATATTATTATACCATTATAAAATATCTCATGAATGCAGGGCTATGAACCTCTTTTTGGGTGGCATCAATATGTTGATGAGCATGTACTTAAACCAAGTAGTGTTTTAGATTTAGTCTTCATCTGTATACTTTAGGGCCCAGTCAATAGCTAAATATATACATGTACATTTACTCACAGGTATATTAACTATACCACTGAGATTAACTCTACACATTTTTGTTATTCAGCATATTTTAATATAGATTTAACCTAAGTGTATACTTACATGTTTTCACCCTCTCAAATCTGGAGGGAATTCTACTACAACAGGATTTAGAGCTTAAAGCTACTATTAGCAAATTTGCACAAGCAGGTGGAGAGCTGCTCCACCATGCATGATACAGACCCCCATATGGAAAATGTTAGTGAAATGAAAGTTTAGTACTGCATAAATATAAATACATTTTAAAAACAATTTAATTAAATAATATAAACGTAAAGTTATTTAAAATATGCATTGCTTAGTATGCATTAAGCTAGAACTAATAGAACTTTCCACATCAATTGAATTGTCAATAATTTTATATTCAACATAACATATATATACTGTATATATATACATATATATATATATATATATATAATAATCCTGTCCTTCAGCGTTATAATACAAAATGAAATACCGCACCACACATAGCGTGTCAGCGTCTTTCAGTAATTTATTTGACTACGCATTTCAACCCACCGAGGGTCTTCGTCACAGCTTGGTTTGAAAGTAGTGCCCAAATTCACCGCCAAAAGATGCACAAACCTAACAAACATAGAATAAATACTTTCTCTTTTTCTTTCAGAGAATCAAAATCAATAATTCAACTAAAACTTAGATCCCAAAAACTAAGGAAATGTCCATCAAAATACTTATTCTCTCTCGTGATTGAACATTTTCATCTATAAACATTCAAAATCTAGCAGATGTTTATAATTCAAAGTTATAAATACATAAATGTACAGTCATATTTTAAAGTCAATTAGATATATAAATAAATATATCGATCACCTCCGAATAAAGACCTATTGGCCAAATAATCAAAATAAGCATGATCATATTGCATTGGAGACATATCAAGTCATGAAATATAACATTCAAAGAATTCATATCATGAAAAAAGCCCAATGGCCAAATCCACTGAACTTAAACTACCATAGGATTATTTGATACCCGTATTCAAACCTTATCTAACTAAAGACCCTAAAGTATACCACCCATTAAAAAAGAAAAAAAAGAAATAGAAAAAAAAAGAAATTCAAAATTTAGAAAAATTACAACAGATTACCCAAAACACACACAATTTCCTCTTCTAAAAAACTACAGATTCAGTTAAAGCATATAAGGAGTCCGTCCAAAGAACACACTGATGTATAAAACTAGGAGAGAGGAAGAGAGAGGGGGAGAACAGGGGAAGAACTGCAACCAGTTTAATAATATCACATCAGCCGATGTGCACATGAAGTTCTTCATCCTCATTTAATCCTACCAAGCAAGATCATAATCTTTAATTCATTGATTCTTAGTGCCAGATGTAGGAACCGTTTTGCATGTCGCAAACTGCGAAAAACACAGTTTGCGCCATGCAAAACGGCCATCGCGATGCTGATTCACATTTTGCAAACCGGTACCGACTCGCAAAATGTGAATCCGACTCACAAATAGGAAGGGGTGTTCCCTTTCTATTTGCGACTCGCACCGCGATGCAGAATTGCTTTGTGACCGCGAAAGCGGTCGCAAAACAATTCGCAGTTAACACCCACTTGAAGTGGGTGGTAACTCATTCGCAAACGGGAAGGGGTCCCCATGGGACCCCTTCCCCTTTGTGAATGTCGCTAAAAATAATTTTTCAGAGCAGGCAGTGGTCCAATGGACCACTGCCTGCTCTGAAAAAATGAAACCAAATGGTTTCATTATTTTTTTGTATTGCAACTCATTTTCCTTTAAGGAAAATGGGCTGCAATTAAAAAAAAAAAAAAACTGCTTTATTACAAAAGCAGTAACAGACATGGAGGTCTGCTGTCTCCAGCAGGCCACCATCCCTGTGAGTGCAGGGACTCGCTATGCGGTTGCAAAATGCGACCCACCTCATTAATATTCATTAATGTCTGAGACACCTTTCTGCATACAATTTTGCGAGTTGCAAATTGCGAGTCGGTCTAACTCGCAATTTCCAACTCGCAAAATTTTCTTTTGCTACATCTGGCCCTTAGTCTCTTTCCTCTGTCTCTACCACGCACACTCTTCTCAGACTTATCAATACCAAAAAACACCAAAAGATCAGCATCCTGATTATGTACTTTGGCCCAATGCCTGGCAACCATAGAAATTCAGCAGTTATAGTTAGTTATTTCAAGTAACTATAACTTGCTCCTAAGTGGCTATAACTCGTGCCCTTGCCATGCACAGTTTTCTAATTAATAATTGTATTGCTAATGTTGCAGTGAGAATATCAAAGATGGCATAGAAGATGTCATCAATGATATATGTGGAGTAATTTGATGTGCATGGCGAAGGCGTGAGTGGTAGTTATCTTAGGGCATGAGTAAAGTTATTTTAATTACTACACATTAATCTACCCACTGCAGTGCACAGCCGCTTGGTAGGTAGGTAGGTATAGTTAGGATCTAGATTCCATTGAAAAAGCCTTTTTGGACTTATATAGTTGGTGCTGTTTGACAAATCTTCACAAAATTTTCCAAAAAAAGTGTGCCCTAGAATTTTGTGCATGGGATGTTTCAGGGTGATCCGCCAAGCAGGGTTTGAAAAATAAGGGTGGGGGACAAAAAAGTGCATTTACCATTTTAATTCCCATAGAGATGTTAGACACATCTACAGCCAGAACGGCTGGTCGGTATTACACCAAATATGGCAGAAAGGTAGCTTTTGGTCCAAAAAAAAAAGCCTTTTTGTTATTTGGAGTAAATCCATTCAGTAGTTATAGAGAAATTAAAGGAAAACGAAATTTGTATATCTAGAGCCACCAACACTTTGCGAATCCTTCCGATCTAGAGCAAAGGCCTGATTGACACTTCAACCAGGGAGTGTTGGCAGCCATTTTGAGACTCAGCTTCAGCCAAGTCTCAAAAACAAACCAAAAAAATAAAAAAATAAAAAAAGGAAATGGGGCAGCGTATGTTTTCTCTAGCCCTCTATCCTTGGTGCAGGGGTCCTCCTGGGACCTCGCCAGGGTAGAAAAGCATTTTTTTAAATTCACAGCAAAATTCATGGATATTCTCTAATTTCATCATGATTTTTTTTAGAAAAGTGTGAGTCTCTTACACTTATAAATGATTTTGCTCTCAGGTGGGCCAGATCACAGAGGCATTCCCAAAATAAAGGAGGGGAGTGTATGGGTCCCCCTAATAGGCTCATAGAATTAAAAAACAAAACATGGAAAAAGCAAAGGTTACAGAGACATTATAGTTAGGCTCACATTTTAAATGTACAAAACCACTGAAATTCAGCCATTATAGTTGAAGTTATTTCAAGTAACTATAACTTGGGCAACGCTTATGCTTCATTCAATGTGCTGCATGCACGACTCAAGCCTACAATGTGATTTATGTAGCCATGTAGGGCCACCTTACGTAGCCTTCAGTTGCTTGATAAATCTAGAGTAAGAAGTGCATGCAAATAGCTGGATTGTGTTACTCTTCCCCAGGGAGGCATTCCATGAGTCTTGCATTGCTGTTCCCATGCAGCATCCATGGATTTTGACACAGTCCCAGATTTACCAGAAGTGGTAGACCTGGGAACGTGCCAAAGTGCTATGCCTTCCCAGGAGAGGCATAACAAGGAAAAATATCTTTATTTCTCCTCCTTTTTCCTCTTTCTTTGTGTGTGCTGCACACAGAAAGAAAGAAATGTCAAAGGGGATTGTTTTTGTGCACCAAGGTGCCCCTTCCTGCACAAAAATATTCCTCCTTACAGCGCAGACACTCTTGCACCATGGTGCAAGGGTAGCTGCATTGGCACTAGGCAGCCAAAATGGCATCAGTGTGGGACAAAAGCAGAAATGCACTGTATTCCATTACATTTAGTGCATCCCTGCCCTTTCCCTGTCATGCAGTGCAGCAAGGTGGCTTGCTGTGCTGCACTGTACTGTGCCACACTGCATGACTTGCCCATCAATATGGCCCTTTGTTCTTCTTGGGAACAAAGTAGTAATCTGAAAGTGACATTCTGGTGTTAGATATAGTAAAGTAGCTGTTGACGGATTGTTCACATGCAAAACTGAGATCAGGAAATAGAAGTTGGCAACCCGGAAACCAGTTTTTGAGCGATATTGACAAATGTTTATTGCTACAGGAAGGTGGAAATTAATTTGTTGATATGGTACGCCCTCACATAACAGCACTGGGAACACAGAGGGAATTTGAAATTGGAATCAATAGCATCTAAAAGACCCCAGACAAAACCAGAAGAAGGGCATCACCTGCCTTGTGGCTATATGCTGAGATTCAGAGGGTTCTACTCATGAGGTCATCTCCCCTGTAGAGGTGCTGCCCTAATTTTGCTCATCGGTCCCTTACTGAAATGATTACATGGATTATCAAGCCTCTGCATACTGTGAATAACTGATTATATTTTCTTTTGAGTGTGCATGGGACTGAGACCTTCTGAATTTTGGTTTACCAATGGCAACAGTCAACAAAAAAATTGAGGATGGAAGCAGCTATACACTGTTTTATGGAGATATTTTTGAAACATTATTGACAAATGATACAGGTGACCTCAATCTTGGTGAATCCAAGTTAACTGTGAACCAAAAAATAAAGAGACTGGAGAAAGTAGGCAAATTGGAATTGGTTAAATGGCTAAATGTTGGGAAAGCACTTAGTTGCAAAAGTATTTAGAGGTGGGGACATTACCATGGACTTTAACCTTGAATAGTTACAACAATCCCAAGCCTCAAATGTTACCCAATGTGTTGCTAATAATGCAGATACTTCTAGAAATATGATGAAGATTCTATTCAAATATGCAATTTGGATTGATCTGAGTGACTGCAAAAGATCAATGAATCAAAAAGGAATTGGCATCATCTAGTGGGCGAGATTTGAAACAGAATTTGTTTCACAGATATGTGAGGAAGGTTAGACAAATTTAAGCAAGACATGAAAAGTAAGAAAATGCAGCAGGACAAAATGTAATATATTATGGGGAGGGTTTATACCTTCTAAAGATTTGATACCAAAAAAAGTAATTTCACAAAGAACATCAACAGAAGTAAACACAAGTCAATTCTGACTGATGCAAGCTCTGACCTTTGCTATGATCAGGATAAGGACTTGGGTGAAGGAAGATCCAAACCACATTTTACAAAACAAATGTTTTTGGAGAAATTCAAGATGTTAAGATTGAGCAGGAAAAATGAATAGTCAAGTAAGAATGTGGTCTTGAGGCAAAAGGAGTGAGAGAGGCTGGAAGAAATGAATCCTGACATGGTGAATAATGCAGAAATCAATCTCTCAGATAGGATGATATTGAATGCAAAAACTCATATTTTAAATTTAGGACTTTTATGTTGGCAAGATATCTTATTTACTTATACACAAACAAGGATATTTAAGTTCATGAGGGAAAATAAAGATCATGAAATATCATATGCTCATAAGAAGCCAAAGTACTGGATGAAAAGAGTTGTACTTCTCTTCTCACTGTACCTGATATTTATAAGTTAGAAGCACTTGCATCTACAGTATGTGATAATGACAATGTAACCATTGAAGAGATTGAAAATTTGGCATGTGAAGATCAAAGTAATATTTTGTTCAGGACACCTTTGAGTTCTATTTTATATGGCTCATGATAAGATTAACATTTTCCATCAGGCTTTTGCAGCTCACCTCAAGAAATTACGTTTTAGAGCACTTATAGTTTATATTAATGTTCAGTTGTCGGGTCAATAAGCATGTAAATCGGCATTTGAATAATTAAATAATGATAATTATTCTGTCATCAAGAAGTTATACAAACTGAGTAACGTTGATCTCTGGTCAAGAGAAAAATTAGTTTTTGAGGCTAGGCAGCAACTGAATGATGACATTTGTTATGAAAAAACTGATATGCCTTGATTTGTGGAGGTGAAGAATGAATACATTGAAAAGTAGCAAGACTGGTTAGACAGAGGCCTATTAGGAAAGGATGAATATAGTTATAGGCAAAATAAACATCCAAGAATTCCAGATGTATACTTGTTGCAGAAAGTGCATAAAAATAAAATAGATACCCCTTGCATGCCCATTGGATCGTCCCACATACTTTATTTGAGCAGCCTCCATCTACATTGACTTTTTGTCAACACCAGGACAGTGTGCGCTCTACGGGCATCTAGAATGCAAAAACCTAACACTCGCAAGATAATGTAATTTATGCATTGTGATGATATGTTATTGTTTAAACTTTTGCATTGCAGAATTCCATCCAAAAGATTCATTTTTAAGGTGCTTATAAATACTGTACATTTGCAATGTATTGCTGCAGACATTCAGAGTGTGTTAGGGTGTGGTCCCTTTCCAGGGCCTTCTAGAGACTTTCCCTGCAACATGCCTGGGCGTGGTTCTAGGCTGGGCCAAGACTCTATAAAAGAGAGTCAGCCCAACTTCCAGTGCTCACTATTCAGAGGTCCCGGTGCAGAGCAGCAGCTTCTTCCTGAGCTCCTGTCCCAGCGGTCTGTTTGGATTTTCCAGTCTTCTGCACTCATCTCTCATTGGTGATCACTGTTTCCAGGCGTAAGACGGTGTTTGGACATTTCCCAACACCGTAATTGAGAATTTTCATATTCTTGATTTTAATTCTTAAATGAATAACAGATTACTTGTGTGCTGCCATTTTTTTACATTTGTATGGTGGTTTGCAAATAGGGAGGATGCGCAATTTATTCCATAAAGATTTGACTTCGTTATTACATTGTTGTTCATTGCGCGCTGATATTTCTTGACATTTACATGATGTTTTACGAGTTGGCAAGACGTGCAACTCGTTTCATGAGCGTTTAACTTTGTTGTTCATTGCGCGCTACCTTTTCTTGACATTTACATGGTGCCATTTGAATCGGCGAAACGCGTGATTCACTTCTCGTGTGTAATTCATGCTGTTCATTGTGCGCTACCATTTTCTGGCATTTACATGGTGGCATTCGAATCGGCAACACGCGCAATGAGTGTTTTTTCATGTTATTCATTGTGCGCTACCATTTCTTGGCATTTGCATGGTGGCATTTGAATCGACAAGACGCGCGATTCTTTCCCTGAGTGCTTTTCATGTTGTTCATTGTGCGCTACCATTTTTTGGCATTTGTATGGTGGCATTTGAATCGGCAAGACGCGCAATTCTTTCCTCGTGTATAAATAATGTAAATTACTGTGCGCTACTATTCTAAGACATTTTCTTGGTAGCATTTCAAGTTGACACGTTGCGTGATTTATTCCTTGAATCTACGTTGTGTGATTTCATGGTGCACAATCCTTTATGGTGTTTAATACTCATATAAAAATCTGCAATGTGCGCAATTCACTTCCCAATGTTTTTTCTGAGATGAACACAACAATACCAGAGTTCTAGATGTAATGCTGTGTGTTCCTGATATATATTCTTAAAAGGAGATTCATATGGTTGTTTAGAAATTGCTCAGAGTGTTTCCTGATTCTCATGCTAAAGAAAGTACTCGAATCTGAAAGTCCTATTTAACTTTTCCTGTTTCCTCCTCAGGCATTTTGTCATCTAAAGCCTAGTCAGTTTTAGGACTATTTTAGGGTTGTTCATGTTTTTTCAGAAAAGACTAAGCTTAGAGTTGTAGCATGGTACTGATTTCATGAGATATAATTTTGATGTTGTGTTTTAACCTTTTGCTTCCTACAGGTCTCCTTCCCAGCTGTTCCCGTCCTAATCCCCTTTTCCCCACTTGGACTCTCTTAGACTCTGTGATAAATCTAATCAGAGTATTGGAGCTGTCTTGTGGTGGAAGTGTTGGGAACGTGCACAGACCCCGAGGATCTGGTGACTCTGACACTTTTTCCTCAAGCCTTATGTGGAGTACAATGCAAGAGATACAAATGAGTTCTTGTGTTATTAAATGGAAAGCAAATTTTCATTTCATTACACTTGAGGTTCAGGTGCTATGTACCAGTATAAAACGTGAAGATGGTCACAAAGCTTGCTAGCACTATTTAAGACTGCTTAATTATCTTCACAATATGAACATGAGTTTAGAGATGTTCAAATGATTCTTAAAGGAAATCAACTGTATTGACAACTGCAAGAAATTGAGATTGGTACCTGCTTTCCCCACGGCTATGCAAATCTGTTTATGGGCATGTGGGTGACCTAGAGATAATCATTGTCATGTTGTATTGAACAAGTGAAACTGTGAATGTGGAATATTGTTGACCTATTCATAATATGGAGGGGATCAATGAATATGGCCAGTGAATTCAGCAAGATCATACATAGGAATGACTTAAATATCAAGTTCACAGTGTATTAGTGGAGTACGTAGCCGTCAAATTACATTTAGTGAAAACCATGATTATATCTTCCTATTACAGAAGGAAGCACAAAGAAATAGCTTGGGGCTACATGTACAAAAGTTTTGCGAGATGCAAATTGGTTGCAGCGCTATTTGCAACAGTGCAAAAAGCGAAGTGGTATGTTCCAATGCCATTTTGGAGTCCCAAATAGCGATGTGACCAATTACCGACTCGCAAAATTTGCGACTTGAGATTGCGAGTCGCAATTAAGAAATTGCAATTTGAGAGTCGCAAACCACATGTACAAGGTAGTCGCAAATTGTTAATAGTTGCAGAAAGCCTGTTTTGCACACCCAGATTAGCACTGATTCCAAACAGGTGGTAACCAGAACCAAAGTATAAAAGAAGACCCAGAAGGCATCTGAGTTTCTCAAAATGGCTGCACTCTACGTGATTGCATGGAGGAGGAGAGTCCAGGCTTCCCAGCAGAGGAGGAAGAGCGGAGACAGGAGAGGATATACAGAACCAGGCAGACCATATTTCAACAAACTGAGGAGGAAATATATGACAAATACAGACTGAGCAGTGCAGTCATCTTAGAGATTATTGACTGCTGAAACCTCAGCGAGAACGCCAGACCTTGCGCAGCTGCTCCATCCCCACACATGTGCAAGTGCTCTGCTCACTGCACCTCTTGGCCTCAGGTAGCTACGAGGGCGTGATTGCTGTTGCTGTTGGGGTGTCCCAAAGTGCCCTGTCACAATTCTTTAGACGATTCTTAGATGCCATACTCGCACACATGTCCAGACACATATACCTTCCCAGGAATGAGGAGGAAATACACAACACCAAATTGGACTTCTACAGAATTGCAAACTTTCCCCATGTAATAGGGTGTATGGATGGGACACATATACCCATCTGCCCACCTGCAAATCTGGAATATGTGTTCCGCAATAGGAAATGTACTCACGCACTCGACATCCAGGTGGTATGTGATGCCCATAATGTCATAACTGATATAGTGGCTAAATTTCCAGGGAGCACACATGATGAATACATACTGCATATGCTCTGAGGCCATGGATACTCACCCCATACCTAACACCTGCCAATCAGAATGAGAGGCGCTACAACATTGGATATCGGCGAACCAGAACCATCATTGAGAGGACCTTTGGCATGTTGAAGACAAATCTCAGATAAGCAAATTCACACCCTCCTGCGACTACGGCCACCATGGCCCGATCCTGGTTGGGCCCCGGATGCTTGGCGGGCACTGCTACTCACTATCCTGAGGGGTATCGCCAATGCCCCTTGCTGCCTGGGTGGTCTGTATTAGGTCCACTGCATGACTGATGTGCCCTAGTCCCCTCGCTACATCTCCGGCAAAATGCCCAAGTTCTACCTGTAGCGTAACAGTGCGCCTTGACAGGCAGGTAGTTGTGGTTGTGAGGCGGTCAATCGACTGACTCGGCCGGTCCAAACAGGCAGCAGTGTTGTGCTCTCTGCGCCTTTCAAAGGACCCCATCAGCTACCATTTCCCTGCACAGGTCATTGATGGTGGCGGTGAGGTTTGTCATGTTGTTGTTCATGGTGGTGAATTGTGTGTCAACATTGGCAAATCCCAGTGAGAGGGTGTGTTGCAGTCTGTGCAGATTCCTGTGCATTAACCGCATTTGTTTATTTTGCAGGCAGTGACTGCTCAGTAAGGATGCCTCCAGTACTAGGAATTGTTCACCTGTGGCATCCTCCTCACCTGCTGACTGTGTTTGACGTCGCCGTCTCCGCCCAGACCCAGCTGATCTATGTGGCCGACTCACACTCATCTGTGGCCCCGGTGTCAGGTTGCCTGTCTCAGTGTTCACATCTGTCTCCTCGGTGGTCTCACATGACTGGTGGACAAGTGGTGTGGTCATGCACTCCCCTGCAGATACACTGGCCGCCTCGTCTGCTGTGATGGTGGCAGAGTCATCTCCCTGCACACTAGGGTCATCGGTAGGTACTTGTGGGAGACCTGTGGGACACAGGGGATACACTGTCAGTGCCTCTCATATGTGTGGTGTATCAAAATAAATATTCCTCAAAAGTTGGACTACTGTACTATATTGCCCATAATGTATTGTTCTGTAGGTTGCAATTTAGGCATGTAACAAATTTGGGTGATGATTGCTTTTGTGTACTGTGGTTGTGTGCATGGTGCATTGAATGGTGTAAATAAGTGAGGTTTGCTACTTACTTTTGGATGTTCCGGGTGCTGAACTGTCCAGGTCCCCAATTCCTACGACAGCCTCCGGCTCAAGTGTGGTCTCCACCATGCTCTCAATGGCTGTAGGAGGTGGTACTGTGGATGGTCCTCCACCAGTTCCATGCGCCTCCCTCATCTGCTCTGCCACCCTTTCTTTGGTCCTGGACCTGAGGTCGTACCATCTTTTGAGGACCTCATCAATGCTGCGATGGCTTACTCCAATTGCATTGATCTTACTCTGAATGTCCAGCCAGATCTTCTTCTTCTGTGTGTCAGGGACACTCATTGCTGCCTTGCCAAACAGGACCTCCTGGTGCAGGCAACACTCCTCAGTCAGGACCTCCAGCTCCTTATCAGAAAATGTCAGTTTCCTCTTCCTCCCTGCAGTGGGTGTCTCCTTGGTCTGAGTTGACATGGCTGCAGTTGCTCCTCTCAGCTGGGTGTGCCTCTGCTGTCTGTGCTGGGTGGACTCCTCCCAGTTCCATGGGGGATAATTCCTGGTTCTGATGTCATCACTCAGAACCAGGAAGTGAGTTTTCTTCTTTTGTTTTGGCACCCGCTCGCAAATTGCGACTCAGTCGCAATTTGCGACTCCTGGGCACTCCCATGTGCAATTTGCAAAATTGCAATTTGAGATTTCGCAAATTGCCATGCGACTCTGCACCGAATCGCAAAATGGAATTGCGATTTCTACTTACATCCCGTTTTGCGAGCCGGAAATAGCAATTCGCATTGAGTCGCTATTTCTGACTTGCAATTCTTTAGCTTCGTATATGTAGCCCTTAATGCATTACAAAGGTGCGCACCCGATACCATTAAAAATGAGTTTACCTTTGAGAAATTATTGAGGGGTAAATTAAATTTTAGTTCTGCAGAGCTGTTTGAAAGGAAACAGAAGATGATGCTTACAAACTTAAGGCTAGAGGATATGATAATGAATATAGCTAAAACAGTATTGATAATGTCAAGCGAAGGGCTGTTATTTGAGACACAGGCAAAAAGCAAGAATACCATCACACAGTTTACCACTACATTTAATAAGGAACATTGGCCCTCATCATGACATTGGCGGTGAGTGATAAAGTGGCGGAAATACCGCCAACAGGCCGGTGGTAATTACTGCCAAATTATGACCATGGCGGTAAGAACTCCCATAGACAGCCAATGTACCACACTATCTGTCAGGGCGTTAACACCACATACGCCGGCGGTTGCCATCAACAGCCAGGAGGGAGACAATGTACCACCCACCATATCACGATACAGTACAACGCCACGATTTCCGGAGCGTAACCAATGCCATCAAAAGCCTGGCGAAAACACATCACATAAGACGAAAGACTCGCCTACAGAGACACAGAGAAGGCCAACGCCGCCATGGAACCGGAACTGCAAGTCTTCCTGATGCTCTTCTACGCCATGCTCCACCTGGAACACCAACACTGACGAAGATGACGATGGTGAGTACAGCCGCCTAGCACACAAGGGAGGGAGGGAGGAAAAGGAGAGTGACACACAAATCACAGCACACACCAGGCACACACACACCATATATACAACCAGCTGCAGAGGATAACCAATGGCACAGGACCCAAGTCATAATAATGCAAGGACAACAAGAAGGCAATAATGAGAATGTATTGAATGTGAAGAGCCACCAAATGAACCAATTGGAAAAAAAAGAGATATGTACAAATGTCCACAAAGGGCCAATGCCCAGTCCAAAGTACAAAGGGCCTACATGGCCACAGGGCACAGTCCAAGGCCCAACTTGTTTCCAGACATCATCCACACGGAACTCTGAAGGGGCATCATTTTGCAAGTGGGAAGGCACCTCAGGGGGGTGGGGGGTGGAGGGCACCTCAGCCGTAGTCGGGAACTTGCCCACTGGTTCAGGAGGGGGCTCCATGCCCATTACTCTGTGCTGGGGAGTGGAAGGTCACAGTCTCTCAGGTGGGTGACTTGCCCACTGGTTCTGGAGGGGGCTCCATGCCCATTACTCTGTGCTGGGGAGTGCAAGCTCACAGTCTCTCAGGTGGGTGACTTGCCCACTGGGTCTGGAGGAGGCTGCATGATCATTTGTCTTTGCTGGGGAGTGCAAGCTCACAGTCTCTTAGGTGGGTGACTTGCCCACTGGTTCTGGAGGGGGCTCAATGCCCATTACTCTGTGCTGGGGAGTGCAAGGTCACAGTCTCTCAGGTGGGTGACTTGCCCACTTGTTCGGGGCTCCATGTACAGCAGTCCCAGGAGGATGGCCTTCATGCCCTCTGCTGGAGGTGAGGGCTGCATTTTCTCATCTGGAGGTGAAGGCTGCACTGTGTCAGCAGGTGAAGGTGCCTCCTGGGCAGCCTCTACTGGAGGTGAGGTCTGCACTGTGACAGCAGATGAAGGTGCAGCCTCTGCAGGATGAGTTTGCTGCACTGCCCCAGCTAGAGCTGAGGGCTCCGTGACACCTGGTGGTGGTGGTGGTGGTGGTGGTGGTGTCACCCTGCTTGCCTCTGCTGGAGGTGAGGGCTGCACTGTGTCAGCCGGTGAAGGTGCAGCATCTGCAGGAGGAGTGGGCTGCACTGCTTCAGCTGGAGGTGAGGGCTCTGTGACCACTGTTGGTGGTAGTGTCACCCTGCCAGCCTCTGCTGGAGGTGAGGGCTGCACTGTGTCAGCAGGTGAAGGTGCCTCCTGGACAGCCTCTGCTGGAGGTGATGGCTGAACTGTGACAGCAGGTGAAGGTGCAGCCTTTGCTGGAGGAGTGGGCTGCACTGCCTCAGCTGGAGGTGAGGGCTCCGTGACCAGTGGTGGTGGTGGTGTCACCCTGCCAGCCTCTGCTAAAGGTGAGGGCTGCACTGTGTCAGCAGGTGAAGGTGCCTCTCGGGCAGCCTCTGCTGGAGATGAGGGCTGCACTGTGTCAGCAGGTGAAGGTGCAGCCTCTGCAGGAGGAGTGGGCTGCACTGCCTCAGCTGGAGGTGAGGGCTCCATGACCACTGTTGGTGGTGGTGGTGGTGGTGGTGTCACACTGCCAGCCTCTGGTGGAAGTGAGGACTGCACTGCGTCAGCAGGTGAAGGTGCCTCATGGGCAGCCTCTGCTGGAAGTGAGGGCTGCACTGTGTCAGCAGGTGAAGGTGCAGCCTCTGCAGGAGGAGTGGGCTGCAATGCCTCAGCTGGAGGTGAGGGCTCTGTGACCACTGTTGGTGGTGTTACCCTGCCAGCCTCTGCTGGAGTCGAGGGCTTCTTCCCCTTCATGGTAGGAGTTGTGGGCTTCTTCCCCTTCATGGTAGGAGTTGAGGGCTTCTTCCCCTTCATGGTAGGGGGTGTGGGATCCTTACCATTCCTGGCTGGTGGAGTGGGATCCATCACTGTTTTGCCTCCACAACTTGGAGGTGCCTCAACTGTCCGTGTGGACTGTTTGGCTGAGGTGCTGGGCTGGGTCATTGGGACCCTGCTCTTACGGGCAGGACTGGGGGGCGGAGGAGGGTGAGGGAAGAGGTCAAGTTGGGCAAGGAAAAGCTTCTTAGGGACAGTAGGGTGGGAAGGGGGAGGAGTGATGGGAGTGAAGGTTGAGGGAGTGGTTGTGGGAGGTGTCTGTCTGGTGGACTTGGGTGCAGGAGCATGGGCAGTGTGCATGTGTGAGGTGGATGGCTGTTGGGTGTCTGAGTGCTTATGTTTGTGTCCTTTGGGGGGGGACAGACAGGGTGGGAGAGGACACAGGGGACGTCTGCATGGGGTTGTGAAGGTGTCTGCTAGTGAGGTGTGTGTGGTGCTTGGTGTTTTGATGCTGGTGGTGGATGTTGATGCAGTGCATGCAGATGTGAGTGTGGACGTGACTGTGAGGGAGGTGGAGGAAGAGGAGGTATGGAGACAGTGAAGGCAGTGGATGTGGTTGTGTGTGCTACTCTCTGGTGTTTGTGTCAGTGCTTGTGGGGTGAAGTGTGGTGCCTGTGTTTGACTGTGCTACTCTTATGTGATGTTCTGTGTGCATGCTCGTCTGTATGTGATGGGATGGGTTGGGGTTGAGGAGACTGGGACTGGGAAGTGGTAGTTGGAGTGGGGACGGTAGGAACAGGGACAATGGCTGCCAACAGAGAGGAGGGCAGAGCCTGAATCGATCTCTGTTGGGCCGCAAAGCCACTGTGGATGCCCTCCAGGAATGCATTGCTTAGCTGCATCTGAGATGCCAGCCCCTGGATGGCATTCACAGTGGTTGACTGCCCTACAGAGATGGATCTCAGGAGGTCAATAGCCTCCTCACTCAGGGCAGCAGGGGTCACTGGGGCAGGCCCTGAGGTGCCTGGGGTGAAGGAGGTGCCCACCCTTCTGGGTGAGCGGGCACGGGCAACTCACTAAAGGTCTACTGGGAGGGCGGTGCTGGTACAGGGGTGGCACCTGTACCTGCAGCTGTGGTGGTCACAGAGGTGTCCGCCACCACCAGGGAGCTTCCATCAGAGGAGGTATCAGCATCACTTTTGTCACCTCCTGTCTCTGCTGTGGTGCTCCCCTCGCCCTGCGTCCCACTGGTTCCCTCAGCGTCAGTGGACTCTGCCTCCAGGGTCCTGTGGGATGCAGCTCCCTCTGTCACCGGTGCCCCTGCTCCTCCACCAGATGATGCTAATGCACACATGGACAGGATGACAGAAGAAAAAAGGGGGAGAGAGAGAAAGGGAGCACTAGGTCAGTTACTGCACCAACACCACAAAAGGCATACACAGTATTGTCACACACAGGGATCAGGATTTATCACTATGCATTGCACTACCAAACAATTGGCTATATCCCACAGCAAGATGAGGGCCAACCACCGCCAACTGCACCACTCCTGGAACCCACAAAGCTCTGTCTGACATGGATTGCAACCTAGCTAGGTTACCTTGTTTTCCGTTTGAACCATTACCCTGGAGCTGGATCATGCAGCAATGTCTGGCCTGACATTAAGGGGCACCCACTAACTGACACCCACCATCCGGATCCCATGCCACCTACAAATTATTGTTGTTACGACCACTGTACTCACCCCCTTGTGGCTGCTGTGGTGCCCTCAAGCGTCCATCCAACTCTGGGTAGGACACAGCCAGTATGTGGGCCATCAGGGGGGTCAAGTCCTCACGGGCACTCCTTTCTCGTTGGAAGGCCATCCCCAGTTGGGCCTCTGCGGTTTTCCTTGCCCAGCGTCTCAGCTCCTCCCACCATTTCCGGGTCTGACAAAGAGCCCCAGGGTCCTCACATCCTTGGCGATGGCAGCTACAATCCTTCTTTTGATGGGCGCTCACCTGCAGAGGTGATACAGACGGGAAGACACCATTACACATACAATCCAGCAAGTCACACATAAGGCTCACTAAACCTGTTTCTATCAACATTGGCACACACATCGCCTGGCACACACCATGTACACCACCACATGACATTCCCCTGATGGCATGATACTTGCACACACATCTCCATGCATCCTTCCCACATGCATCATGCCCAAGGCATACTCACCTGTTAGTCTGGAGGCCCATACAGAAGTCCGTACTTGAGTAGGACCCCATCCACCTATCGGCCCAACTCCTCCGCAGTGAAGGCAGGGGCCCTTTCCCCAGTCAAACGGGCCATGGTAGATTCCAGACACAGGTAACAGCAGCACATGCAGTGTGGTTGTTCTCCTGTTGAAGGTCAGGAAACAAGTGAGGAATCAGATAGAAAATGGCGGTCACATCCGCGGCGGTGTACACCGTCACCGCTGGCGCAGAGCCCCATTGGCCACTGTACTCCATAGAGCCCCAAATTATCGAATGAGGAATTGCACTGCGGTGCAAGACCGCCTTCTGCCATGACACCCAATGTCGACGGAGTTACCTCACTTCCACCTGTCCCTATATACAGGACAAGCGGTCGCCATTTCATGGTGATGGACAGCGATCAGATTAACCTTGACTGCATCACTGCCTAGATTTGCACATGCCTTGCCATTCACACTGTCCTATCACATAAATGCACTATGTACACTGAGGTGGTGGTTCGATTGTTCAAATTGTGACAGCCTACTCACTCTTGTGTCCCTTAGATACCTACCGCTGCGGATGAATGGGAGGAGAAGACAAACCCCCGTGTACAGACCCCTTGTGGACTTGGCTGTACTGGAGGACAGGCACATTATGCTGACTTATAGACTGGACAAGGCCACAATCACAGAGCTGTGTGCCCAATTGGAGCCTGACCTGATATCAGCTATCCGTCATCCCACTCGGATCCCCCCTCTTGTGCAAGTACTATCAGTGCTCCATTTCCTGGCAACTGGTTCTTTCCAAGTGGCAGTGGGCTTGGCAGCTGGAATGTCACAGCCAATGTTTTCAATTGTGCTGGCAAGGGTTTTGTCTGCCCTGGTGAAACACATGTGCAGCTACATTGCTTTCCCCCATGTAGAAGATTTAGCCACTGTGAAGGCAGGATTCTATGCAATGGGACATATCCCCAGTATTATTGGGGCAATTGACGGTACATATATTGCGTTTGTCCCCCCCGCCAGAATGAACAGGTGTTCAGGAATCATAAGTTTCCACTCACTGAATGTGCAAATGATGTGCCTGGCGGACCAGTACATCTCCCACGTCACTGCCAAGTATCCTGGGTCGGTGCATGACGCCTTTGTCCTGAGGAATGGCAGCATCCCAAATGTGATGGCCCAACTACAGAGGCACAGGGTGTGGCTAATAGGTGAGCCAGAGTCCCACCAACTGTATCTCAGTGCATGCCTTCAGGTGTTATCCCCATAGGATTGTGTAAGGCTAAATGGTGTCTCTCAATACTTGCAGGTGACTCTGGCTACCCAAACCTATTGTGGCTCATGACCCCTGTGAGGGCAGGACAGGGAGTGAGGACCGTTATAATGAGGCACATGGGCGAACCAGAAGAATAATTTAGCCGACCTTCGGCCTCCTGAAGGCCAGGTTCAGGTGCCTCCATCTGACAGGTAGATCCCTGTGCTACTCACCTTGAAAGGTCTGACAGATAGTTGTGGCATGCTGCATGTTGCACAACCTGACCATCAGACGACATGTGCCTTTTCTGCAGGAGGAGGGAACTGGAGATGACCCTGTGGCAGCAGTGGACCCTGAGGACAGTGAGGATGAGGAGGCAGAGGATGAGGATGAGGACAACAGAACATCAGTTATACGTCAATACTTCCAATGACACACAGGTGAGACAATGGAACTGACCATTAATCTGACTATTGATGTTTTCTGTGTGGCTGTAGCATGATGACAATCACTTTCTTTACATCCCAATTTACTGTCATGTATGGCTTCCCATTTTCCACATGTTGGTGATATGACAACAATGTTGTGATGTGATCACTACAGACAGTTACAGGTCATTAATTGTATGCTATAACGGTGTTCAGATCAATTGCACTAGATGTGACTGTTCCCACAAATGCACATTTTCAACACATAAAACAGTGTCACTCAAATTGTGTTCAAGGGTGTTTATTGTAGTGTAAATAAGTGAATAAAAACAGCAATGGAATGGGGTGATGGGAGAGGAAAGTCCAGGGTATTGTTCCAGTCTGTTTGTAGCACAGGCCAGTGTCCAGGGGGCCATTGGAAGGGGAGCAAAGGCAGTTCAGAGTGACAGTGTGGGACACAAGGGGGACAATCAGGAGAGCCTCATTTCCTGGTGGTCGTCTTTGTCTTGGCAGGGGTCTCTGGTTTCTGTCTGGGTCACACGGAATGTTTGCAGGGTGGTTGACCTTCTGCAGGGGGAGGGGTGCTGGTGTTCTGTGGGTCCTGTGGCAGGGCCTCCTGTCCACTAGCTGCAGCAGATGTGGTGGGCTGGTCAATAGACTGGCTAGTGGTAGGGGCCCGCTGCTGTGTAGTCCATTCCCTCATGATCTTGGCCATGTCTGCCAGCACCCCTGCTATGGAGATCATGGTGGTGTTGAGGGCCTGCAAGTCCTCCCTGATCTCCTGATGGTATTCCTCCTGCAGCCGCTTCTTCTCCTGTATTTTGTTCAGGATCTGGCCCATTGTGTCCTGGGATTGTTGTTAGGCCCCCAGGACAATAATGAGTTCCTCCTGGAGAGTCGGTTCCCTGGACCTGTCCTCCCCGTGGCGCACAGTGGACCTCCCTATGTCCCTGTTTCCCTGTGCCCCTGTCCCCTGAATGGTGTGCCCACTGCCTCTGACCACAGGTCCCTGATTGTCTTGGATGGGAGGTGTGGACTTGGACCCCTGTACAGGTGGGCACACTGCTGATTGACGTATCCTGGGGACAGAGGTGTGTGGACGATGGGTGGGTGCTGTGGTGTTGGATACTGATGGGGGAGGCTCTGTGGTGGACTGTGTGTGGGCTGGGGTGACCGACTGACCAGTGGTCCCTGATGGGCCAGGTTGTTGATCCAGATCCTGAAGTCCAGATTTACTGTCAACACTGGGGGCATCTTCTGTTGGGGACTGGATAGTCGTGGCACCTCCTCTCTGCTGATATTGGCTGGGGTACCTGTGGTGATGTATGTGATGTATTATGCTTCATGCCTATGACATATTGTACATCTCTATCTTCCCCTCTATCGCTACTGTTGCCCTGCCACCTTTGAATGTGTATGTTGATGTATTTTGGGATTGGTAGTACCCTATGCTGTGCATGCTTTGGTGATGGGTGTCTATGCAGGGCTGGGAGGGCTGTCTATGCATTGGTATGGCATGCAGGGCTTGGCACTGGGGTTAGTCATCTGCATTGGTGCAGTGTGTGGGATGGAGTGGAGTGATGGGAGTGAGGGTGAGGGTATGAGATGGCATGCAGGCATGGGGGGTGATAAGTGGTAAATGTTGACTTTCCAGGGTCCGGTCCTCCTGCTACTCCAGTGAGTCCCTCAGGATGCAGTAATGTCAAGACTTCCACCTCCCATGCTGTGAGCTGTGGGGGAGGAGGTGGGGGTCCTCTGCCAGTCTTCTGTATAGCAAGCTGGTGCCTTGCTGCCACGGAATGTTCTTTGACCCGTAGGTCATTCCACCTCTTCTTGATGTCGTCCCTGTCCATGTGCCATAGCTCCATATTCCTTGCAATGGATATCTGCTGTACCTATGCTCCAAACAGCTGTGGCTCTACCCTTACAATTTCCTCCACCATGACCTGCAACTCCTCATCTGTGAAACGGGGTGCCTTTGTGAGCCCATGGGTGTTGTGTGGTGTGTGGAAGTGTGTGGGTGTTGGGTGGTGTGACTGGGTGTGCGTAGTGGAGTGTGTGAGGGATGTATGGGTGTGTGTAGTTGTCGCAGTGGCCTTGATGTCTGTCTGGTGGCAATGATTTGTATTCATAAGGGGTTGTGGGTAATGTGAGTGTGTGTTTTATAGTGGTGTGAGGGTGTGGGTGTGGTTTGTGAATGGGTGTCAGATGTTTGTTTTTTTAACTGCCCAATGTTGTGTAGTTTAGTATTTGGGTGTCCATTCTGAGTGCGGCGGCGTATACGGCCAATGGTTTACCGCTGTTGAATGTCCGCCATAGTGATTCGTGAGTTATGATGTGGTGGGCGTTGTTTTGTTGGCATAACGGTATGGGTGTTGTTACTGACAGTTTACCACTGACCTTTGGGCTGGGTGATTTGTGTATGTGGCTGTATTCTGTCAGTTTGGTGTGTGTGTCATAATATGGCGAATAGATATCCGTCACCACGGCGGCAATCAGCGTGGCGGTAAGCGGGATTTACCACCAATGTCATAATGAGGGCCATAATGATGGCTACAGAAATTTCAGTAAGTAATGGAAATTGCTATAGCTGGATTCAGTAATTGGATCAAGGATTACAAAGAAACTCTGTATTACATATCGAAGATCAAAATCACCTAAAGATATATTAACAGTAAGTCACTTCTCAAGCAAAAACAGAAAGCCTACATGGTCGGGCTCACCGCTAAGGTTTATGAAATGTCATAAATGTAAAGCAGTCAAACTAGGGATATCTTGCATAATGTGTGGTACCACTGGCTGGTAAAATGTGATGATGTAGTGCCTGTCATATAAAACAAACTATGATGTACAAGCTTTGAACTACAGCTTCAGCAAGGGAAATGTGGGAAGGACCATTTCTTCAGCACAGAAGTGCAATCTACAGCCTATTCAAACCATACAGAATAAAAATAAGAGATATCTGATGACTCAACATTTTCACAACGTCAGTGGGGGTAATGTTCTATTGACTCTATAATGCCAAGTGTGAGAGGAGGTGTAAGAGGAAGAAAAAGGGAGCTGGCCCCTTGAAGATTAAACTCCAAATATACAATGGAACTAAACACTATAGAGCCAGATGACTTATATTTTAGAAAGGAACTAGTAGTCCATTTAGGAGATTGATGAATGATCAATGTAATGTTTTGATGTGCATAAGGCTGGGTTAAAACTGGGGTGACGTGGTGAACAAAATAACAATGGATTAAACCCAGATCTGTGACTGGGGGTGAGTGTTTGAAATTTTTTGACACTCGGTCCATCATTTTATTTTGTGGTGTAGCAGTGTGCATCCTAAGTGGCTAGGGTATGCCCTGATGTGGGATCCTTGCTCACTACACCCCCTGGATTCAAGCAAGTCTGGCTGATGGGGGTGATACCCCAAAACTGGTCCCAGGATGCTTGTTTTCAGTCCAAGGAGGACCTGGGTTGGCAATTTGGACTGGACTGGTTCCAGTGTAAAGAATGATTTGCATATGGCTGGGTCCAAACTGGGATGATGTGGCAAGCAGAATAATGATGGATTAAACCCAGATCTGTGACTGGAGGTGAGTTTTTGAAAAGTTTCAACACTCCATCCATGATTTTTTTTTATGGTGTTGCTATGTGAGTCCTAAGTGGCTAGGGTATGCCCAGACGTTGGTCTCTTGCTCACTGCACCAGGTGGATTCAAGCTACTCTGACTGATGAAGGGTGATACTCCGAAGCCGGTCCCAGATGCTTGTCTCCGGTCCAGGGAGGATCTGGCTTGGCAGTTAGACTGATTTGCGTATTCGTGGTTCCAAACTGGGATGGCATGGTGTGCAAAAGAACAATGGATTTAACCCAGATCTGCGACTGAGGGTGAGTGTTGGAAAAGTTTTGAGACTTCCTCTATCATTTTATTTTATAGTGTAGCTATGTGCACCCTAATTGGCTAGGGTATGCCCAGCTGGGGGTCCCTTGATCACTGCACCCCCTTGGATTCAAGCTAGTCTGGCTGATGAGGGGTGATACCCCAATACCGGTCCCAGGATGCTTGTTTCCAGTCCAGGACCTGGCTTGGCAGTTCGGACTGGACTAATCCTAGGGTAAAGACTCATTTGCATATGGCTGGGTCCAAACTGGGGTGATGTTGCAAGCAAAATAATGATGGAATGAACCCAGATCTGTGACTGGAGGTAAGTTTTTTAAAAGTTTCAACACTCCGTCCATCATTTTTTTATGGTATTGCTATGTGAGTCCTAAGTGGCTAGGGTATGCCCAAACATTGGTCCCTTGCTCACTGCCACAATGTGGATTGAAGCTATGCTGACTGATGACGGTTGATACTCCAAAACCGGTTCCAAATGCTTGTTTCCGGTCCAAGGAGGATCTGGCTTGGATGTTTGCACTGGACTGCTCCCACTGGGAGCAGGGTCAAGACTGATTTGCATATGCCTGGGTCCAGATTGGGGTGATGTGGTGAGCAAAATAATGATGAATTAAACCCAGATCCATGGCTAGGGGTGAGTGTTTGAAAAGGTTCAACACTCCGTCCATAATTTTATTTTGTGCGGTTGCTATGTGCACCCTAAGTGGTTAGGGTATGCCCAGACGTGGGTCCCTTGCTCACTGTGCCACTCGTATTCGAGCTAGCCTGGCTGAGGAGGGGTGATACCCCGAAATCGGACCCAGGATGCTTGCTTCCAATCCAGGGAGGACTTTGGTTGGCAGTTAGACTTGACTGCTCCCATTGGAGCAGGGTGAAGACTGAGTTGCATATGGCTGGGCCCAAACTGTGGTATCATGGCAAGCAAAATAACAATGGATTAAACCCAGATCTGTGACTGGGGGTGAGTGTTTCAAACGTTTCAACACCTTGTCTATCTTTTTATTTTGCGGTGTTGCTACGTGTGCCCTAAGTAGTTAGGGTATGTCCTGACATGGGTCCCTTGCTCATTGCACCACTCAAATTCAAGCTGGCTTGGCTGATGAGGGGTGATATCCCGAAAAAGGTCCCAGGATGCTTGTTTCCATTCGAGGGAGGATCTGGCTTGGCAGTTTGGACAGGACTGCTCCCATTGGGAGCAGGGTGAAGTCTGCTTTGCATATTGCTGGATCCAAACTAGTGTGACATCACGAGCAAACTAACCATGAATTAAACCCAGTTCTGTCACTAGGGGTGATTTTTTTTAAAAAGCTTCAACACTCCATCCATCATTTTATCTTGTAGTGTTGCAATATAATGCTTAATCAGTTTGTTGGCAATTGGGGTTTTGATTGAGGGGGTGGGTGAACACCCGACTCAAGCAACAACCACAGCCCCTTTAAGGGTGAACCATATGGTGGGAATGTAGGATTCAGTAAAGCTAGCCAACTTGGGGAGATGATCATATTTACTCTGAGGAATTATCTTGGATGGAGATGAGTTCCTATGTGGTTATGCATATGTATACTATATATGTCATTTTGTATAAGAAGACTCTAAGGAAAGTTAAAAAAAAACCTGTTCAGAAGTAATGTGATGACTTTAATCCAATAGTATTTCTAATTTCATGTTTTCCTGTAGTGACACAGTCTTTTTTTTGTGCTTTTTTTCAGTAACCTTGGTTGAATATGTGTTTAAACAGTATTTGAGAGTGCAAAAGGATTGAGTTTGAAAAAAAGAAGAGCTGAAACATGTCAACCAATTGTTGTGCTGTCAAATATACCAGCAATTTGGAGTACAATCTTTTATAGAGTTCCACTTCTTCAGTACCGGAGATGTAGATCATTTGAAACATCATTCCCATGGGATGTTAGTTTATTTCCTTCTCTATTTTTAGGTCGAGCCTAGACAGCGCGCATGCACTGTCTGGAAAGACTTGCTGTATTCAGCAAAAGGACTTTAGTCCCACCTGCTGCTTACAGTTGGTTCTCTGCAATGTCACTCTTCCTTGCTACCTCCTAACTGGATCAGGCCTCCGATATGTCACTTCCGTTCGGGCTGCGGCGCACCGGCAAAGTACAGTTTCCTTTCGCTTTTATTGTTCATCTGTTGTTAGCGGGGGACTCTTTTTTAAATTATTTCCTGCCTCGGTATGTTCCTGCCCCTGTTTTGGAAATGTCCTCCTCTATGCCGACAGGAGTTCCTTTATAACAATTTCAAGGTATTCATAATCTTGTTTTTAGGCACAGGACGCAGAGACTCGAACTCAGCTCCCCAGTGCCAAAGTCAGCAGCGCTGGATGTTACGCCACATCTTTTTCTCTAAATATTGCTTCAAAACACTTCAAAATAGTTTGCCATCAAGTTCCAAACAGCCATAGAATTTCCGTTTTGAAACGTAGGAAACCCACGAGTGAATCCTGCCACTAAGTGCTGCACACGCTGATCTGTATTCCTTGTAATAAATCAGCATACGCAGGTCTTCCTGCACTTCACTGTGAGACAGATGCTTGGTTAATCATGCCACATTTCTAAAACAAAGCTCATGAGGCGAACCAAAGAACAGACTAAAGCATTAGCAGTTCCTACTCCAACAAACCTCTGTTCACTCTCAGGCCAAACTTTGCGCTTTTGCCACTTCACATTAAATGTCTTCAGAAAAAAAACATTTTCACGAGAGCGATAACTCAAAAGCACACAATGTAGGAGACGAAAAAACAGTGAAAAGGGAACAATAAATCCACAAACTTTGGCATGAATGGCAGTCCTTTATTTGCAGATATCAGGCGTTTCAACATAAGGGTAACTGGTGCATTTCGAAGTTTGTTTTGGCGGTAACGGCAATACATGCTAATTGACTGCACGTACAAGGGGTTACCTTACAACAATAAGATTTAATTGAAATGACCCCCGTTGTATCTACAAGCTTTCCAAAATGCAGTGCTTGGGAAGAGGCTATTTCGGCTTTGACACCAGGCACGAGCCTGGGTTCTCTTAGGGTAGTTAATGCAGGGGCGAGGTAGTTCAGTAGAATGACTAGTGTTGATATTTCCAGCCACCCGGACACCACTAGTAGAACCAATCACAAGACGTTCTGTTCCGGGAACAAGTGCGCCATGCAACACTGTTTAACCGTTGCATTGTTGGCTTTGTAGTCCTGAGTTGTTAATGGAAAACGTAAATCTGCATCTATCAGAATACAAAGAAACTAGGAGTGGATGAGGTACACATATGCACCAAACAGGCACGTAGAAATTTGAAGTTCAGATCTGAAAGGCAGAGAAGGGATGGCTTACAATTTGTGTGAAAAGACAATTTCAATTAAGTTTCTGCATGACTTTAATGATGCAACTTATTTATAGGATGAAAATCTGTAGTGATTATTTTGGTTTTGCTGATTAATATCCACTAAAGTAATACCCTCTTAGACGTTTGAAGTGCTTAATTGTGAAAGTTTGGTGGTGTCCTAACCTCTGCTCTGAAGCGATCCGGTGCAATTAAAGATCAGTTCGGTGAATACCAAGGCTGCACAGTCTACCCATTTCTCACTCTTACAATTTTGCTTTCTTCCTATTGTGATGGTTTTTCCGTCTTTCTCTTCCTCCATCTTTCTGTTTTGTGCATTTTCCCTCTCTTGCTCCGGTGAACATCTGATGTAGAAAGACAAGTAACGATCCCCAAAAATGAGATCTGGTGCCCCTCTCTGGCTCAAATTAACCACTGGTCACAGTCTACCTAATTAAATCGCAGTCCTCAGGTTAAACACAGCACAACACATCACTGTTTCCATACCACAATATCTGAACAGAGTAAACAATACCGGCCAATTCTGCAAGTCGAGTTAACACAGGTCGGTTTATCCGAAAAAGAATACTGGTACTTTTGGGTCTTAACAAAAACACACTTTATACGGACAATAAGTTGAACTGGAAACACAGTGAACGTTTCCAAACATTAGCGTATGATTTTTATTTTTTTTAAATATTGACAGATTGCCTGTGTACTGAACTAAGCAGTCCGAGGATTTCAATAAATAAATTAACCCGACTTTTGTGACAAGTGAGCTTGCCCTAGACAAACA
Source organism: Pleurodeles waltl (assembly GCF_031143425.1). NCBI lineage: Eukaryota > Metazoa > Chordata > Amphibia > Caudata > Salamandridae > Pleurodeles > Pleurodeles waltl. The sequence goes on along the minus strand of NC_090448.1, from coordinate 443,954,298 downwards.
CATCTCCCTCTTTCAGCCAGCAGAGAGGACTGGGGAAGCCTGCTTTTATTCTGATCACTTTCCTCCTGACCATTGAGGCTCGTCTACCATCATGTGCGTCGAATTAGACAATCCTAGCACTTAACACTACCAGTCCCAGAATGCAACAAATGTTTACTGTATTCTGGCAGGCATATTCTCTTTTATGAACTGAGGTTGGTCCATTAGCTATGCGACCCTCAACCACACTCCCTGTGTTTGTATGTGGATGGTTCTCCTTCTATCACAAAACTAGAAGACAGGCACAAGAAGTTATTTACCTATGATAACGAAATGTAGTTAAGTGCTGAAGTTAAGATTAGACCATTTGATTCAAACACCAAAATTCTAGTAAATACATCAAATCTCTGCTGGCTTTGCGGCACACTAATAGAGTGAAAAGAGCATTATTTATCTCTAATATTCGTACTGAATGTAGAAAAAATATATGAACCAATTCCCACGGCTATCACATGACCTGAAAGTTTGGCATGATTTCTTCATACAACTGCTATAAACTGATAGCGGTTGTGTTTTTCATTTTCCTAATCTAATCTCTGTTCCCAGTGGTAATTCCCCATTCTTAGTCCTCTGGACAGTACTGCGTCTCTGTTCATGCATCCACAAGACTCCAAACCAAACCACATAGGTAAAAGACATTGCCATTTACGACGCCAGTAGCTTGAACTCTCACAAATGCGAGACCTATTGCATTGCAAATGCTTGTTTTCTATGAGACTGTGCTGCAGTACCCCTTAGTGTGGGCATGGCTGGTGCGTTACTTACTCCAAGGCTGGGCAGGAATACACTTGGACCTGTTTAGATATATTTAATGCCTTAGACATGTAGTTTGTGAACCGAAATGGGCATATCATTTTGAGAGTGTGTGTTTGTATTAGCATGTCCCTCCCTAAACTCTCCTTTATTAATAAGCATTCCTCCTTGTCTATCCTCTCTCCTTTGTCTCTCCCACATTTACTACTGAAACGTATGCCTCTGTTTGCTCATCTATACCTATGTATACTATACTCACCACAGTAGGTGAGTAGGAGGCTGAGGTTTCTGCCCTTAGGTTTGTGAATAGCATTTGGCAGTATGTGTATTGTACTAATGTACTTCTTTATGTATTACAAAAAGCAATTTATGAATAGACCCCTTTGAAAGGTTTCTCATGAATCCTTCGATGCAGTACTAGATCTTACTGAAGAGTATTTCATTGTTTATCTTTTATTTTGTATTTGTTTAGTTTGAAACGTACACAAAATGATCTAATTCATTTTTTGGTTTCAAACTTTTTCCTTGCTTTGAAAAGCGTGTTCTTCTGTGATAATTGCTGTGCATCGCATTACATTTTTATTGCATGAATAATAAAAACGTTTGCATTCAGAATAAAGAAACGATGCGTGCTGTAAAAAAACAAACGTGAAAAAATCGAAGCAGATTCACAATATAAAACTATGGGAAATTTCATCCAGAGGTCAAACTTACTCTGACAATTTTGTTTAATAAAGTGCCAGCGTGCCCTGTACAAACGACTGAAAAAATGCAAATAGAACTAGGAGACTGGAATTTATGACACTCCTGTAGCTTGTTAGAATTACTGAGCACAAACGTTATCAAGCTTTAAAAAAATGAAAAAATGTGCCTATGAGGAAAATCAGAAACGCCATGTGGCAACTGCAATAAATTGCAAGCATAGCCGTGAAATGGATTTAACAAAATAAAATATGTGCATGATCAGAAACAATCACGGCTTTTGTAAATATGAACATCAAAATAACCTCCTCGAAATGGCATTTCTGAAAGACAAGAATGGTCCCCTGATCAACCTACATCCTCAAGTTGCCTCAAAATGTGTAAAAATATAGAGAGAAAATTGACCAGTCTGACATTCAGAATTATGTTTTGCGGGTTTAGAGTTGTTATAATCGCCTGCCACTGGTCCGCACATTCAGGAAGTTGAACTGCTGGCAAAGCAATCTTCTGCGAGGTTGAAGTAATACTGAACACAAACATATTACATGCATAATGGATTCCCGTTCTTTGTTAAAGAGTTAGAATTTTACATCAAGCTGTCAACCTTACCACTTTGTTAAATTATCCAGAGTTGTCAAAACTCTAAATCGAGAGGCTATAAACTGTTTTCTATAAGTCTTGGGTAAATCACCCCCAAGTCCTGTTGCTTCTCTGGGTCATTGCATGACAATACAACCATCCAGGTATGGAACCTCCGAAACAATAAGGCCCTCATTATGACTTTGGCGCCACCATACCGCCAGTGGTGGTGGTACAGCAACCACCATATTGCGAGTCACAAAGAACAAACCGCCCAAATACAACCACAAAACCAACACTGCCAGGCCGTCCCACGGTGAAATGGTGTCTGACCAACTGCAGGCCCGCCACGCCAACCCCATTTCGACCGCCCTATTATAAGTCAGTTTTCAGCACAGCAGCACCTGCACGGTGGTAAACCAACAGAGGTCCACACCCCCGCTTTACAAAAAGGCACCGCCAATAGTAGCCAACATCACATTGGACAGTTTGAATACCCCACACCTGAAACACATACACACACCACACACACCTGCCCACAGAACCATATAACACCACTCGCACACATCCACAATCCCTTGCAATTACCCCAACCAGCCACAGAGCCACGAGCCCTGAAGCACACATGATTCACTACAAACATCTGCACATTGCACACTTTGCACACACCACCACCACAACCCACCAGCACCCACACCCTAACACCCCCACACCACCAATCACCCCGCTCTGCACCTTACCCTCACAGCACCCCCTGAGATCATCAGAGTAGAGCCACAGCTGATGGGAGTCCAGGTCCAGCACCCATCATTGTCCAGGAAAACAGAGTTATGGCCGAGGATCGATGACAAGGTCAATTTAGTCGGCACCTATCCAGGCACAAGAGAGTATATCAGGAAGAGGTGGAACGACCTTAGGGAGAAGGGCCATTCCATGGCGTCCAGACCAGATCGCCCTGAAAAAGACTGGCGGTGGGCCCCCTCCTCCTCCCCTAGACTGAACATCCTGGAAGAAGAAGATCTTGGACATCATGCATCCAGAGGGCCTTAATGGTATCACCGGAGGGCTCGACTCCCCACCAGGCCCAACCAGTCCTAACCAGCATGCCTACCCACCACTTGCCTATCCACCTAATCCAACACTACTGCAACCCCCCAATCACCCCACGCTCCTCCCCTGCATGCCACACCACCCCTCTCCCACCATCCCCACACACTCCCCCTCTAATGCACGGATAACAATCAAAATGTGAAGAACCACAACCCTCACAATGCATCACACCCCACCCAGCTAAAATTCACTGTACCACATCACAGTGGAACAACAGCATGGACAACCATATCACAGCCCACACCTAATGGTTGCTACTACTTCCTCCCAACACATGGCAATGACAGCAATGCCAACCACCATCCACAACCCACTATGGCACATAGAAACCATGGCACCATCCCCATATCTAAATCAGTGTCTGCAGTGCTGAAGCTGTCATTGCCATCACTGGGAAGCAAATCGAGCCACTCCATGCACCACACCATGAAAATGACAACTACACATCTACATACAAACTCTCCCTCTTTCCATACACAGGTAACCCCACCACTACCACCCAGCAGAGGATGCCAGGGTCAGCTAGCCCTCCCCGGGATGAAGGCCCCAGTGGTGTCTGGATGGGGACGAGTTGCCTGGGCCATCTGGGGCAACTGGTCAGTCCACTCCCAGCAGCCCCACCCTGGACACACCAGACTCCCCCTCCCATGTGGTTACAATACCTCAGCTAGCCCCTCCTCCCCAAACCTGTGCCCCAGGAACCTCACAATTAGAAGTGAGCCCCACAGTAAAGTGGCAGAGGCAAGGGCACACACCCCAGACAATGAAGGGCCTGGTACTACTGGGAGAGGGCCCACTGTGCCAGGGGCACAGGGGGCTAGAGGCAGTGGGAGGGGATCAGTGGTCCAAGTGACAGAGCAGCCACAACATACTGCCCAGGAGGCCCTCACCCAAGTCCTGGGTGCATACCACCAAACCCAGGACACCATGGCCCAGATCCTTGCCACTTTGAAGGAGACCCAGAGGCTGCAGATTCAATACCATCAGGAGGCCATGCAGCAGTGGCAGATCCACAATGCGACCATGGCCTCCATGGCAGGGGTTCTGAAGGAACTCACTACCCTCCTGCATGAGTCCATCTCCCACCAGCAGGCCCCTTCCATTATCCACATCCTATCTGAGCCCTCCATGTCAGAGGCAGCTAGTGAAATGGGGGCCCTGCCACAGGACCATTAGGACACCAGCACCCCTATCCCTGTAGCCGACTATCCCCCATGCAAGCGAGGACATCCAACCAGACATCCTGTTGAAACTGATGCCAAGACCAAGACCACCACCAGGAAGTGACCCTCTCCTGAACATTCTCCCTTGTGTGTCACTGAGGCACCCTGTTGACTGTCCACTGTCATCTGTCCATTCTCCCATGGCCACCATACTGGACCTCGACTACCCACAGCTGGCCCAAGTACTCCAATGATCCCACCCCCCATGATCCCACTCATCACCCCTTGCACTTGTACCTCCCAAATAAACACCACTGTGCACATTTACTTCCTACATCTTTATTGTCATGAGTAAGAAAGATACTGCCATTACATGTGTAACAGTTCACCCAATGTCCTGCAAATGTATGTGTGAGTGACAGAGGGGGAGCAATATGTAGCAAGGATTACAGTGGAACAGGCAGTGGCTGGAGAAATGGGTCAAGAGAGGCAACAGGTGAGGTAGGGACCAGAATGCCAACAATGCCCTGAACAAGACAGGGACATCAATCATTATAGGAGCCACATATGCCAAATCAACACACATGCACTGTAAGTACAGGAAGCCAAGACTGAGATGGCAAGTCAAGTGAAGAAACAAATGGCCATAACAAACCCATATTCCCAAGACATACCTCCCAAATGGTCCCTCCCTCACAGCAAGCAGAGCCAAATGTTAGGCAGTTCACAGTGCCACGAACAGTATTGTTGCACCTCCTCCCAATATTGAATCCCAGGACAGGATACAATACAGAGGAAAACACCTAGTGTAGCACACATAGGGGGTGATTCTGAGCTTGGCGGGCGGCGGTAGTGTCCGCTAGGCAGACACTGAAATTCTTTTTGGGGCCCCCAGGGGCCCCGCGGCACCCCCTACCGCCATCCTGTTCCCGGCGGGAGAACCGCCAGGAACAGGATGGCGGTAGGGGGTGTCAGAATCCCCATGGCGGCGGAGCGCGCTCCGCCGCCATGGAGGATTCTCAAGGGCAGCGGAAAGTCGGCAGGACACCGCCGACTTTCCGTTTCTGGCCGCGGCTGAACCGCCGCGGTCAGAATGCCCAGCGGTGCACCGCCAGCCTGTTGGCGGTGCTACCGCGGTCGTTCGCCCTGGCGGTTTTTACCGCCAGGGTTAGAATGACCCCCATAATGCACTGGATCTGGCAGTTCAGGGAACAATGGTCCTGCACATAGATGTCACAAGTGCAGCAACACAACAGCAGGATGAGAATAGCACTGACCTGTGCACAATAAGAACCCAACTCATGGCGAGTTCTAACCCTCCCCCAACTCACCCAGAGTAAGAGCTCCAATATCTACAGTTATTACAAACAGCAGGTTTTTGCATGGCACAAGGTAGACGGTGGAACAGGACATATACCATACATATGACACATACCTGTGTCTCAGTGAAAGTATTATCGTATCAGTTCTGCTCTGGAGGCATCTGCATCCTCTTCATATTCCTCCTCATCACTCCACATGTCCCCTTCATCAGCCACTGGTACAACTGCCACCTTCTCTACATCCAGCAATGGGATGTGACATCTTAGAGCCAGATTGTGTTGCATGCAGCAAGCAACAATGATCTGGCACACTTTCTGTGGTTTGTAGAGTAGGGCACCTGCGGAGATGTGCAGACACCTGAATCTGATCTTCAGCAGTCCAAAGGCCCCCTCAACCACCTGCCTTGTCCTACTGTGGGGCTCATTGTAACTGTTTTCAGCAGCTGTAGTCAGATGCCTCACAGGTGTCAGTAGCCAGGGAAGGTTGGGATAGCCAGGGCCACCTGTGCGCACGGAGGTAAGAGCCATGTCAAGACCAGACGGGAGTATTGCAGGTTGTGAATAGTGTTGAGAGCAGAGGAGCACACATATGAAAGGATACAAACCGATGAGACAGGCCCGGTACCTCTGTAGTAGTGGGATCATGTGTGGGACGGTGCTGTTCCACAGAATGTAGGAGTCATGCACAGACCCAGGGAACCTGGCCATCATTTGTGTGATATATTTGTCAGCCAGACACACCACCTGCGTATTGGTGCAATAGAAGTTTTTTACGGTTCCTTTACACTTGTTCACGCCTCCTGGGTGGTAGCAGAGCTATATAGGTGCCATCTATGGCCCCTATTACATGAGGGACATGTGCTAGATTGTAGAAGGCAGCTTTGACAGTGGCCATATCAGCACAATGTGGGAACCTGATGTAGCTACGCAGATGTTGTAGCAGGGCACATAGGACGTCCACTCACCGGCGTCCGTTTAAAATACAGGACGCACGGACCCGGGTAGGTTTCCTCGTCGGTCCCGGCAGCATTTGAAGTAAGTGCCGGCCATTCTCCCGTTACCATGGGATTTGGCCTTTCTTTTGTCACTTTCCGACACTGTCTCCGCGTTTAAAATTACGGTACCGACTTCTTTAACCCAGCCATCTATAATAGTGCGTCTTTTGACGTTTCTGTTTTAAGTTATTTGGCACTGCATTTCATTTATAGCGACTATGCCTCTTGTCACAGTGCAACCACCGGTAACGACACTCTACCTGATTTTTTGGGGGTCTATATATATTTACATGGAGGGCCTACATTATTATTCTGACCAGTAGCCCCCCTTTTTTTGACTATAAAAAACCTGGCTTATCAATATTTCGATCCTTTGACAACCATGCAGTATGCGATAGTATTCTGATACTATACAGAATACATATTATAGGCGCATACTGGATACTTGTACCTAATTGGTTTATACCTTCATTGCTTTGCTATATTCCGATTAATGAGACTTGATTTGACAATGATAATCATTGGCTGTGATGTTTTCGTATTGATGCGGTTGTGCTTCCTTATTTAGACTTAAAACTGCGCCTGACCATTGGTCTACGTGGTCCTATGGAGCGCATTCCCCTAATGGGGGTGGTAAGCACCATTTATATATATTTTCACGCACTCTCTCACTTGTCAACACGTACACTGTGTTACACGAGTTCACGTTTTTTGCACTCTTTCTTTGAATATTTTGCTCTATTCTGTTAAACGATTAATTGATTCAATTTCATTTACAGGGCTTTAGTTAGGAAACATATGCTCCTGACTAATGTCAGTGATTGGACACTTGTTTCATAACTTTTTAGTTACCTGTAACACCTGTACCTTGATTAAGAAGACACATTTGTCCTTTTGATTAGGAGATATAGATAGTCAACTAGGTCCTGACGGAGCATCAATGGACCCGTTTGGGCCACTAGGATGCGAAACATGTTGACCCATGAAAAGGGTTGGTTTGAAGATTGTCCAACCTCCCTCCCATTTATATTTTTATAAGAGTGATTGATCATTATTTCTGTTTCACTCGTTTGACTACACCCCTTTTTTTTAATCTTGGCCCCTGCCTTCCAACTGGTTCAATAAATCATTTACCCGTTGGAGGTTTTGTGAGCCAATTTTAATCACTTTCTATTTTGATCTCCTTCTTTTCCCTACTCAATCCTGGGGTCATGGCACCATCATTGTAAAAGATCTCCGGCAAAGAGCCCCTCCATTTGGGGTGGTGCCCGTCAGACATTGCAGCGCCGGTCTGACGAGGAGCTGTACCGATGATGAAGCATGACATCCTTTTGGATGTGTGAGGTTATTTGCTCCTAAATTTTAGGACTTCTCATTGTGTTTTCTTTCTTTCTATTGGAACAGTGTATTCATATTTTTTCTACCACATAGGACGTCCTTCAGGATGTTTCTGATCATTGGGCTGTGACATCCCTGCTGCCAAACCCACTGTCATCTAGAAGGACCCAGAGGCAAGGGAGTGGTGGACTGACAACACCTGTACTGTGGGAGGGATGGCATTGGGATGACGAATAGCATGCAATAGATCCGGCTCCAACTGGGTCACCAGTTCCATGATGGTCTGACGATCTTGGTAGTCAGGCCATTGTAATCAATTAATGCCAACCACTATGCCAGGGGTGAATGTAGAGTCCTCAATCTGCTGCCAGATACTGTATGTGTGGTGAGGTAAGGTGGGCCAAGATGTCACTATGCAATTTGACAATGGCCTAGTTGGCATGCCAACTAGCCATGCAGGATTCTGTGGGTTCTGTAGTCCAATAATAGTGAGTCTCTATGGGCATGTGAAGAGGGCAGTTCCTGGGCAGGTGTGGCGGGTATGCCTCTCATCATGTACACAATTGCATCTGTATCAGCTTCAGCGGTATACATGTGCATTGCTGTTGTTTCCCCCATGGTGTTCCATTGTTGTAGCACGTGTAGTTGAGGGCATGACATGTCATGCCATGGCATCAGAATATAGATGATGTAGTTACTCTGTGTGACTGTTGTGCTGGCATTGACCTATTGCACCCTGTCTCTCTCTCTCCCACCCACCCTCTCTCCCTGTTCTTCTCTGTCTTTGTGTGAATCAGCATCATCTGGCAAAGGAGAAGGGGCACTGGTGAGTGGGGATGCTGCAGCCCACGGGACCCAGGAGGCTGACACCAGCAGAGCCGAAGGGACCAGTGGGATGGAGGGTGAGGGGAGTGCCACGGGGGAGACAGGATCAATGACAAAATCTTCAGAATCCTCCTCTGCTGGACACTCCATGGCAGTGGCGGATCTATCTGGGACCATCCCACCACCAACCTTGTCTGCCACCCCCTTACCAGCACCACCCTCCTTGTAGCTCCCCATCCAGTTGCCCGTGCCCTCTCACACAGGAAAGTGGGCATCTCCTTCGCTGCAGGCACCTCTGCCCCTGCCCCAGTCAGCCCTGCTGCCCTCAATGAGAAGGCCTGAGGTCCATCTCTGTGGGGCAGTCAGCCATCGTGAATTTCATCTAGGGACTGGCATCCCAGCTGCAGCAGACCAATGTATTCCTGGAAGGCATTCACAGTGGCCTGTCTGACCTGCAGAGGTTGTTTCAGGCTACTGCCTCCTCCTTGACGGCAGCCAGTGTCCCTTCTTCTTCCGTCTCCCCTCCAGCTACCTGTTCCCAAACCCACATCCCTCTCCCCTCACCCATCCAAGACACACTTACAAGCAGACACGGTACACAAGGACAGACCCAAGCACCACAAACGCCATCACCGCCATGCACACAAACCACATTGAGATGCAGACATGCCAACATCCACTCCCTTCACCAACTCCCCCACGACCTCCCATCGACAGTCAAAACACAACTCACACCTGCAGTCAGCACCTCATCAGTCTCAGATCCTACCACATGTGCCTTCACTGCCACCATCACCACAATATCAGACCCCCGTACCTGCACCCCATACACCACATGCGCACACACCGCAACTATCAACACCCCCACATGTAGCACATCCACCTTACATGCAGACACCACCCCAACATTCACTCACACATCCCCCTGCCATCTCCGTGCATCTCCTGCCCCCTCCTCCCAGTACACCTAAACACTCACCCTCTCAACAGTCACTCAGCACACACATGACATCCACCTACACGTACACACCTCTCAACCATACCCCCTCCCTTCACTCCCAAACATCCTTCCCACGACCTACCTTGTGCACCTAGGAAACATTTCTTGACAAAATGTTCCCTGTTTCCCACCACTTTCCCAGTCCCTGTTGCCACCAAGTGCCCCGCAACGCTTCCCAGACCCCTGCCTTCTACCACCCAGGCCTCACCTGGTCGTCACCATGCCCCTCCCCCACCTAAGACTTCCACCCCTAACTCCCCAGTTACCCCTCCCAAACCCAAGGCCAAGCCCACTTCCTCCACTTCCAAGGCCAATCCACCCCCCAGCTGGCTAAACCTCCTCCTTCCAGGGGCAAGCCTAAGGGGCCCCCCTTCAAGCCCAGCCCAAAGGACTCCCCCTACAAGCCCAAAACCCCCACCCCCTCCTCACACCGAGTTGCCTGCATGCCCCATTGATGCCCTAGCCCTGTGGAGGCCAGCACTTTGCAGTCAGGAGTCAAGCTGGGGCATGCTACTCTGCCCCGTGTGCTCAGGGCACTGCAGAACTTTTGGACTGGCCCCTGGGCCCCTTTGTATATAGTTGATTCTTAATATTTATAGTATTTTGAATATATTTGCACCCCTGCACCATTGGTGTCGATGATAACAACCCTGGCGTGGCTTTCGTTCAACGTGTATGTGTGGTGAATGTGCGATTTGGCGTGTGTGTGTGTGTTGTGTGTGTGTTCTAATGTCCTTCCCTCCAGTGTGTGCTAGGCTAGTATACTTATGGTTGGTGTCTTGGTTGGCGTCGCAAGTCCTGGAGGTCAATGGCCAGCAGGAGCATTGGAAAGACTTACAATTCGCATGCCATGGCCCCTACAGACATGCCTGTGTTCCTGAAGGTGAGTGTTCCCTTTTATGTTAGTTTCCGCCATGCTTTTCGTGGTGGTGAGACCACCCCGGAAATCCTGGCGGTGTGCAGACTTGTAATACGGGTGTGGGAAACTGCCTGACTGCCGGCCTGGAGATGCGTGCCGCCAGCTGCAGCGATCTGTCCACACTAGCGGGTTCAGACAGAATCCTGGTTCTGTTCTGCAGTTGCCTTCCCCCTACTTGTAATATGGTGGTGTTCACCGCCGGGCCCGTGATGGTGCAACCGCTACCTCCACCATGGTAGTCCACAGACTGCCATACTCGTAATGAGGACCTAAGTCTTTGTCACAGACTTCCTAAAGGTCCTTTACCCACCATGTGTTTTAGGGCACTCTAATCAATTCCAGATCACTCATTAAAAATGAGGGGGAATTTTTTGAGTTTCTCCAAGCCCATGATGTAGACATTGCATTTGTCACTGAAACCTGGACCAATGAGATCTCCGGCCCTGACCTCGTATCAGCAATCCCAGGGGGCTTCTCAGTCTTCAAGTTAGATCTTGCAGGAAAGAAAGGGGGTGGGCTGGGTGTTGTGTATAGGAATTATCTTATTGGCAGTTTCTCAGCAGCCTCTCTCTCTATCGACTGCGAGGCTCCAGTTTTTAAACTTGTACTCAACAACACCTCCTTCAACGGACTATTAATTTACCGCCCCCCAGGACTGAGGTCAGCGACCCTCCATAGTTTTTGCCAATTATTACAAGGTAAGGCTGAGATGGCCGATTTTACTGGTTTACAAGATTTTAATTTCCATCTGGAGAACAAAGGTGATAGGGACACAGAGGGCTTAATTGATTTAATGAATAGTCTTGACTTGAATCAGGTGCTCAGTTCCCCAACCCATGCTGCCAGCAACACACTAGATGGTATTTTCTCTGACAACTCCACATTATCTTTTTCAGAAGTACTACCACTAACTTGGTCTGATTATGCTGCGGTCAAGTTCAATCTAAAGTTCAAGGATAAGACTAATCCAAAACTCTGCCCCTCATTACCCAAAGCTATTCACCAGTAGCAAAAAATTGTTGCTACCTTGCTCAACCACAAGCTGCAAACCATGCCACCCACAGTCACAAAAAGCCTTGACCATGACACCTTGGAATATCAGTTCTGGCTAACTTCTGCTCTCAGTCAATAGGTCCTGGTAAAGCAAATAAGAAATAAGAGAATGTCTTCCTCTCAACCTTGATTCTCTGAGAATCTCTGAAAATTGAAACATCGCTGCAGACAGCAGGAGCGTCGTTGGAAGGAAAAGTATGACCCTGCTGAAAATGCTATCTATAAACTGGAAATCTCCAAATTTAAAAGCTGATTTTCAAGGAAAAATTGGCCTACTTTTCACAGAAGATGTTATCTTCTAAAAACTCCCCTAAAGATTTATTTTGAATGATCAAAAAACTTTCTAAGTTAGAAGATTCTAACAAAATCTCTGGCAGTCAATCGATGTGCAATAATATTGCGGCTGCCTTTCAGGCAAAGGTGGCTGACATTTACGATACCTTCATTACAAATCAGGAGTCTGGCTCTTCATTACCTACGAATATTACTGCAGATAGTAGCTGCGTTGTGGTTCCCTCAAGACAGGGGTACACTTCTTCCCCTCCGGGTACAATGCCGCTCTCGTCTTTCTCCAACCTAACCACAGAACCTGTTAAGGATTTAATACTATCTGTCTGATCCAGCTCACCTCTGGAACCCTGCCCTCCTAAGATTTTACAATGGGTACCTGTAGGAAAGTACCATCCTGCCTGGCATGTTACCCCCATTTTCACTGTATGTATGTATGTATGTTTTAGCCCCTGTGTCACTGGGATCCTGCTAGGCAGGACCCCAGTGCTCATAGTATGTGCCCTGTATGTGTTCCCTGTGTGGTGCCTAACTGTATCACTGAGGCTTTGCTAACCAGAACCTCAGTGTTTATGCTCTCTCTGCTTTCCACATTTGTCACTGCAGGCTAGTGACTAGATTTACCAATTCTCATTGGCACACTGGTACACCCATATAATTCCCTTGTATATGGTACTGAGGTACCCAGGGTATTGGGGTTCCAGGAGATCCCTTTGGGCTGCAGCATTTCTTTTGCCACCCTCAGGGAGCTCAGACAATTCTTACACAGGCCTGCCACTGCAGCCTGAGTGAAATAACGTCCACGTTATTTCATAGCCATTTTTCACTGCACATAAGTAACCTATATGTCTAACTTTCACTTAGTGAAGGTTGGGTGCCAAGTTACTTAGTGTGTGGGCACCCTGGCTCTAGCCAAGGTGCCCCCACATCGTTCAGGGCAAATTCCCCGGACTTTGTGAGTGCGGGGACACCATTACATGCGTGCACTATACATAGGTCACTACCTATGTATGGCGTCACAATGGTAACTCCGAACATGGCCATGTAACATGTCTAAGATCATGGAATTGTCACCCCAATACCATTCTGGTATTGGGGGGACAATTCCATGATACCCCGAATCTCTAGCACAGAACCCGGGTACTGCCAAACTGCCTTTCCGGGGTTTCTACTGCAGCTGCTGCTGCTGCCAACCCCTCAGACAGGATTCTGCCCTCCTGGGGTCCAGGCAGCCCTGGCCCAGGTAGGCAGAACAAAGGAGTTCCTCTGAGAGAGGGTGTTACACCCTCTCCCTTTGGAAATAGGTGTGAAGAGCTGGGGAGGAGTAGCCTCCCCCAGCCTCTGGAAATGCTTTGATGGGCACAGGTGGTGCCCATCTCTGCAGAAGCCAATCTACACCAGTTCAGGGATCCCCCAGTCCTGCTCTGGTGCAAAACTGGACAAAGGAAAGGGGAGTGACCACTCTCCTGACCAGTACCTCCCAGGGGAGGTGCCCAGAGCTCCTCCAGTGTGTCCCAGACCTCTGCCATCTTGGAAACAGAGGTGTTGGGGGCACACTGGACTGCTCTGAGTGGCCAGTGCCAGCAGGTGACGTCAGAGACCCCCTCTGATAGGCTCTTACCTTTCTTGGTAGCCAATACTCCTTTTTTGGTAGCCAAACCTCCTTTTCTGGCTATTTAGGGTCTCTCCTCTAGGGAATTCTTCAGGTAACGAATGCAAGAGCTCTCCAGAGTTCCTCTGCACTTCCCTCTTCAACTTCTGCCAAGGATCGACTGCTGACTGCTCCAGGACGCCTGCAAAACCGCAACAAAGTAGCAAGACGACTACCAGCAACATTGTAGCGCCTCATCCTGCTGGCTTTCTCAACTGTTTTCTGGCGGTGCATGCTCTGGGGGTCATCTGCCTTCACCCTGCACTGGAAGCCAAGAAGAAATCTCCTGTGGGTCGACGGAATCCTCCCCCTGCCAACGCAGGCACCAAAATATTGCATCACCGGTCCTCTGGGTCCCCTCTCATCCCGACGAGCGTGGTCCCTGGAACACAGGAACTCTATCCAAGTGACTCCCACAGTCCAGTGATCCTTCAGTCCAAGTTTGGTGGAGGTAAGTCCTTGCCTCCCCACGCTAGACTGCAAACCTGTGTACTGCGTGATTTGCAGCTGCTCCGGCTCCTGTGCACTCTTCCAGGATTTCCTTCGTGCACAGCCTAGCCTGGGTCCCCAGCACTCCGTCCGGCAGTGCTCAACCCGCTGAGTTGGACCCTCCTTTGTGACTCTGAGCCAGCTCTGGTTCACTAATCTTCTAAGTGCCTGCTCCTGTACTTTTGCGGGTGTTGCCTGCTTCTGTGGGGGCTCTCTGAGTTGCTGAGTGCCCCCTCTGTCTCCTCCTCCAAGGGGTGACATCCTAGTCCTTCCTGGTCCCCAGCAGCACCCAAAAACCTCTTCCGTGACCCTTACAGCTAGCAAGGCTTGTTTGTGGTATTTCTGCAACCTTCATCGCAATGTGGGACATCTTCCATCCAAAGGAGAAGTTCCTAGTCCTCTTCGTTGTTGCAGAATTCCAAGCTTCTTCCATCCGGAGGCAGCTTCCTTGCACCTTCATCTGGGGTTTCCTGGACTCCTGCCCCCCGGACACTATCGCGACTCTTGGACTTGGTCCCCTTGCCTTGCAGGTCCTCAGCTCCAGGAATCCACCTTCAGTGCTTTGCTGGTGTTTGTTGTTCTTGCAGAATCCCCTATCACGACTATTGTGTCCTTTTGGGGTAGTAGGTGGACTTTACTCCTACTTTTCAGGGTCTTGGGGTGGGGTACCCTGACTGTTTTCTTACAGTCCCAGCGACCCTCTACAAGCTCCCATAGGTCTGGGGTCCATTTGTGATTCGCATTCCACTTTTGGAGTATATGGTTTGTGTTGCCCCTAGACCTATGTTCACCTATTGCATCCTATTGTAATTCTACACTGTTTGCATTACTTTTCTTACTCTTACTTACCTGTTTTGGGTTTGTGTACATATAATTTGTGTATATTACTGACCTTCTTACTGAGGGTACTCACTGAGATACTTTTGGCATATTGTCATAAAAATAAAGTACCTTTATTTTTAGTAACTCTGTTTATTGTATTTTCTTATGATATTGTGCATATGATATAAGTGGTGTAGTAGGAGCTTTGCATGTCTCCTAGTTCAGCCTAAGCTGCTTTGTCATAGCTAGCTTCTATCAGCCTAAGCTGCTAGAAACACCTCTATTCTACTAATAAGGGATAACTGGACCTGGCACAGGGTGTAAGTACCACAAGGTACCCACTACAAGCCAGGCCAGCCTCCTACAATACCTACAACAATAGCCTATCATGTTATCAACATTTTTAATGAAATGTTTAATCAAAACTTCTTTCCGAAAACCTGGAAAATTGCCTCTATTTTACCCCTCCTAAAAAACGTAATTTTAGCCCACTGGATCCAAATAATTACAGGCCCATTTCTCGCATTCCCTTTCAGGCTAGGATAGTAGAAATTGCAATTAATAAAGAACTCTCTCTCTTTCTTGAAGCTAACGACCTGCTGGACCATTCACAATTTGGTTTACAGGGTTATCATTGTACAGAATCTGCTCTGTAAGTAGCTTCAGAGGAATTGAGAGTTATCCTGGATAGTGGTAGCATTGCAGCACTGATTATGCTGGTTCTCTTGGCAACATTTGATATAGTAAATCACTAGGTACTGATTGACTGCCTCGACCGGTTGGGCATCCAGGGCTCAGCACCTGCACCCTCAAATCATTTCTATCTGAAAGAGAGCGGTTTGATGCCATGGAGGGCTTCTTTTCAAGCTCTTTCTCCCTTCCCTGTGTGGTTCCTCAGGGCTTATCCTTGAGCCCAACCCTTTTTAATCTATATGTTTCACCCTTAGCCAAGCTCATTAAAAGATTCAGGCCCGTATTTATACTCCGTTTGCGCTGAATTAGCGTCGTTTTTTTCGACGCAAATTCGGCGCAAAACTAACGCCATATTTATACTTTGGCGTTAGACGCGTCTAGCGCCAAAGTATGGGCAAATAGCGTCATTTTTTTGCGTGAACGCCTTCCTTGCGTTAATGAGATGCAAGGAAGGCATTCCCGTCTAAAAAAATTACGGCGACGCAAATGCGTCGTATTTATACTCCCGGGCAAAAATCGCGCCCGGGAGGTGGCGGGTCAAAAAACCCCGCATTTGCGCCACTATTTAACGCCTGGGTCAGGGTAGGCGTTAAGGGGCCTGTGGGCTCAAAATGAGCCCACAGGTGCCCTCCCCTGCCCCCAGGGACCCCCCCTGCCACCCCTGCCCACCCCAGGAGGACACCCAAGGATGGAGGGACCCACCCCAGGGACATTCAGGTAAGTTCAGGTAAGTATAATTTTTTATATTTTTAATTTTTTTTTGGTGGCATAGGGGGGCCTTATTTGTGCCCCCCTACATGCCACTATGCCCAATGACCATGCCCAGGGGACATAAGTCCCCTGGGCATGGCCATTGGGCAAGGGGGCATGACTCCTGTCTTTACTAAGACAGGAGTCATTTAAATGGCGTCTGGGCGTCGAAAAAAATGGTGCAAATCGGGTTGAGGCGATTTTTTTGCCTCAACCTGACTTGCCCCATTTTAAGACGCCCTAACGCCATTTTCCCCCTACGCCGGCGCTGCCTGGTCTACGTGGTTTTTTTCCACGCACACCAGGCAGCGCCGGTCTGCTAGCGCCGGATAACGCCATTCCATAAATACGGCGCCCGCATGGCGCTTCAGAATGGCATTAGACGGCGCTAAATTTTTTGACGCTAAACTGCGTTAGCGCAGTTTAGCGTCAAAAAGTATAAATATGGGCCTCAGTTTCTCTTTGGTAAACTACACACATGATATCCAGATTGTGGTGTGGTTTCCATTTCTATAAACTAGGAGGTCACAGCTGCTAACATTCACAGCTGTATCCAACATAGTCTCTGGATGTCCAAGGACTGCCTAAAATTGAATTATGGTAAAACGGCAGTTCTCATGCTAGACAGCAGTATTTTCTTTTGGTCTCCAGATTGGTAGCTGCCAGGGCTTGAAGATTTAGAAGTTCCAGCCCCCAAAGTTAAAAACCTAGGCATTGTGTTTGACAACAAACTGTCATTTGACAAACAGATTAATTGTGACCACCTCATGTTTTTTAACTTTTAAAGACCCTAAGGAAGGTGCTTCCATTTATTCCTGTGGAATTAAGGAGGCTAGTTGTTACTGCTCTCATTCTTTCAAAACTAGATTATTGTAACACTCTTTATATTAACATGTAGAAGAGGCTTTTAAAAAAAATGGAGGTCCAAGAGTAGGCTGCAGCTCAACTAGTGATGGGATCCCCAAGCATAAATCTGCCTCACAGGCTCTTGTCCAACTTTATTGTCTTCCAGTGCACAAACACATCGATTTTAAGCATTGTGTATCACTTTCAAAGCCTTACAAGGCACAGATTCAAACTACCTAAAGAAAAGGTGGGTGGGGTACGTTCCTTCTCAACCTTTGAGATCCACCACCTGTCTCACTTTAGTCATCCCTAATTTCAAAAGAGCACTCTGAGCACTATGGTAAGACTCAGAAACGCTGGTTTATCCATGTACAGAAGTTTAGATGAAGATTTATTCCCAAGTTTTGGTGAGTGTGAGTTAACTTTATCTAATATGCTAGTAGGATATGACATAAACAGGTTGAAGAGCGAAGATGCTAAGACACATCCTTATTTTAGGCCTTACTTTGTAACAATTTTCCTTGAGAAGGAACTACCACATCCAAATTTGTTCCATAGCCAGGGTCCTGAGTACATTAGCTCTGTTGCCCCCAGTAGCTCTGTTAGGATGCCACAATATCTTTACTTTCCCCATAGGCATTTTCGTTGAATCTGGTCAAAAGCTGCCTTGAAGTGTACAAAACACACGCACAGACGTGAATGGATCTGTATGGTGCAATCAATCAACATGGAGATTGCCATCAGGTTTGAGAGGCAGCCCTGGTTTAGATGGGATACTGTTTGACTCAAAGAGATGATCCTTTGATTGTTAGCCCAAGACTCAAGATTATTTAATAGTAGGCTTACAAAGTATTTAGCTACAATGTCAATTTATGCAATTAACTGGTGGTAATTGGGTTTTGCTGCTCCCCCACCTTCGTGGATCGGGTGGACTTTTGAGCACCTCCAAGGCTCAAGGTCTTTTGTCATTAAGATATGTCTATACAATATGCGAGTCTGTCGGCCCACAGTTTAAGCGTCTTTCTAAGTAGGGTGTGGTGTAAACCTTTCGGACCTGTGCACAATCAGTACATGATCTGATAATAAGTTTTTAAATATCTTCACTAGAGAAATTGATTGAACGTTCGACTGATTTACTGGGGTCTGTTGGATTATTCATGATGCCATTATACACAGACTGATTTTGGGCAGTAGAGGTTTTGCTGAATAATATGCCAGCTGCAGTTTTGTTTTGGATGTCTTCTCATGTTGTATTAGGGCTCTCATCCCTACTGCCCATTCTAGCTGATGGGTGTATTATTATGTTTGGGCTATATGAACGATCCACAGGTTTTCAGTAGTAGTTCGTTATGTCAGTTACCTAGGTCCACTCGCTGATATTTACATGTTTATCAGTGAGCAGAATATGAGAAGACATAAAAGGCATATAACTATAAGCCATACAATTTCGACACGTAATGAACTAAGGGGGTCATTCTGACCCTGGTGGTCTATGACCGCCAGGGTCGCGGATGACTGAAGCACCACCACCGCGGTAAAGCCGCGGTCGGAAAACCGGGTCCGGCGGTTTCCCACCGGATTTCCCCCAGCTGGGCAAATCCGCCAGGGCAGCGCTGCCCAGGGGATTCTGACCCCCTTCCGGCCAGCCTGTTTCTGGCGGTTTTTACCGCCAGGAACAGGATGGCGGGAACGGATGTCCTGGGGCCCCTGGGGGCCCCTGCACTGCCCATGCCCATGGCATGGGCAGTGCAGGGGCCCCCTAACAGGGCCCCAGCCTGCTTTTCACTGTCTGCCTAGCAGACAGTGAAAAGCGCGACGGGTGCAACTGCACCCGTCGCACACCTGCAACACCGCCGGCTCCATTCGGAGCCGGCTTCAATGTTGCAGGCCGCCTTCCCGCTGGGCCGGCGGGCGCTAACAATGTTAGCGCCCGCCGGCCCAGCGGGAAGGTCGGAATGGCCCCAGCGGTCTTTCGACCATATGGCGGTTCCCGCCAGGCGGGCGGCGACCGCCGCCCGCCGGGGTCGGAATGACCCCCTAAATTTTCACAGATGCAATTGATATTCAAAACAGATAATCCATACCCCCTTCCTAACAGTTAAAATTCTACAAAATAGAAAAGCACTATAGATTGATAGATGTTCATTGAAAATACTTTATTTAGACATTCAAGTCCATTAAAGTGGCAACACAAGTATAAAACAATTAAAATATGGTGAGCAGGTAATCAATGTCTCATTATGCTTTCATCATTTCATAAACAACGTTTTAAAAAAGCAGAGGAAGCTAGTAACATACTACTTTAAAGGGCAAGTGACTGTTAGCTTGGATTTGAAATGGTGATTAACATTAAATTATTTACCCAAAGAGACTTTTAGGACTGAATTACTGGAGTTGACTAAGCACATTATCTTTGCAACATCTCCAAAACTAAAAAAGGATTTAAGCCGATGCGGCTAGCTCCATGGTTTTAAACAAACGCTGTGATATAGCAAAGTGCTGTGTTCTAAAAGAATAGAGCATTAATATTGATATATGATAAATGATGAGTAGTATCCATTTCACCAGATGCTAGAGTCCGGACTCACTGTGTGCACATATAAAATCCAGTTAACTTTGACCTTGGACGTAAATGTCATGGATTTAACTATGACCTACTAACATTTTTAAAGAATACAGCAGTTTTAGCTTAGAGCTTCTGGAGTGAAAATAAACATATTTAATTATTTCTGGCTGCATTTCCAGGATAGAAAAAGGTTATTCTGACCTGAGATTATTGCTGATGTGCAGAGTTGTAAACTGCTGTATACTGAGAGGTTAAAGTGCTGAATGTAATGTAGACCAGCTAGAATGACTAGTAAAGTGATGTGTGCAAAAAATGAAAAACTAAACCTTGTACAAACTTGACAGTACAATTGGGCATTCACAGATGAGTTCACTGGGAATAAGCTAGAGGTTATACCATAATTAGTCTCCAATAATTGTATTCCTGAAGTGGTAGGATAGGTGAGGTTTGTCAAGAATAGTGAAAGACCGATAGTAATCTCAAACAAAGGCGGTCATTCTAACTGCCAGGGCAGAGTGCCGCGGAAGCACCGCCAACAGGCTGGCGGTGCTTCATGGGTTTCCCGCCGGTTTACCCCTGCCCCAAAGAATCCTCCATGGCGGCGCTGCTCGCAGCACCGCCATGGGGATTCCGACCCCCTTCCCGCCATCCTGGTCCTGGCGGTAAAAACCGCCAGGAACAGGATGGCGGGAACGGGTGTCGTGGGGCCCCTGGAGGCCCCTGCACTGCCCATGCCACAGGCATGGGCAGTGCAGGGGCCCCCTAACAGGGCCCCATAATGATTTTCAGTGTCTGCCTAGCAGACACTGAAAATCACGACGGGTGCCACTGCACCCCTTCAACTCCGCCGGCTCCATTCGGAGCCGGCTTCATTGTTGAAGGGGCTTTCCCGCTGGGCCGGCGGGCGGCCTTCTGGCGGGGTCGGAATGACCCCCAAAGTCTGTATAAGAATGTCAGCCTTCTCCTAGCAGCCTGCTCACATTGTTCATGCATGGGCCAATGTGCTGCACGTAGTATCTCCAGAGGAAACAAAAGGGTGCCTGGAATGCTGATGTTAAGAGACAAGCACAGGACCACAAAACTCCATCACTCTGGTTCTGGCTTTCTCAGGGGACATAAGGCTAAGGGTCGTGCACTGAACAACCTCTAAATGTTATGTCCCTCATGGTGGCAGGATAGGAGGAGTTGTCACCTTGAATGTAATAACTATCGATTGATGATCTCATATAAAGTCCGGGTGAGATTGACAACTATCTCCTAGCAGCCTGACACTTTGTTCATACATGGTATTTTGTTTTTCAGATATTGTCCATGCAGGGAAAAGCTAGATCTCTGAGGTAGTTGAGGATGTAGTTAAGTTCCTTAATGTTTTATCCACTCTGTTCAGGTATTTTGTAAGACTGGCTTTTACTTGCAGATGGTCTTCATTCAAGAGGAATTTAACAGCCTCGTGTATCGGTCACATCCGTTGCTTAATCGGGAAATTAAACCTTCTGCATTCATAGATTAAAGTGGGGCAAATGCAAGATGTGTCCGTGTCTCCTGAAACAAGCCACATAAATGACACAAATTGATGGTGGGTTGATGCACCCAAGAAGGCACGGTGACTAATGATGAGAAGCATTCCATGCATGTTGATGACAAAATCTGCATGCTTTCTTCTCATGAGGTTCCGACAATCAGTTTGAAGAAAGATATCTGAACCTCTTTGATTAGCAATGCTTTGAATTGTTGGTGAGGCAGATGTAGGTTACACAGAGTGCCCACGCCTTTGAGCTCCAAGGCTTTAGTGAGGGAGTTTGACCAAATATTTTGGAACGGCAGACTACTTGCGGTTGCGACTTCCAACGAGATTAAGGGTCATATTTATACTTTTTGACGCAAAACTGCGCTAACGCAGTTTTGCGCCAAAAAAATTAGCGGCGGCTAATGCCATTCTGAAGCGCCATGCGGGCGCCGTATTTATTGAATGGCGTTAGCCGGCGTTAGCCGACCGGCGCTGCCTGGTGTGCGTGAAAAAAAACCACGTACACCAGGCAGCGCCGGCGTAGGGAAAAATGGCGTTTGGGCGTCCAAAAATGGGGCAAGTCAGGCTGAGGCAAAAAAATCGTCTTAACCCGATTTGCGCCATTTTGTTTTGCCGCCCAGACGCCATTAACATGACTCCTGTCTTAGCAAAGACAGAAGTCATGCCCCCTTGCCCAATGGCCATGCCCAGGGGACTTCTGTCCCCTGGGCCTGGTCATTGGGCATAGTGGCATGTAGGGGGGCACAAATCAGGCCCCCCTATGACAAAAAAAAAATTAAAAAAATTACTTACCACAACTTACCTTTTCTTCCCTGGGATGGGTCCCTCCATCCTTGGGTGTCCTCCTGGGGTGGGCAAGGGTGGCAGGGGTTGTCCCTGGGGGCTTGGGAGGGTACCTCTGGGCTCATTCGGAGCCCACAGGTCCCTTAACGCTTGCCCTGACCCAGGCGCTAAAATCCGTCGCAAATGCGGGTTTTTTAGTCCCGCCCACTCCCGGGTGTCATTTTTGCCCGGGAGTATAAATACGACGCTTATGCATCGCAGTCATTTTTTAAGACGGTAACGCCTACCTTGCATATCATTAACGCAAGGAAGGTGTTCACGCAAAAAAATGACGCTAACTCCATGAACTTTGGCGCTAGACGCGTCTAACGCCAAAGTATAAATATGGAGTTAGTTTTGTGTCGAATTTGCGTCGAAAAAAATGACGCAAATTCAGCGCAAACAGAGTATAAATATGCCCCTAAATTAATTAGAGATCCTTTTTTAGCAGCTTGTGCTGAGTTCATATACTTCAATAAACAAGCTTTCAATGAGAGATGTTGGCCCTTCAACTTGAATTCCAACCTTGTCTGAGCTGATGAAGTATTATGCGGAAATTTAAACAGAGACCTGAAGATTGTGCTCTGAGCATTGTTCAGAATAACACCTCCTAGAAATGCCTCTGTGTTGTATGCCAATGTTGGGATACATTTTACATTGAATATTTTCAGCAATGGTTCCAAAGTGGGGTATTTTGTTCTTAAATTTAGTCAGAAAAGCAAATTGCAACGAGGCAGATTTTGGCTTTAATGAGTTAAGACGTGTTAGGTGGCCTCCTTTTTTCATCCAGCCAGCATCTGAGATAGTTTAATTTGTTTTATTTCTTCAAACAACTGTTGTTGAGGAACCAAGCACCGTTTTATTTTTATTTTTCTGCAAAATATTATTATGTTAGTTTTTTTCAAATATTATTGTCATTCTGTTTGAACTGCTATGATTATGTAGAGCATTAATCAAACTTTGTGGTACCATCACAGTTTGTCTTGAAAGGACTACATCATCTCCGTGCAGCAGTGTGGTTATTGATTGATTAACCAGTTTTGATGCATGGCTAACAACCGAGTTCAGTGCTGATACCAGGTCACACGTGAACAAATTAAAAAGAAGCTGGGCTAATATGCAACTTTATGTGATTTCTTGTTCAGGTTTTATCTTGCTAGAGATTGCTGTTTTATTTCCAAATGTTACTCTTGCGCACATATCAGAGTAAAGTAATTGAATGCCATGAAGAAGTGCATCTGTAGTTTGCCAGCCTTTAAGTTTATACTAGAGCAAGTGGCGATTAACGTGATCAAAGGCCTTGCTATAATTTGTGAAACAATAGTAGAGAAATTCATTTTTCCCTATTTGTTTTGTGAAAAGCATCCGAATGGCTACTAGGTTATGAGTAATACCTGAAAAAGGTCTAAAGCTGAGTTGTTTGAAGGGTAAAATATTCCGTGACTATGCCCATGCCTCTAGGTCTTCCAAAAGAAGTGAGGCTACATATTTGGTCTCAACATCCAACAAAACAATGGGACGATAGACGTCATGGCTGCCACGAGGCCCTTCTTGTAAATGGGGTGCAGAATCAAGCCTTGCCAGCGTGATGGAAAGGATTCAGTAGTCATACATGTTTGGAAGAGCTTTTCCAAAGACATGGACCAAAACTCGACATCCTGTTTGTAAACTGATGCAGGAATGGCGTGGGGGCAGGGAGCTCTGTCGGCCCTGCTTTTGTGAATCAGTTTTGCAATTCTTGGAGTCGTGAAAGTTGAAGCATATTGAAGGATTTGCACTTTTATGTTGTCAGATCTTCTATGCCCAGAATTTTGCTCACTATGGCTGGGTTGTCGATTAAGGCATTTTGGTCAGGCCCTGTACAATGAACTGATAGATGTGACCCAATCTTCAGAGGTAACGTGGTTCCCATTTACATGGACTGTTTCTGACCCCCTACAAACACTGATAATGATTTGAACTCATCCAAATATTATGTGAAGAATTAAATAATAATGTAAAACGTTGGGTTTTTATTACAACAGACTAAAAAAAGGTCACTCTAAAGTGTTTCCTAATACTTTTGTTTTGCTTGCCAGATTTGTTTTTATGCAAGCTGCTTAGGGTGCTTATGTCTGCAAGCAAGGATGGATTTGACCCTGATTTAAGTGATTTTATCTTCTTGTTAAGAGTTCTTTTCTGAGTCCTGAGGTATTTAGTAAGCCAAGGGTACATGGGGTAAACTTGGAAACTCTTATTGATGATGTTTGGCGTGAACTACTGCCCAAATAAAAAAGTAGCCACTGCACAACAAATTCCCAGTTGATGATAGCATGGAACAAGGGGCTGCTCTGATTGAGTAATGTTGCTTTCCACGTGGTATATTTTGTGGCAACTTCTGAGTTCCATTTGGCAAGTTTTCAGTTCTTATGAGCATCATTTAATCCGATAGATCATAAATCCGTATGTGCTTTGAAGTAATTTTTAAAAAGCCGACTCTGGGGCATATTTTGAAAAGTGGAATGATGAGAAATGAGTTAATGGCACTAAGCAGTAAGATTGAGCTAAGCGTGTTGTCTAAAAGAGAAAGGCTTTTCCTCAAGAAAGTTGGGAAAGTTGATCTTAAAAAAAAAAAAAACATCCAGGGCTCGTGATGACATACCTTGTAAGGCAGCTAGGAGAGTTCAGCAAATGGAGTCTGCTCTTTGTGACATTATTGCCAGCGATGGACTCAGCCATGAGAGTCCTCAGTTTTTTCTGCAATGCTACGAAAGGAATTATGGAACAGATTTAGATTACAGTCTCCGGTCAAGAGGAGCTGAGCATTAGCATGGCTAAGCCATATATCTGAAATTTGCCTTGTCATTTCTGTCTGGAGATGCTGGTGAAAGTGCTGTTGTGCTACGCCATTGAAAACATTGTGAGAATACACATTTTTCAAAACCTTGGTCAAGTGCAACAATGCATCAAGTTGTCACCTGCAGGCCTTCATTGTAAACCATTAAAGAGTAACACCTATTCCCTAGTAAACCTGAAGAGGAACCTCTTCCTGGTAATCAAAGAGCAATAGCCAATAAAGAGCTGGGGTACTGTACAATTGGGCAATTAATAAAAACACAGCTTTTCTGAGTTGTTGATGAAGCACATAAGTACCTTGATTACTTTAAGTTGACTGCTGATTATAAACCAGTAGGTGATGAGATATTAAAACTTGGAATTCATGAGAGGACGTTGATGGTTTTTCAATTCAAGAAGAAATCCTGTTCAAGAAGGTAGATTGTGCTGGCAGACCTTAAATGCTTTCCAAATTGCTAAAACCTTGTCCAACTCCTGACTAACCATGCATAGTCCTCATCATTTTAGCATACCAATGTTCAAAGGTTTAAATATTTTTTGTTTAACAGTATTGCAATATCAAGGAGCAGGCAACCAGCATAGCACTGGAAATAAAATATTCAACATGCTTGCTCATCCTACTAATAGTATATGAAAAACCAAATAATGCTAGACTAGCTTCCAGGACAATTCCTAATTGAATGCATTTACTTAATTCCTGAAATAACTTATTCCAGAATTGATAAAGTGCAGGGCATGTGAAGAAAATACGCAATCAATTTCCTGTGTCGTTAAGTTGCCACTGAAGGCAGTGATCAGGGATTGACTGAAACATCCTGTGAAGATTGTTGTTTTTGACCAGTGAAAAAGTAACCCATCTGAATAAACCCCTTAGCTTTCCAGTCTTCCAAAGTGGACTTAGAAATAGTAAGCCTTTAAAATGTACAATCATATATTGAAGTAAACAAATGGCAAAACGGAAATCGCTAAGACTTGAAAAATGTCTTAATAGAAATTTCTATTGTATGGACCACCTTATACCTGGGGGGTGATTCTAACATTGGCGGGCGGCGGAGGCCGCCCGCCAATGTTCCCCCTCCAAAATACCGCTCCGCGGTCAAAAGACCGCTGAGGGTATTTTGGGATTTGCCCTGGGCTGGCGGGCGGCCGCCAAAAGGCCGCCCGCCAGCCCAGGACAAATCGACCTTCCCACGAGGACGCCGGCTCCGAATGGAGCCGGCGTAGTGGGAAGGTGCGACGGGTGCAGTTGCACCCGTCGCGTATTTCAGTGTCTGCTTTGCAGACACTGAAATACTTTGCGGGGCCCTCTTACGGGGGCCCCTGCAGTGCCCATGCCATGGGCATGGGCACTGCAGGGGCCCACAGGGGCCCCGCGGCACCCCCTACCGCCATCCTGTTCCTGGCGGGAGACCCGCCAGGAACAGGATGGCGGTAGGGGGTGTCAGAATCCCCATGGCTGCGGAGCGCGCTCCACAGCCATGGAGGATTCTGTAGGGCAGTGGTAAATCGGCGGGAGACCGCCGGTTTACCCTTTCTGTCCGCGGCTGAACCGCCGCGGTCAGAATGCCCTTGGGAGCACCGCCAGCCTGTTGGCGGTGCTCCCGTGGTCGGTGACCCTGGCGGTCACCGGCCGCCAGGGTCAGAATGACCCCCCTGGTCTTTTCAAAAGATTTGCTGTTTTTAAAAAGACTAGTAAATCAATTGAAGACTCTTTCAGCAGGTGAATTAATGAAAATCTGTTAAAGACTTCTGTCTCGGTAGAAAGTTGAACAACATTATCCAATAGTTCAGTCTGATAATAGGTCTGAAAAAATGAGGTAGGATGAGTCCTCCCTTTGTTTCATATAGTTGCAAGACCGTGAGCTTTACCCTAGAATATTTATTATTCCATTTGAATTTCTGGATAAGTAAATCTAATTCTTTAAAATATGAATTACTAATCTTAATGAAAAGATCTGTAAAAAGAAATAAACATAATGGCAAAATGGTAATTTTACTTAACCCTCCTGGCCGATTAGTGATAAAAGAAGTAAAGTCCATCTTTCTAATAAGGCTTTAACTTTGCTAAACATGGGGGCATATTTATACTCCGTTTGCGCCGAATGTGCGTCAAAATTTTTGACGCACAGTCAGCGCAAACGTTGCCCCATATTTAAACCCTGACGCCCGAGCCCGCGGACGATAAAAATCCGCAATGTGCGCCATTTTCTGGATGCGGCAACCCGCCCTGCGTTAATGATATGCAGGGTAGGCGTTCCCGTCCAAAAAACGACGCACACAGCCGTGCGTCGTATTTATGCTTCCGGGCAAAAATGACTCTCGGCCAGGAGGCGGAGCAAAAAAATGACGCAAAGCCCGATGTGCATCAAAATTTAACGCCTGGGTCAGGGCAGGCATTAAAATGGGGCAAACACACCTGTATTTAATCAGAACACACAGAACAAACAACAGAGCAGCAGAGCAGCAACAGGGAGACATGGAGGTAATTTTTATCCAGCGTGCACGTAGACGCAGAGCCCTGCAGCAACAACAGCAGCTACAACAACAACAGCAGGGACCCCAAAGGCAGCGCAGAAGGCAGGAGAGGATATTCCACCCAAGAACAACCCTGCATGGCCTCAGGGAACACAACATCATACAGAGGTACCGGTTGAACTGGCAGGCCATTCAGCAGCTCCTGAGAAATATTGAACAGCAGTTGGCCCCCACTTTGGTGACACCCCACACCATCCCAACAGAAACAAAGCTGCTTGCCGTACTTCCCCTGCTGGCAAGTGGCTCGTTTCAAACAACTGGTGCCCTGGTTGGTGGAATATCACAACCATCATTCTCCGCATTTCTGCCAAAAGTACTGGATGCCATCATTCGCCTGACACCCCTCCACATCTGCTTCCCTAACACACTGCAGAAGCAGCAGGAAACAAAACAGGGGTTCTACGCCATCAGTGGCTTCCCACACGTCCTTGGTGCAATCGACTGCACACACGTACGCCTTGTGCCACCTGCTGCAACAGAACACCTCTACCGCAACAGGAAGCACACACATTCAATCAACGTGCAGGCCACAGTCGATCACCAAGGATTGATCAGCAACATTGTGGCTAAATATCCTGGGAGTGTACATGACGCATTCATCTTCCGTCACTCTACCATCAACCAACACTTCCAAGATGGACGGTATGGCAATGGACTACTTGTTGGTAAGTACAAAAATCCAACTTATATACACACTGCACAGCAACCCTCTAGGACACACAACACATACACCACAATAGCAACACCTAGCCAGGAACACACTGAGGTCCTCACATCACTAGCCATGTTTCTGAAGTCACCATTGAACCTGTCACACATTGGAATTTACTGTACAGCTTAATGTGAAGACATTAATGAGTGTGGTTGCCTAAATGTCACCTTGCAAATGGTAAATGTCACAATAACCTGTACATTAATACATTGCATAAGTCTTAAGGTATGGGATGTCCAGGGTACTTTCATATGAACGTGTTAGCTGCACTTTCATTTTTAACCCTGCCTGGAACTATCATCTCACCCCCAGTGAAGACACACGGACACCTGTATCACAAGTCACAATGCTAGGGAGGGCACACTGTACTGAAAATCCAAAAACATACTGCTGACAAACGGTTAGCTAACAAACACTTGCTCAGCCAAGGAAAAAACTCAATGCAAAAGTTTTAGCCTACAAGTATAGGTTGTCACATTAGTACACAAAAGAGTCACAGACTACACAAGACAACTACTGCCATCAAAGGTCTGTACAAGAGTGCCTCCTACATCTACGTGATCCCATTCTGTGTTTTTCTTTCAGCTGATCAGGGGTATGGCATCCAGCCTTGGCTAATGACACTATTTGGGAACCCGACTACTGCTGCAGAGCGGGCATACATCGACGCCCAGAAGAGGACACGCAGCATTGTTGAGCGGACCTTTGGGATCCTCAAGTCAAGGTTCCGCTGCCTTGACAACACTGGCGGTAGCCTACTATATTCCCCAGAGATGGTCTGTAGGATCATACTCACTTGTGCCATATTGCACAATATTTGTGTAAAAAGGAACATTCCCCTCCTCGAACCAGACCCAGACATGCCTGAAGACGATGAAGAGGAGGATGCTGACCTGCAACAGGAGGGGGACCAACCAAACACAGCTGTTGGAGTGCGTAGGCGCCAACAGATTGTAAATAATTGCTTTTCATAATTTCTTATATCACCACTTATTGCACAATTGTAAATAAACACAGATAAGAAACACCACATCATGGTTTGGCCTATTCATTTCTGCCCACCTTTAGTTTGAAATTCCTGAAGAAGAATGTTGTCTCATTGAGCAATAATGACATAACACTCATCACACAAAAAATATACACCACAAATGTCTGCACAGAGGCTATGATGTTTCATGATACATTACCATCCACAGAGGCCAACAGGAGTACAAATGTGGCAATGACACATGCCTCACCTGAGACATTCTCTCACTCAGCGCAAAAATGTAGCTCATTTGACAGTCTCATTACACGTGTTCAGTGACAGGGTGGGACCATCCATGTGTACGTGACCATGTCCTCAATGACGTCTCTCAATTTTTGCTACAAACAATGCCCAATTGGAACAAGATTAGCTGCCACTAACTCATGAGGAGACCTTGAAGTTACAGTGACAACATACACCCAGACAGTTGATAGTGGATCTACATTGGACCACACATATAAACATATGCCATCCAATCAACCAAATATTTGCAAGCAGCCGATCACAGTAGTGTCCCAGTTCGAACCTAGCAGGAAGAATGAAACATGCCACTAAACCAGGTAATGCATAAAGGGCCACATACATCAACAACCAATTTGTCATCAGCACATGAGGAACGCTGAGATTTAGCAAAAAATTTCAGTGCAAAATGGTATGTCAGATTGCTCCAAATAATCAATAGGGCAAACGTCAAATGGGCAAATGGGATTATTGAATGGCTAACAGTGAATCATACCCTATGGCCTTCCATGAGCCTGCTGCTGCAGTTTTAGCATAACAGAATAAATGAAAGCCGTGGATAAATTAGCAAATCTGGAAGGGCAAACCCTAGGGTGCTGGGGGCCTAAGTCCACCTCTACCGCCCCCCAAATATACAAGAATTATGTACATGTGAAGTAAACACATGCATAAGGCGCATGTGTGGCCTACATGTCAAATGTAAAACACATATAAGATACACAAAATCATTATTAGGACATGGTTAGCCCCATAAAAAGTGTAAGTGACAATTGCACTACCTGTTTGGACTATAGATAAATGGATTACCGTGATAAATGTGGACACATTGTTGCTAAGGAATCCATCCTGGTATCCCATTCATCATTTGAAATTAGCCATCAGCAATTACCCAAAATATGTGTACAAATATGGGTAATAACCATTTTGAGCAATCATTAATATTACACTGTGAATGCCTTCTATACATCCAATAAGGGACATGTGTCATAGCTAACCACAAATGTGTATCACTTAGCACCGTTTGGTCATGCCAAAATTCCTTTCACAATTCGACAAAATTAAGACATTTTTGTCAAAATGCGTCATATTTCCACGCATACAGCATGGGCGTCATCATTTTTTGACGTACAGGAGTGCACAGAATGCAGAGTCAAAAAATATCATATTAAAAACAATAGATTAATAAGCTGCATTACATGGCCACCATATTTTCTATGATGCGTCATATTTCCACGCATACAGCATGGGCGTCATAATTTTTTGACGTACAGGAGTGCACAGAATGCAGAGTCAAAAAATATCATATTAAAAACAATAGATTAATAAGCTGCATTACATGGCCACCATATTTTCTATGATGCGTCATATTTCCACGCATACAGCATGGGCGTCATAATTTTTTGACGTACAGGAGTGCACAGAATGCAGAGTCAAATAATATCATATAAAAAATAATAGATTAATAAGCTGCATTACATGGCCACCATATTTTCTATGATGCGTCATATTTCCACGCATACAGCATGGGCGTCATAATTTTTTTACGTACAGGAGTGCACAGAATGCAGAGTCAAAAAATATCATATTAAAAATAATAGATTAATAAGCTGCATTACATGGCCACCATATTTTCTATGATGCGTCATATTTCCACGTATACAGCATGGGCGTCATAATTTTTTGACGTACAGGAGTGCACAGAATGCAGAGTCAAAAATAATTTTCATATTTGGTTCTCATATTTGCCAGCGAATTACATTTCAACTCTAGAACTGTAAACTCAGCCTCACACAAATGTAAGGGAACAATGTAGAAATTATTTTTGACTCTGCATTATGTGCACTGTTATGCGTCAAAAAATATGAAGCACAATCTGTATGCGTGAAAATATGACGCATAACGGGAAAATAAAAACGGCGGCCATTTTATGCAGGATGTGATGTAATAGGATATCCTGTTTACAGAATCTGTACTGTGAGTGTACTTTCACTTTCACTTTGCAGTCTCAGATTATTCTAGACTGTGTGGCTGTGTGAAAAGTGTTGTCCTGTGTTTTAGTGCTTTTGTGTCCAGTGTACCTTCTCTATTGTGCTTTTGTGATCATTGTCTTGTTGTCTAATATTGTCTGAGTCTGTTTTGTATACTTTTGTCAAATCCAGTGTTTCTTTTTTTTGTCTGTGGGAGTCTGTTCTTGGTAGTTTAAATTTAGGGTTAGTTGGGCTATTTTTCTTAAGTTTCTTTTTCCTTCACAACTCTACCTTTCCCCATTTCCCCCTTTTCCTTTTTGTTCAACATTTTTCACCTTTGTAATTGTAAAGATGTCAGGTAGGCCACCGCTTTCCAGGATGGGTGAGGAGGAATTGGGGGGATTTATTTGGCTTGTTTGCCATTTCCTCCCACTCATGCTGGAGGCTGGGGGCCGTGTGATACAGGGGTATCACACGGAGGCACGTAAAGTCCGGTGGGGGAAGGTACGCCATCACTTGATCCGGGTCTACGGTAGCATGAGGAATGACCATCAACTCAAGCACCGCTGGGCTGATCTGATATCCAGGGAGCAGGATCTGCTGGACCACCTGGGAATCAGGATTGGTGGCCATGTTGGTGAGTACAAATCAATGACATGTGAATAATTGAAAGCTGTGTGGGGACATGTGATGATTGTTACCCAATCTGCTAGATAAGTAGCTGACTGTGTGTAATGCTAGGGAAACCTACTGGGTAATTGTTGCACAATGTATAGGAAGACAAATGCTAGCAGTCAGATAGCTCATGTTTTCAACACATACCAGATGCCTGTAGCTGTATGTAATGTAGTGTTGCCTTTGTGTCAGACAAGCGACACGTTAATGCCTCTATTTGAACTCTACAGGTCATAATTGCCAGTGAAAAAGGGATGTTGAAACATCATACCTACATATGTAGACGCCATAGCTAGACAGAAATTTGTAAAACCATTATGATGCTGTAAATGAGTGGTGCCTTCACGTCAATTGAAGTTAGCTATGTTGTCCGCACATATGTCACATGTGTGTCTGGTTGGTGTGTGTTGAAAATGACCACATAGCCTGTTTGAGTTTGAGGGGTCATGCAGTCCTCAAGTAACCAGCTTTTGGATGTCTCTCTGGGATGCACATGATGAGATGAATGCACCCCGATATTGTTGGGGCATACTAATGGAGGTGTATCTTTGACACCACATGACTGTCCTGGCCACTGCATGTGTGTAGTATGGTGTGTAACTGTAGCAGGAGACTCCTCCAATGTAAATGTTGATTAAGAAATCTTCCATGCAGTATGAGCATGTGTCAAAGTGTTTCATTACGCATGTCATATTCTCACATTGTCATTGTAACTGCAATTGTTTGTCAGTGCACGGAGTCTGAGTATATTCTTCCTTCCATGCTTTACAGGTGGACCTGCACCGTACACCGTGGGAGAGGTGGCTCATTTTGAGGACCCCGACACCTACAGTGAGTGTGGCATGAGTGCTATTTTTATTGTTTGCTAGTGATGCATGATGGACTACTGTGTGTTCAACAGAATTCAAGGTTTGATGCGCTGCCCGTTCATTATTATCGTTGCATTAGTGGGATTTCAAATATCACTTCAGTTTCTGTAGACCAATGCTTATCCATCTCTCAGATTTAGGGGCTGTAGGTCATTCCAGTTGGCACCGCTATGGGGAGTGGGATGAGTCATGTGGAATACACTGGTTAATGTAAGAATTGCTCTGGGACTTGGCTTGGACTGAGTCTGCATTTCAGACTGACATTCTCCCAGATAGCTTCTGCAAAAGGCTTGTCTTAAATATGCAGCTTCCTAGTTGATGATGGACTGAGTACACTGTAGGTTGGATCTTCCGGGGGCATGTACTTCCACAAGTTGAACTAGAAGTGTGTGGGACTAGAGTGCAATGGCCTAGGTGTTCATTCTACTCATGATCATGGGTGTTCTTGCTCCTCTGTGTGTGTGTTTAAATATGCCTCACTGGTAGCATGTGATGTTGGCCTAAGTCAGTGCATTTTGACATGTGTGGACCTTGGATAGGACACTGTTTGGCTGACTCTAAATTGTTGCTAGCCCTTCATTGGTGTTGTGTGTGGAGGCAAATACTTGTTGACCTTTCTATACACTCCTGGGTGTGCATTGAATCTGGGATTGTTGGTTGTTCTTCCCACCCCACCCTCAAAGACTGCCATGTGATTGGGAATAGGGTACCTAGGACTGTAGCAACCAGTATGTTACACATACTTGTGACCTTTTGCAACTTTGTTTAGAACCTAGTGTACACATTCGGTTATGGCACATGAGTTCAATATTTGCAAACAACAATTTACAAATGGCATTGAGTGAGGGTTGTGATAGTTATCACATAGAGTGACATATGTAGTGAAGTCAGTATGCGGAAGAGGTTCAGCCATAATGTCAGCTGCATTAGCCATTATTTGGATGAGAAGTTTAGGCAGATGTCACCCATCATGTAGAGACATGGATATGCTAGGTGTGAGATGGCCTTTTGTATGCAGGCTTCACATGTACTTCCTCTGAGACTTTCAATGAACTATGTTGTGACAATCGCTGTAACAAATACAGTACAAGTAATGTGCAATTGACCCATTGTGCTATTCCACCCAATGCATTTCCTATGGTAAATAGTTGCCATATCTCTTCACAGCTGCAAACATGAGTGCCGCAGAGAGACACCAGTTTGAACGGCGTGCAATGCGATACCGGCACATCCTGCAGGTGCAGTCGGGGTTCAGGAGGATGGCCCGCAAATACCAAGCCGATCGGGCCTCCGGGGCATGGTGAGCCTCACCACAGGGTGGCCCTACATTGCCCACAACAGCCACCACCACCACATCCACCAGGTCTCCCCAAGTGGCCCCAGCAACGGCGGGGACAGTTGACCCTGCCTCGTCAGCACGACCTGGACCCAGCCATTTCCAACACGCAGGACAGTCCAGTGGGCATACAACTACTGCCACACCGTCCACCTCGGCCAGCACACAGACTGCAGCAGCCCCTCCTGTAGACCCAGCGGCATTCCTGGCATTAAGTCTTAAAATGGATAAAGTTATTTCAAAGGTGGACAAGCTAAGCCAGGATGTGGCATATATTAAGAAAAGGGTTCGGTCCATCAGGCGGACCCTACGGAGGGCCAACCTCTAGGACTTTTTGCATGTTTTACATTTACCCCTCCCCTCTCTCCTCTTTCCTTTTTGTACTGATAGTTGGGTTTTGGGGATTAGTGTTAGGTTAGTGTAGGTTGTTAGCTTAGTTAGTGTTAGGGAGGAGGGTGGGGGTCCTTATTCTTTCTATTTTTCTTTTTTGGGTGGGTGGGGGTGGGTCAATGTTGGGATTCCTGTTTGTTATTAAAAAAAAACAAAAATAAAAAAATAATTAAAAAAATAAAATAAAAAACTCCCAAAAAATATATGATTGTTTAGGATAGTATAGTATGTGTGTAGGTTAGTATGTGTTGTCCTGCATGTGTCCTGTCTCATAATGGTGGGGGGGGTTGATGTTTAGATCGATTTGTTATATGTGTAGACTAAAGACTTTAGCTTAGGTTAGTTAGGGACAGTTGTGGGTTAGGAGTAGTCAGGTTAGATTAGTGTAGGTATGACTTTTCCCTTAGTTGCCTCTGGTGTGAATACATAGGAATAAACATATAGTTAACCCTTTGCATTATGCGTTAACTGCTACTTTATCATGGCCTTGACATCAGTGTAGGTGAATGTTTTTCTATGACATTTGTGTCCTATGCTACCCACCACAGAAAATGGAGGTTTAACATGGCAGCTACCCCTGTGCTAACTTGGTAAGTATCCACCATTTGGGAGACCCACCATTGGTAGTTTACATCGATCACCAAGGATTTGTGTTGATGAATAGGTATTCTACATCACAAAGTGTGCTTCCAGACTTGGTATTGTGGGTAATTTATTAGGTCGGACTGCAGTGTGATGTTCAGGGAGATCTTTGTAGATGAGGTGTTGTTTACACTCTTGTCTTGTTGCCTTCATTGCTGACATAGATCATGTGTGTATTAATTCAGCATGACTTCCCTTCATGGAAGTATACTCAGAAAGGTTGATTGATGCAGTGTTTATTTGTGTTTGCTTAGATTATGCTGCATAATTTCATGTTTTAGTATTGCATGGTGCCTACAATTATCAGCCACCATTAGTTGGCTTGAATTGCTATAGATGGAGCATTATTCTGTCCAACACAGCATGATTGTGTGTGGTTTGTACCTTCATCAGTTATTCTCCTCAGGATGGTAAGGCTATGATGCAATCCTGGCCACTGCACAGATGTATCAGACTACATGATGTCAGGACAGTTGTATTGACAAGCTACATGGTTGTCACACAGGCACTTTAGAGTTATCTACTGCACAGATGATGTGTCAAATAACACAGAGGCATATTAGGTGTGCAAGTGCTATTTATTGATAGGTGCTGTAGTGCAAAATGTCCATTGTCCATGTTTGCTGAGTCCGTTCTGGTGCATTCTTACATGGGGATCCTACAGAAGGGGTGTGGATGATGCTCCTGACATGCTGGGGTTATGTCACAGACAGTGCAGAGGGACAGGATTTGGCGAATAGTAGGAGAGAGACATTTACTGGCAATGGTGACAAGTCATACAGTGGTTAGCAGAACAGTCATTGAGTGTAGTTGTAGTGAGACTGGCATTTGACAAAAGGACCTTGGTCAAAGTAGGCCATGGTGCAGGGACTAGTGCTTCCGGGTACTCTTCCGTGAGAATGTGATCTGTTCCATGTCTTCTTCTTCTGATGTGTGTGTTGCCTGGTTTGTCCTTGTTGTTGTTGGTTGTGAAGGGGCAACACACACCTCAGTGTTAGAAGACGTGGAGTCAGACATCCTGGGAGCTGCTCCCTGTGAAGTTCTTAAGGGCAGTACTGCTGCAAGGAGGGCCTGCTGGTTTTTGAGAATAGCAGCCACATCACGATGGTAGGCAGCCAGGTCGGCCCTGAGGGGTTCAATGTTGCATTCGTGCACGCGTTGACTGGCTTGCCGTTGTAGGTGTTGTGTCAACTGTATTACAGCTGTGCTGATTTCCTTCTGTGTTTTCGCAAGTTCCTGCAAGAGAGATGTTAGGGCTTGCATAGCAGCTGCCTGATCTGCAAATGACGTCATGCACGAACGCACCCCCTCAAGGCTGGCTGCCATATTTTGCATCCCCACCCGCACCTCCTTGGCCAGCTCCCGCTGTACACCAACTACAGTTCTTTCAAAGCTGGTGCCAGTGTCGTCAGAGTCATCAGCTGTGTTGGAGCTGGCAGGTCTTACAATTGGGGTGGTGGGTGGGTCTTCTGTGATGGCTGCTTGTTCTGTGCTCCTCCTTGTGACTGAAGGTGCGGTCTGGAGGCTTTCAAGGACCTTTTGGATGGTCTCCTGGGAAATGTTTATGGGCTCGTCATCCATGTCTTCAGGGAAATCAGGGACAGGCATATCGGCAGGAGATCCATGTTCCTCTGCAATGAAACAGGGTACAATTAGTGTGTCTGTGTTGTGACAATTTTGCCGTATCATGCAAGCCTTTTGATGACTTTACTTTGTGCTCTGGTTTGGTATTGGTATCTGCTGTCCTTCATATGGGCATTGTTATAGGCCTATGGCCCACCTGTGTGTCACATGTATGATATAGAGTTATCAGACTTGTCTGCCTAATCGCCTCTAGGTGTTGCTTTGTACCAATTAGGGAATAGCATATTTTTGTCCTACTCGTCCCTCCGTGTATATTTATTCTTATGGTGAGACCTTTTGTCGCGTGGGATCTCATTATCCTAAATGAGACTACTGGATTTCTAGGCAGCAGGATCGATAACGGTGTGGGGGACTGAGTCTGACCCACTTGTAAAGAACTCTGTCACCCTAAGTTTTTGCTCCGGCTAACAAGCAGTGCCTCATTTCTCCCAGCCGAGCGCATGACATCTTTGGAACTTCTCAGGGAAGTCGTGGTCACTCAGATCCAAACCAACTCTATCATTTACAATATGATCTCATATACAAATGACACAGACAGTATAAGTTTTATATAATGTTTTCATAAAACGACTGTATTTTAGATAATAAGGCGTGAGCCGCAATAACCAGAACAATACAACATAGTAGGATTGAAATAGTCACCAGGAGAGTGAAACATAAGAACAAAGCTATCATAGTGCCTAACAGTTTCTACTCTCCCTCTGCTTGATCTATTTAGAGCACAGCATATTAAGCTTCTAGCTTGCCTTTCCGAATCACTGGGGAGACATCAGCCCTCATACCTCAGCAAAGGCCTGTGATCTGGTTCAGCATCTGCAACGAGGCAGTCAGCGTCTAGTTGTGGTTCTCTGGTCGGAATGTCCCTCTTGCGTGTATTGGGACAAGGAAGTGATTTTATAACTAACATGTCATCGTGATCACAAAATGTCCCTACACAGGAATGCCAAATCTAAACTCCTACCACGTCTATCGGCAATGTACCAGACTTTATCCTTGACTGAAGCACAGAGTGAATATGTTATGGAGAACTCCAGTGCTGAAGTAGGCAAAACAGTGTGATATGAATAAAAAACAACACCGTAGAACTGGCTATTTGAAAAATAACAGTACGAAGCCTAATAAAAAGCATTTAGAGCAAAGTGCACAGAGGCTCTAAGCTGTCAGCAAATGAATAAAATACATTCAGGGCAAAGTGCACAAAGGCCTAAAGCCTGAAGCTAATGCGCAAAGGATACGTAAAAGTAACCACACTACACTTTCACTGGCTGTGGGTGTTGTGATTGCCCTGGCAGCACACTTGCCTCTCAGGACCTGCCCCAAAATCTTTTTATTCACATTGACCTAATTGTAATTGTTATGTGGCATATCCTATGCATGGCAATGTTACGATGTGATATGGATGTAGACATTGTGCATGTTTCCAGCTGATGTTGGGTAATGTGTGTTTAATTGGATTGCCCTGTTTATCGTATCAATGTCCAATTTGGTTCTCAGACTGTGCAGGTGTGTTTCAGTGACCAGTTGCATGTGTCCCCTCCTCAATGTTGTTGTCTGAGCAGTATGACATTAGTGATGTTGCCTTGTTAGCCAGGCACGTGAGGGACCCTGACGTATGCAGCATGTGTGTGTCCTTAGTGCTGTGTGGCTCCTACTGCTGTTTACTTTGGCTGATGTATGTGTCAACTATGGGCATTGGCATTTGAGTGTACTGGTACCTTTGTCTTATTTCTGGGAATAGTTGCAGATGTCATCCTCACCCCCTAATTTAGGTATGTATGTTCCATGGGGAGGTTCCTGCCATTAGCTACTATAGCTGCACAGAGATCAGAGGTGTTAGTGTCAACTGTTGTCGCAGTTACATTGCAGTTGTTGTTTTGGCTACTGGATTACTGATAGGGACCTAGTTGATGTAGGATACATTTTGACTGACAAGTGCCTGGATGTAAGTTTGACGTAGTGGCCTTCCCACCTGTCGCGGCTTTCCCTTAGCTCCATTGTTGTCATGACAGGATGGCCCCATGGGACTGTTGTTGGTGCTGTGTTTTGTCGTGCCCCAGCTTCTGTCTATGCTGGGCATGCCCCCGTGCCCCTTTACCCATGCCACTTCATATATATGCTGACTTACATGCATTGTGTAGTAGGTATTCCCCACCCTGGTTGAAGTTATCATTATTGCATTATAATTCCCCATGCGACTTACCCTGCATGTGCGTTGTCTCGTGGTAGTCTGCGCTGTCCTGTCCTTGAATCCCTGTGACGATCTCCTCATGAATGACGGCTGCAACCATCTCCTCCATGTGGTCCAGGGCCTCCTGGTGTGCTGGACTCCCACCTCCAGTCTGCAGTGCTGCCTTCCTGTTCCTGGCCATTTTTTCCTTTGTCCAACGTTTGCAGTCATGCCAGCGTTTCTTACACTCGGTGACTGTTCTGCGTTCTTCAGCCACACTGTTGATCTTGTCCACAATTTGTTGCCATATGGCCTCTCTCCTGCTGATTGGCAACTTAGAGGTGATGAACAGTTGGTGCTGGCGTTCCGTCACCTCTTTAGCCAGGATTTCCTGCTCCTCTGCACTGAAGCAACACTTTCTTTTTTTTCTATATATGTCTTGGTTCCTGTATGGATCATTATGGCTGGTTCCTGGTCTGCTGTCATCTTCCTGGGGTCTGTTGTGGCATCTGGGATCCATTTTGGCTCTCCTCTGCTGAAAGGGCAGTGTTCGCGGGTAAATTTGACGCTATTGCGTCAAAATAAACGGCGCTTTCCGGGTTGCGCTGTCGTAAATAGACCCACAGTCATTTGCGTCGCGTTAACGTTGGTTTAATTTACGACTTGACGCCGCTGTGTGCGTCACTAAATAATGACTCCCACCTGCGGGTAGCGCTCACCAGCCTGGGGGAAAACATCAAAGGGCAGGAGCCCTTTAATCTACGTCGCGGGGAAAACATCAAAGGGCAGGAGCCCTTTAAATCTACGTCGCGCTCCCGCCGCCGCGGGTAGCGCTCACCAGCCTGGGGGAAAACATCAAAGGGCAGGAGCCCTTTAATCTACGTCGCGGGGAAAACATCAAAGGGCAGGAGCCCTTTAAATCTACGTCGCGCTCCCGCCGCCGCGGGTAGCGCTCACCAGCCTGGGGGAAAACATCAAAGGGCAGGAGCCCTTTAATCTACGTCGCGGGGAAAACATCAAAGGGCAGGAGCCCTTTAAATCTACGTCGTGCTCCCGCTGCGCGGGCGGCGCCCGGGCAAAGCCCGGGCCAAGGGCGGGCCCGTCCTGGCCCGTCATTGCCCGGAAGAGGCTGGGCTGGGCCCCCCCCCCTTTCACATGCCCCCCGAGGGCCCTAGCCCACAAAGGAAGGAGATATTCTAACTGAAACTGAGAGGACACAGGAACTATTGCCCATTTTGACCCGGCCAGTGGCTTCTTTCTGGGAAACCTCGGGTTTTGCCTCAGCCTTTGGTGGGACACCAAGTGCAGGAACATCCCAGGAGCCACTATACGCGGGATAATCAAGTGACAATTTATTTTTATCCTTTTCTTTTCTTATCTTTCTTCTTCTTAAATTCTAAATTCATACTCAATCAGACTGTTACACTCGGCAAAGTGCTCTCTATATATTTCCACTTTCTGCCAAATCGTATAATTATTTTAGTTGGGTTGGTGTTATCCTGGTCCATATAATTAACAAATACCCCATCTCTCCTCACACCGGATTCAGAGAGACATCATATAAAAATATGGGGAAAAGGAAGCACACAAAACTGAGTCACCCTCCAAGCTTAAAAGATAGTACTTCTATATTAAAATACATTTCAGGGGCTATGGGTATGATAGACAAACAAATTGCTAACGTAGAGAGGAAAATCCTGACATCCAAAGACCATAATACCCAATCCCTAACGGACGTAGTGATAACTGATGATTCTACAAGGTGTAATAATGATGCATTGAACAGAGATGTAATAGATAAAAATGGATGCATTCAAAATATTTCAGACTCAATCCTCTCACTAGATGACCTTTCACCTGTAGCCAAACGACAAAGGAAGCCGCCGCCAGAGAAGGCAGACAACACCCCTAAAAAATCTTTAAAGAATGACTCGGTACCCACACTCGATAGAAAGCCCTTAAAGAAGTCAGCTCGGAAGAAACTCCTAATTAAACCAGCAGACACAACTAGATCTCTCCTAGCCAACCTCTGTGACCTAATAAATAGCATGAGCTTATCATTTGGGGCCAAATTGGATTCCCTGTTGGAACGCTTAAAAGTAGTGGAGTGTAGGGTCGTGGCAGGTATGGGATCTGTAAAGTCTTTATACCCAGAGGCTCTACATGACCTAAAACAAAACCCAAGTATAATATTGCCAAATTCGAACTTCGAGCGAAATTCTGAACCCATACTCATAGATAAGGCTAACGACCCACACTCGTTCCCAAGGCTTTTGATTAAACCACAGGTACCTTCCGTAACAGCAAGTTCTAGCCATATACTCCATATTCACAAGCCCCCATCCAGTACACAATCATTCCCACCAGCACTAACTATTAATCATAAACAAGCTTCCACATTGCCCAATACTTCCTCACCAATTAGGACAAATACTCCCCAAACAGACAAAGGAAGGTCCCAACATATTGAGACAAGACCCCCGAACTTCACATACATACTTAGTGATCACTTACATCTTCCTCCGGAGGCAACTCCATATGTCGTGGTCCTGTCAAATGTTCCCCCCATAGGTGATCAATACCGGGAAACGTGGCCGGCATTGAGGAACAAGGCCCTGAACTGGATAGGAACACGCTTGGGTCCTGGGTGGGTGGGGGCCTTATTTAACGATATAAAAATGGTAAGAAGAGTCAAGTGGCTAGGAAACAGGGAAAAAGTAGCAGAAGGAGACTATGTGGTTCTTTCATTTAAGACACCAGACCTGGTCCACAGCATCATCCACAAACTAGGCGCTAGACAAGTCACTTGCCAAGGAATCTCACTGCTACCCCTGGGTTTCTTTTATCCAAGATCTTCGGGGCGTAATGTTGGGAACCTACAACCCGTAAATGAACAAGCACTAAATACCTTGGGCCATAATCCTCTTCGTAATAGATTTCTACCTCTTCAAACGTTAGAAGATTTGGACTGACTAAACAGGAACCAGATAGATCCCCTATATGACCTTGCCCCGGATGTAAATAAAGAAAGATCCACTGAGAATAGCGGCGAGGTATCCCAAGAGAAGGCACCCGATCGGAACATCATAGATATTCGTTCGAATCAGGGAAACCAACTCTCCCCAATAATCTACACTCAAGACGATGTACAACCTTTACCATCTATAGAGGAGGTGCACCCTCAACCCTATCAATACACGGGAACAACTATACTCTATTGGAATGTGGCAGGCCTAACTAATAAGATCAACAACGAACTCTGGGTGAATTTCATCGGGGATTTTCCCTGTATTTGTCTTCAGGAGACCTGGACACTAAATCCAGTTCACATAAATGGGTATAAGACATTCCATACACCAGCTGTACAGGTTAATCACGGCAGGCCAAAGGGAGGCTTATGCACATATATCTCAAACAAGGCACGGCTAAATAACCCAAAAATGCAAATTACAAAAACCTATTATCAAATGATTGAATGTAACTTGGATCAGAACACGCACCTAATACTCATCAACTTCTATAATAATGCAATCCACAGAGAAGTCCCCAAAATTTTAACAGAGATGGGTGAGGACCTAGAGGAAATATGCGCGAGCAATAGACGCGAGACCCTCATTATATGGGGGGGCGACTTCAACGTACACCTCTGCAAGGAACTTACAGGAAAGGTGTGTGGCTGGGATACCGAAGATCTTGGCCTAGGATTGCACTTCTCACATACCATTCAAGGAGAGGCAATGAATTCAGTGGCTCAAAAATATAATTTGTTTTTTGTAAATGAATTACTGACTAAAGAACTACAGCTTAAACCAACCTTCAATGGAAGGGGTGCACACACAATCATTGATTATATTTTACTGTCAACACATTTTTTACACTATTTATCTAACTATACAATCCACGATATTGCAATAAGCGACCATTTCCCCCAAAGCTTGGAACTTTCATTAACCCCGCCCACACAGGCTAAAACCAGAGAGGTAATGATGGCAAACGATATTGAACTAGCCCCGGGTAATGGCTATACTTTGAGATGGACTCAGACTGACCCACAGGCGTTATTGAAAGACATATTACGTGAACATACCCAAGTGTTCTTAGATTGTCTTAGTGAAGA
Organism: Pleurodeles waltl; assembly: GCF_031143425.1. Lineage (NCBI taxonomy): Eukaryota > Metazoa > Chordata > Amphibia > Caudata > Salamandridae > Pleurodeles > Pleurodeles waltl. Next base: position 443,910,889 of record NC_090448.1, on the reverse strand, counting down.
CACGGACCCTGGACAACGCCTAAGTGCCTTTCAACAGATGACCTATGCTGTAAAAAACGCCCTCACGGTTAGGACTGGAGGGGCAGGGGGCAAGAAAAGGGAAATCGGATGGTTCGACCACGACTGCACGAAAGCGCACACAAGATTAAAAAAAGCCCTAAGCGCCCCCATAAGATGTCAGTCTGAAATACGCACCTGTAGACAGGCATACAAGATAGCCACAAAAAAGAGGAAACTCGCCTTGAGAGAGAAGTCATGGGACAACCTACACAGAGCCAGTCTGACAAAAGACAACGCCCTCTTCTGGAAAACAATAAATTCTCCTGTTCTAGGGGCCAATAATACCCCCAGCATGGAAATTGCAATTTCGGAAGAGGACTGGATTACATACTTTTCTAAAATATACTGTCAACCCAATGACAGAGCTCCCCCTGGACTTTTTAAAAGTCTCAGATCCTGAGGAAGTTCGACACCTAGCAGTATCACCTCAGTTTACCTTAGGGGAGGTAGTAGAAGCCATAAACACAAGCAAAGCTGGGAAAGCGCCAGGGCCTGATGGTGTCCCAATTGATCTATATAAAGCTAACATTGACTTATGGGGCCCCCTACTGACGCAGGTACTGAGGGCCATTTGCTCACAAGGCCCACCATCAACATGGCGTCATTCTATCATCATACCCATATACAAAAAGGGCGATCGTCTAAACCCAGCCTGTTATAGGCCAATCTCCCTCCTTGATACATCAGCCAAATTAGCAGGGAGAATAATTTTAAACAGACTCCAAATATGGGCGGAAGAAAATAATATTTTATCCCCAGTGCAGTATGGCTTCCGCACAGGACTAGGCACAGTGGAACAGGCTCTGAACTTAACTATTCTAGTGGGGAAGTATACGAAGACTAGAGAGGGTAATTTGCATCTGGCCTTTATAGACTTGTCCTCAGCATTTGACTGTGTCCTGCATGAAAAGTTATGGGACATCCTAACAAGTATGGGAGTTGAACCAACAATAGTCCACTTTATAAGAGAACTGTATACTGGGTGTGGAGCAAGTGTAAGGTACGGGATGAGAGGGGAATGCACTAAGTCTTTTGGTATATACAAAGGGGTGCGTCAAGGCTGTGTTTTAGCACCACTACTATTTTCATTATATATAAATAACCTAGAAAATGAATTGATAAACAAATGTAAAGATCTCCCACAAACCGCCCCGTCCCTGCACTCCTTTACGCAGACGATGCAGTACTCATGGCCAGGACACCGCTAGCCCTCCAAAAACTCCTAACCTCCTGTATAAATTACATGACAGCCCTGGGCCTCACAGTTAACCGCTCGAAAACGTTTATAATGAACTGTGGCAGGAAACTGAGTAAGCCCTATAAAACTACTATTCAAGAGGACAAAGTGAAGATAGCTCCCACCTTCTCATATTTGGGCATAATGTTTGACAAACAGGCCACCTGGGCTCACTGTGTGAAAACAAAAAAAGACCAGATTATTAAAACAACGGCGGCTTTGAAGATTTTCTCCAAAAAACTAGGGGGAATCTCTCTGTCAAACATGGTAAAAATCTACAAAGCCAAATGTATCCCGGCGGCTACCTATGGAGCATGCATTTGGGGGTACACGAACTGCCATGCAATACAGTTGGTGGAAAATGACTTCCTGAGATATCTACTAATGGCACCAAATAGCACGTCATCATATATTAGCCATTCGGAACTTGGGGTCCACTTTGTAACTGATTTAATCAAGATACAGCCTTTATTATTATGGCACAAAGTGTGGACCTCTGAGCATACCGGACTAAACCAGGCCATACTATCCGATTGTATGAATCTAACACAGTCGTATAGAGTTCCCTGGCTAAAATACATCATGACCTTTTTCAAAAATATGGGCTGCGAAGCGTATTATCTAAACCCACAATAACTGGAAAAAATAACCAGGAGAGACTTGAGGGCTCTGACTTTGAAGTATTTGGACGATCAGAGATGGGAAGTGGAATCAAAAAAAACAACAGTAATGTTTAACCAACTAATTCTGTTGACGGACGCAGTCCAGCCCTACCTAGTAAGTGTGGTAAATCCCCGACATCGATTTGTTCTCACAAGATTCCGCTTAAATATCTTCCACCGGCTAGTAACTTTTCCGATTATGTGTGACTGGAGTACAGTCTTAAGAGTATGTCCATGTGATGCGAAAGCTCCCCAATCTACAATGCATGTGGTCCTCTTTTGTAAATTTTATGAAAAACCAAGAAAACGCTTTTTACTGCCTTTTTTAAGATCAACTAATATGCGCAAGTGTCGCAACGCGTATTTTAGCTTACAGATTTTATCCTCTATTGAAATATGTGGAATTTTAGCAAATTTTTTATGTACAGTACTCTCTGTAAGGAAGTCTATGGGTGTACTGAATTAACCTTACTTGAAAATCTGCAATTCCTGGCAAACTCTTTACCCCCCCCCAAAAAAAAAAAAGCACTGCAATTGAACCCGTCTTTGCACCGATGTATATTTATCAAGTTTTATATATATCTGTTCTTGAACGAATTAAGGATGTGTCTTATAATCTTACTTATTTTATGTACAACCCTTCATATATATATTTATTACCAATGTGCCATTACTTGACACTTTTATGGCTCGTTGAAAGCCGAATAAAGTTTTGTTTGATTTGATTTGACTCCCACCTGTTGGTTGCGCCGCCGTGCGTCAAAGTATAAATTTGACGCCCGCACGGTGCATCGAAATGGCGTTAGCCGGCGGTAATTTTTTTGACGCAAAACTGCGCCGGCACAGCTTTGCGTCAAAAAGTATAAATATGGCCCATGGTGTTTTAATTAAGATGTAATAATTGTGAATAGCAGTTCATAACAATTACTCCCAGATAATGAATTTGGCGCTGGGGGACAAACTCTTGCTGAAGGTCTTGATGACAATTGATGGCTGTTATATTAAACAATAGGGGTTCAGTTTTTGATTGATTTACTTTATAGGCCCCATTTCAGTCATCCCCCCTTTGAATGTTGGTCCCATCTGCTTTTGGATACAAAATGATGTAATCGCTGTAGAGTTTAATTTTCACTATCCCTTTTAACAGCATGGCAGTTAAATATTTTATACATACTCTCACTGCCAATGGTTCAATAAAAAAGTAAAATTGATTGTGGACATTATGCTGTCCAGCCCGGTGCCTCTATCACTTCTCACAGAACTTACGTCTTTTGAATTAATGATAATTATGCCTTGACAATTCGGTATAAATTCTTGGGCATTTTTAAAAATGGGTTAGGAAATTCAAATTTACCAAATATAAATAGGGTGTCCCAGTTCACTAAATCAAAAGCCTTTTCAGCATCCATCATCAGTATGGCAGCTTTCCCTTGATTACTCGAAAAATAGCTGATAGCTTGAGTCAAGAAATTCATATTGGCAGCTGTAGATCTAGTTGTTAAAAGACCACTCTGAACCTTATGTATCATATTTTGTGCAATTAGGGTTATTCGGGATGCCCATATTCTAGTAAATAATTTGTGCTCAGAATTTAAAAGACTTATTGGTCTATAAGAATAAACATTTGTAGGTGATTTATCTTTTCTGCGAAAAGTTACCATAATTGATTTGGGGATAACAGCTCCCTCCCTGATTTGAATAAATAAGTCAGTTAAGAAGGGGAGCAGCTCCTTTGGAAATATCTTATATACCTCAGTTGGAATATAGTGGAGCTTTGGTATTAGCCATATACTTAAGTGTTCTTTTCTACCTCAGAAACCACTATTGTATCTAGGAAAATATATTTTTGTAGCCTTGCCGCTTGGTGCAAGTGGAGTTAAATTAAAAATAGAGCAAGCCAAAATATTGGAACAAAATCTGCTCTCATACATATTCATAAATTATTGAAGAAAGACCACTGCAATCTAGTTGTTCTCTGCTGTTAGCATTTAGTTATCTGGTTTCTCAATCTCTCCAATGCAATGTTTATTCTTCCTAATCCTAGTTGACCAAGTGTGACATTTACTGACTTTCTTCAGAGGTTTTCTGCTCATATGCTCTATGATTACTGATCTCCTCAACCAAGAAGAAATCTCCAAGATATTGCATTGTCCTGGCAAGCTGTTTTTTTTTTTATATACTTGAATGTTGATAGGAACTGCCTTCTGGAGCTTCTAATTCAATTGTGGAAAAATTGACTGCGGATTGCAGCTCCTATACACTGCTAGCTCGCATCTTACTTAGATTAGATTTATAGACTATAACCCATGCCCAAAAGGTGGCTTTGAGGTCCTCCCATCCTACAAAGTCTGAGTTACAATTAATCTGAAAAAAATTATTTCCCCCAACCAAATCTTATCTGATAATAAGGATTTATCAAATGAGCACGTAACTCTTTCTATTAAAGGGATACCTATTCTAAATGAATCTGAAACTATTGAATGGTCAGAAAAAGCATTCTCCCGGATACCTACGGTTCCCCTCTTGATCATACGCGTTTATAGGAAAAAAATCTATGTGTGATGCAGTGTTAAATTAGTGTGAACAACAAGTAAATTGCAAAGATCTGGATGATCTGTGCACTCGGGAAAAACTAATGCAAAATCCTGTTTAATGGTGGCAAGGACCTCTTCCATTTTAGGTTTTAATTGCTTTTTAGCTCTATTAGAAGTATCCCATTTTAGATCCTGAATGAAATTCACATCACTCCCAAAAATTAAAGACCCTTCTGCTTCTATAGCAAGATTTTAGAGATTATAGATTTGTTTCAATGGTTCTACATTATCGATAATTGTTCCATAATATAATAACAAAATTCAGAACTGAGTCCATTGTGAAAACCTCAAGCCAGATCTCCCTTTTTCATCCCTTATTACATACATCATAAATAAATTAATGTTATTTGATAAATAAATCACAATACCTCTCATTGCAACCCAGGAAAATGTGAAATATGCATGATAATATCCTCTGGGAATGGAGAGATTTGGGTTGTTAACATGAAGATGTGTCTCCTGAAAAAAACATTTTGGCTTTAAACAAAGACAACAAATTCTTCAGAGCACCATATTTACCTTTGTTTGGCAAACCATTGCCATTACATGTAATTATCTTAATATTTTGAGCAGTAAACAATTCTTGAAATACTGATACCTTATACCTCTAGAGCAAAACACACTCCTGTCACTGTTCTTTTTGCATCAACTCCTTTCTCTTTTGCTGAATAATTTTGCTACAATTCTCTGCAACTTTGCTCCTTTTTTCTACCCATGCTCCCCTCACCTCAATCCCTGCCCATACCACCCATAGCTCTGGTGAATTAAAGTGCCAGCCACAACCCCCCAGGGCACCATTGGTAGAGGGAATTTCTCACCATTTCCCCTATCCACCCACACACTGTAGCTGGTGCCATTTAACTGCACCTGACATTGCTTTTGTGCTCCTGTGACAGAAGTACTCCCCTGCCCAAAATATGAGAATCTAATAACTTGTGAACTTACAGAAACCCCTGAACTACATCTCTTTATTGCAGAACACAGGCTAGTCTGAAGGCTTTGTACTTTAAAAAGTACATCTTGGGCCTCTTCAACAATTGAACAATGATGGAACTCTCCCTTATTAAGAACTTTCATTTTTGACTACTGCTCCAGCGAGGCCTAGACTGCCGCAAATTTAAACAGCCTCACAAGTCTATGAAATTCCCTGCAACATTGTACCACCATAACTGAAATATCAGAGAAAACACAAAAGTGAACATTCTCCAAGATTGAAAAAGTTTTCTTCTGAATAGCTATTGATAATAGTTGCTCCTTAATACAATAGTCTGCACAATTAACAAGAATAATACATGGGTTTTTACAGTTAGTTGCATGTTGTGCAGGGACCTGATGGGCCTTCATAATTGAAAGGCCACCTGAAACATCCAGAAAAATGTGGGTTTTATTGAAAGATTCAACTAATTGGGGTGTGTTCTTAAACTTTCCTTGAATCTCATTTTCCTCTGGAATACCCATAAACCATAGATGTAATTGCCTAGCATGGTTCGCCATCTTCTCAATTTTGTTTTCAAGATAATTCACTTTCTTCTGCATAACAAATATTTCTTTGTTGAAAGACAAGGATTTATCCTTGAGGTCTGATAGTTTCATCTCTGCATCTTGAAGTCTGATTTGCATCTGCACTATGCTTTCCTCAATTCTTACCAGTGTCTGATGCAGGGCTGCAATCTCCCATGCTTGTATCTATTGTGAATCTCTAGTGTTAGCCACTATTACCTCCAGGAAAAGTTTAAACAATTCAGACTATCCAAAAGGGTTAATAGACCCTTGATACACCACCATCAGCTGCAAATTATCTTGTTGACCCAACTTTGACTCATGGACTTGGGGCCTTTCAACCTCAGCCCCAGGAACTTCAGGGGCCCCACCAGAACCCTGCAATTGTGGAGTCCTTTGTGTGGAGGAGGAGGCATGCTCTCTTCAACCACCATGGATGGCAGGTCGATAACTGCCATGCTCCCTTCTTTTGTTGTGAGGACTGATTGTGGCATTACTTTTTCTGGGCAATATTCGATTGTTTGGCAAAAATGGGTA